>NC_090809.1:5612500-6812500 GCF_036512215.1 Solanum lycopersicum
ATAATCTGAAGTAAAGTGCTGGAATTCTGCACTACCTGTATTACTTAAAATGGACCCATAGTATGACCGAGTCTTGTATGATTCTCCAGGGAAATATAATCCCTTTGTCAAATACCTCTGGAGTATTTTCCAAGGTTCATAACTCCTTTGGATATCTGGATTTTCTATAAAAAAAATATAATTTCTTTTTTGGGTGCTTCATCTGAAACCTTTTCCGTATCAGGCTCTTTGGCTAAAGAGGCATATGTATTACTTTGCTCTCTTTTTTGCAAATATGCTTGTATTTGTTCATATAATGACTATCTTTGGGAATATCCTTTAAATTGACAGAGGATGAAGCTGATGAAGAAGCTTCTCCTATCTTTGAGTTGATTAAAGTTCTTCCTCCTAAATGTATTACAGGGAAGGAAGAATCATATGATGATCTTTTGGACTGTGAAGAGAATGATCTTCCTCTACCTCGGTTGTTTTTTTCCTCCTCGGCCGCGAATATGTGACCATGGAGGCTCATCTCCTCCTGCCATTCTGCAAGGTTGAACAACTTAGTTAGTGATTGTCAAAATGTCCTTCTATGTCATATTCCCAATTATCACCATTTAGAGAAACAATTTCATAATCATGAATTAAGTCTTCCATAATAAGACTATAAAAGATTTTATCAATAATAATTTCCTTTAAATCAGAGTTTAAAGGTTCCAATATTTTGAAAATAGTAATGACAGCCTTAGTTCCCAACTCATAACATTAAGGAGACATTTTTAAGAATTAAGAAATTCTCTTGATAAGAAATCAGGAAGAGAATTATCACTTCCCTTTTTATAATGGATTTCAAAGTCAAAAGGAGCTAGTTGGGCTTGCCACCTAGCAAGGAACATTAAATGCAGTTTTATAAGTATGTTCTTTAAAAATTTGTATCTGCCAATACCCTGATTTTAAATCAAATTTTGAAAATATATTGGCATCATATAATCTAGAAAGAAGATCCTTTTTATTGGGAATAGGATACCTAATCCATTTTAAGACTTCCCTTTTTATAATGGACTTCAAAGTCAAAAGGAGTTAGTTGGGCTTGCCACCTAGCAAACATTAATTTTGAAATATCATGTTTGAAATCTTTATCAAACATATATTTGACTGATTGAGCATCAGTTCTTATAATAAATTTTTGGTTATATAAGTCATCTTGAAATTTTAAAACACATTTAACAATACAAAGCATTTCATGCGCAATAGTCGCATATTTGCGCTGAGATTCAGTCCATTTGCCTGAATGAAATCTAATAAGATACTCAATTTTATCATGGGGATTTACTTGTTTAAGTATTCCTCCATAACCAATATTTGAGGCATCAGTTTCAATAATTTTAATCCAATTTGGATTAGCAAGAGAAAGGCAAGGCAAATATTGAACTCTCTTTTTAATAAATTTAACTAGATTAGTCAGATTATCATTCCAAGGAGACATCTTTCCTTTCTTTAACCTGTCAGTTAAAGGAGCAAGATCTTTAGAAAGATTTTTATAAAAAGGAGAAATATAATTTAGACTGCCTAAAAATCTTTGAAGCATTGTTTTATCAGTAATTTCATCTGGGAATTTTGATGCAAAATCTATGGATCTTTGAATTGGAGTAATTCTCCCTTGGCAAATCTGATGACCCAAAAATCTTACATTTGTTTGGAAAAGACTCATCTTGGTCTTGGATATAACCAAACCATTTTGTATAACAATATTTTTAAAAATATCAAGATGCTTTATATGAGATTCTAATGTTTTAGAATAAACAAGAATATCATCAATATAAACAATAATAAAATCCATATAAGGATTAAAAATATCGTTCATAATTTTTTGAAATTCAGATGGTGCATTCTTTAATCCAAAAAGCATAACATTCCATTCGCATTGACCGAAAGGAACATTAAATGCAGTTTTATAAGTATGTTCTTTAAAAATTTGTATCTGCCAATACCCTGATTTTAAATCAAATTTTGAAAATATATTGGCATCATATAATCTAGAAAGAAGATCCTTTTTATTGGGAATAGGATACCTAATAATAATAATAATAATTATTATTATTATTATTATTATTATTTTATAATTATTATTTAATATTTAATTGATTAGCTATTTTATAATATTTTTATTTAGTGTAGGGATAAAATGCTATTTTAACCTTTAACATTTTTGTTCCCACTTTTAGTAATACTAGCTAGTCTATAGGTACATGCGTTGCATGTCTGTATTGTGTTAATTAGTACAAAAAAAGTTAAATGATATAGATCCTATTAAAATTTGCAAGTAATATTGATTAACCAAATTTTGAAAGAGATATATAATTGTTTGTAGTTACACTCAATCAAATCAATTGGTATATGTGATATTGTTCTTATACATTTTTGATATATCTTATACTTAATACAACACGTATCTTATTTATCTTTTTAATATTTCAACAACAAATAGTTTATATGTGACATACGTATATAACGTTAATTACATTTGCAAGTGTTTAACTAATTATCTTAAAGTTTGTATCTTGTGTAAGAAATTGTAACATCATCATTTTTGCCGAATAAAATTGTCTTTCGTGTTATAGAAATTTTGATCAACATATATATGTTTCTTAAGATGGATAAAGTATCATTGTCAATTTCATGGAATGCACTTGTAAAATAGTGTTTATTTGTGATAAAGATAGTTAATAATTAGCAACATTAGAAATTTTAATCGATATATAAAAATCCAATTGCACGTACAACTATCTTTGTTTGATCCAATATTATGAGTCCATTCATATGTAAATTTAGCATAAAATATAAATTAAATTATTTAAATATAATCATATTACAGAATATAATATAATCGATCAATACTCACGAATAGAAACTTGATTTAAATGGTTGAAACATTTATAATATCTTATATAAAGATATTGGGTGTACATCTTCAAAAAAAAATATCCACTCAAAAGAAATACTAATTTTGTGTGAATCTACTGTTTATATATTTTCTACTACTAAAAGAAATCAAGAAAAAGTTATATATATATATATATATATATATATATATTAAATAAAAACAAATACAAGAAATATCGAAAACTATATAAAGTGGATAGAAAGTAAAGAGAAATGATAATAGATTACAATATATATTGATTTAATGAAGTTAGTTATTAATATTCCTAACCAAATAGATTCCAAGCATCTGTTGTACCACTCAAGTAAAATTTAATTTATTTTAAAATACGCCATAGAAATTGAAACTATTTTGATGCTTAGAAAACTGAACATATTTTGATTCTAGGAAAATTAAAAATGCTTAAAATCCATATTGGAGGAGGTGAAACTCAAAACTAATGAATAAAAAATTAACTTTTGGGTTGGATTAGTAGTTAATAATTAAAGACAACTTTCACATATAGCAAATATGAGATTCATATTTGTATGCTATAGCAAAGTTTGCATAATTGCGTTCCATAACAAACATATATATGCATAATTCGCTATACATATACAATTGAAGCGAATTGTATAAAATGAAGTGTATAAAACGAGAAAGAGAAAGAGACTTGGGCAGAGAATTATATACGAAGTGTATAAAATGAATTTTATAATTATAAGTGTATAACACGATTATATATACAATTTGAATTTGTATAAAATGAGAAAGAGAGAAAGACAAAAGAGACATGCACAGGGAATATACAATTGAATCGAATTGTATAAAACGAGAAAAGAGAAACTATATATAGTTTGAATAAAATGATAAAGAGAGAAAGACAAAAGAAACTTGGGCAGAGGAGTACTTTTATTGTATAATTATAAGTGTATAGGACAAAAATATATGTATTTGCATGTGCATATACAATTTTCTCTCGCTTTATACAATTAGAAACACAATTTATACAATTCCATTGTATAAAGCGAGACGGGAGAGCGACAGAAAGCGAGGGAGAGAGGGAGAGTGGTGAGAGAATATGAGGGAGAGAGGGACTGACAAACAATTTGCTATGGAACAAAAATAAATCAAATGGTAGCTACTGTTTTTATTTTATAGCATTAGTTTATCATTCAATACAATTATCCCAATAATTAATTAATATAAATACTCTTCAACATTTTAATTTAGTGTAGGAGCAAAATGGTAATACAACATTGCACTTAGGTTGTTCCCACTAACATCGCTATTATGTATTTATTAAAATTACTTCTATATAAACAAAAACATATTTTGCATAATCTATACAAGTATTATCAAACTCTTCATGTATTAATAGAAGTTTTGTCAATTAAATATCACTTAAAAGTATTATAACACAAAAGCAAAGAATTTTTTTTATAACAATGCAAAATAATACATAATTACATAAAAATATGGGTTGCATATCATATCCCTTTTAGACAACAATACCTTAACTCCAAAATGAAAAAGAAAAACTTAAAATCGTAATGTAAGATAAAATTGAGTTTAAAAGTCCAACTATATTGTAAGAAAGCTTCTCTTTTAATCAGAATGAAGCTACTTGTTCTTCTCCCCAGTTAGTTTCTTGACGACATATACTCATATCATAATCTAGGAAGAAGAAAAGAGGATAGTAGATGATAGAAAAGAAAAGAATGTGATGACCTAGAAAGCAATTAACTGATATTTATAGTAATATTTGATTGTCTTTTCACCTACATTTTTTTTAATGGGGCACATTGAATCATGATAAACTTATTGTAGTTTCAAAATTCAAAGAATCATAAAATTTGAAGAGTTTTATACATTATTGTTTCATAATAGACAAATTTATGTTAATTTCAAAATTCAAAGACTCACAAAATTCAAAGAGTTTTATATTGTCATAACTAAAAAATTAAATTCAGTTGTTAGACTTCATATTCTATATTATGTAATTAAATATTTATATTTAAAAAATTAATTAATTTATTTTGATTTAGTGGAAGGGCAAAATGATAATCCAACTTTAAAGTTTGGAACTTCTCACTTATAATAATATGATATGATATGATATGATATGATGATGATATGATATTATGATATATATGATGATATGTAAGTAGAAAAAAATTCTAAAAACATACGTATATATTTAACACAAAGTGAGATAAGAATAAAAATAAATTATTACCAGAGAGTTAGATGAGATGGGGTAGATTTTTATTTTATTTTATTAAACTTTCATGATTTAATTTATTTTATTGATCACTTGATTACACCCTTAAATCTAGAATCACTCTTCTTCTTCATCAACATTTAATGGATAATTATATAATGATATTACATGTCCCATTTCACAAAAATAATTTGTGACTCGTGTGATTTACAAATCAACTATATAAACTACTAATGTATGATTACACTTGAAGAATAGTGCAAAGATTATAATATAATAAAATAATAGCAAGTTAAAAT
Source organism: Solanum lycopersicum (assembly GCF_036512215.1). Lineage (NCBI taxonomy): Eukaryota > Viridiplantae > Streptophyta > Magnoliopsida > Solanales > Solanaceae > Solanum > Solanum lycopersicum. The sequence goes on from NC_090809.1 coordinate 5,617,926, forward strand.
TACCATAGCTTTCCTTTGATTTTTTACATTTATATGTGAAGATGATTCAACAATAATTGTGTGTCTAACATAATCTCATAAGCTAGATTTGACAAGAATCATAGGTAAATTTACTCTCATCTTATTAAGCTAGAGAGATTATTCCTATTAAATATTCAACTCAAATAAAATATTTCAAATAAAATGAAAAAAGAAACAAAGTAACAAAAAAAGAATCATAATGTTAATAAATAGTCCAGTTAAATAACTGAATATTATTATGCAAGATGTGATATTTAAAATTAAAAAAAATCATATTTATTAATAACTAATATAAATTTGAGACCCCATCATAACATGAAGGACTTCATCAAACCGGAAAGATGGACGCAATAAATTCAGTCATCTTTCTAGAATTTATTGCCATTAAAATGAGAATCAATTTACATTAATGTTGGATGACCGACTACAAAATACATCCATCTTGTCAGAAAAAAGGTAGAGAAATATCAACAACTAATAAGGACTTACATATGATGTTCGTTAACCTTGAAAAAAAATGATAACAAAGTCTCGATGTAAGTTCTCCAAAGAAGCCTGAAGACAAGAGGTTTATCAATCACTGATGTTAATAAGATAAATGACACGTATGATGGATCTTAAACCTTGATTAGAACAATTGGAGGAGACTCAAATCACTTCATACTTAGAGATAAGGTTGCACAAGAGGTCGATTCCTAGTCCATTCTTGTTTCATTGGTGATGGATGAATTGGCATTGCATATTTAAGACAAGATCTCTCGGTGTATTATATTTTATGACATACTGCTAATTAATGAGATCCAAAAGAAAAACTAAAAGTAGAGTTGTGGAGAAAAATTCTGGAGTACAAAGGGTTCAAGTTGAGTATGACTAAACCATTTCGAATACAAACTCATTGATGCAATGAATGAGAAAGGTGTGGGAGTGGGGATTGACACATGAATCTATCCCAAGAAAGATAATTCCAAGTACCTTATCTTTGTAAGTTAGGAAGGTGGGGACGTCGACAATGATATTACACATCGTATTGGTGCGACGTGGACAAAGTGAAAGCTTTCCTTTTGAATCTTATGTGATAGGATAGTGTCACCAAAACTTGAAGATGATTTCTATGGAGTCGTAATTAGACTGACGCTGTTGTATAGTCGAAGTGTTGACCAATCACGAAGATCAGAATATGCATATTGCAGTAATGATGATGAGGAGATGGATGTGTGGGTATATTTGTAGAGATAAAATTAGGAATGATATTTTCGATAAGGTAGGTTGGCCATCATGATAGACAAGATGAAAAAAATAGGACTAAAATGGTTTGGACATGCGAAGAAGAGATGCATAGATGCCCACAAGAGATTGAACATTAGAGGCATATAAAGAGATAGAGGCAGTCTGAAAATGCATTAGAGAGAGGTGATAAGTCAAGACAATATGCAACTTCATATTATCGATGACATGGGCTTAGATAATAAGGTATGTCATATATTGGGGTAGAAGGTTATTAGATAGTCGAGTATTCAAGTTGTAGGAAATATAGAAGGGGAATACTATCTTTAGAGAATGCTCAAATTTTATATAGGCTATTTAATATCACTTGAGATGATTACAATCATCAACCACATCACTATTTTTACTATTCAAAATAGAAAACAAAAAGTCTAACATAATTAACTGGATACATGTATCACAAATTACTAAATATACAATATTAAAATATTAAACATAATTCTAAATGACTTCTTGAAAAACTAAGATAAAATATTGAAATAGTAAACATCAAGGTGTGAATGCATTAATTCCAACACTCTCTTTAATGGATTTGCTTGAAAACTCCAATGCCTTCTTAAAGATGGCAAAACTGTTCACTTGGAAATGTTGTGGTGAAGATGTCGACAAGTTATTCTCTAGTCTGCCAATAATTTCAACTGAATTTCGTCGTTCTTTTGTATTTTTGAGTATCTCCTTTTTGATTGAGTTTAGTTTTGCGAATCCACTTTACCTTCACAACTTCTCTTTCGTTGGGTATACTCATATACTCCAAATTATTATTTTTCTCAATCTTTCGAATTTTTTCTGCCAACTGCTTTCTTCCAAACATCATGCTTTATTGCCTCCTCATAATTTTCTTTATTAACTCCGACAAAGTTGCATCTCTGATAAATGTCATTCAACATTTTTGTTCCACTTGGAAATGGCTCTTCATCATTTGAATCTGAGATTTCTCTTCTGTTATTTGTAGTTTTTATGATTTGACAAACTTAGGGACCTTGTAAAGGTACCAGGTTTCTTACTTGAGTGTTGCAGGTGAAACAAACTCAGGGACCTAGTAGAGGTACCAGGCTCTCATGGTGACCAGCCTGTTGACTGCCAGCTGGAGACGGTACAGAAAGTAGGTGCACACTTCCCGATGGCGTCAAAAAGTGAGACTTCTCCAACCAATTGCAAAGAGTTTAGGAAAAGTGACTTGTCCATATAAAAGACACTTTCCTAAACATCTTTGGTAGTTTTTGCAACTTGATAAAAACTTTTCAAGAACTCTTGCAAAGGCTACTACCAAGCAAAGGTAGAATTATTCCAAGAATAGCAGAAATCTCTGGAGCTTTTAGTGTAACTGTTTAGGAATATATTCTCTTGTTCTTATATTGTAAACTATACCTGAAACTATAAAGGAATCAGTGGGTAGTGTTAAAAGTCTAGGTTGTCCAAGTGGGATAGCTTAGTGGGTAGATTGTTTGCTACTTAAGCTTGTTGAGCAATAGTGACTATTGCTTAAACGTGAGATTAAAAACTTCTTCTCACATTTGTTGTGATCGTGTTTTACTTTTGCTTTTGAAGATTAGTGAAAACGATTGAAAATCCTGTGAGATAGGTCGTGGTTTTACTCCCTTAAGCAAGGAGGTTTCCACGTAAAATCATTGTGTTGATTTTACTACATTTAACTTTCTGGTTTTATTCATTAATGTAGTAAGGGACCTGGTCCATTATCCTGTTAAGTGAAGGCATATATTCTATCAAGTGGTATCAAAGCAGACACTCCCTATTTGGTTAACACCAAGAAAGTGATATTTGTTCTAGAATGGCTGCTCCACTTAATCTTGAAGAAGGTTAGTCGTCATCAAGACCTCCCCATTTCAATGGACATTTTTACACTTGGTGGAAAGTTAGAATGCACGATTACCTCGTGGCTGAAGACAGCAAGCTATGAAATATTGTACTTGATGGACCGTTTAAAACTAGTCTTGTTCCAAAGCCTAGACAGAAATACGACGAAGCTTTTAGGAAAAAGATTGAAAAGGGCTACAAAGCTAAAACTCTTCTTGTCTGTGGGATAGGACTTGATGAGTTCAACAGAGTGTCAGCTTGTGAGTCTGCTAAGGAGATTTGGAACTGTTTGAAGACTGCTCATGAAGGAACTGAATAAGTCAAGGAATCAAAGATTGACATGCTTACCTCAAGGTATGAGAACTTCAAAATGAAGGAAGGAGAAACAATTCATGACATGTTCACAAAATTGTCTTCCATTACAAATGAGCTATGAAGTCTTGGTGAACCTATAAGCATGACCAAACAAGTCAGAAAAGTGCTTCGAATTCTTCCAAAATCTTGGGAAAGCAAGGTTGATGCCATTACAGAAGCCAAGGATTTGAAGGAGCTGACTATGGATGCTTTGATTAATAATCTGAAGACACATGAGATGAATCGAAATTACGATTTGTCAAAGAAGGAAGCCAAGAAGGATAATTCATTTACGCTAAAGTATAAATCAGATAAAGAATCAAGTGATCATGATATGACATATCTCATCAGCAGATTTCAAAAAATTGTGAGAAAAAACAAAGTTTTTAAAAGAGGAACAAATGGTACTTGAAATGCTACTCAAGGTGACACATGCTACAAGTGTGGAAAAGCTGGTCTGTCGCTGGAAAAGAGTAACAAATTAGAAAATGATATTGTCAAACTTAAGGAAGAACTTGAAAAATCCCTTAAGTGGACAAAATCCTCAAAGTTACTGTCAAATACAACAAATATGAGTAATTTCAATAAGAAAGGACTAGGAAGTTTGAACATCACTCCTCCTTATAATCCTCACAGTAAGTATGTGTTTGTGTCTGACAATCTGCTATGTCTTCATTGTGGGAAGAATGGGCATTTAAAGGGAGTGTGTGCTAGCTGAAGAAACTCCTATGAAAGACTCTCTAATTATGCTGAAAGGCAAAATTTGCCAAAAGAGAGACCTGGTCCTCAAAAGCATGTTTCAACTCACAGATTTTCGAAGAAAAAATCTGTCACTGCTCCAATGTCTTTTGTTAGAAAGCTCCAAAATCTACCCTACTGGACTAAATACAATCTTATCACTCCTTTGTCTGCCTTCTGGGAACTCAAATTGAAATGGGTTCCAAGCTAAACAAGTGATTCTTGGTGCAGGTGAGTGAGAGGAGCAGCAGTCAATGTTAGTATATGGACAGTGGATGCTCTAAACATATGACTGGTGATGTGAAAAATTTCCTCTCACTCAAGACACTTCAAGGAGGAGGTGTCTCTTTTGGTGACGGAAAGAAGGGGTACATTTTGGGAGTTGGCAAAGTGGGAAGATCTCTTGAAGATTCAATTGACAATGTGTATCATGTGGATGGGTCGAAGTACAGTTTGTTGAGCGTGTCTCAAATCTGTGACAAAGGAAATGAAGTCAAATTTACTTCTAAGAAGTGCACTGTGGTGAGTTTAACTACAAAGAAGGTAATTCTCACTACTCAAAGAAGTAAAAATATGTATGTGGCCAACTTAGAAACGTCTCATGGAGATGACCTGCCATGTCTTAGTGCTCCAAATGAGAATGCTGATCTTTGGCATCGTAGGCTGGGGCATGTGAGCTCATCTTTATTGAACAAACTGATTTCTAATGACCTGGTCCGAGGTCTGCCAAAGCTGAAGTTTGCTGAAAATAAAATCTGTGAAGCCTGTGTTAAAGGAAAGCAAATCAGATCATCCTTTAAGCCTAAAAATAAGGTAACTTCATCAAGAACACTAGAGTTGCTTCACATGGACTTATGTGGACCTTTGAAGGTTCAATGTAGAAATGGCATGAAGTACATTTTGGTGATTGTTGATGACTACTAGAGATATACTTGGACAAGATTCTTGAAATCAAAGGCAGACACAACTAAAGAGTTGGTGGTGTTTTTCAAAATGATTCAAACCAAATTGAATCAAGTCATTTGCAGCATTCGATCTGATCATGGCACTGAGTTTGAGAACTCAAAACTGGATAATTTCTGCATAGAAAATAGTACGAGTCATAATTTTTGTGCTCCAAGAACTCCTCAACAAAATGGAGTAGTGGAAAGGAAAAACAAAACCTTGGTGAACATTACCAGAACTATGATTATTGAATCAAATCTCCCTTAAAATTTCTGGGCTGAGGCTGTTAACGCAACATGTCATGTTACCAACAGGTGTCTGATAAGAGCTGTTTTGAATAAGACCCTCTATGAGCTGCTCAACAACAGAAAACCCATGTTGAGCTATCTTAGAGCATTTGGATGCAGATGTTTTGTGCTGAACAGTGGAAAGGATGACCTGGGTAAATTTGATCCTAGGAGCGATGAAGGAGTGTTTGTTTGATATTCTTCATCTAGCAAGGCTTACAGAATATTCAACAAACGAACTCAATGCATTGAGGAAAACATTCATGTTGTATTTGATGAAGATGGGAGCTTGAATAATAATGGATCAAATGATGAAGATGATGTGATGAAGCTGCTCAATTCGAAGAAAATTGAAGGAAGTAAAGCTGATGCAGAACAACAACTGAAAGATGACTGTGATGATCAGAATCATAGTTTACCTGAAGAGGCTGATGAGGTTGAAAAGGGCGATGAGGTACCTGGTACTGCTCAGAACTCCAGCCAGAGTACATCAAACTCCCCAGAAAATGATGTCTCTCTTGATGAAGAAGAACATGCTGATCAGCTCAACCAGTCTGCTCCAAGATCAGGATGGAAACATAGTTCATCACATCCTCTAGATAATCTTATTTCTCCCTTGGATTCTGGAATTCATACTAGATCAAAACAAGAAATCTAGTTGCATTCTCAACATTCATTTCATCTATTGAGCGCAAGAATGTGAAAGAAGCATTAGGTGATGCAGATTGGATCAACTCTATGCAAGAAGAACTTCATCAGTTTGAAAGAAGCAAGGTATGGTACCTGGTTCCTCGACCTGAAGGACGAACAGTAATAGGAACCAGATGGGTTTTCAGAAATAAGCTTGATGAAAATGGAGTGATTACTAGAAATAAATCCAGGTTGGTGGTTCAAGAATACAATCAAGAAGAGGGAATAGACTATGATGAGACTTTTGCACCTGTTGCCAGAATGGAGGCTATTAGAATTTTAATAGCTTTTGCTGCATTCATGGGGTTCAAGCTGTATCAAATGGATGTGAAGAGTGCATTTCTGAATTGAGATCTCAAAGAGGAGGTGTTTGTCAAGCAACCTCCTGGTTTTGAAGATGCAGAGCTACCAAATCATGTGTTCAGATTGAATAAGGCACTATATGGTCTGAAGCAAGCTCCAAGAGCATGGTATGAAAGGCTGTCAAAGTTTCTGCTGAAGAATGGTTTCAAAAGAGGCAAGATAGACAATACTTTGTTCTTATTAAAAAGAGAACAAGAATTGCTTATCATTCAAGTTTATGTGGATGACATAATTTTTGGAGCTACTTCAGAACATTTGTGTGAAGAATTCTCATCATTAATGGGAAAGGAGTTTGAAATAAGCATGATGGGTGAATTGACATTCTCCTAGGTCTGCAAATCAAGCAATCATCAAATGAGATCTCAATATGTCAGGAGAAGTACATTAAGGAGCTGCTGAAGAAATTCAATATGTTTGATTCTAAACCTATTGATACTCCTATTGGAACAAATTCCAAGGTGATAGTAGAGGAATCTGATCCTCTTGTGAATCATACAATGTACAGGGGAATCATTGGATCCTTGTTATATCTGACTACTAGCAGGCCTGATATTGTGTATAGTGTTGGAATGTGTGCCAGGTTTCAACCATGTCCTCATGATTCACACTTGAAGGCTGCAAAACGTATTCTCAGATACTTGAAGAAAACAGGGGACCTGGTTCTCTTCTATCCTGCAGGTGATACTTTTGATCTGGTTGGTTTTGTAGATGCTGATTTTGCTGGTTATCAAGTTGACAGGAAGAGTACCTCTGGAATGACTCATTTCCTTAGATCATCACTTATCTCTTGGGGAACCAAGAAGCAGAATTCTGTGGCTCTTTCAACTGCTGAGGCTGAGTATGCAACTGCTGCAGCTTGTTGTTCTCAGTATCTGTGGATCAGGCAACACTTGGAAGATTTTGGGATTCACATCAAAGCAATTCCTCTTATGTGTGACAATACTAGTGCTGTGAGTATGGGAAAGAATCTAGTCCATCATAAGAGAACAAAGCATATTGATGTAAGACATCACTTTTTGAGAGATAATGTTGAGAAGGGAAATATTGTGCTCACATACTGCCCAACATAGGAGAGAATTGCAGATATCTTCACCAAGGCTCTCAGTAAAGATCAATTTGAGAGAAATAGGTTGAAGTTGGGCATGTTGATCTCTAAATGATGTTCTTAGCTTCAAACAGTTGAATTCCCTTGATGGCTAAAACTGTAGTGCAGGTATCCTTTGTGTGAATATTAAATATCTGAATAAAGATCCTTTTTGTACCTTTTGTAGGTATACTCTCAGGGAGGATTTTCTTAGCAAGGGAAGCAACTAGAACAACTGAGGAATGAGGTTTAACTGTGCTATGGTACATGGTGCCTGTCCAGGTTAGCATTTATACATTAATTTGAAACTGAAAAATATGACCGTTAATAATGCCACGTGTCAGTCATCGGTCACTTTGACCGTTAGTCCCATCATTTCTCTCTCAAACGACACATCCAATCACGGACCTGTCACCTTTTCACGCTTTTTAAAAACACTATTTATTTCTCTTTAAAATCCATATTGTCCTTTAACATTCTTCTTATTTCACGAAGGGTTTAAGCAAAATTTAAAAAGGCAAACTTTGTTTCTTTTTCTTCCTCTCTCTGCTCGAAAAGCCTTTTTATTGTGTGTTAGCCATGTCTTCTCCCTCCTCTTCCTCCAAATAGGTGCTAGATGCTCTTAGCGAAATAGAGCCTCTTGCCTTCTATTCTCCGTCTCCTGTACAGGCTAGACCCAATCCCCCTTATAGTTCTCAACAAGACACCCCCGACAACCCTTTCTATGCCATAGATCTATACAGTTCATGCTTGCCTACTGGACCTAGTCCGTTTCAAGATATGCTGCCTGACAATCTCTTTGAAGGAGAAATACCCAAGCATAAGGCATCTGAGTCCAATATATTGACAGCAAGTAAAGAGTTGGTGATTGAGAGTTTAGCTATGATGAGGGAAGAAGCAATGGCAGAGCAAACCGAGGTCTTACAGTGGAAAGAGGTAAGAAACACTCAACCCATCTTTGATAAAACTCCTGATATAGAAAGGTACCCTTCTTCTTCCTCCTCTGACTTTGAAAGTGAGGAGGAACTTTTAAAATGGAAGGTTAAGCGAAGAGAAGGGGAAATATCCAGAAAAGGGAAGGAGAAGGTAGTCGAAGAGGCCCCTAGGAGAAGACATACTACAAGGTCTGCTGCTCAAAAGTTGATGGCTGATGCCTTGAAGGCCAATGCACGTTCTACTGCTGCAGTTAGAAGTGTCAGAACCTTCAAGGTATCAAATTTCAAAATGCCTAAGACTAATGTGGTTGAGTTGTATTGTGAGGAAGAGGAAAAGAAAACTAAGAAAAAAAGGTCTGAGAATAAAAAGGGAAAGGTTTCAAAGAAGGTTGAAAACACAAAGTTGAAAAAGAAGAGTTCTGAGGGAAAAGGAAGAGGTCACAAGGACCTGGTACCCAAGCTGGGAGAGATGAGAGTGTCAACATGCAGGAAGTTGTTCACAGCCTGAGAAAGCAAGCCGTCTTGGCAGGAAGAGTTTTTGATATGGGAATCATAACTCTTCTTGGCATGGACTCTCTTCACGATATGGTAGAGATCCAATCTTGGCTACACTTGTTCAACAGAAAATCCCCCATCCTCCATGAAGAAGAAGTTCGCGAATTTTACTATAATGCTCAATTCAAGGAAGATGGAAGCATCCTCACACGGGTTAATGACATTGCTATACATCTAGATGAGGGTGTGTTAAGAAAAATTCTCAGGGTGCCTAGAGAGGGGACCCGGTCTGTACTGGGCAGAACTTGCTCTTCTGAGTTTGCTTCTGTGATTTATAAGACACCCACAACCAAGGTTGCTGGGATTTATAAGAAAATCATGAAGAGTGAGTACCAGTTGGTCTTTCAGTTCATCAACAAAGTTCTCCTTCTTCGCACTGAAAAGAGGACAGTAGCAACTGTTGCTGACTTATTTGTAATGGAGATGTTGTGTAGCTTTGAAGCCTTGAATCTCCCAGGTCTAATGCTTGAGCATATCTACAAAACCGTCATTGAGAGGAAAGGTGTTCATGGAATGGGCTACGGATACTTCCTCACCGAAGTATTCAAACATTTTCGAATTCCTCTCAGTGTTGGAAAGGTTTGGACAGTTAAACAGACTATCTCCGAGAGTACCTTGGTTGAGTGTGAATGCATTGAAGGGAGAGGCTATCCAAAGAGCAAGATGGATCAACTTATCGAAGATCATGATAAGCTTAAGCACGAGGTTGAGGAGCTCACTGTGCGGTTGAGTGGTAAAGAGGCAGAGATTGCTATACTCAAATCAGAACTGCTTACTGCATAGAGTGAGGGACCTGGTTCTTCAGTGGTACAAGCTCTCTAGAGAGAATGAAGAGTTGAAGGAAAAGATCACTGCCCTGCAGGAAAAGGCTATCAAAGACAATGATGCTACCAATGCACGACTCACTCTTATCATCCAGTCCCTGTCTCATTCTCCCCCCTCTTCCTAGCCTGTTAAACAATTATCCCCTGTGTCGTCTTTTTTTTTGTGTGGCTTATCATTGTGTTGATGGATATTCAGTTTGATTTTAATGTATTAATGTTATGATGGCATGCTGGTTAACCTATTCTTTTGCTGTTTTGATTATCTTCTTTTGTGCATGCTTTTCCCTTACTGATTGATTGCTTATTAGCTTTGATCTTGTTCAGTATTTCTGTTGACATTATTGGTTTACTGCATATCTTTTTATGATGCCAAAATGGAGAAGTAACACTGTAAGTAGCTAAGTGATTATTCATGTGGGGAAATACAGTGAGGGGGGAAAATACAGTGAGGCGGAAGATACAGTGAGGGGGAATACAGCAAGGGGGAACAAAGTTGGAGAAGATCTGAGATCATTGTTTGTCATCATCAAATAGGGGGAAAATGTTATTTGTAGTTTCGATGATTTGACAAACTTAGGGACCTTGTAAAGGTACCAGGTTTCTTACTTGAGTGTTGCAGATGAAACAAACCCAAGGACCTAGTAGAGGTACCAGACTCTCATGGTGACGAGCCTGTTGACTGCCAGCTGGAGACGGTACAGAAAGTAGGTGCACACTTCCCGATGGCGTCAGAAAGTGAGACTTCTCCAACCAATTGCAAAGAGTTTAGGAAAAGTGACTTGTCCATATAAAAGGCACTTTCCTAAACATCTTTGGTAGTTTTTGCAACTTGATAAAAAAATTTCAAGAACTCTTGCAAAGGCTACTACCATGCAAAGGCAGAATTATTCCAAGAACAGCAGAAATCTCTGGAGCTTTTAGTGTAACTGTTTAGGAATATATTCTCTTGTTCTTATATTGTAAGCTATTCCTGAAACTATAAAGGAATCAGTGGGTAGTGTTAAAAGTTTAGGTTGTCCAAGTGGGATAGCTTAGTGGGTAGATTGTTTTCTACTTAGGCTTGTTGAGCAATAGTTACTATTGCTTAAATGTGAGATTAAAAACTTCTTCTCACATTTGTTGTAATCGTTTTTTACTTTTGCTTTTGAAGATTAGTGAAAACGATTGAAAATTCTGTGAGACAGGTCGTGGTTTTACTCCCTTAAGCAAGGAGGTTTCCACGTAAAATCATTGTGTTGATTTTACTGCATTTAACTTTTTGGTTTTATTCATTAGTGTAGTAAGGGACCTGGTCCATTATCCTATTAAGTGAAGGCATATATTCTATCATCCTCCTTGAGGGACATCTTCCTCTTCCTCGTCCTCTTCTTAATTTGACTCATCTAAAGATATGTTAGAAATATTATCTACCTTATTCTTAGTATGTATCTCAGAAAAGGTCTTGCACCATGTCGTTTTGTTTGAGAAGCTTCAAACCATGAAAATTTAAATGACAAAATCTTTCGTGTCAAAACCATGAGTTATGTACCGCTTCATTTTTTAATGCATTGTAATGGAAATTTTTGTTTTATCATTTCTACTTCAACAATGTCTTGATTTGACTCAATTTTATAATAAATCTGCAATAATTATCTCTAAACATAAGAGAATAACCATATTCCATGAATTGACCAATAGTAAACAAATTTCTTCAAATTCAGGAACATAAAACACATCATGAATTTTCTTACCGCTCCCTTTTATGTTGATTGAAATGGTACCTTTACCCTTTGCATCAACTAAGCATCCATTCCCCATTCTCACTTTAGTAGTGATTTTATTATTAATTGCTAGGAAAACTTTCTCATCTCCAGTCATGTGATTGCTACAACCACTATCAATATACCATTTATTGCTTTTTGCTGAAAGATCACATTGAGAAGCAAAGAAAATATTTTCTTCCATTTCTTCCTCCTGTTCTTCACAGAAAGTTGTTCGCTCTTTTTGCTTGTTCCAACAATCATTCTCATTGTGGCCAAATTTTTTACAACAATTATATTAGGGCTTGCCTTTGTGCCAATATTTTATATACATTGTGATTAGTCCTTTTGTAAATTTTACAAAAAAGATTAGTAATTTTCCCACCTTTTTCTTCAACCTTCTTAGAAGAATTATTATGATCTTGCTTCTTTTTTGGATTGTAAATCTTCTTTTGTTGGTTCTTTGAGAAATTTTGAAAACTCTTATTTGTTCTAGACTTGAAAGTCATCTCTTTAAATTGATCTTCACCAAAAGAAAATTTGTTTCTTATGTGCACGAAAAGATCCAACTATCTCTTAGATGGAAAGCTTTGAAAGATCTTTCGTCTTCTCAGAGATAGCAACTATGTATTCATATTTTTCTGTAACACTAATTAATATCTTTTCCATAACTTGTTGTCAGAAATTTTATCACCGTGATTTCTCATTTCATTAACAATATTCATGACTCTTGTGCAATATTCATCTATTTTCCAGATTCTATCATCTTTAAATTTTGAAACTCTCTTCTAAGAGTTTGAAGATTTATAGTGCGTATTTTTTCGTCAGCATACACCTCAGTTTCAGAGTATCCCAAGCTTCCTTTGCAGTCTCACAAGTACAATTTTTTTGAAAAATATATTCTTGAGACTCCCATTTAGATTTTGCTCAAGGCTTTTGCATCTTGACGATGCTTAGCCTCAAGATTTTTCATCTCTGTTTCTTCAAAGACATTTACAAAAATAGTTTACAAACCTTCAACATTTAGATGTGTTTCATTCTTATCTTCCAGTATTTAAAATCTGTCCAATAAAAAACGAAGGAAGAACAATTGAAGAATCAACACCTTCATTTATTTTGGATGCCATATTTTTTTTCTTCACCTAACCCAGATTAAGAACAAAACCTGCTCTGATACTAATTTGTAGGAAATATATAGAAGGAGAATACTATATTTAGAGAATGCGCAAGTTTTACATAGGTTACTTAAGTCCACTTGAGATGATTACAATCCTCAACTACATTACTAATTATACTATTCAAAATAGAAAAAAAAAGTCTCACATAATTAACTAGGTACATGTATCACAAATTACTAAATACATTTATTACAAAATTCTAAAAGACTTCTTGAATAACTAAGAGACAATATTGAAATACAAAACATTTAGGTGTGAATGTATTAATTCCAACACAGATTTGTTAGATTATGTCATTGTACAAGTTGTTTTCTTGTGCCTTTTGCTTATCAATCATAATATATTTATTGTGTTTGAGTTACCACATTATTTTGTTGTGATTGTTAGTCCTTTCTTATAGACTTTGCAATGCTTCTCATATTAGTTATTATGTTTTCTTCTTCTTTATAATACCTGTACTTGCTGCATATGAGTGTCGAAGACCTTTCGAGAACAACCTCTTTGCCTATACAAAATAGTGGTAAGGCCTACGTACAATTTATCCACTCCAAACAATACTTGTGAAATTTTATTGAATATGTTATTTTTGTTGTTTGATAAAGAGGATCTATAAAACGATTCTAATTCGGTCGAGGTCGATATGGATACCGAACAAGTGGAAACCAATAAAAAAAGGCTTACTAAAGGTCCAATAATAATCTTCATAATGATTCACATAATGCACTTCATAAATAAATATGAGTAGAGAGCAGAAATGTGTTCCAAAATATGCAGAGAGCAGAAATGTGTTTCAAAATATGCACCAAAAAAAGATTAAAGGGAATCTTAATGTAAGAATTATTTGTAAGAATTTAGTTCACAAAATATGATTGAATCTCCAGTCTCCAAAGCCACCCAATTCCCATTAATGTCATGGAGCAGTTTCTCCAGCCACCTCCTCGTCGTTGGATCCCCAGATAAAATAAAGCGAAAGAACTGTCATAGGGATCGAAAAAAATTACAAAGGTGTAGTGCCCAATCCAATAGAGTTTGTAATGCACTAGCACTTCTTCAAGTATATTAACAAATTTTCCTTGTGGACTTTTTCTCAGTGATTCTTGATATTGTTTCTATTATTCATTTTTGTTGGTGATATTAAAGTAATGATCTTAAAGAGTAAGAAATGAAGATTAGATATTTGTTGCCTTAGGTTCATTGAAGAGTTGGCCGGTGCAACGTAAGAATATTGTTGTATATAACTATCCCAGTCACATATTTTTCATGTAAAATGCTGTGTGGCTTTCAAAAACTTATAAGTACATCTCATAACAAAGAAGCAATAAGATATCTGAACTTCATAATCATGATCCGTTCTCGAGATCTGGATAGACTTTTTTGGGATGATAGTTGTAATTGTGATCCATCATAGTTGTGATACTTGGCTTCCCTTGAATCGATCCTTATGACAGTTTTCTACTTTGTAGCAAAAATTCCTTTGTATTTGTCACACTTTCTTAATACAATAAGCAAGTCAACACCTTTTGAATATTTGAGACTTACAAGCGTAGGTGTCTTTGGTACCCTCATGAAGGTAATATGTCTAATATATATTTTTCAGGCATATTGCCTTCACGAGGGCACCAATGATACCTAAGTTGTAAGCCTTAAATAATCAAAAGGTGCTGACTTGTTTAATTTGTTGTATTAAGAAATGGGTACAAATACAATGGAATATATTCTGCAAAGTAGAAATTTGTCAAAAAAATTTATTCAAGGGAAACCAAATATCACAACAATGATGAATCACAATTACAATTATCATCACACAAAAGTCTATCCCCGAGAACAAATAAATGACTATTGTTTTTTTACATCATTGATTGTTAATTCCATTTATTTGGTTCTTTTTATTTTATTTTATGAAAGATGTATTTATAAGTTTTGAAGGTTACAAAGCTATTTTCATATATAATATGGGGCTGAGATAGTTATCTAAGGCAACATTATTGTGTTGCACCAATGAACCTAAGGTCACAAACATGCATGTTATGATGGTCATTTCTTCATATCTATGGACAAGATAATCCTCTCTCGATAACTCATTATAACAAGAATGAATAATTGAAGCAGAATCAAAAACCGCTAAGAAAAAGTCTACAAGGAAATTGAAAAGTTAATATGCTTGAAGAAGTGCTAGTACATTACAATCTCTGTTAGATTGTTTAATAGATAGAAACCATAACATGCAATGTGAAAATTACTAACATTTTCAAACATATAGAAACAACTATTGAATTCCACACTAGAGAAATAAAAATGAAATAGTTGGACAGAAATTGTTTACAATAGAAGTTCAAGAAATATTGGAGAGAATAAAATTCATGCGCATTTGAAAGACAAATAAATTCTAGAATTATAGTGCAACACTACTCAAAGTATTTTTAATAATGCAATGATAATACAAAATGAGTGACACAATATAAGGGGTCCAACTCCTAGAAAAGTTTCTTCTTATGGAAAAGAAAATCAAAGGTAATAAGTGTGTACATTAAATCTTAATACTGTTAAACAAAACAACAAAATGATACTCAACCAATATTTGGTGTTTCACATAAACACAAATATAAGCACATTAATAAAGAGGGGGTAATAGCAAATAGGAGAATAAGGCAGACGCCAATTGTTCAACCAATGGTCAACAAGAAGAAATTATAATTAAGCATGCCAAGGGACATGCTGGAAACACATAGCAATAGTAAATATATAATATTTTCTTTGTAAGCACATATGTGAAACTATTAACTAGATCATAGTATTGTCTTAGCACATATGTGAAACTATTAACTAGATGTGGGATCGTAGAAGTAAGATGACATTCACAGTTTATTTACTACACAGTAGTTATAACATTTTCTACTTGATAATTATATTGCTATAGTTTCCACATTGATTGTTTTAAATTTTCTCTCTCCAAGAATTAGAGCTTCTTCATAATGAAACAGATCAATCCCAGATGAACCACCCAGATTATAATATGATACTTTGAACCTCTTTTTCCTCCTACTATTCTCAACAAGCATCTAATAGGTAAATTGGACAGTCGATAGAATTATTTTCCATCTTAATTTTTTGTTAATCCAATTACATTTCAATTCTATCAAATGATAAGAAGCTTAATAGTCATCAAAACCCTCAAGTTTACATAACTACACCATAATGAAGAATTGAAATCATCCCCGAGGAATTGATAGAAAGCATAAACAATACGACATTAAACAAAAAATGAAAGTAAATATGTAGCTAAACAAGAAGAATAACACTTGGAAAGTTCAAGAAGGATGAACACTTGGGAAGTTCAAGAAGGATGTTCTCACGAAGAGTAGGGTTATGGAGATCAAGTACAAATTATTCAGTAAATCAAATTTCACAATCCTTATTGGTCGTTGCTCTGACACTGATAGAAGAAGATTACATACATCCTACTCTTATGAAAATGTCAACACCCATTGAGATAGACCCAGCGAGGTTTGTTTTCTAAATACTCAATAGAATGTTTTTATCATTTTCTTCCTTTCTCTTTCCCTAGTTTATTTTTCTCTTCTTTCTTCCATTCCTAAACTGATAAAATACAAAATTCACATTTTAATTTACAATTGTGGCACCATCAATGAAGAAAAGATATTTCTTTCACGTATTAATAGATTTCATTAATGATCATCTTCATTGATCAGGTTGCGGGTTTAAATTAAATGATGAAATTTGTCTTTGTTCAGTTCGAAAATAGAAGAAAGAGAAGAGAAAATAAATTAGGGAAAGTAAAAGAAAGAAAACTATAAAAGCATTCGATTGAGATTTCAAAATGACAAACTTACCTCAATCTCTCTCCATAGGTGTAAGTAGGAGGTAAATTGTCGTCGTCTTCGAGTCCTGGAGCACCGGCTAATAAGGATCACAAAATGCAATTTGCTGAACAACTTATACTTGATCCCGCAACCCTAATATTCATAAAAACACTTTCTAGAACTTTCGAAGGTTTATTCTTCTCATTACCTTCATGTTTTGATTACTTTCATATAACGTTATGATATCTTTTGATTCGTCAGGGCATAATTTTCTATAATTTCAATTATGGAATATGGTAAAGTTAGGTGAAATTGAGGGTTTTGATGAATATATGCTAGTCACTTGAGAGAGTTGAATTGTAATTGGACTCACCTAAAATTGAGACAAAAAATGATTTTGTCGAATGTGTAATTCACCTATCAGATGCTTGTTGAGAATAGTAGGAGAAAAAAGAAGTTAAGAGGTTCAATTCCATATGCCTATTATAATATGAATGGTTCAAGTTATCTCATCTACAATTGATATATTTCATTATGAAGAAGCTTCGATTCATGAAGAGAAAAAATCAATGTGGAAGCTATAGATTCATAATTAGAAAGTGGAAAATTTATGACTGTTGTATAGTAAATATACTATGAATGTCATGTTACTTCTCACATCCCACTTCTAGTTAATAGTTACACACGCGTGCTAACAAACACAACTCTTTCTTTGTAACTCTTATGTGTTGATGAATCCTATCGGACTACATTAGTTCTTGATTTTTGATCCAGCATTCTACCTAAGGTTGCATAACTGATTAACTAACACAACATCAGTATTCTAGTTGATAAAACTGAACTAATGAAACTTTTGAACTCTGGCATCTCCCTCGGGAATGTGGTCCTATTTGTGTTTATGTGAAACACAAACTAATTTAGCATTTTGGGTTGGATATCATTTTGATGTTCAACTAAATTGTATTAAAATTTTCCTGAAACCACTTATTGTTGTTTTTTTACTTCTTGAGAAGAGGAAACTTTTTCAAGATTTACTCCTTTATTGTGATTCTCATTTGGTACTATCCCTGCATTCCTACATGTATTTTGAGAAGTGTTTTGGTATGATTTTAGAGTTTATTCATCCCTCAAATGCTCATGAATGTTAAAATACCACTCTACACTGTAATGCCAACATTTCTTATGTTTGTTCATACACAAATTGCCCCTTTCTCAATATTTCCTCACACTCTCTGATTTTGAGTGAAGTTTACTGGGACATGGGGGAATGATAATGGAGAAATGGAAAAAGCTAGAAGAGAGTAGAAAGAAAAAAACTAGTCAAGGACAAGTGATTTACTTGCAGCAAAACTTTTTTAAATAATAGTTTTATTTCTTTTATATTCTATACGCAAGTAGAAAAAGAATTCTAAAAATATATTTACATATTTAACACAAAATAAGAATTTAAAATAAAATAAAAATAAATTATGAGCAGAGAATTAGTTGAGATGGAATAGATTTATTTTATTTTATTAAACCTTCTTGATTTAATTCAGTTGAAATTACCATATGTTTCCTTGATTTCTCACGTTTATATGTGAAGATGATCCAACAATAATTTCATATCTAATATAGTTTCATAAGCTAGATTTGGGAAGAATCATACATAAATTTACTCTATCTTATTAAGCTAGAGAGATTATTCCTAGTAAATCTTTGACTCAAATAAAACATTTCAAAATAAAATGACAAAGAAACATAGTATTATTAAAAAATTATAATGTAAATAATAGTCCAATTGAATAACTGAATATTATTATACAAGATGTGATATTTAAAATTAAGAAAATCATATTTATTAGAAACTAATATAAATTTGAGACCTGATACATGAAGGACTTCGTTAAACCAGGAAGATGGACTAAATAAATTTAGTCATCTTTCTAGACTATTGCCATTAAAATGAGAATGAGTTCACATTCATGTTGGATGACCTTGAAAAATATTACAACAAAGTCTCAAAGGAAGTTCTCTAAAGATGCCTGAAGGCTAGATGTGTATCTATCACTTACATTTGGGAGACAAATGTCATGTATGATGGATCCAAACCTAGCTTAGAACAATCGGAGGAGATCCAATCACTTCATAGTTGAGATAAGGTTGCACAAGGGGTTGGTTCCTCGCCCATTCTTGTTTTTCATGGTGATGGATGAATTGACATTGCATATTTAAGATGAGATCTCTCAGTGTATTTTATTTGTAGATGACGTAATACTAATTAATGAGACACACAAGAAGAATTAATGTTAGGCTGGAGGTGTGGAGAAAAACCCCGGAGTTCAAAAGGATCAAGTTAAGTAGGACTAAACCA
Source organism: Solanum lycopersicum (assembly GCF_036512215.1). Taxonomy (NCBI): domain Eukaryota; kingdom Viridiplantae; phylum Streptophyta; class Magnoliopsida; order Solanales; family Solanaceae; genus Solanum; species Solanum lycopersicum. Next base: position 5,636,912 of record NC_090809.1, read on the forward strand.
CTTGGAATGCAAAGTTAGTGATGCAATGAATGAGAAAGACGTGGAAGTGAGGATTGACTCATGAACCTATCCCTAAGAAAGATAATTCCAAATATCTCATCTTTGTAATTAAGGGAAGTAGGGACGTGGACAATGATATTACACTTCGTATTGGTGCAACGTGGTCAAAGTGAAAGCTTGCATTTTGAGTCTTCCGATAAAATAGTATCACCAAACTTAAAAGATGAGTTCTATGGAGTGGTAATTAGACTTACATTGTTTTGTAGTTGGAGAGATGACCAATCAAGAATTTCCATGTTCAGAATATGCATATTGCGGTAATGATGTTGTTAAGATGGATGTGTGGAAATAGTAGGAGCAATAGAATTTGGAATGATATTATCCATAAGAGTAGCCATCGGGATGGATAAAATGAAAAAAAAAGGACTGAAATGTTTAGGGAATACCAAGAAGAGATGCGTAGATGCCCAATGAAGAGGTGCAAGAGGTGGGATATAGTAGGCATATTAAGAGACATAGAGGCGTCTGAAAATAGATTTGAGAGAGGTGATATGCCAACAAAGTAATAAATTAATAGTTTAGGTATATCATCTTCTCGGTACTACCCCCTTATTTGATTTTAATGGTGTATTAGAAGATTGATTTGAATATTCACATGTAAGACTAAAAAATAAAATAAAATATTGATTTAAGAAATTTAAGTCCATTCGCTTTAACATAGGAAACCAGAATTGAGTTTCACCAAGAAATGGAGAAAAACAACTATTTTCTTTGACCCCTTTGGTCACTGCATTCGCAAACCCAATCAAAGACCAAAATTTTGACAATCATCCAAAAATATATAAAACTTAATCAAAAACATTAAATACCTTAAAAGATAAATGCAAAACAGATATCGTTTCAAACCCAAAAGAGTAAAGGAAAATTGAACGCGTTCATAATAATTAACCAACGTATACCTGAAAATTGCAGGAAGAGTTTGATATGAAGCTTGGAAAGTTAATGTGAAAAGAAAGCATTGAGAGAGATCCTTTAGTTTAATGGCGTTAAAGCGTTTTTGCTGCCATAAATGGGTGGGGCTTTCAGAAAAATTTTCTTCACCTGCACATTAGTATACAATAAATGTGTTTATCAAATTTGTCTGAAATTCATAGCATGAGAATAAAGAGTGAGAGGAATGGAATACCTTCTCATAGGCCCTTTGTAGTTAGATTCTCATAATAAGGAATTAGCTCCCTTATTATGACACTCATTTGGTACTACCACTACATTTATACAGATATTTTGAGAAGTGTTTCAACAATATTCTAGAGTTTATTTGTCTCTATGATGCACATAATTGCTAAGGTATCACTCCACGCTGTAATTCTAATATTTCTTTTATTTTTTTAAACACACATTTCTTAAGTGATTATTGATTACCATTGTTTCACACTGCACCATTATAAGCTAGGAATATAAAGAAACATTTCTACCCTTTACGATAAGCTATTAAAGAAGCATCTTAATGACACATTAATTAGGGTTAGTAAGGAATTCAAATTGTTAAACTGAAAATGTCCGGTAGAGTCCTAGTTTTTTTCCATTTCAACTTGTAGAGTCTTAGGATGATATTTATGTGAAATTCAACAAATGCTGATGAATCAATTATTGATTTTAATAAGCAAAAACAACACAATCCAAAGTGTTGAAAGCAAAAATAATTAGTCAGTAGAATCAATAGTGTAGTAGAAAGACCCAAAAAACAAAGCAGAAATTGTGACGTCATAACTAAGAAAAGCCATAAAAGAGAGAAAAAGATAATGTAATAGCTCATATAGGAAATCTCATAAAGAGGTGCACATAACATTGTGTTAACTTCATAATCAAACGTTTTTTTTGAAGAATCAACTACTTAAATGACTTAAACATGACAAAATTTGATCCTAAAACTTTCATCTAAATTCAAATTAAGAAAAATCAAAACAATAATTAGTTTTACTCATAGAGAGAAAATCAGAAAAATAAATGAGGAAAGACAACAAATATTTTATCAAAATCCTAAAAGTTGCACTTAAGAGTTATAGAGGTAAAGAGATATTAGAATGGTGATGGGAAACATAATCTAGTTAACATATGGAACATTTGGTCAAACAACAGTATATATACCAAGATATTAACAACTTTAGAAAGAGTTAAGCTAAAACTCTAAGAGTGGCAAGAATACCAAACATATATCTAGCTATCTTCACATAGAAAATGAAATACTCAAGACAACTGAAAAGGAAGAATAAATTTACATCATATTTGAATAAGGTACTTAAATATGAATACTATCAAGAATTTCAAACAAATTTAAACACTGATTATCAATAACCATCTTTAAAATGAAAAAGGTAGTGAAGAGACTAAACAACACAAGTTGATGTAATTAGTTAAACATGACCACCCAATTCACAAAATATTAAGCTGAAATGAACCTCCATTTTTTAGCATTGAGATCAAAACAAGAGACAAGATCTAAAACTAACAAAGAGTGCTAAACAACGAAGTTAAATCTAAACACCTTTATCTAGTTAACTAAAATAGGTATACGTAATCGCTTAAAAAAACTAAACCAACACTTTACATAAAATGAGGACGGAATATGAGTATTACCTGATTCTGGGCAGCGACTTGAACTCAAGCATGGACATTAAAAATTCCAAAATAGTCGTGAATCAACAAAATTCTAGTGACGAAAATAAGAACTCCCAAAAACTTAGCGAGGTGTTCTTTTTCTCGCCTCCGGAAACTCCTCCCGTGAACAGTAAGAGTGAGGGGGGTTTATATAGGATAAACTCTGGGTCAAAATAAAGGGAAAAACGATGTGGGACTCTGGAAATTTTCAAATCTTAGGTCTTGGGTCTGTTAATGTGAAATGGGTTTAAAGAATTTGGGCCAAAATTTTGGGTTAAAGGTTATTTGGTAGTCCAAATATGGACTAATTAAAGTCCGTTAAGAGAGATTCAAAGGGAAATGCCATGGATTATAAAGTCAACTAATTACTCGAGCTTCTTAACTTTAACTACATAAGACTAATTATTTCAAAATGAAGGATCTTAATTAAATTGTCAGTTTTAAAGAAAATAAATTGTGTTCTTATTGAAACTCTGTTTTTGAGAAAACGATTTACTAACTATTTATTCAAATTGAAAAGTTATATATATATATATATATATATATATATATATATATATATATATTAAGTATAATGACATATAATCCATAAGAATAAATGGCAAAAAAAGTTCGGAAGATAATTTTTAAAAAAGTATTTTTCATTATCAAAAACAATTATTTCCAACTAGTAAATGGGCTCGCGCTTCGCTCGGCTAGAATATTCTTCTTTAAAATTTATTCAAATAAAACTTTTATTGTATTTTGATGTTATAATATTTTTATAATATAAATCAGTTTTTAAGAGTATAGAGGCTATTCAATTCTAGTTTACCATTTGTTATATTAAAAGAAAAGGCAAAATTGCAAATCATAACACTATTTTCTCCGAGTTTACATAATTTTATTTTTACCATGGTTACATAGTGTCTTTAATTAGAGAGTCAAATAAATATTTTCTCAATTTTCTTCTTTGCTAATTTCGTTATTATAACACTAAATTACTTTTCCAACAAAAGGTCACCAATCTTTGAAAAAGTCACAACTTTTCGAAAAGGTCACAACATTTCATAGATGTTACAACTTTTCATTAAAGTCACAATTCTTCATAAAAGTCACAACTTTTAAATGATAATCACAACTTTCCATAAAAGTAACAGTTTTCATGGAAGATTATTCAATTCTAGTTTACCATTTGTTATATTAAAAGAAAAGGCGAAATTACAAATCGTAACAATATTTTGTCCTAGTTTACATAATTTTATTTTACCAATGTTTAAATAGTGTCTTTTATTAGAGAGTCAAAATAAATATTTTTTCAATTTTCTTCTTTGCAAATTTTGTTGGTATAACACTATCAATTACTTTCAAAATATTAAATATTTTTTAAAAAAATATATATATAACTAATGTTTTTATCAAGAACAAAGGTTGCATAATCATATGATATACGAATAAGTAATGTAGTCATTATGTATTTTAAATTAAAATGCAAACTTTCAAAATCCAAATTCGATATATAATATAGTTATGATATCTCTTTGGAACTAAAGTTGTGAACAAACAAAACATTAAGGATCCTTGAAAAGGATGAAACAGAAGTAAGGGAAAATGAAAAAAAAGTTTAAAAGAAGTACTTCGGTGTTAAAGAATAGTCATTATTAAATATAATATAATTATAATTAATTGCTAGCTTTAATTCTATCATTTGACTTTTTTTTTGCTCCTTTAATATTGAAATTATTATTACAATAACAAAAAATCATATAAATTTTTAGTCTTGATCTCTTGGAAAAGAAAATATTTTATTAGAGAATGTTGTAAATAAATGTATTCTGTAAAGTGTTATTTGTGAATCTGCATAATTAGATTTACATACAGTGTATACTAACAAATACTTATAACAATAATTTTACACAAACATAAACAACAAAGTTTAAACAATGTAGCGAAAAACAACAATTAATATCATAAACATAAATTAGCGATTGTAAAAAAAGCATATGAGGAATTGTGACAGTAGAATGAAACAAAAAGGAAAATCGAGCCCACTAAATGCAGAGTGTCTCCTTGTCAGTGACCCATTCAAAAGGAGTAAAGTACAGAAGTATTTAATTGTGCAGAAGAAGAAGAAGTTCTAAATTAAATATTTAACTTAACTGTGTTGAAAAAGAAGAAGAAGTTCAAAATTTTCGTTATATTAAAATGAGAGAACCCCTCTATTTATAGACAACAAAAGATAGTGTGAACAAATTATAATTATGCCTTACTGGAAAGGTCATAACTCATTGGAAAAGTCACAATTTTTCAATAAAAGTCAGAACTTTTCATAAAAGAGAAAGGGTAATTTTGAAAATAAATAAATTAAAAGGGAATGCTTGTTTGTGGTGGCGGGCCTAGGGTTCTCTTATATATATATATATATACTAGATGAGTATTGCCCATGCTATGCACGGGCCCAACAACGTAAAATATGATGTCATTTTTTTGTGTTTAATCTGAATTGTCACCAGAGATCTAGGACCTAAGTTGTATTTATATTTGAAAAATGTTAGAAAAAATAAAATAAAATATAACTGTTTGTCTTTGTTTTACAAAATGAAACTTTTATATTTTCATTTACAAAATGAAAAAGTCATCCTACTTGTTTGGCACGGTATACACTTAAACAATAATCCACAATTTTATTAAATATTTATTTAATAAATTAATTATATTTATTTAATAAATTGGTTCGATACGATTCTTTTCAATTGGTTCGGTCAATCTTTGATATTCTTTTTACACCCTACATACAATCATACATATCACACTTACCTATTACTTCCTTTAGTACACTTGCAAAATCAAACCCAAGCGTATCTGTCATTGGCTCATTACACTATCTATCATCATATGCTATATAAATAACACAATGTATCACTTTTCTATCAGTGTTGGTACTTCAAAATTTCACCATGAACACATAAATCACATAGGATATTGAAAATGTTGTCCATGGCCAGAATATTTCGTTGCTTTGTGCTTTTCAAAGAGTTGTTTTCTATTTCAAAAAGAAAAAAGATATTAAACATTTTGAAAAGTTATCATAAAGTAATGTTGATTTTTCATTGTTTTAGCATCTGTAAACCGTGATAGTTGATTGTCCGTAACAGAGTTTATTACTATGGAGAACGTGTGTGAGAGAGAAAGCAAGACAATGTATTCGATCAAATCATTGAAGTGAGAAAAAACTACTTATGAGTACTATACCCAATAGTTTAGATTTCAAATTATACTCCTTTAGAGAGGGGTCGAGGAGGGCACAAAGTCAATAAAGGCCAAAAACTGTTTCTACAATATAAGAATACATCAAAAATTTATTTTTTCTCAAAAATTCAAATATAAAAAATTATTTTTAACTTTTTCAAATAAATATGATAAGTAATAATAATAAAATATCAGATGTCCCCGTGATTATTTTAACATCATGTCAAACCTATATATTCAAATTAAATAACTAATTTAATGATATTTTTTTCTATTTTATTTGAAAATCATTCAAGAAAATAGATTAAATTATGAGTCTCAATATATTAAAAATTTTCGTACTAATCCATTTGTAGATTAATTTTGAGTCCACTTAATAATTTGTTTTATAGGTTATTAATAAACGAAATCAATGACCTACTTGATAAAAATTAGAATGAATAATCTCATTCTTTACAAAATAAGAAAAGGATAAAAAAAAATTATGACTTTACATTTTGCTTTTATATTCATTAAAATTAGGAGAATAATTTAGTATTGTAAGGAAATAAATTTTTTAAAACTAATTTATATAATTGATGGATGAATGTTTTATCTCAAATAATGAGAATTTAAAAATATTTTACAAAAGTTAATATCATATATATTGCAGTAATTTAACATAAGGTAATTAAAATAATAATTTATATAACTTGCTTAAAATGATTTTAACTGATGATAAAATAATAATAATAATAATAAATTTATGTTTCTCAATTAATTAGATAATGACATATATATTTTGGGATAATACATAAAACAGAAATCAAGTAAATTAGATATTTTAAAAATTAGTTTTACAATCCAAAAACAAAAGCAATGACATGAAGTTTAAAAGTCTAAAGAAAACAAATTGAATTGTCATAATATGCTCTGAATTTTTTAAAAATTTTATTCTTGACGAGCTTGCTCACTGGATCCATTTCTTATGACTTAGGAGTTTTGAGGATTGCAATTGTGATTGATATTGGATTTAACATGTTAATTGGTCCATATCATATTCATAACAATGTTTGAAAAATGTGGATCAATTAAATTTTGTTTAAAATTTGTTATATGGACAAGTCTCAAAAATGTCGTGTTCACACTAAGAAATAGTAAATTTTACTTTTTTCTTATAATTGTTTTACAAAAAGTAGGGTCATCATATAGGGAATTAATTAAAAATGAAGTTCTTAATGTTGAAAAAACACTACATTATTGATCTTCCTAATAAGGGATCTATTCCGAAACATGTATTATTTAGGATGCAAATTACAAATTAAGGGTGACAACTTTATTGGTTTATGACATAAGAGGGGAGAGAATTGAGGAATGCATGAAATGAAGAATGTGTTAGTGTCTATTTACTTGAAAGATATTATAAATTATCGTTTTTAGAATAATCATATAACTTATGCAGAAAATTTAGGTACTTGAAAAAGTATTTTTGATAAGTTTAAAAATAGACTTTATAGACTTTTAAAATGAAATGACCATATTATCCTTGATTGTCCTCAACTTCATATTTTTATATAATAGGAAAATTTCAAATTTTGATCCGTCAACTTTAATTTTATATCAAGTTGCGTTAGTTCACTCTTCAGGTTAATATGTATGAAATCAAATAAAAATAAAAAATTGATTATATATTTTAATGAAGAACTACTCATTTATAATCTAGTAAACATTTTTAGTTTACTTTAAAAACAAATACACCATCCTATTCATTTTATTTGTAAAGTTACTTTTTGACACTTTTTAAAATATTATTTTCTTTAATATCACATATAATTTTGTTTATTCTTTAATTTCAATCTAATATATATTATTACATTTGATTATTTCTTTAATTTCATTTTTTTAGGTATATTAATTAGAGCAAAAATAAAATTACATGTAATTAACCATATATTTTAAATAATAAAATTTTATATTAAAACTGGCATTTGTAGTAAGTATAATGAATAGAAAAAATATCAATAATTAAATTAAAGTGATAGTTAAATAGAGTAATGAGTAAATATCACAATAAGTAATTAAAAAATGAAGTAATAACAAAATGAGATAATGGAAATCATAATAAATAAAAATATTTTGAAAACTATTTAGTTTTCTTGTTATCATTCTTGATAGATTTTTGTTCGCGTTAAGTTATATTTTTTACTTTTGATCATCATTCGCTTCATTTTTGCTATTTTTCTTAAAGAATTTTTTGTTAGAATGAAATTATATTTTTATTCGTGGACGTCTTAAATAAAAATATATCATCCTATTCATTTTATATGTAAAATTATTTTTAACATCTCTTTCTTTATTTCAATTTCAATCTAATATATATTAGTTTGCAGAGCTAGAGGAAATATTGATCAGATTAACTATCTCATTTGGCATAAAAATGTACCATTTCAAAATGTTTTTTCTGTTATGGAGAGCCTTAAGGTTTAAATTACCAACCAATGAAAAATTGGCAATTTTTGGGGTTACTGCTGTAGGAATAAAGGTTGGGATGATATTGATCATATATTCTTTCAAGGTAACTTTGCAACACATATATGGAAATTCTTCTCCGGTTTCATAGGCATCACTTTTAAGAAAACATCTTTAAGTAACTGTATAGTTCAGTGGTGTGAAAATAAAGGAATAAATGAGGCTCGTAAAACAATAATTAATGTTTTACCTATTGTGATATGCTGGAATCTTTGGAAAAATAGGTGTGCAAGCTAAATATGGTGGAAAGGTTTCCAGCATATTCAAAGTCAAATATCTTATTCTTAAGGATATATTATTTATCCTTTACACCATATTTCCTTATATTCAGTGGCCTGGAAATTGGACAGATTTGATTGATCTATTGGAGAAATGCACACATGAGGTAAAGGTTGTTGTAGTTACTTCCTATTAGGGGAAGTTTCTCCTTAGATACTTAGTTTTCTTTAGATGCATCTCACTGTATTAGGTTATATTGACTAACCTTTATAGGTATGTCGAATATATACCTACCAAATGATAGAAGGTAAGATGTATGCCCCCTTCTTGTTCTCTTTTTTTCTATAATTGATAACGCCTGGGGGTGTTGCTTAGCCCCTGACCCACCTCAAGGGTCGTTATTTGGAAAAAAAAATCTAATATATATTATTAATTTTATCATACAAATTTATTTTCAAGTATATTCATTAGAGTCAAAATAAAGGTGAAAATAATTAATTCATAATATATTTTTATATTAAAGTAGGCCTTTTTTTTTATAAGTCATTATGAATTAAAAAAATATTAAGAGTTAAATTAAAGTAATAGTAAAATAGAGTGATAAATAGATATTACAATGACTCACAAAAAAATGAAGTAAACAAAACAAATTAATTATAATAACAATAACTAAAGATGTTTCTAGAACTATTTGATTTCTTGTTATCATTCTTGATAGATTTTTGTTAGCAGAAATTACATTTTTACACTTGATCATTATTCACTTAATATATAAAAAGATGTTTCTAGAATTATTTACTATCTTTCTTAATACATTTTTGTTAGAATGAAATTACATTTTTACCCTTGATAGTCCTACCACTTTATTCTTTTATATATATATATATATGATTGTTCAATATTTAAGAAGCTTAAAAATTAATCAACTCGCGGTGGATCAAAATTTGGTGTCAAAAGGTATCTTCACTATAACATATATTGACGCTACTTCAATAGAAAACCTAAATAAATCAAACTCTCTAATAGTGTCCTTCTACTCGGGGGCGGCTCAACATAATTGGGGGTCTAAAGTGGAATTTCATTTCGCGGCCTAAAATAAATATAAACTTTATATACGTATTTAGTCAAAATTTATTTTCTTACACCATTTAGATGAAAATTGCTAGTATTTAATGTTGTTTTCTCAGCTATTAGTTTAGGTAAGATTTTATCAATTCCACATTAAAAAAAATTATTTTAGTGAGACAATTATTATATGTATTTTTAACATAATGTTATAAGTAATAAATTGACAAATATTAAATAAAGATAAGATTTGAAACCACAGAATTTGATCCAAGAAGTTGATGACATGGTATACCTCATTTAAATATGCTTGTAACAATCCTTGAAACAAAAATTTAAAAAGAAATAAAAAAAAATTTGTAATTCACTTTGTTCAACACTTTTCACTACTAATTCTTATTTTTTACAAAGTACAAAAGATGTTAAGAATAAAATAATATATTTTAAAAAATTATACTTTTTATCATAAATAATCAATTTTTTCTATAAATTAATCTATAATTTATTCTTGACAAAACTTTGGGGCCCCAAAATTTGAGGCCTAAGGCTAAGGCCTTGTTTTACACAGCATAAAGTTGGCCCTACATCTACTATTCTTAATTTACCCATTAAGATATCGAGGTCTTTAATAATTTTATGACAATAAGAACAAAGATGATGAAATGAAAATGACAAAACGAACTCATATATCCACCTAACAAAAAGACTACCGGTACAAGATTTAGAATTTTCTTAACATGACATGACAATAAAGTAATAAAATTAATGTTAGTGTTACCCCCTTATTTGATTTTAGTTGAAGCAGATTGATTTACATATTCACACATATAACTAAAAAACAAAAAAATAAAAAAAAGGATTGATTTTAGAAATCTAAATCGGTCCACTTTAATCACTTAAATTATCACAATTATACGGGTTCAATAAAGAACACAATCAGACATAATAAATCAAATCAATAATATATCAGTTAATGTCCATATGCTTTGACATTCTAGGATCACAATCCACATTCTATAGTAATAAATCTTTCCATTATAACACTAGTACTCATATCATTCTCAACACATCATGTACAAAAAATTAATCACATTGTCTTTTATTACCCCTTTTTATTATTGAAATTAATCAAGGTGGACAAACCAACCCTTCCAAATCCCATTACTCCCAAACACATACCACAAGGAAATACACATAACAATAATAATAATAATAATAACAATAATAATAACAACAACAACAATAATAATAATAATAATAATAATAACAATAATAATAATAATAATAACAATAATAATAATAATAATAATAATAACAATAATAACAATAATAATAATAATAATAAAAATAAAAATAATAATAATAATAACAATAATAATAATAATAATAACAATAACAATAACAATAACAATAATAATAATAACAATAATAATAACAATAACAACAACAATAATAATAATAATAATAACAATAATAATAATAATAAAAATAAAAATAAAAATAAAAATAATAATAATAATAATAATAATAATAATAATAACAACAACAATAATAATAATAATAATAATAATAACAATAATAACAATAATAATAATAATAATAACAATAATAACAATAATAATAATAACAATAATAATAATAATAATACACTAGATTCTAAAACTGGAAAGGTCTCGAGTCAAAAATCAAAGAAAATTGTTGGACATTTTCATCTTTTTAAAAAATAAATTAGTTCCACTTTTTACAAAATTGTTTTTATTTTTAGTTTTATTTTTCTCCTTCAATTTACTTGCAATAATCTATATATCATATATCATATGGTTACTGAATTTATTAAATATTATTATTTTAAATACATTGTGATATATATGAAGCCCGACAAATATACTTGAATTCTTATGTTATGACATTGTAATTATAATTTATTAGATTAATTAATTTAAATAAAGTAGAAGACTAAATAATGTATATTACTCTTACAATTCACCGACTCTTTGAATTTTGAAATAAGAAATAAATTTTTGTGTCATGATTCAATGTGTTGAGACTCTTCCAATTTGGTGACTCGTTGAATTTTGTAATTAAATATAAAATTTTTGTAGACTCTTCCAATTTGGTGACTCGTTGAATTTTGTAATTAAATATAAAATTTGTGTGTCATGATTCAATGTGTCTCATTATTGAATTTTTAGGTGAAAAGACTGTTAAATATCACTATAACTATCTATAAAGTATAGCCACAATTCGCTTGTCCCTAGACCATCATAGTCTTTTTTTAGTCATCTACGATTTTCTAATCTTCTTTCTAGATAATGATATAACATATCGTCATGAAGCTAAATGAGGAGAAGAAAATATGACATCATTCTGAAGTCAGCTTTCTTACGATAGATTAGTTGAAGTTAGAAATATAAGAGATGAAATCATGAAAAAATAATTCTTGCATTACAATAGTTTAACTTAGAACTTAGAATTATAGAAGAGATGACCTTTTCCTTGAGATTTTTGTTTATTAGCTCATAATTTTATGTTTGCTTTTTTATTTTGGAGTCAAAATATGGTTGTCTAAATAAAATGTCTTATGTAGTTCATATTTTTATGTAATTCTTCTATCATTTTGTATTGTTGTGCGGATTTAATTTTATTTATCATTATGTTATTGTACTTGTAAGTGTTACTTAATCGACAAAAAATTTATTAATGTATGATGAGTTTGATAATACTTGAATAATTTATACAGTATGCTCAAATATCTATATTGTCAGTTGTCTAAATTTAAATTAATTTAAATAAAGATTGCTAAAACATTGTTACTTTGATTGAAAGATTTTAATCGTGTTACTTAATCGTCTATCTAATATATTGTTGCAAACAAATACATATATTGTTCATTTTCACCCTCTTTTTTTACGATTTATATGAATGAGATTAACAACTTCATTTTCAAATAAAAACAAGAGTTTCATTTATATTTGTGCGACACTAAGCCCAATAATTTTCTTAAATATGAGCAATTTATATTAATGGTATTTTTTGCAGTGTTCTCAAATGGTTGGTGTGATGCAAAAATTTTGCTTTTGGACATTCTGGTTGTAATATTATAAAAATGTAGTAATTAAGTTTCATTTTGTTTAGATTTTAGTAATATAACTCAGCAAGATAATTCAATACTTTATTTGAAGTATATTGTTCAATAATAACATTGTACCATCTTTTGCAATTGTTTTAGGAAAAATGCACAAGTATTCTCTCAATATATGCTTAAAATTTCAACGACACACTTATAAGGTCCTATTACCCTCCTGAACTTATTTTATAAATAATTTTCTATCCCTTTTTGGCCTACGTGGCATTGACTTGAAAAAATGTGTCAATCAGCATTGGGCCCACAAGAGAGTGTCACGTAGTCCGAAAAGGGATAAAAAATTATTAATAAAACAAGTTCAGGGAGATAATAGGACCTTAGCATAGTTAAGTGTGTCTCTAAAATTTCGGACATTTATTGAGGGAGTACTTGTGCATTATCCCATTGTTTTATATTATTGCAACATATATTTTCATATGGAAAATTATATTTTCACTTTCAAATTGGAAACACTTACACATATATGTTGTACTAATATTCATGTGCTTTTAGAAGGTTTGAAATACTTGATAGGAATACACGTGCAATGCACGTGTCCATAACTAATAGAATATAAAAGAAATAAAAATGTTATTTAAAAAATTTTTGCCGCAAGTAAAAAAATATTTCTCTAAAACGCACAATATATGTACACTATTTCTTGTTTTCAGCAAATCGCCTATCTTAGACCATCTTTTTCTTTCTACTCTCTTCTAGGTCTTTCTTGTGTAAACTATTTCGTGTTTTCAACAAATCACTTGTCCTCGATTAAATCACCTGTCCTTAACTACTTTTTTTCTTTTTACTCTCTTTTAGGTATTTCCATTCTCCATTATCGTTCTTCCATATCCCTGTAATCTTCAATCAAAATCAGAGGGGGTGAGGAACTATTCGCAAAGGAGCAATTCTTTAGTCGAGGTGTGTCACATTAATTATCACTTGATCTAACTTTTCAAGCTTCTTTTCTAATTGTTCCTGCAATTTTGGGGCATACATATATTGGTTAATTGTTTTTGCATTCAATTTTTCTTTTACCCTTTTCAATATTTAAAGCTTTTGATTACGATTTATATATAGAGTCGTGGATAATTTTCAAAGTTTTGATCTTTGATTGGATTTGCGAATTGCAGTGATCAAAGAGGTAAAAGGAAGATAGTTGATTTTTTCTTCTTTTTTTTAATCTCGTTCTCAGATTCTGATGCTGAAGCAGACTGATTTAAATTTTCTAATAAATCAATCCTTTCTTATTTCTTTTTTTTTTAAGTTTTATGTGTGAATATGTAAATCAATCGGCTACAACTGAAATCAAATAAGGGGGTAACGGAGAAAATAATATACCTAAAACATTAATTTTATTATTTTGTTATCATATCATGTTAAGGCGGTTCTAGATATTGCACCGATAGTTTTTCTTGTTGGGTGGATACATGAATTCATTTTGTCATTTTTACTTTATCATCTTTGCTCTTGTTGTCATAAAATTATCGAAGAGCTTAATTTTTTTATGGATAAATTAAGAATAGTAGAAGGAGACTATTAGAGAGTTTAATTTATTTAGGCTTTCTGTTAAATTAGCGTGAATATATGTTATAGATATAATACCAACATCTCACTCAGAAGGAAGAAATCAACAAAATCGACTCAATAAAAAGGACCTTCTGGCAGTAAGAAGAAAACTTAAATAAAATTTCTTATCAAATGGGATTGAAAGGAATGTGAAATTTAGGCATGTTGTCCTTTTAACAAATACTGTCATTGTCTTTGTCTGTGATAATTCTTTCATACATTCTAATCAATTTTAATATATTGTTAATTTGGAGGGGAAAATGTTAAGTCATTCCTAAAAAAGAAACAATGTGATGGATAACTGCATATTAAGTTCCTTCTAGATATTCATTTCACAATGTAACACTGGTTTAACTTCTTCTTGAATGTCATAAGTTGACTTGATTTGTATGATACTTTTGTGAAACTTGTTACATTACATTACACTTAAACAGTTATTAAGTTCTATTGTAATCTGTAGGACTCTATCCGCTCAATTTTTTTTCCACACATGGTGTTTCTTCAATTTCTATAACAGTTTAAGAAATATATAGATATATACCTATATGTACACAGTAGCTGCAACTGCTTTTGTGAAAGGAAAATCAACACAATGTTGTGCACATCTCTTAATAAGATTTGGTATATGAGCTCTTACATTGTCTGTTCCTCTCTTTTATGGCTTTTCTTAGTTATGTCGTCTCAATTTTTGCTTTTGTTTTTTGAGTCTTATTACTACTGTATTGTCTCTGCTTACTAAAATTAGCACTGCCTTGTTTTTTGTTTTTTACACTTTGCATTGTGTTGTTTTTGCTTATTAAAATCAATTATTCTTTCATTAGCATTTGTTGAATTTCTGATAAATATCATCCTAAAACTCTACAAGATGAAACAAAAAAAAACTAGGGCTCTATATGACATTTTAAATTTTAACCATTTGAATTCCTTAGTAACCCTACTTGATACACTATTAAGATGTTTCCTTAATAGTAGTGTCATAAAAGGAAGAAATGTTTCCTTATATTTCTAGTTGGTAATGGTATAATCATATTCTTCCTTATATTTCTAGTTGGTAATGGTATAATCATGGAATTAATGTGTGTTTGAACAGATATAAGAAATAGTATAAATTTAAGGAATTCCATAGTGTAATTCAATAATTACATTCTGTCCCGATAAGTTTAATAATTACAAAAAATCCCTTAAAATTGCTGAGCCGTGATACTTTAGAAAGTTATGATACATGGTAAATGATACATAGTAACTTAAAACTGTTAAGAAAAAATAGGGGATAAAAACGGTAAATTTAAAGCTGTTACTAAAACAGCTTAATTTGTGGTAACAGATCATTAATCAGCATTAAATCAGCACTTAATTGGATATTAATTTCATAATTTGAAAATCAAAGATTGTATCAGTTATTTAGAAAACAATTGGAGCTGCCGAAATTTTTTTGTTGTAGCAGTGGGTTTTTGAAGATGAATACTTCGATTTTGATGAGATATTCCGGAATTTGGGTGAACGAATTGCAGTATGAAAATTACAAAATTGATGGAATCGTTGTTGGTGATTCAATTTCGTTTTCTAATCTCAAAGCAGCAATTGCGGCCGAGTTGGACATTGATGTATCAAGGAAAGAAATTGAAATTCGATACATTGTAGAAGGTAACTCCTGTCCGATGAAACTTAAGAACGATATGAGTGTTAAACTATATTTTGAACTGAAAAAAAACGAGCCTGGATTTTCAATATACCCATTATGTATTGACACAATTGAGAAGAATAGTGGTACTGTACATAACTTTGATGGAAGAAGTGGAGAAATAACGTGTGTAGAAGGCACAACAAATGATACACAGGCTTTGGCAATAATTGAAAATAGCTTAATGATACATGGTTTCAGTTTTCAGAATTTCATACTATATGAAAAACATGTGATACATGTCTATAACATGTATCATTGAATTAAATAAAACATTATAACATGTGATACATGTCTAATACATGTATCATAAACAGCGACTAAACAACATACACAAAGAATCTATATGTATCATCAACTATATCTGATGAAGCATTTATTAAACTTAATGAATGATACATTATAACAAGTTTCAAAACATGTATGAGTAAATCAACTAAACAACTAATACCTTACTGATACATGATATCATACAGGAATTCATACTACATGCAGAACATGTGATACATAGCTACTACATGTATCATTACATTGACTAAACAATGTACACACAGATTCAACATGTATCATCAAGCACAGGTTATACTTTACTACACTTATATTACTATGAAGTAATAGAACAATTAACAAAAACGAAAAAGAGAAGAATATACGAATTGATGATGGATTAACTATAAAAAGGGTCTGGGTTCTTACGATTCAATATTAGGAAGAAATAGTCGAATATGGATTAAGAATAAAAAGAAGAAAATAGAAAAATCTGCTGGGTTGAGAAGATTCAAAGTTATGAAGAAATAGTGGGATGAAGACGATTAAGGAAAAAAAAGAAGTGAAAGGTGACTTTGGTAAGAACAAAACGGTAGAATGCAGTGGAAGTTACCCTGCTTCCATATTTTTTGAATTTTGAAATTCAAAATTTCAAAATTTGTTCTTTTATTTAAATTTAATTAAATTTAATAATTCAAAATTAAAAAGCTGATTAAAAGGTTGAGTGTTTAAATGGAAAAAATTTAAAATTCAAAAACTGATTTAAGAGGTTGAGTGTTTTAATGGAGAAAAAATAGGCATTAAAATTGGTAAATGTGTATTATAGGAGAGAGTGTAATGTATCTAAAAACTTACACTAAAATAAAAAAAAATAGGGAATTATGTAATATTTAAAAAAAGTAGGGAAAATTGGAGAATATAAAAATTACAGTTGTGTATTTAAGTTATTTTTCCTAAGAAATACTAGAATTGCAGTGTGGAGTGATACCTTAGCAATCATGTCCGTCTGAGAGACGAATTAACTCTAGAATAGTAAATAAACACTTCTCAAAATATTTGTATAAATGCAGGGATAGTACCAAATGAATGTCAATTCTTGAAAAAGTTCCCTCTTCTGGAAAAAAGGAAAACAAAGTCAATAAGGGTTGAGTATTATTACTTATTGCCTTTGTTCCCTTTGGGAACTTTTCCGAGATTTGAACCTCTTATTGTGGCACTCATTTGGTACTATTACTACATGTCTACACGTATTTTTGAGAAGTATGCCATTATAATTGTAGATTTTATTCCTCTCTCAAATGCAAATTAATCACAAAGTGCACAAAGAAGTTTTTAGAATCTAACGACAACACACATGGGGCTATGGGAAGGTATTTCATTCCACTCATTCTTTATTCTCATACTATGAAGTACAAAAAATTTTGATAAACACGTTTATTGTACGCTAATGTGAAGGTGACGAATTTTTTTTTCTGAAAGGTCCCAGTCAGTTTTACGTGGTATTGCAGGCAGCAAAAACGCCTTGTCGTTAGTCTAAAGGATCTATCTCAATGCTTTCTTTTCACATTAACTTTCCAAGCTTCTTCTCCAATTTTTCCTGCAATTTTCAGGTATATGTTGGTTAATTGTTTTGATTTGCATTAAATTTTCTTTTACCCTTTTGGATTTGAAACGATATATATTTTGCATTTATTGTTTGAGGTATTTAAAGCTTGGAAAAATAACTTAAATACACAACTATAATTTTTATATTCTCTAATTTTCCCTACTTTTTTTAAATATTACATAATTCCCTATTTTTTTTATTTTAGTATAAGTTTTTAGATACATTACACTCTCTCTCCTATAATACACATTTACCAATTTTAATGCCTATTTTTTCTCCATTAAAACACTCAACCTCTTAAATCAGTTTTTGAATTTTAAATTTTTTCCATTTAAACACTCAACCTTTTAATCATCTTTTTAATTTTGAATTATTAAATTTAATTAAATTTAAATAAAAGAACAAATTTTGAAATTTTGAATTTCAAAATTCAAAAAATATAGAAGCAGGGTAACTTCCACTGCATTCTACCGTTCTTACCAAAGTCACCTTGCACTTCTTTTTTTTTCCTTAATCGTCTTCATCCCACTATTTCTTCATAAATTTGAATCTTCTCAACCCAACAGATTTTTCTATTTTCTTCTTTTTATTCTTAATCCATATTCGACTATTTCTTCCTAATATTGAATCGTAAGAACCCAGACCCTTTTTATAGTTAATCCATCATCAATTCATATATTCTTCTCTTTTTCGTTTTTGTTAATTGTTCTATTACTTCATAGTAATGGATCCGTCAATCAATAGAAGGATATATGATTCCGATGATGATAATTGGAAAGAAAATAGGAAAAAGTCTTTGCATGATCCTATGAATCTTCAAAAGGATTCAAACAAAGACCATGGCGAAACATCAAAGGTTGTAAAAATACAACCAAAAAGGAAAAAAGAAGCAGCAAACACTGTTGTTAGGCCTACATTGTCTCGGGCTAGTATATTGGTACTTAAAAATGGTGTTGTTTAAATTAGTAAAATTTTTAAGGAATCAAGTGTGCTTGCTGATACATTTTAAAAAGGGTGTATAGTGTTTTAGATGGTCGACTGATACGTGAATTTGTTGTGTTTCATAATATTTTATATGTATCATTAGGTTTTTGAAAATTATTATAATGTATCATTCAATAAGTGTAGTAAAGTATAATCTGGGCTTGATGATACATGTTGAATCTGTGTGTACATTGTTTAGTAAATGTAATGATACATGTAGTAGCTATGTATCACATGTTCTGCATGTAGTATGAATTCCTGTATGATATCATGTATCAATAAGGTATTAGTTGTTTAGTTGATTTACTCATACATGTTTTGAAACTTGTTATAATGTATCATTCATTAAGTTTAATAAATGCTTAATCAGATATAGTTGATGATACATATAGATTCTTTGTGTATGTTGTTTAGTCGCTGTTTATGATACATGTATTAGACATGTATCACATGTTATAATGTTTTATTTAATTCAATGATACATGTTATAGACATGTATCACATGTTTTTCATATAGTATGAAATTCTGAAAACTGAAACCATGTATCATTAAGTTATTAGTTGTTTTATTTAGTAGTTATATTTCTATATCGTTTTAATTTGCGGTTTTATTTTCAAATTGCAGCCACTGAAGTACAAGATTAAAAAGATACCAACACATCCCATAAGGTTTGCTGTCAACTTTAACAACAATTTCCTAAAGGACTTTGAAAAATACGTGGGGGATAATGTTATCCAAATGTTTAAGGATACAATTTTTGGACCCTTTTTAGACATATCTAAATGTAATTTTCAGGGCCAAATAACTAAGTGCTTATTGCTTTTAGAATTGGAACAAAGCAACCCTAATATGTTGCATATTAGAAATTCCAACGGGTGTGTCCTGAAATTTGGTATAGATGATTTTGCATTATTAACAGGACTTAAGGTCAGAGGAAATACCAATGATTTCAAATATCCAGAACAAACTAATTGTATGCTTTTTAAAAAGTATTTCCCTGGTGCAGTCAATAGTGTTACAAAGCATCAACTAGTTCAAAGGTTTAAGATGGGTAATTGGGAGAGCAATCAGGATGCACTCCAAATGTCTATACTGTTCTTTATTCATACATTTGTATTAGCTTCTATTGATAACACAGCGATATCTATTGTCGACTTTCTAATGGTTGAAGATGGTAGATATCAACATTTTCCTTGGGGTCAGCTATCATTTTCCAAACTAATTGGTTCACTTAGACAGGATTTTGACGTTAGTAAAAAGTTGTACCGATTATATGGGATGCCATATGCACTAAATGTTTGGATATACGAATGTGCATCCAATTTAAATTCAGAAATAGTTGTGAGAGAACGCAATGTCATCCCAAGAATATGCAATTGGAGAGTTTTGTCTGAAAAGGCAAAGTTTGAAATGCTTATGTCCACCATTTTCCAAAAGGTAAAATTTTATTTTTGTATATGGAATATCGTTATTTATGTCTTTGTGATACATTATGAATTATTACTGTATCTAACAGTTAAATTATCTTATGTGTTTGTGATACATTTAGAATGCATGTTCAAACATTGTCCCAACAGCAGAGGAAATTGAAGCTTTTGATATTGCTCAAGTTGAACATGCTCATTCTACATCAATACCATTAGTACAACCAAACGAGCAAGATGATTTAGATGATTTCTCCACAAGACCGCCAGAACAGTTATTGAGGACATATTCTAGAGTGTCTGATACATCTCCTCCACCACCGCCAAAAAGAAGAAAAAAATCGATTATTCAAAAAAAGAAGGTGTCAGAACAGAAACAGCCTGATCAATCAAATGTGTCTCCGACATCGGATGATGATGTACATGTTTCCATGTCAAGTCTGCCTCAACATTCGAATGCTGATGATGTACATGGTTCTGTTCCATAAGTGTCACCGAAATCGGCTGCTGATGTACATGGTTCTGTTCCAGACGTTTCTCAGAACCCGGCTGCTGATGTTCATGGATATGCAGATTCACAGAATGTCAACAATATAATTCCTCATATTGAAGAGTTGAAAGGATATTTGAAAACTTACGTAAGTAAATTATTTTGTAATTTTTAAACAAACTTTTATTTATCCTAAATGTATCTACAATTTTTAGGTTGACAAGAAATTTGAGGAATTGATTATTTTGATAAAAGCAAATCACTCCCAGCTGATGCAATCTATTAGCAAAGAGAACATCAATTTTCAGGCTGATACAAGCACATTTCAGTCTGACAAACAAACATCTCAGCAAATACCGGTTGATCTCGATGATATGGGTGGTGTAGCTGAGGATGGTGGTGGTTTTTCTGGTAAAAATGGTGAGCATCATATCGTCGACGATGCAGGGGATGTCGATGTGGATGGTGTTGGTGTTGCCGTAAATGAGGGTGAACCAATAGTCACTGATCCAAAGGTAATGTTTATGATACAGTGGGTATGTTGTGTATCATGCACATATAGTCAATGCTTTGTATCATGATCATTTTTTTTCTCATTTTATATTCTGTCATGTATCATTCATATTTAATCAATACTATGTATCATGTGATTGTTATCAATGTTACGTATCAGCACAAATTATATTAACAGTTTTTATTTCAAAACTGCATATTCAGGATGGTGACGCACATCAGTCGCACCAAGATTTAAATGAACATATCATGGACCAAGCCGTTGACGACAATGTTCATCACAACATCCCTCATATGTTGCCCGAAAAAACAACAACAGATTCATCGGTACATTTTTCAATTTTGATTTATGACACACAATTTCATTACACACAAATTTATTCTAAAAATCATTACATCATATTATACAGGATTCTTCAACTTCAACAACAATATCGCCATCAACTCAAGCAGCAATAGAAGCACTTATCAAAGATTTGGGTAAAGATGCTACCAATGCTAGACCATTATATTCTTACGATCCAAAGAATATAACTAGCAGCCAGTACTTGTTGACCGACAGTCAATTACCCACTGAAATTCCAATAACGGAGATTGCTGTTAAAACTGATGCAGTCACTCCTGCGCATAGAAATAGAATGCCTTCGAGAAGGATTCAATCTCCATATTGTACTTCTTTTGGGTCAAGCGAAAAGGGAAAAGAGAAATTGAAGGATATGGCTCGACTCCATTTCCCGTTCGAAGGATGTGGCATTGCAGATAAAGTTTCACCGAAACTGATTGAGGATTACATGAATTGGTTGTTGAGGGGGCTTCTAAAAAATCATAACAATAAGTAAGTTTTATACATTTTTTTTCTCAGTGTTAGGCGTAATCATTTTATATATAACTAATTCATTATACTTTGTTATATAAAAACTGTAAATAATTGAGTGTTATGTATCATGTAGATACATTGAAAACTTAAGTATCATATATGCAGGAACCCATCGGACGATAAATACAGATCAAGATCTTCTTCTTTTGGATTTACGATGATGGACTTTGTTGTTGCTTTTCCAATGAACAAGAATAGGTTTTATGCCATGTCACAGCCAAACAAGTGTTGGTCTGATGAGGTAAAATATTAAACTATTTATGAAATATGTATCAGTCATAACTATATTATAACATCATGATACATTATCTATAAGTATCATACTATTTAATTAGCAATGATACATTGTATAAGTATCATACTATTTAATTTGCAAAAGTATCATACTATATTCACATAATTATATTTCTTTTTTTATATTGTTTAGATGTAAATAATTTCTTACTCTGTTTTCATTTTGTTTATAGCACATCGATGTGATTTTTTACTACCTTCGTAAAAAATCAAAACTTTGCAGCATGGATCAATACAGATACACAACAACCCACTGTTTGTTCATGTCACATGTAAAAAACTGTTATGATAGATATTACATGGACGATGATGATGATAGTCTTACTACACAAGAACATATTGATCGCGCTTCAGTTGTATCTGTACATGAGAGGTCAATAATTAACATCATCAAAGGGTTTGGAATACCAGCTACTTTACCATGGCATCTTGTAGATGAGGTCTACATCCCAATTAACTGTGATCAACAATTCCATTGGGTGTTGGCTGTTGTTGAGTTGAAAAACAGGTTGATAAGGGTTTTTGACTCATCAATTAGCACAAGGAAACAAACAATTCCTCATGAGATCAAGATGTTGTCTAAAATGCTTCCTTCATACCTACTTGACAGTGGTTTTTTTGAAGAAAATGAACGCACAAATTTTGCTGATTGTCAAGCATATAAAGACAACAATAATGGATCACTTCTGGAGCCTCAAGTTCCTTTCATGATAGAATTTGCACAAGACATCCCTACACAGGAAAGCGATAGCCTGTAAGTATCAAGAATTTTTTCAGTTGCCCCTTTTAATGTATCATTAAGTTTTTAATTTATTCTGTATTTTTTGTAGAGACTGTGGGTTATATGTTACTGCATTTGCCGAGTATATCAGTGACCAAATCAATATATCTTATGCTGATTTTAATCCTGATTACCTGCGTCAAAGATATGGAGCATTGCTGTGGAGTTATGGAAGTGAGAAGGCTAAGTGCGGATATGTTAGCGACAATGATGATCCACCAAAATCCAGGGGCGTAGTCACACCACCACCAGAAGAAGATTTAGTTCACATAGCGTAGCATTTCATGATAAAACAATGTTTTAATGTTATATTTATTATTTTTATATGTTATTGAACAACTATTTTTATCCTTTTTAATGTTATTTTTTTGGTTTTGTCAATTTCCATGAATATTTTTTTCACAGTACGTAACAAATTTGTTTATATTGAAGATATAAATATCAAATGATAGACGTAAACATTTTTAAATTTTTAATTAAAAATAGACATGATAAATATACTGACAAAACCAGGTTTAAATCATTTAATAAAGTATAATCAAAGTATTTATAATCAAACATAGACATAAAGATTTTTAAATTTTTTATTTAATCTAGATGATACACTGCCAAAACCAAATGATACATATGTAACAGAAACACACTAAAAATAACTGATACATTGGCCAAACCGTATGTATAATGTACAATATGTTACACTCTAATCCTTAAATTTTACAAGATACTTACGTAAATTGAATAGCATATTCATATGAATTGCTATTATTTTTTTAAAGGAAAGTTATTTACTGTATATTTCAATAAAAGCATATCAAAAAAAAGCATTACACAAGTTAAATTATATAAATTCACATGATACATGATTTATAGTCATTCTAAAGTACTCAATAACATTAACAATATATTTGTATTTTTTATCTAATGGAGATGTATCATTGTGCAAACCAATGATACACACTAAAAGTACATGATACTTTATATAAACAATGTGTACAAAAAATACACAATAAATGTACATGATACACTAGATTAACCATATGTATCATGTACATTATGTTATCTTACTGTAGCATAAGATTTATATATTCAAAACAAATATTGACACAAGTATTTTTATCAACACCAATAATAAGAAAGTATTTATAATCATAAGCACGACTTCAAATGTAATTACCACATGTTTGTACGTTTATTTATCTAAACACAAAGTGTTCAATTTGCAGTCGTAATTAAAACTGAAATTCATTTAAATGTTTACGTGATAAATTATTCTTTATATCATAGAAACATTACGACAAATTCACTTCTCTTTTGGGTAGAAAGTACAAGTTCTTCTGTTGTGCCCTTCTTGTCCACATTGTCCACAACAATTTGTGTTCACCGAAATCTTTTCATCTGCATTCTTTCTTCTTCTTTTTCTTGGTCGTCCAGATGATCTTCTGTATCTAGGTGGATACACAGTTTCAGCTACCACGTGTTTAGGATCTGACCAATCTTTCTTATCTGGCATTGGCACCATTGGAATTTCATATGTTTTTGCCAACGCATCAGGCTTGTAATAATCAGAGCAATACGGATTCATATCGGTGACATTCTTTTTTTTCAATACAGCTATTGCATGTGAACAAGGTATCTCATCTAGTTGAAATCTACCACAACAACATACTTTCCGCTCAAAACAAACAATATATCTTCTTCCATTTTCATAAACCGAGAAAATAAACTCAGATGATGGAACAACCTGTGTACATTAAAAATTTTAAATATATAACTTTTAAAAACCAAATCATGTTAAAAAAAGCATAATGATACACAGAATTAGATATATATAATATAAAGTATCATATAATGATACATACCTCCATTTTTGAACTTTTAGCTGCGTTTATAATCAACAATTCCTCAAATTTTCTACCTAATGTGTCCTTTGTGTATGAGGCTACTTCTCTGTTTTTGCAATGCCAAGATCCAAAAAGAATTCTAACCTCTTCCAAGAATTCTAATATAGTTAATTGGCGTGCTTCAACAAGACAACCATTGATACATTCTGCAATGTTTGAAGTCATCATTCTACCTCTGTTTACTGTTGCATGAACTCTTGACCACTTTTCGTAACCTGCATATTCAAGGTACTCCTTAACCCTGTGATCAATTCTATCAACCTTAGCCATCAACTTATCAAAATCTTCCTTTCTATATGCCTTGGCCATAGAGTAGAATATATCACTTATTGCCTTTCTGCTCCTTTTGAAGTTTCCACATACATTCTTCCAAAGATGCCAGATGCATACATAATGAGGTACATCGGGGAACACAATCCTTACACTCTTCATGATACTCTCATTTCTATCTGAAACAACACACATATCTTTTCTATCGCCAAATGCATGTTTGAACTGTTCAAAAAACCATTTCCACGAACAATCATTTTCGGTGTCAACAACACCATATGCCAATGGAAATATGCAACCTGATTACACACACATTATATTATTTGATACTTAATATATAAAAAAACATCATTACTATAAATAAAAAATACCTGCGCCATCAAGTGTGCTTGCTGATACAAATGTCCCTTTGTAAGCTCCACTCAGATGTGCACCATCCACAACAACTACTGGTCTGCAGTATTTAAATCCCCTAATGAATGGTCTTAAGGCGATGAACAGATACATAAATTCATCCTCTTCAGTCTTATGCATTCTTATATAAGAATCTGGATACACAGTTTTTAACATGTGTATGTATCGCGGCATCCGTCTATATCCAGCAGATGGTTTTCCTCTAATCATGGAGAGTGCACGTTCTTTAGCACGCCATGCTTGCTGATAAGATATTTCAACACCATAATATTCTCTAATATCATCAATTATATCCCTTGGTGTATAAATTCGTTTATAATTGACCAATTTTGGAGCTGTCACTCCACTTACAAATCCCACTGTTGCTTGGACTTTGGTTAATACCCTCTCCCTCATCGGACACGTATGTTCACTATTGAAATTTCTAACAATGAATATATCAGATTTTTTCCTGCACGACGCCTTCATAGTCCAACCACATTTGTCTGAAAAGCATACCAACACATAGCTGCGTACATTTTTAAGCATATTAATACACATATCAAATACATCATATATAATATATTCAACAATAATGTTTAAATTAATCAAACAATGAATCACACAAAAAGTATCAACCAATTTTTAAGAAAAGTATCAAACTTTAATGAAATTTATCCACTATTTGTGATATGACTGTTTAAAATGATACAGTCCTTACTATATCAGTAGTAGTACTTTCAAGTATCAAAATACTTATTTCAATGTATCAAAAACAAATTCCTGAAATGATGATACATTAGATTATAAAATAACATATGAAACTTGCAGGTTTTCATATAGAACAGTAATGTTTCATGTACTAATTAAATTATAAAACAACACATGATACATTAAAACATCAAAATACTGTCATACCTTTGTTGATCAGACCTCTTCTCTTTGCAGTTGAAGTTGTTCTTTATCTTATATTTCGTCATCACATCTACAAGTGTTGCTTTATCCTTGTATATCTGACCTGTCTTCACATCAACAATATCTGAATTGATTATAACATTTGCAACTCCAACTTCTGAATTTTCATGTGTCTCAAATAAGCTATTTTCAACTATTGCCAAAGCCTCTGTATCATTTGTTGTGCCTTCTACACACGTTATTTCTCCACTTCTTCCATCAAAGTTATGTACAGTACCACTATTCTTCTCAATTGTGTCAATACATAATGGATATATTGAAAATCCAGGCTCGTTTTTTTTCAGTTCAAAATATAGTTTAACACTCATATCGTTCTTAAGTTTCATCGGACAGGAGTTACCTTCTACAATGTATCGAATTTCAATTTCTTTCCTTGATACATCAATGTCCAACTCGGCCGCAATTGCTGCTTTGAGATTAGAAAACGAAATTGAATCTCCAACAACGATTCCATCAATTTTGTAATTTTCATACTGCAATTCGTTCACCCAAATTCCGGAATGTCTCATCAAAATCGAAGTATTCATCTTCAAAAACCCACTGCAACAACAAAAAAATTTCGGCAACTCCAATTGTTTTCTAAATAACTGATACAATCTTTGATTTTCAAATTATGAAATTAATATCCAATTAAGTGCTGATTTAATGCTGATTAATGATCTGTTACCACAATTTAAGCTGTTTTAGTAACAGCTTTAAATTGTCCGTTTTTATCCCTTATTTTTTCTTAACAATTTTAAGTTACTATGTATCATTTACCATGTATCACAACTTTCTAAAGTATCACGGCTCAGCAATTTTAAGGGATTTTTTGTAATTAGTAAACTTGTCGGGACAGAATGTAATTATTGATTTACACTATGGGATTCCTTAAATTTATACTTAAAGCTTTTGATTAAGTTCTATATATTATGGATGATTGTCAAAGTTTTGATCTTTGATTGGGTTTGCGAATTGAAGTGACCAAAGAGGTCAAAGAACATTGTTGATTTTTTCCCTTTCTTTGTGAAACTTGATTCTGGATTTTTGATTTTAAAGTGAACTGACTTAAGAATTTTAAATCAATATTTTCTTTTATTTTTTTAGTCTTGTGTGTGAATATGCAAATCAATTTGCTAAAGCACCATTGCAATCAAATAATGGTATAGTACCGTGAAGATAATATACCTAAAATATTAATTTATTAATTTGTTGGCATATCATGTTAAGGCAATTCTAATCTAGTATGGAGAGAGTATTTTAGTTGGGTGGATATATATGGGTTCATTTTGTCGTCTTCATTTCATTATAGTTTGTCCTTTTGTCATTTATATTTTTTAATAAAATAATGTCTTTTACATTACTGTCAAGTACGTTTATACTAATTTTATAAAGGAAATCAAAAAGTATATTTTAGTGAATTGATTTAATGAATTGATTTAAATAATGACTTATTTCGTAAAAAAATTTGTTGATATGCAACTACATAATTAGTGAAAAACTATGAGAGAAGTGAACAATATAGCACACATTGTATACACACGAATTTACTGCAGGAAAGCTCCTTGTTCTTATATCACATTAATAAATTCAACTTTACTATGATCTCTTACATACATCAAATATAAAGACATGTGAACCTCATTTAAACCTTATTATTTTATTTTATTTTATTTTTGTGTTTTGAATTTATGATTTGGGCAATTTGCTTTAATAACTATTGTAAATTTGTAACTAATATAAGTATGAAAATAATGAATTTACAAATAATTGGAGATCCAAAAGGGAATTTGTCCCTTTAGTCCCTCAGTGTTAGACCCGCAAACTACTTGATCTAACTACGTGCAGACATGTCAAGGACTTGGGCATTGGTCTTGACATGGATGAGGGCAAAACAGTGCAACACAAGTTCAAGGTGCTTGGGTGTTGGCAAGACAGCTTGAATGTGCATGGCTTACGTGCGGGCTAAGGGCATTGGCAAGACATCATGTTGACTTGATACGGCAAGGTTGTGAAGACTTGACAATGTCAAGAACAAAGGCAGTTCACCCGAATTGGTGAAATAAAACTAAGTGTTGGAAGACAACTAAAATATTCTAAGTGTTGGAAACTGGCAGAAATATTCTAAGTGTTGGAATGAAGCCTGAAATATTCTAAGTGTTAGAATATTAGTATTTCGTGTAGATAAGAATGTAATTTGAATTAGATTATATTTGTTAGAAATATAGCTGTTGGAAAGTTAGTTTTGAACCCTGTGATGACAAGTGTCGGATAGGTGTCATTTGTAACTGCCGCATGTAACTGTCATTGTGCAGAATTTTTGTTTAAAGGTGGAAATTCGTCTAAGGCTTAGACAGAGTGTTTTTAGCCTTAGACTAATTCGTGAAGCCTTCCTTTGTATTAATTACAGATTAATAAAGGTTGGGACAGGTTCCTGTAAATTCTGCTTGTTGTTTGACTTTGCTGTTTAAGTATTTCTATACTTAGTCAATTTCGTGGGTGTAAGTAGGCTGAGTGTTACAGACGTTTGTAAGACTGCCTAGAGTGGTGTGCGATAAAAATAAATCGACCCTCTTTCACTTAACATATTAAATTGTTTGTAAATTTATGTTTTATTCAGTCTTATTTAGATAGTATATTTAGCAACATCTAAAAAAAAACTACCAAATAAAATGAGTTGGTTGCCACAAGCACCATGCTGACACCTAACTAAACCATGTCAAGAATATGAAGGAAATCATTTTTATCTAAACATTATTATAAATTTAAGAAAAAGAAATAACTCTAATTTGGCTTATTTTTGTCAATAATATTATTAGCATTCTCACAAGGAAAGAAGCTTCTCCATGTGTTTGGCCAGAGATTAATAATTTTGCTATATATAATTTGCCCAATTCCATTTTCATTTTCCTTTGGAGCATTTTTTTCCCCCACTGTTTGTACAACTTTCTGCAAAAAAAAAAAAGGAATTAAATCATTTTATAAACTAGGGGAAAGTGAATAATATATATAATAATAAAAGTAATTATTCTGCAATTTATGTGACACATTTTAAATCTCGAGAGTTAAATAACTTTTTATATTACCTTCGTAATTTTCAAATATGTAATTTTTGTGAAATTTTAATAGTTACAGTTGATTAAGTACATGAACATTCACCTTGATGGTTAACAGGGTTTGATCTTCCACCTTATAATTTCCTCACCCATTTTTCTTACCTCAACTTTTTTTAAAGAATATATATAATTTATTTCAAAAACCTAAAGATTTTATATTGAAATTTATGATAAAAATTAAAAAAACTGTTTCAATGAAATTGAATTATGGCACATAATTTGAGGCAAGAATAGTATATTAATTAAATATACATACATTACTAGGAGTGAATCTGAGTCCAACTTTTATTTGGCCTTTGTATGTGTCATCTTCAAGTACCACATTATAAGCAACTGGTATCACTTCAATAAATCTCTTTTCGTTCCCCTCCATAATTATTCCTTTCAGATTAATTCTGAAGAAAAATATAATCAATTAATTTCTAATTTTAACTTGACGTAGAATTTAAGAAAGCAAATAAAATTTTTGAATTTTGTTATCTTAACTAAAAATTAATAAAATATGTCGAAATATTCTGGAGATTTGTGATTTTAAAACTATTATCTAAAAGTTCAAAAATTAAAAAATTAATCTAAAATAATACTATTAATTTTGTGAAACAGACTAAAACAAATTACTTACATGGTTTCACCAGCAAATCCACCAGCTGTGAAGAATTCTTCATCCATAATTTTTAATTTAAGGTGCTCACATTCTTCTATTTTGTTAGTTGCCAATTCAAACTTAAATTTTTCATTCCACAAAATTTCCTTATGATTACCTGCTGCATTATTACAATTAAATCATATTACCAATTATACAAAGATTATTTAATTTTCCTAAGTTTGTACCCAAATCTCCTTTATATATACACTTTTTGACAGCATTAAACTTTCTAGACACTAAACTTTTTAATGTCATGAATATATTTGTAATTTAGATACTTATTTTCTTAATTTTTTTTTACTAATGTTATTTTTTATGTATGACATAAATTGTTTTTTCCTCAAAGTGGTAAAACACAAAAAAATAGCGGATAAAAGGTTACACTTAAAACAAATTCTAAGTGTGTAAGATGTTTTTTAAATAATATAAGTGGAGAAGTAATCTATGTATTAAGCTTTGTAAATATCAAGTGTTGGTAAATTTGTTTGATATCACATGAATAAATTTGATATTTACAAGTTCTAAAAGTTACATAAAAATTGTCAAAAATTTTTGTAAATTATCCAAAAGAGAAAAGATGCAATACATGTTGAAATAGTGGAGAACTAATTTACAGGCACTCAATTTATTTTACAAGATATCGTTCATATACTTTCCATCAACACAACACCACTATCATCAAAAGATGTGGTGCAGTGAATAAAGTTGTTTCTATCTTAACTAAAGATCTCATGTTTGAACTTTAAATATGAAAAGTCTTTGGCAAGGAGTTGGTACTAGCCCAAATAACCCCTATCTAACGAGAATTTGAATTAGTCGGACTCTAATATGAATACCAAATATTA
Organism: Solanum lycopersicum; assembly: GCF_036512215.1. Taxonomy (NCBI): domain Eukaryota; kingdom Viridiplantae; phylum Streptophyta; class Magnoliopsida; order Solanales; family Solanaceae; genus Solanum; species Solanum lycopersicum. The sequence goes on from NC_090809.1 coordinate 5,668,323, forward strand.
TATGAAAAATAATAAGAAGAAGAAAAAATATACTACAAGAATGGGAGTATTTAGACCAAAAAAAAACCTGAGGAAGCTTTTGTTGTGTAGGACTGAGATCCACATTCAACAATCACATAGTACGATGGATTTCCTATACAAATATAAGTAAGAAAACGTGAAGGCATAAGCATAAAAAAGTACTTCAAAATAGTTTTTGAGCATTCAATTTTAATTTTAAAATAGTGAGTTGATTGATCTTATATAATTTAAATTATTAATTAATCAAAGAGAAAATGGTCAAAAGTCCCCCCAAACTATAGCCGGATTCTCAATTACACATTCATATTTTATGGGGGTCCTATTACCCCTGAATTTTATAAAACTAGAATTATTACCTCCCTGAACGCTTAGGTGGCAAAGTGAGTCTATCTCACTCTCTCAAAGAGAGTGAGCACAAAAAATTAATATTAAAACTTTATTTTTAAGAATATGTGTCTTTTTATTTATTTATTGTCTTCTTCTCTATAGCAATAAAAATCAAATTCTTCCATCATTCACCATCTCTAAACCATCATTGTCACCACCATCTTCACCGGATTCACCGTGGTTGATTTAACACAACCTTTTAAAATCTCATGTAAGAAATTTTTATAAATCGTTTAAATCAATTAAAAGTAAAATGAAATCTATTTATATCACCTAAAAGTGGGATTTGGATCATATTTGGAAAAAAATCAATTTAGGTTTACATCAAACCCAATTAAACTCTCAAATAAGATTTTTTTTTATTTTAACAATCTCAAATCTCAAGCAACCAATTACAAATTTCTTCCTCATTTTTCGGAAGAGAATTTGCACTTGTTTTTCCTCTCTATTTCGCTCCCCCACTTTTTTAGTTTTCTTCTCTCCATTGCTACCAGTGAAAGGCTACCATTGTTGCTTCCTTCGATGAAACATCACTATTGTGGCTGCCTCCGACGAAACACCACCATTGTCACTGTCTCTGACGAAACGTCATTGCTACCTCCGGCGAAACACCACTGCTGCCTCCGGTGAAACGTCACCGTTGTTATCGCCTCCAGCGAAACTCAAAACACCAGAAAAAAACCCTCCCACACCTCCTCTCATCTCTCTTTTGTTCCTCATAATTCAATTTTAATGGACTTTGGTGTTCAAAGTAATGGTGAAGTTACTTTAGAAATTTGAAGAAATTGAGATAGAAATTGTTTTAGGATTTGAAGAAATTGGAAGAGTATAAGAAAAAGAGAGAGAAATTATAAGAAAATTGAAAAAAAAAATAATTAAACTTTCATGTGTCGAACGCGTGAAATTCATTGATCAATATAGATATAGTTGTGGCTTTTCAGAGAGGTAATAATTTCAATTTTATAAAATTCACAGAATGATCGTCAAAAATGAGTGTGTAGTTAGGGGCTTTTGGCCATTTTTTCTTAATCAAATTAACTCAAAAAAAAAAAAAAGGAACACCTTTGAGATGAAAGTAATACAAGTAAAAGTTTGGCTACTATAACATATTACTCCCATGTCTAACCTGTCATATCCCTTAAAAACAATTTTTAAGAAAATGTACTTTTATTATAACTTTATGAGTTATTTAATATTAAAAAATGAATAGTACTTAAGTGAAGATAAAAAACAACAACATATATTTCAAATATAATAAAAAAGTAAAAATAAATAGATCAAAGAAATAGAATATACTCAATATAATAAAAAATAATCTTTTGAATTATCGATATATATAAATAAAATACTTACCAATAATGTTGGAGTGGCTAATGCCTCGAGCACTTACAACATAAACTTCAAGGAGTCCTCCCTTCATTATATCACAACAATTTATTTTATTTTTGTCATCTCTAATTCCCTTTTTATAAATTTAAGGATTATGAAAGTTTTTAATCTTCTAAATAATTAATGCAATTACAGAAACATCTATTAAATAATACGTTACTAGAGCATGTATACGTATGCATTATATACATATACATACACTATAAATAAATGACAATAGACATTTATCAAGAATTAAATTATGCACTTAATTAACTTCTTTAAATTAAAGGGGAAACAATTAATAATGAACAAGTTATGTTACTCTCTTGTTTTTACTTATGGAAATCCAAATCTAAACTCTTCCAATAATATCAACTTTATCGAAAAAAGTATTTATTGAAAATTTAAGAAAATATTAATTATCCACAAATGAAAAGGGAAAGAAAAAATATTTGAGAATTTTATGCTAATTATTTACTAGAACCTCTGATTTGTCAAATAACTTGATTTAAGGGCAACTATTACAACAATACTAAAATTCAAAATGATGACTACAAGTGAACTGACCAAAGATTGATTTTGTTTGAAGAGGTAAATTTAGAATTTTGAGATTTTAAGTTCAATAGAGTGTCTGTTTAAATTTTTTTTTTTATTTAGATAAATTAATTGTCACACTATTTTGAATTTCAGTTTAATTTATTTTGAGTTTCGATTCAAGTTAGTCATCTTTCAATTAATATTGACAAACTGATTGCCACAATATTTTGAGCTTTGACTTAATTTATTTTGAGTTCCGATCAAATTATTAATTTTTTCAATTTATATTAAGACAAATCGCTTAAAGAAAATAGTTCAATAATTATGATATTCTGAATAAAGAATAAAACAATTCAAATATTATTTCTAATATCAAAATAAATATATCATTTAGCTATAACTATCCTCAATGAGTTTTATATTCTTATGTTATTTTTTTACATAAAAATAGTCAACTAGAACCAACTCTCACTATAAACGAATATTCAGATATTTAAAACAAAAATTTAATGAACACTATGAACTTTAAAGTATAAAGCATAAGCAAGGATTAATAATAATTTAAAAGCCAATAATAATTCATAAGGAAAACAGATAACAAAGATGAGTTTGAAATGGAACTTTTGTATGGCCAAGAAATTGAAATGAAAATAGAATTGAGTTGAGTTACTATATGGGATTAATGTGTTGAAATAATTATTAATTTGGGATTGGTGCTGCACACTTGCACATTATGCATTGTATTTTATTGGTATAGTAGTTGCATACATGTACACTATATATTATATCATCTATGGATCGAAGTTACACGTATGCACAATATTATATATGATTGGAGAGTTATACGCGTTATAACAAAAATGATTATTACCGATAATTAATTCTCAATTGCCGCTAAATATGTTTTTTAGCCGCAATTGTCACTCTTTGTATATGTCTCTAAAGCCTTCAGCGACATTGATTTTAATGACACTTAACTAATGTCGATAAAAACTTTAGCACTTTTTATTAATATAAATATTTAATGTTGCTAAAAATTATTTTTATTACAGTGACATATATTTAAGTTATGATTTAGATTTTAGAATTTTCAATTGATACTCAAGTTTTTGTAGAATTTCGCTTTCTCTCATCTTAATGGTTGATCATTGAGTTCACCAAAATGATAGGTGGCCTCACGGCCTAGAATTTTTTTTTATCATATGATAAAATAGAGAAAAAAAATTGCTATAAAAAGCTTAACTATAGTTATATTTGGTAGGTATTTTAAAATTATAGCTATATATAATAAGCTAGATTATTTTATTTGCTTTTATAATACTATACGACCTAAAAGTATTAATGGTGATTTGTTCATTTCTTTTTCTTTGAGGAGCTTACAAAATCAGTTTTTTTTTATTTGATATTCGATATTTATATCGAAATCTTACTAACTTGGATGATCACGTAAAAGACACTTCTACTTAAAATCAAGACCTCTAATTAGAAAAAAAACAACTCTCGTCCTTTGATAGTAGTTGTCCTAATTACTATGCCATATCCCTTTAATACATAAGGGAAATCTGTAATATTAGAACGGGGAAGGTAACTGGTATAAGCTTGTTAACTGGGTCAAATAAATACTTATTCATACACTAGATTAAGCCGGATCTGGTTCCCCAATAATGGACCGTACTCGACGAAAGTTTTCTACGGAGCGCGGTGGGACGGACTGTATCAACCTCTATTTAAAAAAAGAAAAATCATCGTTTATTAATTATCAATTTATAATGTAGACTAGATAAACTACGTTATATCATATATGTATATATACACTTATATACACCAAGTATACTACTTAATATAATAGAATACTTATATATATATATATATATATACTTCTAATATACACTAAATATACACTATAACTTTACATGTAGCAAATATAAAAATCATATTTGTATGTTATACCTATAGTTTGCATAATTGCGCTACATATACATACATATATATACATACATACATACATACATACATACATACATACATACATATATATATATATATATATATATATATATATATATATATATATTGTACATATAAAAAAGCAGATGTATAAACGCTATACAAAGAGAACAATTTTATAATTCGCTATACATATACAAAAGAAAACAGTTGTATACAAAAAATCAATTGTATAATATATGTATGTATAAAATGAGAAAGAAAGAAAGACAAAAAAAAATTAGACAGGGCAATATTTGTATTATATAATTATAAGTGTATATGACGAAGATATATGCATTTACATGCGGATATATAATTTTCTATCTCTTTATACAAACAGAAATGCAATTTATACATTTCGTTTCTGTTTGTATAAACAAGAGAGGCGAGCGGGAAATGGTAGAGTGACGAGAAAAATCTGGGAGAGGAGAGAGAGTCAAACGAAAAAAATAATATATATATATACACACACACACAAAAAAAAATTTCTCTCACTTTATAAAAACACAAACATGTTTTATACATTTGTGTTTGTATAAAAGCGAGAGGCGAGCGAAACTGCCACCAAACGAGAGTGGCGAGCGAAATTCCACCACGGAGAGAGACAAAAATAGCAATAGTTTGCTATAAGGTACAATTAAATCAAAATGTATTCATAACATTTAATTTGAATTAATAGTTTGCTATTATATACAATTTTTTCTATTATCTATTATAGTAAAATACTTACGTTATATTATAATAGGATACTTACATTATTATATATATACTTACACTATATACTTTGGAAAAAAATATATAAATTAGTACATTTTAATAAATAATTACTGATTTTAACAATATTTTTTATTTATTATCATTTATAACAATACTGTGCTAATGCAATATGAACTAAAAGTGAATTATGTATATATAAATTATAATTATTTTTGAAATATATTATGTTTGTTTGGTAAAAATTTGACACATTATATTATAAATGTATTAAAATGTGTGATAAATGTATTATCCATCATTAAAATTTGTATTATATATGAACAATAAATTATTTTTTGTAATATATATTAAACTTGTATTATAAATAAATTAAAAGTGATCAAGTGAAAAAAGATATTATTACTATAAATAATAAATATTTTATTATTTTAATTTATTTATGTATGTTTGCCTAATACTTTCTTACTAGACCGTAACGGCGGAGGTCCAAAATAAATCTGAACCGACTCAATCTATGTTCAAGGCTTACCTAATGCGGGTCATTACCAGGCTGACCTATGGACCGAAATCGGATGGAGAGACATATAGCGCCAAAAGAGAAAATTTTAAATTTCTTCTTGTTATTAATAGTGGACATAGTAAGACAATGAGTGCTTTAAAGGAATCAAACAGTTGTGTAAAAGGGCATTACGACAAACACCTTATGCCCAAAATCGAAGAATTCCAAAACCATTTGCGCCTCCATCGATCAGCCTAGACGAAGAACACTATGTGTTCCCAAAATTTCCTCGTCATCTCCGTCTTCGATGATGACCTTGTTCCCAAAATTAACTGCATCATCATCACCATGAAATCTCTATATAAGCTCCTCTGTTTCCTTTCCACACTTCTCAGCTACTTTAGAACAATTTTTTTATTTAATTTCTGATTCTAGGGTTCTTCACCCATGGACGATAACGAGCTTCATTTGTCTCCTCCCGCTGTAAGTAATGTATTTTGGACTGCAGACGTATCTTTTAACTAAACGCATTTTTTGTTCAATTTCACATAGTTCAAAGTACATTTTTTATTTTTTCTATTTTGATAAGGTGCAAGTTAAAAATTAGATAAACAAATTGAAACGGTACGAGTAAATTTTTTTTTTCAGTTTTGGCTTGGGATTGTTGTGAGATTTTGTTCTACGTTTTGATTGTTTTGTTCTGTTTTGATTGGATTACAATCTCTACCATTGTAATGCAAAGATTATTAACACAGAGATTGAATGTGGGGATTAATCTAGAAGTTTTAGTATCCAAGGAAAATGAATAATATGAGTTTGAAGAGATGACCACATTTTTGTCATTTGAGTTGTTCCAATCCATGTATTGTCAATACTCACATCCTTATTCTGCATTTAATCTCGTAATAAAATAATACATATATTTTCGCGTAGCTTATGTGCATAATGAGAAAAGGTGAAATGGTAACCAAATAAGGTAAGAACTTCATGGTTACCTTTATTCATTCACTGATTTTGTTAGGAAGACCTCTAGGACATGGAATAGTGCTTTATCCCTTTCCAAATGAATTTTATATGTTGATTAATTCTCCTTACAAACGAACCAAATTTTATATGTTGAATGAAACGTTTAACTTGTCAACATTTTATAGATCCTTCACGAATATTGATTTTATACGTTGAAAAAGGATTTTATTTGCAACTTGCAAGTAAGTAAATTAAACTATATTGAAGTAAATATAATGAGCTTGAAAAGTCATGTATGGTTCAATGACCATGTGAATTAAATAGTCAAAACTATGCTATAATCATATGAATCAAATAATCAACTTCTCAAGTTTTCATCAAACTTCAGTATGCATAGCTTGCTTTGCAATTTTTCCATTTCTATTTTGCTTAGCATGTAATGATAAGGTGATTTTGTGGAGATATTAGGAGCCTCCAGCCACTCAATGCCCCATTGTGTTTGAGGCAAAAATGGAAAAACGCATCACCATCCCATATACCGGACTTGTAAGTTTGCTAAGACTGTCTAGGTAGCAAGTTATTAGTTGCATGTTAGAGTGGTTGAAAGTCCCACATTGGTTGGGGAATGATTGACGATTTGTTTATATGGACTTGAGTTGAGCAATCCTCTCCTTATGACCTAGCTTTTCGGGTTGAGTTATGTGCTAGATTTTCACATGGGTATCAAAACCTGGTTCATCCCCGTTTGGGCTCCATGGACCCATTTGGGCTCCGGTCCACGCTCTAGTTAAACTTAGGCATGAATGTAAAAGTCCCACATTGGTTGGGATATTGACGGACGGTCTGCTTAGATAGACTTGGACAATCCTCCCCACTTGAACTAGCTTTTGGGGTTGAGTTTTAGGCTCATATGTCATCTTTACAATGCAAATAGAACCGTTTTTTACGGAACACTTGTCTAGGGGCATACACAAGAATTTCTGAGTAGTATGAACTTATTGTCACAATTAGTCTTGTTCCAAGGCTTTACTTTCAATTCATATTGTTATTGACTTGCATTATTTTTTTAAAATAGTGTAACGTACATATGATTCTAACAAAAAATATATTTAACCTTATATATTTAATTAAATTTCTTGGTGAAGTCATCCAGTATGTTTCCCGCTGCTTGCCATACCAGGATGTTGTCTCCATGTCGCGTTTGATTCTTTTCGATTATCTAGTGAAGTTTTTTCTGACACTACAGACTAACTTTGGTTAGTGGTACGTTTTGAGCAGCAGATGCTACCTCAAAGAATGGAATCAGGAGGTCCTTATCGTCTTCTGCACTGTTCAGGTCTTGGTGACAAAGAGGGAGTGATGCAAGAGCTTGAGAAAGGAGTGGAACCCAATCTGGTTGACTATGATAAGAGAACAGCACTTCATTTAGCTGCCTCTGAAGGTTGTGAAGAGATTGTTGTCCTACTTCTTGAGAAAGGAGCTGATGTGAACTCCACAGATCGTTGGGGTCGAACTGTAAGTTGCACTTATTGATGTATAAAATGAATTACGTACCTTTATTTCCTGATTGGATTATTCTTTCTAGCGTTTTTATTGTACTGTACTTTTTTAGTTGAAATGATATTTATGTAAACTATATTGCTTTTTGCTATTCAAAAACATTTTTCATATTTTATTCGACTCTATGATACTTCTATACAACAACTAATGAGCTGTAGATATTGGTTTTATCAGCAATTCGAAAATCGAAAAAAAGATGATTACATATGAGATAGTATGGTGTCTAGAAGGAGAGTACCTGAATCTAGTGGCATGGAGTAGTAGTATTGATTGCCTCCATGCTATAACTAAAATTTACTTGAAGACATATGGTTCCCTTTTGCTTCTCTTTTATTCCAACAATCTTATTAAGGTTATAGTGTAGGACACTATAGCTTGTTTCTCAACAAATTGATTAGTGTATGCTTTGATCAAAATCTGTGCAGCCACTCTCCGATGCCCGTAACTTTGGTCACGAGAATGTCTGCAAGATTCTAGAGGCCCATGATGGTTATGATCCGGTATATGTCTTAACCTTTTTTCTCATTTATATGATCGCGGCTGTAGTATACTCTGAATGGTAATATTGTCGCACAACATTACTCTGAAACATAATGGTAGTTTGCATTTCTTGCTATACACGATTCAAAAAGAAACTGTCGTATTAAGATTGACTTGAAAGCTGATGCAAGAGTAACATATTTATATTATTGGACAGTCACTCAGAGTCTAAGCATCTTCGGTCTTTTTCAGGACAGAATACTTTTTAGTAGTGACTTTACTGGTTTAAGTAAACAAGAATATGTAGAATTTCCTTATAGTCCTATTGCAAGTATAAGAGGGTTTTTGTTTTCATAAGTCAAGGTATTATTGATAATAAACTCAGCACCAAGAAAGTACTGGGAGAAAGTACAACAAAACTAGATAAGATTCCCCCAAGGATGTAGGAATCCATAAAATCTAGCATTACTTCAAGATCATTCGAGAATAACATTACACCAGCTATTGAAACTATGAATGCATCTATACTTCAACAGCGAAGAATTCCTCTTCTTTCTCCTCAAAACATCTTTTGTTTCCCCTCGAGCCAAACATTCGAGATATGCATACTGGAGTGCTCCTCCAAATCTTTTCTTCACTTGATTTGTGGCATTGTGTAGCACTGCCTAATTATTGCAACAGAGTTTTGCTGGTGACTAGGGCTTCAAAACCAATTTCAGCTAAAATGTGATGTGTCCATACTATTTCACATGTGAACTGAACCATAGCTACTCTGCGCAGAAATGAAATACAATACTTTGTCCACCTACAAAGACACAATAGCCTTTGGTGAATCTTCTGTCAATTCTAGATCCAATGTCAAACAACATCTACGAAACACTTAACACGAGTATGCCTATGGTTGTTATATAATATGCCAAGGCCAAGAGCTCCTTTAATGAAACACGAGATATGTTTCAAGGTTGCCTTAGTGTTTGAATCTAGGTGATTTTATGAGTATTATTCTGAACCATGCCATTCTATGACCATCCTTTGTCTGTGAGAATGATTATAGTTGAATTCCAACTCATTTAAACTAATTCATGTGACATAATCTTGTGATCAGCTCGCTTGTTAGTTTGAGCAAAAAATAAAGGAAGCTAAGTAACTATAATCCCCAGCAGGGAAAGAGGATAGGCTAAGTCATAAGTATGCTTTCTGGATGAGTTGATGTAGATAGGATCCTTGTCAGAACTGCATGTTCTTTACCACAATATTATCTTTATTTTGGTGGCAGTGTTATATAATATGAATTTCGGCGAAATGTTGTATCATATGAACATTTCTTTTTACCTTCAATTCCTTTTGCTTGACGTAGTTGGGTGACTCTGATACACCATGTTTTATGATTGGTCACGGAGAAGTGGACATGAAGGATGCAACTCTTATTGGAGAAGTAATTTTTCTTACCCAGAAGCCAAGGCAAATATCAACTTGACTATGTTCTTTTAATGTTTCAATTCACTTTATATTTGTTTTGGCTATTAATGACTGTGAGTACAATTCGCAGGGTGCATATGGTGAAGTTTATTTGGTAAAGTGGCGCGGTACAGAAGTTGCCGCAAAAACCATTCGTGCTTCCATTGCATCAAACCCAATGGTGAAGTAAGTTAACTGATTTTTTGCAGAGCTGTAATTTTAAAATCACATAAGCAATACTTTTTTCTTCCAGATTTTGGATTAATATGATGTAGAGTAACAATAACGTAACTCGGTCAACTTCTATTTTTTAAAAAAAGGAAACATAACTCGGTCAACTTGCTTTAATATTTGGACTCATAAAATCCATAATTGAGAGCTTCACAGGAATGCTTTTATGAAGGAATTAGCATTGTGGCAAAAGTTGCGCCATCCCAATATTGTGCAGTTTCTCGGCGTTCTAAAGCAATCTGATCGATTGATATTTCTCACCGAGTATCTTCGAAATGTAAGTCTATGTTCAGGAGCACTCTGATGCTGTGACATCCTCCTCAGCTTTGAGATATAGGTGTTATTATACGAGTACTGAGCAATTATTTAGTCACGGCTGCACTGATATTTCTACAAATTGGAAATCTAGGGAAGCTTGTATGACCAATTGAGAAAGAAAGGAAGACTTGATCCACTGACAGCAGTTGCTTATGCACTAGATATTGCAAGGTATAAGGTTCAATGATAACTTAGCCTCCAATTCAAGTGTTACATACACTTTTTGGCACAATTTACCAGCATTTCTGTTTCTTTATTTTTCACTCAACTTTGCACCTTTTTTCAGTTTATTATTTTGTAATTTCTTTTCCATAAATGCAAAACATTAAGTTTCCATCTACTATCTGCAATTATTAAGCTGGAAAAGCACTCTTTCATGCATTAATGTGCTTTTAACCTTACTATGCATCTTATGTCAAGATATGTTTGATATGGATCAGATTTTTTATAGTCATAGTTCTAAATTGATAATTGTAATATGTGCTTATTATAGAGTTTGTACTATATCTGAGCAGAACCAAGCAACGACCAAATTTAAATTATTCGGCCATGACCATAGTTAGAAAGTTGCTCTGATGTTGAATTGTGTAGACAACTAAGTTCAATCCTCAAAGTTCTTAATGCTAGTGTCAACTGCCAAAAAGATGGATAGAAGGATGAAAATTTGTAGACATCCTTGCTGATTTATTTACTTAATGGAGGAAGTAATTCTTGGTGATTTATTTTCAGATTGTGGCTTTTCACTATGAAAATATCTTTCTTATAAATTGAAAGCAGCAATTTGTGGTTATGTCATAATATATATAGTCTTTAAAGCAGCTATATCCTAAGTTCTTTGTTTGCATTTGCAGAGGAATGAATTATCTACATCAGCACAAACCTCATTCTATCATCCATAGGGATTTGACTCCTAGGTACTGCCAGTTTCACTAGCTACATTTAACTCCGCTCATTCGCATCAAACCAATCGGCACTTGTCAATCCAGGGAGTACAAAATACCGATGTTGCTCGGACTCTTCAAAAATGTCAACGGTTGCGTGCCGAATCCTCAAAAACAGTGTATATTTGAAGGATCCAATATGGGTGCGGCAACATTTTTGGAGAGTCCAAGCAACTTAACAAAATACTTGTATCATTCAGATTTAGTATTTCTGTGCAGCTATCATATCAACTTTCTACTCCTGCAGAAATGTATTGCAGGATGAAGCAGGGCATCTTAAAGTCACAGACTTTGGACTCAGTAAAATTGCACAACAGAAGGATTCTTATGGTTACAAAATGACTGGAGGGACTGGATCATGTACAGAGTATTACTAAGCTAATCTGTATTTTCCTTTTCCTCCGTCAGTCGACTCCTGAAACGTAATTATATCCATGTTTATTTAGATCGATATATGGCTCCAGAAGTTTACCGTCGAGAATCATATGGGAAGAGTGTTGATGTTTTTTCATTCGCTCTAATCGTCCATGAGGTGAGTTGAACTTACGTGCTTACATTTACTCAAATACAGGACTACACAGCTTTCCCCTACCTATCATCATAGTTTATTTTGAAAAAATTCCCTTGCACTTATTAGATGCTGACTTGGTACTGTGTTCTCAAATATTGCCGTGGAATTTAGGCCCTGAATCAAAAGAGTAGTATAGCTAGGGAAACAATACGCACACATTTTGATCATCTTTAATATTGGCATATTCTTGGTCTTGCAACATTAATTTCTTTCAAGTATAAAGTAGGCATATGCTTCTGCACTGCAGATGTTCCTAGGAGGACCATCAAATAGGGAGGAAGCTGCAGAGAAAGTGGCAGATAAGACAGCATACGAAGATTATCGGCCACATCTCGCGTCATACATCTTTCCTGAGCAAATCAAGACGTACGTTATTCAATTATTGCTGTATTTCCAATCCTTATCATTTTTCCTTTTCTGCTGACAAGAACTATGCCTATGTGGTGATCATCAAAGTCTTAACTGTTATAGTTTGTATTCCATGTGTGTCTAAATTATGCAGGGTGCATTTTGAGTTTGAAGGTTTGGGGAAAGTAAAAATATAGTATATTTTGTGTGGTTTTTACTGAATTTTGTGTGTTTTTTATTACTTGCTGCCAAAATGTGTGCTAATATTGAACTAGTTTGGATCGCAAAATCTTGGAAATGTTACCTGATTTTGAAAGGTGAAAGAGACCATTTTGTGAGCAGAATAAAATTTCACCTTCAGCATATCGAAAATTGAGCTCAAGTTATATGCACTGACACAGGCTGAATCATCGAAAACTAGAAACATGCATAGAAACATAGCGAAAACTGACAGTGACATTGTGTGCAGGTTGCTTCGTGAATGCTGGCACAAGAACCCTGATCGTAGACCCTCGTTTCAAGAAATAATTGATCGTCTTGAGAAAATCCATGTGACTTTGCAAGAAAAGATAGTCTTGGGAACATGTTGTAGCTGTATGATATTATAAGTTGAATCATCTGAAGCTGATCTCATGTAATCACATATTTCATTTCATTTCATTTCTCTGGTTACAAAGGAGCTTTATCATATAGCCCTTTCAGATTTGAAAAATACATAAATAAAGTGAGTTTTGCAGCAAATTTTGTTAAGAGTTTAACTTATATACACCGGCATTGCTACAAAAATTACACTAATATAATTTTAACTTTAAGATAACTTATTTACCATGTTTTGCCGGTTACCAACCAATGCTTGATATGAAAAGTTACATGTAAATTATTTTTAACTGATCTAGTAGTGTACAACTAAGATTATCTTGTTATGTCATAAGATTATGAAATAGTTTAACTTCAAAATCTCCATTTTATCTTAAATGAAATTATTTACAATCATAAAAATATGAAAGAATTATCTTAGAACATAAATTTTAAAAGTGTTGACTTTGGTTTATCAGACTCTACTCCTCACTTTACGTTAGCGGACCTACAAGTCAGGTCGGGACTCTACGGTCTTTCTTTCCATAACGGGGAGAGAAGGAAATGTGTCAAGGAGGTGAGCAAGACAACTACGTATTTTGGCTTTTACCTTCACGAGGTGAGCCCAGTGCATTGTACTGATGGATAAGAGAACGGAAGTGGCCTAAAAGGAGCTCGGCCATATCTTTTTTCTAAAAGCAGGTGCAACATAAAATTAAAAACAATTGAATATGATATTTGAATAACATTTAATCGACAAGTAAGTCTGGGTGGTGTAGTCGGTTATCACGCTAGTCTCACACACTAGAGGTCCCCGGTTCGAACCCGGGCTCAGACATCATTTTTCTATTTTCCATTTAAAATTGATTTTCTGCAAATTTTTATACTTTGTTTTTGGCCTTTAACATATTCTTTAACACAGTAAGATATTTGACATATTTTGTAGTATATTCATGTTTTTGCCACAAAATGTAATTTGTTGATCAAATGAACATTTTGGTTTAAACACTGTATTTGTTTTAAGAACTCATTAGTTTTACATTTTGACTCCGTCTTTAAGCTTTAAACATCCACACCCAAAGTTGGTCAAATTCGATTTTTGCATGAGTTTCAAAGCGTCGAAGAACAATGGAGAGGAAGTTGTAGTGAATTTGAGATTGTTATACGCATATTTGCTTCCCCAACTCCATGTTCAGACAAACTAACTTGAACTTAAGCAGTTTTAAATCCATATTTAAGATTTAAGCTTTATATTTTTACTTGAAAATAAATTTGTTAACTATCAACCCAAATAAAAATAACCTAATAGTGTAAGAATTATATAGATACTAACTGGTTAAATTATTTTTATATATTCTATCCATTCCAATATATATGATGCAATTTATCTAAGTATAGAGTTTAATAAATATGAGGAAGACTTTGTAATACCCTAATATTACCTTTAAAATGATGAGTTCATCTTTATACACTTTTTGTCAAATATATTAGATTCAATATAAATAAAATTATTGATAATATGATTAAATATTTATCAAATAAAAAAATATAATTCGGGATTGAACCCCTTTCTAGTCCCAATAAAGCACGGACAGAATACTTTAGTTTCCATATAACACATCTCTCACTTCTATATATTTGCTATCGAAATAATAATTCAAAATTAAAGTAGGAATCACAAGTTATTTAGGAATTGTTATCTTGGTATTCATTTTTGGGAAAATTGTATATAATAACAAACTAATAACCTAAAATAAATGAAGTAGTTAGGGTTGATTTAATTGTGCTCCAAAGTAAACGTTAGCCAAAGTTTGTCAGGCGCCTCTCTCCCAAAAATCTCGCTCACCACTCTCCTATTCTCGCTCGCCACTCTCCCTCTGCTCGCCTCTCTCGCTTTATACACAGAAGTGTATAAATTTTGTTTCTGTTTTGTATAAAGCGAGAGAAAATTGTATATACACATGCAAAAACATATATCTTCGTGTTATACACTTAATTATACAATTTACAAATATTTTACTTCAATTCAATCATAGACAAATGCAAATTTTATACAAATATTGCAGAGAAAAAGGCCAACGAATAATACAATTGCGAATTATACAATTGCAGTGAAATACAATTTTCTCTAGCTTTATACAACAGAAGTGTATATATTTTGTTTCTATTTTGTATAAAGCGAGAGAAAAACATATATCTTCTTGCTATACACTTATAATTATGCAATATACATACATTTTAATTCGATTCAATTGTATGCAAAACAAATTTTATAAAATATTGCAGCGAAATAGGCAGTGAATTATACAATTGTACATTATACAATTGCAGTGAAATAGGATAGCAAATTTTATACAAATATTGCAGAGAAAAAGGCCAACGAATCATACAATTGCGAATTATACAATTGCAGTGAAATACAATTTTCTCTAGCTTTATACAACAGAAGTGTATATATTGTGTTTATGTTTTTGTATAAAGCGAGAGAAAAACATATATCTTCTTGCTATACACTTATAATTATGCAATATACATACATTTTAATTCGATTCAATTGTATGCAAAACAAATTTTATAAAAAAATTGCAGCGAATTATACAATTGTGCATTATACAATTGCAATGAAATAGGATAGCAAATTTTATACAAATATTGCAGAGAAAAAGGTCAACGAATCATACAATTGAGAATTATACAATTGCAGTGAAATACAATTTTCCTCTAGCTTTATACAACAGAAGTGTATATATTGTGTTTCTGTTTTTGTATAAAGCGAGAGAAAAACATATATCTTATTGCTATACACTTATAATTATGCAATATACATACATTTTAATTCTATTCAATTGTATGCAAAACAAATTTTATAAAAATATTACAGCGAAATAGGTAGCGAATTATAGCACCTTTGTCCGCCAGAAAAAGCAAAATCGCTGTTGTAGCACCGATTTCTTAAATTTGCTTTTTTTAAAAAAAAAATTAAAACAAGTCGCTCCAGATGGAGCGATTTTTAAAAATTAAAATTTTTGTTAATCATTTTTTTTATAAGTTGATGCAAAGGCAGCGACTTACATTAATTTTTTTATTTATTTTTGCTTTATTTAAAAAATAATTTAAAATCAAATCCCAAATCTCTCCATCTGAGAGATGATTACCTGCCTAATAGATTCTCATCAACAGGTTCCGCTAGGCATTCTGATTAGTTTTAGCATTCATTAATTTCATTTTGTTCTTCAAGTATCTTTGATTTAAAAATTTATTATTCGTAGAGTTAAAGATTAATGTTACCAAACACCAGAAGATTAAATGCAGAGTCTAATGATCTTGTTATTTATCACTCATATTTGAGAGGGAGGTAGAGCTTATACTATGGTTATTTGCAAAAAAAATAATTAATGTAAGTTGCTGCCTTTGCAGCGACTTATTAAAAAATGATTTTAAAAAATTAATTTTGAAAATCGCTCCATGTGAAGCGACTTGTTTAAAATATTTTTTTTTTTTAAAAAAATCAAATTTAAGAAATCGCTGCTACAACAGCAATTTTGCTTTTTCTGGCAGATAAAATCGCTACTTCGTGAACGTTTTTGCCGTTTTGGTTAAAAAAAATTGATATGCCCTTTTGAAATTTTTGATAATTTTTTTTACTCTTGTGGCTCCGAACTCTAATATTCAGATACATCCTGAATTTAGTTTGAATACAACTTATTATATGTTTTATGTTTTCACCAAAAATGTATTTTATTACTAATAGGGAAAAGGGTCTGATATACCCCTCAACTTTGTCATTTGAAGCTGATACACCCCTCGTTATAAAAGTGGCTCATATATGCCCTTACCGTTATACAAACAGCTCACATATACCTCTGCCGTTACAAAATGGCTCACATATACCCTTCATTTAACGGATTTTAAAAAATTAGTTTTAAATTTATATTTACTTCTAATTTTTTTAAAAAAAAAATTATTTAGGGGTATATATGATTCTTCTATCAAAGTTCAAGGTATATTTTAATTTTTTTCATACATAATCTATTTTTGGACTTCTTTTATTATAATTATTTGAATTTCTTATTCTTATTTTGTTTTTTCTTTCATTCGTTAGTTTAAAGAATAAAAAATTAAACTATTTTTTTGCGTGTATTGTAATTTAATTTGGTATTCGAAGAAAATTTTTGATCATCTACAATAAGTTTTACAAGAATATTAGTGAAACATAAATAAATTTAATTATCAAAATAATAATAATAAATTAGTCATTGAAACAAAAAAAAGTCAAAAAAAATATTTTTGACAAGGATTAAATTTACTCATATGAGATTATATTTTTTAGAAAAAAATAATAAAAATTTAGATTAAAATTATTATTTTTTTCATTTCCGTTAGAGGAAAAGGGTATATGTGAGCCATTTATTTACAAGTAGGGGTATATATGAGCCACTTTCATAACAAGGGGTATATCACCTCTAAATGACAAAGTTGAGGGGTATATCAGACCCTTTTCCCTTACTAATATATAAAATTGTGATTAATACATTATAACAAGGGAAACACAAACTAATTTGGTATTCATTTTTACAATATCATATTGAAATACATGTCAAATTTAGTTTAAATATAACTTATTATATGTTTTATGTTTCACCAATAATGTATTCTACTACTAATATATAAAATTGTGATGAATACATTATAAGAAAGAAAATACAAACTAATTTGATATTCATTTGGCGTTTGGAATACAATATGATATTGAAATACATCCTGATGTTTGGGATACTACTAAAATTGAAATACATTCAAAATTTAGTTTGATTACATCTTATTATATGTTTTATGTTTTCACCAAAATTGTATTTTGCTACTAATATATAACATTGTGATGAATACATTATAAGAAGAGAAATAAAAACTAATTTGGTATTCATTTAGCATTTGAAATACTAAACGATATTGAAATACCTCCTAATGTTTGGAATACTAACTAATATTGAGGAGTCCGGAGATAAAAAGGTAAAAAAAAAAATTATCAAAAAATTCAAAAGGGCATATCAATTTTTTTTTAACTAAAACGGCAAAATCGCTCACGAAGTAGCGATTTTGTCCGCCCAAAAAAGCAAAATCGCTGCTGTAGCACCGATTTCTTAAATTTATTTTTTTTTTAAAAAAATAATTTAAAACAAGTCGCTCCAGATGGAGCGATTTTCAAAATTAAAATTTTTGTTAATCATTTTTTTTAATAAGTCGCTGCAAAGGCAGCGACTTACATTAATTCTTTTTTTTTGCTTTATTTAAAAAAAATAATTTAAAATCAAATCCCAAATCTCCCCATCTGAGAGCTGGTTCCCTGTCTAATAGATTCTCATCAATAGGTTTCGCTAGGTATTATGATTAGTTTTAGCATCCATTAATTTCATTTTGTTCTTCAAGTATCTTTGATTTCAAAATTTATCATTCGTAGAGTTAAAGATTAATGTAACCAAACACAAGAAGATTAAATGCGAGTCTAATGATCTTGTTATTTATTACTCATATCTAAGAGGGAGGCAGAGCTTATACTATGGTTATTTGCAAAAAAACAAAATAATAATGTAAGTCGCTGCCTTTGCAGCGACTTTTTAAAAAAATTAATTTTGAAAATCCCTTCATCTGGAGCGAGTTGTTTTAAATTATTTTTTTTAAACAAAAAAAAATAAATTTAAAAAATCATTGCTACAGCAGCAATTTTGCTTTTTCTAGCGGACAAAATCGCTACTTTGTGAGCGAGCGATTTTACCGTTTTGATTAAAAAAGAAACTGATATGCTCTTTTGGAATTTTTGATAATTTTTTTTACTCTTTTGATTCCGAACTCTAATATTGAGATAAATCTTGAATTTAGTTTGAATACAACTTATTATATGTTTTACGCTTTCACCAAAAATATATTTTTAGTATCAAGGAATAATGATCTGTATTAACATAAAACTATTTCAAACTTTTAGCTCAACTACAACAACTAAATTAAATCCAATATTTAATTGTATCCAAAATTTACTACAAGGCAACATATATTTAGCATACAATTCTAAATTTCTTTATGAATTTTAATCAATAGTTGAATTTACTGGTATACAAAACAGTGTCTATATTTAAAAAGAAAGAACAACTGCCAAACTTAAAAAAATATACACTTTCAATGAGGAACTGATTGGACACGAATATCTCATATTGTTACAACTTACATTAAACTTATGTGATATAAAATATTGTATGCATTGAAAAAAAAAAAAACAACTACGAAACTATAGATAATCAAACAATTTTTAATCGTTCTGCATCAAAGATTTCACTGGTTTAAAACATCCAAAAAGAACTAAAATATAAAATCATACAAAGATTTCACTGATTCAAAACAATCAACAAAAACACAACGACATGATTACGAATATATTATCCAAACAAATAAAATGATCAACAAAAATAAAAAAAACTTGATGTCAAAATTTCTTGAATTCAATTGAACTGATGAAATTATAGTCGTGAATTTGAAAACATTGGTTTCAAGAATATGCCGAATTCAACTTGGTGAACTTGTGAAGATTATCAATTGAATTATTCGGAAGACAAAATTATTTTTTGCAATTCTTTTTTCTGGAATTCTTAAGAATAGAGGGCAAAAAAATGCTCGAAAGAAAAAAGGAGAAAAAATGACAACATTTGCTCTCTAAAACGTAACTGACTGTTAATTCAAATCGTTTTTCCATTTTTGAAATTTTTTGTTCTATGATTTTTTCTATTCATTCTTGTATGTTTTAGAAAGTTCAGAAAAATGATGATATTGATATACAACAAATTTGTTCGAGTGATAATCCAGCAGATTTATTCATCAAAGTTTTATCAGTCTCAACTCTCGAGAAGATGGTGCAAAATATTGAAATGTGCAGACTTAAGCATCTGAATCGTAATCTTAATCGGGGGGAGTTAAATACATATTGCACTCTTTTTTCCTTTAATCTAGGTTTCGTCCCACTTGGTTTTTCTACAAAGGTTTTTAGTGAAGCAGCAAACAATGAGTATTTTGAATATCTATGTAAATTCTTGTTTTTTCAACTTTTCTTTAACATGGACATCCAAATTGGAGTATTGTAAAACTAAATGGATGTCATGTGGGTCACCCTTTAAGTGTCATCACTCACCATACTAAAATGATGCCATGTGGAGCCACCAACTTTTGAGGTGTCATCACTTGGCCGAGTAGATAACTTCTCAATGGTCAAAATGTTAGTTTATATATTTCCCATTTAGCTATAAATAATTATTGTTTTCATTCACAAAGCAAGAGGTAAGAAAAATTTAATGTATATTATGCTCTCTTTATTTATTCTTCTTATAATTAATTTTAGTTTGTTCTGCTAGTTACTCCCTCTGTTTCACAAAGAATGACCTGATTAGTCTTGGCACGGAGTTTAAGAGTATAAAGAAGATTCTTGTATCTTATGGTCCTAAATTAAAGTTATGTTAAATGTACAAAATTGTCCTTTGATCTTGTGGCCTTAAACATGCCACGTGAAAAACTTATTTTAAAATGTTACAAAAAAAAAAGTTATTTTAAAGTGGACTAAAAAGGAAAGGAGGTTATTCTTTTTAAAACGGAGGCAGTATTTTATAACAGTGTACATATATTATGATTTTGTCACGACCCACAAATGGACGTGATGACACTCGTCTTATCCCACCAAGACAAGTAAGCCTAAAACTCAACTATTACAATAAAAATGCGGAAAATTTACTATCAACTTACATTATACCCCAAAACCTGGTTGTCACGTG
The DNA here is from genome assembly GCF_036512215.1 of Solanum lycopersicum. Lineage (NCBI taxonomy): Eukaryota > Viridiplantae > Streptophyta > Magnoliopsida > Solanales > Solanaceae > Solanum > Solanum lycopersicum. The sequence continues at coordinate 5,689,101 of NC_090809.1, forward strand.
TACAAGCCTCTAAAGTATTACAATCGGATCAAAAGAAAATATAAGTCTCTTATGATATTGTTTCTAGAGTAGAACAAAATCATAAACAAGAGTAAGGAGGGATGCTGAGATGACCAACAACTACCTCACAAAATCTCCAGGAAGCCTCGGAAAAAGAAGAGAATATATCATAAAAGTCCGGGCTAGTAACCTACAAAAATTTGTAGAAGCAAGGGGTGAGTACCAAACCACACGGTACTCAGCAAGTAAAACGTCTAAACACAAGCTAAGGGGATAAAATACGGGTACTCCTACCACCCCCAACAAAACCTCCACAACTACAACCTGCATTAAAATCAACCCAACCTAACAGCTCACAGTTTACATAGCACGTAGCTCAACAACAACACTTAGACAAATTACATATCCTCAACAACAACACTTCAACAAATTACATATCCTCAACAAGAATACTTCAACAAATTTCATATCCGCAATAAGAAGCTCAATATTAATCAATCACAAGTTCCGCAGAAAGGCAATCAGAAGATCAGCAAAATACGATATCAAGTTCACTAATGAGAAGTATGTGCAATGCAATGGAATGCAATGTCAAGTATAATGATGCATGTCTGACCTAGTGATACACACCCGCTGTCTCTCAGTTCGGGACCCATGGGGGACATATCTGTCCATGCATCTGTCGCGGCGCACGATACGATGCTCGATAAAAGTAACCATCGCGGCGCGCGATACGTCCCTCGAAATATAGTATCCATCGCGGCGCGCGATACGTCCCTCGAAATGGTACATCCTCTTAAGTACCCATTCTTTCTTAATGCACATAACACTTGTCACAACAAATGCCTCAGAATAATGCAGATGACAAGTTCACACATATAATAAGGAGATGACCATTTTCATAACATCGCACAGTTCACAACCACACAAACATGAAGTTACATCAACAATGATTCAACAAGCCTTCAACCCTTTCTCAACACAACAGACATAAACAAGTAATCACATTACCTTTTGTTATCCCCATTCTTTTTATCATTAAAATAAATCAATATGGACAAGTCAACCCATCACCAATCCCGTTACTCCCAACATATACCACAAGGACATACACGCATTTGATACACTTAACAAGAGTTTAGAAATCCACTTGCCTCAATTTATCGAAAACTCACTCCATGACTTGAGCCTTTAATTTTTGTTGAACTTCCAACTCAAGCAATCTATTCATACAAATGATGACGATAAGATTTAGAAACTAACAACATTCATATAATTATGTGTCTAGCCTTTACCCAAAAAGCTACAAAGTCTAAAATCAAGTTCTTAAGTTTCAATCTTAGAGTTAAGTTCCAATTTTTTTTCAATATCCTAAATCTAATAATGATATTCTCATAATACCTTACACCTAATATTAATTTCATTAAACTTGTATCATAATTGAACAGTAAAATTCTAATATTTGCAACCAATGAATACAATAACCTTACCGAAACTTTTGACTCATATTTACATCAAAGTCATCTATTATTATTAATGATTAACTACTCATAAATTTCTAATTATTGGCTAATAATTGACCACTCAAGGAATTGTTCTCCCTTAGATCCAAAAGACCCCAACGACTTACTGATATTTCAAATTGAAATTAGCAATTCACTTTCCTTCTAACCCAACAACATAAACATCATAATATTTCAATCTATAGCACTCTAAATATATAGATATATAAAAATAAAAATATATTCACTACACTAACTCAATTTGCTCCCCACTTTCTAACATTCACGTCAATCATAATTGGTATTACCTGAAGTAGTTGTCGTCATTCTCGCCTAAACCCTTTCTTCTTCTTCTTTTTTCTATTCTTTTTCTCCTCTGCGAACTGCTGTTGTTCACAACAGCCAACAATATATGACCTTTTCTTTCTCTTTTGATTATTTCTTTTAAACAAAAGTCTGCGTGACTGCTGCTATTAGCAGCAGCCTTTAACCCTTTTTTTTCAATTGGGTGTAGCCCTTTTTAATTTTTTATTTTTGTTATTATTTTTTTATTATTTCCTTTTCTTTTCTTTTTCTTAAAAATCCTTTTGGACTTAGCAAATTTAATTTCCTTTATTTATTTAATAAAACTTAAGTAACTCTTAATTTATTTACAAAAATTATAATATTCATTTCCACCAGTCATAAATTATTTATAAAAATTACTAAAAGGATTAAACTTAGAAAAATGAGTAAAATTCATAAAACAACTAAGAGGGTCGTTACATTATCCAACACTAAAAATCATGTTCGTCCTCGAACATAAAGAAGAAGAAGGAAGAATAACCGAGTTACGAAAAGTCTAAGTTATGACCAACTAGTCAATGTTCTTCTCTCGTGAGCCCCTCCTTAAGACCTGCTCATCAAGATCAAGTAACCACATAGCTAGCGATACACCCAAGCTAACAGAACCTCTAACAACACTCTTAGACAATTGTAACTTTTCATACCTCTTATATAGGTTTCATAAGCAAGGTTGTGCATGTAGAACTACTTATATACTTCAACTTCCAAGCAAAACCAAACCTATCATAACTGAAGTGATCAATTATGCCCAAGGATCTCATCATATAAAGGGACATAAGAAGATCGGTACATCCGATCCACCACTAAGAATTCGCCCATAAATGTGGAAACATAGGTAATATAAGTAAGGAATCATACTCCAAATAGTGTCCAATACGAAGAAAGTGGTTACATAAAAATATACAAATTCAAGGTTGAATAACACAAGAAACTCCTTCCGTAGGACCCATATAAAAGTAATTCCATTTATTTAACTCCACCTCTCGATTTTTAGCCACCCAGTCTAATCCCAATTGCAACATTACAAATACTCGATTCATCAAATCATACATACTTATCATAGTACTCTATTGAAGCCAACACTCTAAAAACAAACAAAAATCATAACTACACCAACCATTCACCTTACTCTCAAACTGTCCCTAGTATCAAAATCTCCATATAAAACACATTGTAGCCTCTACAAATTTCAAAATTTGGCTCTCTCTCTCTCTTTCCATTTAAGAATTACATGACATACATGAGTCACACTTAAGACTGATAGCACTATTTTCAAAATACTTTTCCATCGAGGTAAGCTAATCGAATCACATACAATGTCAACTTCACACAAAATTTTACATACATTCCCACTACCATTCATACCATCATGTACCTCACGCCAAAACTCGACGAAATCCGTGGTCACCTCAATAATTTTGTATACTATAAGCTCTAACCTCTACTCACCATCAAATGTCATATCATGACAGTCTATGTTGTCTCATAAAAATAGTAATCTCAATCCCCTCAAAATCCTTAATAACCTTGTTTAACTATAGGTCCATATTGTTACGTATTATTAAGTTACCTATCATAATTGGGACAATCTACCTCCATATAACCACATAAATCTTTCACACCTAATTGCTTGTCACCCAACCAAAAATTCAATCTTTAGAAAAGGCGATGATAACTTTCTTATAAGTCTATACCGAACTAGTTCAGATCCCACATTCATATCTATACTCATAGATAAAAATCAATAAATAATTCAAGTACAAATCAAGACCTTATACGAGAGTTCTTATTCCTTCATTTTTCTTAAACTCTTAAATTCTTCACATGACAGAAATTTAAAAAAATCTTGAACTCTTCAATACATCAAAATTTTGTTTTATTTATTTATTATTTTCTAACTCACTTACAAGTCTTATTCTTTGTCCAACTACACATGACATTTTTACCTTATCCTCTAAATAAAAACTTTAACTAAAACCATTCCTTAGGTATAACAATCAAAAGTAAGCAATTTACTACTCAATTTTTTTTATTTTTTTTCTCTTTCCCAATGCTTCATACCCAATGTGATCGATCACTTATTACCAAACCAATTCATACCTTGACAAAACAAACTGCCACAACCTACACTTACAATAAAAACTTGATTTTTTTTTCAATTCTTTCGATCCCAACCGTGTAATACAAATCCATTATCTATCAACATTAACTCACACCTTGAAATTTTAATGAATTTATGTATGACAGCTTATCATAAATTGCCTCTCTAACGACCTTATAATATCCTTCGCTAAAATTCAAATGTAGATGAATGTATGTATATTTTATCAAATAGTCTTTAACATATATGAATGCCACATAACATTATCACCAAACTAAAGCAAAACAGACAGAGTCACGAGTCCCTGAACTCAATTCCCCAAATTTTCACTGTAAATACATCTCTAATCCTTGTGATAAGAGTAAATATCCTAGCTCTCTCCTCGCTCTAAAAAGTTAAACTACATACCACTAATTCTTTCCATTATGGTTCTAGCTCCTTTCAATTCTATTTAAGTGGTGTCCCAACCTCTCATACAATTTTTCATAAAAATCACACTACTTACCAAATAATATCCAACCATATCCTTAGATACTCAAAAGTCATCATTACCATACAGAGTCCTTTTAACCAACAAACTTTATCATATAGTTTTATTCCAAGCATAATTTATCATAAAACCTTATTATCATCATGTTTAGTTATGTCTTGCCATCACCACAAATTAAACCTCACCATCAACATGACTTTCAAACCTAGTTCTGCCGATCATTTAATGGACTCACTCAATTTATATGCACTTTCTTACTGAAATTTCCAATTAAATTCTAAAAAGTATACTCGTTGGAACTTCTTTTACCTATAAATTGGTCATCCTAATTTCAATCCACTTCCATGGAGCTTACAACGAAATCACCACTCATTTTTAAATCCTCAAGATACACTTTTTAACCTAAACACGTTAATATTGTACCAAAGATCCACCACTAAGGATTTTCTTATAAATAATGCTTAACTCAAGCATCCATAGTAACAAACTATTTGGTCTCTCAAATATGAATTTAACATCGAATCTCATTATACGAGAATGTGATACAACTGATAACTCCGTAACCAGTACATATTCACGCTTATAATCGATGTATTCATTTTCATATAAATGAAGTACCACATCATTACCTATTGTTAGAGCCTCCACTATAATACATCATACCTATCGAGAAGATCATACCCAAATAGCCCGCAAATTCCAAACTATCGAATAACTCTAGAATATTACTAAATTCTTACCATATCTAGCCCAAGCTATATGTATTCTTTCATACGTCAGATCGATAACAAGAGTAACACACTCCATAATTCTAACCAAGTATCTATCAATACCATTGGGTTAGTCGTATCATGACCTTATTTAATACACACTCTATAAAATCGTAGCAGTTTTAACCTTAATTGGTGAATCATTATTCCATCATTTTCTAAGCAACCCGTTCATGTTATGATAACTTTACTAATTGTAGTTTCCAAAATTACATGTTCATTATCCAGTCATCCCTTTAATCACGCCACTTCCATTTGCTAACCACTCTAATATCGTATATACCACACAAGTACTAATCATTTTACTATGATAACTAAACTTACATAGCCCCTTAATTTTTTTTAATTATTTATTTTAATATTCAAAATATAACCACAAATCCTTTTTATAAGTATATCACTTCCACTTTAATACCAGATCTAACATCAAACCAATACACGACATGTCAATGATTCACAAAAGAAACTACGCACGAGTCATCACATAAATGAAAGCGAATGGAGTGAAGCGATAAGAATCAAAATGGGACCAAGTATGCACAATAGAGATCCAAGAAGTGAAGATATTTCCTAGAAGCCACTACAGCCTCTCGAAAATAGGTACAGACGTCTCCGTACTGATCATCGAGACTCTATTTAGACTCGACTTGTATACACGTTAGGCCTATGAACCTGGGGCTCTGATACCATTTTGTCACGATCCGAAAATGGACGTGATGACACTCGTCTTATCCCACCAAGACAAGTAAGCCTAGAACTCAACTATTACAATAAAAATGCGGAAAATTTACTATCAACTTACATTATACCCCAAAACCTGGTTGTCACGTGTACAAGCCTCTAAAGTATTACAATCGGATCAAAAGAAAATATAAGTCTCATATGATATTGTTTCTAGAGTAGAACAAAATCATAAACAAGAGTAAGGAGGGATGCTGAGATGACCAATAACTACCTCACAAAATCTCCAGGAAGCCTCGGAAAAGAAGAGAATATATCATAAAAGTCCGGGCTAGTAACCTACAAAAATTTGTAGAAGCAAGGGGTGAGTATCAAACCACACGGTACTCAGCAAGTAAAACGTCTAAACACAAGCTAAGAGGATAAAAATACGAGTACTCCTAACACCCCCAACAAAACCTCCACAACTACAACCTGCATTAAAATCAACCAAACCTAACAGCTCACAGTTTACATAGCACGTAGCTCAATAACAACACTTAGACAAATTACATATCCTCAACAACAACACTTCAACAAATTACATATCCTCAACAAGAATACTTCAACAAATTACATATCCGCAATAAGAAGCTCAATATTAATCAATCACAAGTTCCGCAGAAAGGCAATCAGAAGATCGGTAAAATACGATATTAAGTTCACTAATGATAAGTATGTGCAATGCAATGGAATGCAATGTCAAGTATAATGATGCATGTCTGACCTAGTGATACACACCCGCTGTCTCTTAGTCCGGGACCCATGGGGACATATCTGTCCATGCATCTGTCGCGGCGCACGACACGACCCTCGATAATAGTAACCATCGCGGCGCACGATATGTCCCTCGAAATATAGTATCCATCGCGGCGCGCGATACGTCCCTCGAAATGGTACATCCTCTTAAGTACCCATTCTTTCTTAATGCACATAACACTTGTCACAACAAATGCCTCAGAATAATGCAGATGACAAGTTCACACATATAATGAGGAGATGACCATTTTCATAACATCACACAGTTCACAACCACACAAACATGAAGTTACATCAACAATGATTCAACAAGCCTTCAACCCTTTCTCAACACAACAGACATAAACAATTAATCACATTGTCTTTTGTTATCCCCATTCTTTTCATTATTAAAATAAATCAATGTGGACAAGTCAACCCATCACCAATCCCGTTACTCCCAACATATACCACAAGGACATACACGCATTTCATACACTTAACAAGAATTTAGAAATCCACTTGCCTCAATTTATCGAAAACTCACTCCATGACTTGAGCCTTTAATTTTCGTTGAACTTCCAACTCAAGCAATCTATTCATACAAATGATCACGATAAGATTTCGAAACTAACAACATTCATATAATTATGTGTCTAGCCTTGACCCAAAAAGCCACAAAGTCTAAAATCAAGTTCTTAAGTTTCAATCTTAGAGTTAAGTTCCAATTTTTTTTCAATATCCTAAATCTAATAATGATATTCTCATAATATCTTACACCTAATATTAATTTCATTAAACTTGTATCATAATTGAACAATAAAATTCTAAAATTTGCAACCAATGAATACAATAACCTTACCGAAATTTTTGACTCATATTTACATCAAAGTCATCTATTATTATTAATGATTAACTACTCATAAATTTCTAATTATTGGCTAATAATTGACCACTCAAGGAATTGTTCTCCCTTAGATCCAAAAGACCCCAACGACTTACTGATATTTCAAATTGAAATTAGCAATTCACTTTCCTTCTAACCCAACAACATAAACATCATAATATTTCAATCTATAGCACTCTAAATATATAGATATATAAAAATAAAAATATATTCACTACACTAACTCAATTTGCTCCCCACTTTCTAACATTCACGTCAATCATAATTGGTATTACCTGAAGTAGTTGTCGTCATTCTCGCCTAAACCCTTTCTTCTTCTTCTTTTTTCTATTCTTTTTCTCCTCTGCGAACTGCTGTTGTTCACAACAGCCAACAATATATGACCTTTTCTTTCTCTTTTGATTATTTCTTTTAAACAAAAGTCTGCGTGACTGCTGCTATTAGCAGCAGCCTTTAACCCTTTTTTTTCAATTGGGTGTAGCCCTTTTTAATTTTTTATTTTTGTTATTATTTTTTTATTATTTCCTTTTCTTTTCTTTTTCTTAAAAATCCTTTTGGACTTAGCAAATTTAATTTCCTTTATTTATTTAATAAAACTTAAGTATCTCTTAATTTATTTACAAAAGTTATAATATTCATTTCCACCAGTCATAAATTATTTATAAAAATTACTAAAAGGATTAAACTTAGAAAAATGAGTAAAATTCATAAAACAACTAAGAGAGTCGTTACAGATTTAAAAAACAAATTAGTCTTAAAATAATTCTTTTAAGCGCAAACTATTTTTGAATTCTTTTATCTTCTATCAGTAATTTGTTACACATGTTATGACATTAAATAGTGTTATGTTGTAAATAATGAAATGTGAATGTCACGTAGCAAATCCATACTTCATGACTTTTACAGATTTAAGCATGACTTTAAAAAATTTCTTTCATGACTTTGAAAGATGACAAACACACTCCTACCTTATACATATTCTACTTATCGTATGAAGTTGTATACATGCATTGAAAGATTGGAAGAAAAACATTACTGCTCTTTCTCTACATTTCTTTGTTATTTAATTTAATATACTGTATTTGTAACACACAATCAACATGAAAACTCTTATAAGGTATATATTTCAACAATATAACTATTTTTATTTTCATATTCTAAGCACAAATATCCATTAATAATTTTTTTCTTACATCACCTCATCCTCTACCTAGGTACCCCAAACCTACCACCCACCCCTACCCAGTCACACCTCAAGTTTTTAAAAAAGTTTTCTTTTTCAAAAGAAATTTTATACAATACCATCGTGTATCTCAACACCCTCCCTAAAAAGTTACTTTTAAAATAAAATATTTTTTTTCTTATCTCACTCCTCTTTACGTCCAAAAAAAGGTTTAATAATTTTTTTTACTGAGTGAGTGAGTGCTGAGTAGTGAGGTGTGAGGCTCTAGGGGTACAAAATAGAGGATAAAGTAGGGTGATAAGAAAAAATATGTATTTTAAAAAGGAAAAATAAAAGTTTTTTATCTTCTTAAATTGCTAAATTCTAAACATTTAATTATTTTAATGTTCTTAAAAAAAACTCTATTACATATATCTATGTGTACTCACCACGACAATATAAAATTCTACATAAAAAAAAGTGTTTTTAAATTCACTTAATTAAGTAGTGGAGTGTTTTTAAGGTTATTAAAAGTTGGAGGATTAAATTAATAATTTACTACAAGCTTAAGAGTGTTTTCAATATTTATCTCATTTATATACGTATACAAGTGACTAAAGTTGAACTTCTATATGTAGTGTATTATTATGAATACAAGATATATGAGACTGTGCCTACACATATCCAAATATATATTATTTTCGTGTCCTAATTTATGTAATATTGATAAAATTTGGAGAGCCAATCAATTTTTTACAATTGTTGATTATTGTTACTTATAATATTTTCATAATTTTAAATAATATACTATTTCCTTTGTTTCAGTTTATGTGACACACATAAAGATTGGAAAGTTAATCAAGTTTTATATGACTTTCAAATATTTAAATTGTTGTTTTAGTATCTTATGTATTTTTTAGAAAAGATTTTCATATTTATTACTCAATCCATTTGAGAAATAATACATTAAAATCAATAATTATTTATTACTTCTCAAATAATATGGCAAGTTAATACTCCATTTGTCCAATAATACTTGTCCACTATTGACTTTGTATATTTCTTAAGAATCTATAAACAGAAGGGTAATTTTACTATATCATCCTTTAAATATAATAAATATAATGTATTGAAAAATGTAATATAGAAAATACTATAATTTTGATAAGGGTAAATTAGGAAATAGGTATAAAATTATCCATTAATTTCATTAAGTGGACGAATATTATTGGACATAACAAAATAGTATAATTGACAGACAGAGGGAGTACAAATAGCTGAAATATATTGGAAGTTTGACTGAAATTGTTGTAACAATCCCAAACTTCGGGCAAGACCTATTACCCCTCATGCACTATTTAATAGTCTATTTTAAAGATATATAAGTGTCCAATTGGACAAGTTACTATTTGTAATGATGCAATATTTATGATGTCCACATGACACCTATATATCTTTAAAATACACTATTATATAAAGTTTGAGATTGTTCAACAATTTCGATCAAAGTTTGGATATATTTTGAACCCTTTTCTCTTTTGTTAGTTGTTTATTTGTTTCTTCGGATAATATTTTTATAACTCATGTCTTGTTTTATTTCGTCTTTCTAGTGCTAAAGTATTAAGAATCATTAAGAAACTAACTTATCAGTTTGATCGTTAAGATTTGACACAAAAATAAATGATTGAAAATCACTTAGAAACATGGTGACAAACCAAATTAACCATGCACATGAGTTGATAGATTGTATCTTGATGATAAACAACATTAAACATTGTAGAATAACCGAAAATTTAAGACTGACATAAATAAAAATATGAAACTAATCCTAAGTCAAGAAATTTATATACCGAATGATATAAATTTATTAATTACTATTGGGCTATCATTTAACCTTAAGAACTTAGAAAAAATAATTCGATTATAAAAAAAATCAAAACCATTATCAAAATTATCAAATCAATAATTAATTACCGAAGAACCAATAATTTTTTTCAATTTAAATTATCTATTTTAATTCAATTTTGAATAGCCCCCAATTTATTTAAAATAGCAAAAGAATTATAACCCCAACAAATTATTAAAATCAAAAATAAATTTGTTACTTTATTATTTTTGTCTTTCTCTTTACAATATGACAATGTTTAATTATTTTATTTTAGTAGAAAGGGGCCTCCATGATAATTATTGCTACAGACACGGATGGAACATATGTTTTTTTTTAATTTTGAGAACGCAATTCGAACATACTCTATCGTTATCACATTTCCATCATTCATTGCTTTGGGAAGGATGAGGAGGAGAGCATATGACCCATCATCATGTTTGATAACATTGTTAGAAATGTATAAATAAGGGTGACAATTTAGCGGGTTGAGTTAAATTTAGGCGGGTTAAAATAGATCGAGATTCAATTCAAATTAATATAATCCAAATCTATTTGGATTAAAATAAGTTGAGTCAGTCAAAACGGATTAGGTAACGATCATGTTCGATTTTTACTAAGTTTCAATAATTTTATTTGTTATTTTGTAAGCTTTTAGTACCTAATAAAACAATTTCTTTATTATGACTATATATAACATATAAACTCAAAAAAAAAAAAAAAAAGGTATTTTCAAAAATATTTTAAATATTTGATGGAATCAATTGACAGAACACAAATATAAAAATACAGTTGTAGAAACTATGGTTATGTATGGTAAATGCATATCACATGTCTTACTATGTTACAAGACTCATCCAGAGTTTGATCCTGTCTATAGAGGCATGACTAAGATTATATATGATTGATATAAAGAGAAATAATGTTACATGAAGATATATATTTTTTAAGATTTAAGAAGGTAAAGTCCAAAATTGTGTGATTGATTGATCAATTTGATACTCTCATCAAGATAAAGGAATAGAGATCTGCACTAACAATTTCAATGATGATAACAATAACAACTTGCACACTAGGGAACAAGAAATTGAGATATTATTTAATTCTTGAAACTTTTCTATAAAGCTTAAACATTGTAAAAGTTGTAATTCACATAACTAAATGGAGCTTCTATTCTCCCAATTCTCTATATTTCTTAGCTTTCTACTCTTTCTACTCATAGCTATTAAGCTTATGAGTGAATCCAAGAGAGGAAAAGGGTCAAATTTACCCCCCGGTCCGCGAAAACTTCCTCTTATTGGGAACTTGCATCAGTTAATGGGATCACTCCCTCATCATACTTTGAGAGACATGGCTAATGAATACGGACCGATTATGCACCTAAGATTTGGTGAAGTTCCTACTGTTATTGTATCCTCAGCTGAAGCAGCGAAAGAAGTTATGAAAACACATGATCTTGTTTTTGCAGATAGGCCGAAAATACTTGTTGCAGATATAATTGGATACAATAGCACTCAGATTACATTTTCTCCTTATGGTGATCATTGGAGACAACTTAGAAAAATATGTGTTGCAGAGCTGCTAAATGTCAAACGCGTACAGTCATTTGAGTCGATAAGACAAGAGGAAGTGGAGGATCTCATCAAGACGATTTCCTCGAATCCTTCTGGTACTACCATCAATCTAAGTCAAATGATATTTACTTTGACAAACAACATAATTGCCAGAGCGGCATTTGGTAGGAAACTCGAGAATCAAGATGAATTTATCGGTACCTTGAGGAAAATAGTTGATCTTGCAGGTGGATTTGACTTGCCAGACACATTCCCTTCACTCAAATTTCTCCATCCCCTAACTGGTGCAAAGGCTGCAATGGAGAAAATACATCACCAAATCGACAAGATTTTAGAAAGCGTTCTCCAAGAGCATAAAGCTGCAAGGAAAGTAACAATCAATCATAAGGACAAGATGCACAAGGAAGATCTTGTAGATGTACTATTGAGAGTTCAAGAAAGTAGTGACCTTGATGTTCCTATCACAACTGACACAATCAAAGCTGTCATTCTGGTATGTTTTAGAAAGCGTAGGACTTGAGTTTAACTTTTATATACAAAAGAACTATTTACGCGATCAACTAATCTAACTATAATTGCATTGTCAGGAAACATTTATTGCGGGGACTGACACATCATCGACAGCCTTAGAGTGGGCAATGGCAGAACTGATGAAGAATCCACATGTAATGGAGCAAGCGCAGGCCGAAGTGAGAAAAGCATTCAAAGGAAAAAGTATGATGACAGAGTCTGAAGTGCAGCAACTGGACTACTTGAAATTAGTTATCAAAGAAACATTGAGATTGCACGCGCCTGTGCCTTTGTTAGTACCAAGAGTAGCTAGAGAAAGATGTGAACTTGGCGGATATGAGATACAGGCCAATACAAGGTTAATGGTTAATGCATGGGCAATATGCAGGGATCCGAAATACTGGGAAAATGCTGAATGCTTTGAACCAGAAAGACATCGGAATTCAACACTCGATTTCAAAGGGAATAACTTTGAGTTCATACCATTTGGTGCGGGAAGGAGAGCATGTCCTGGTATTTTGTTTGGAATTTCAAATCTTGAACTTCCACTTGCTCAGCTTTTGTTGCATTTTGATTGGAAACTACCAAATGGAATTGAACCAAATAACCTTGACATGACAGAGGCTTTTGGTGAAACAGTAAGGAAGAAGACCAACTTGCATGTAATTGGAATTCCTTGTGGGAATACGAGTGATTATCAGAATATGAATTGAATCATTTTCTAATCTAGGAAAAGAAGGAACTGCTATAATAACTTGTATGTGCGTTACATTTTCTTCAATCTTCTCTTTGATTGCTCTTTGTATCCGCCGTTAGACTTAGGGGCTTATCTCATTTGGGAAATTTTACTAATAAAGGGGAGCACTACCTACTGTTTCTCCCTAATGTTCTTTGCCAAATACCTCTAGTTTTTGTTTAATTGTTAGTGTATCATATATTCAAATGGTGAAAATTGATCTAATTAATATCTATGTGGAGGATATATTTCAAAATCTTGATTTATTTCATAAAAATGAGAAAATATTACCCCAAATGTTACTCATGAATGTTGCTAGGTTGGACGAGCCAGGAAGTCAAGGTAAGGTTTCATATTGGTAACTTTTCAATCTTAAGTTTCGATTCTTCAGTTATTTAATTCAGTTAAGTCAAACAGGCTCATTATTTATTAGAAAAATGACATATAGTCCTCTTTTTAATTATTTTTTTAACGAAAGGACAGAGAATTACCAAGTTTGAACTAACCTAGCTAACTACCTAAAATAGATTAAATTACGATGTTGTAACAAAGGGAAAGATTCAAAGAAAGGTCCTAATTTCACTCAAATTCAAGAGAATGAGAGGTAAATTGTATCTCCTAATATTTTGATCTCCCAATCACGTGTCCGAAAATTATCGGTTGATATAGCAAAATTCAACTAATTATTTTCCATTGGAAAAGTTAATGAATTTCTCTATTACACAAGCTTTTCTTTCTTGTTTGTTTAATCTCAATAACCAAAAAACATTGTGCAGAAGAGCATTTTTTGTGGAATTTATTTTTCCCTCTGCCATTTCTAACTCCGAAAAGAAAAAAAGTTATTGAGATTGAAACAAAAGCAAAGAAGACAATAAAAGAAAAATTAAAAAAAAATGTCATTCACAGGAACATTGGATAAATGCAAAGCTTGTGATAAGACTGTTTACTTTGTTGATTTGTTGTCTGCTGATGGAATAACTTATCATAAATCTTGCTTCAAATGTACACATTGCAAAGGAACTCTTGTGGTTGGTTCATCTTTTGTTGTCCTTTCTTTTAATATATATGTAATTGTTGCAACATGAACGGTGAGAATTCATTAAAATAAGTCGTAATTTACTTGAAATTGAGGTGTGGTTACTATTGCGACATGCCACATCCACTTTTCAAGTAAAAAGAAGTTTGTCCTTTTCATCTCAAGAAACCACCAAATGATTAATCAGATATCGTTCTTCCTCATATCAAATCAACAATAACGAATTCCACGCCTCAATTTCATATAACTAAATATCAAAATTAATTATACGAATCTTTACTATCTATGTCACTCCATTTAAGCATGTCATACTTATGAGTAGTTTTATATTAGGGGTCAATGTACCTCAATCCTCCTTGTCTATTCATACTTTCGTTAGATAATTCAAATTGTTGTTTAATAGATCATGAGATTATCAATATTTTTTTTTTAATTTTATATTATGATCATGGGATAATAATATAACATTTAATATAATGTGATGTAGATGAGCAACTACTCCTCCATGGATGGAGTCCTCTATTGCAAGACACATTTTGAACAACTTTTTAAGGAATGTGGAAATTTTAGCAAGAACTTTCAGACTTGTGAGACATACTTTTCATATTACAACTTATATAATACATACCAATTAATTTTTTAAATTCATTTTTACTAATTATTTTGTCCTTTTAATTAACATTTCAGCACCTAAGCCTGACAAGGAAAATGCATTGGTACGTTATGCTTGTAATTAAGTACATTTTCATCAAGTTTTATATATTCTTTAGTGAACTTTGAAAATTCAAAAAATTATATTTTATGTTTCTTTAGTCCATCCTAATTAGTCTGTAAAATTTTGTGCAGGCAAGGACTCCAAGCAAACTCTCTGCCATGTTTTCTGGAACCCAAGACAAATGTGCAGCATGCACCAAAACTGTCTATCCACTTGAAAAGGTTAGATTATTTATTTTTTTAAAAAAAAATAATAAGCCCCTTCACTAGTTATCCATGTGTTTGGTATGACCAAAATCATTTTATGCGAAGACGTTTTTTTGTAAAATATATTTTGGTGTTTTGTCGGTGAGTAAAGAATATTATCCGTCATTAAAAGTCGATGATAGTAAAAATTGAAGAATGTTTTTATGAAACTTTTGAGTAACTAAGATTAATAAAAATGTCTAAGTGTTAGTTTGGATAAATAGTATAAAGTTAAGTGTTAAATAATTGTAGGAAAAATAATTCTTTCTATAAATAAGGGCAAGAGATTAAGAATTTAAATTTTATAGATTGTGAATTTATAGGATAGTAATCTCATGTATTAATTTTGAATTTTATTTTTGTATATACACTTGGTAGATTTTTAAGCTACATATACAGGAAAAGGGCAAAAGCTATTGAGTCCTATTAAGCCCATATTATAAAGCTTGTATTTAACGTCAGAAAAATCATTTTTCCCATTTTGATGAAAATTATTTTCCTTCAAAAATATGTTTTGGTGACTAAACACCAAAAAAATGACCTCAACATAAAATATCGTTTTTTGACTTTCGTCGTACCAGACACCAATGGTCAAAGATTATGGAGGGGGGGGGGGGGGATGTATAGTGTGATAAGATGGATATTGAAATTTATGTTATAGGTGACAATGGAGGGAGAATCATTCCACAAGTCATGTTTCAAATGTGCCCATGGAGGATGTCCACTTACACATGCAACATATGCATCACTTGATGGAATCCTCTATTGCAAACATCATTTTGCACAACTTTTCATGGAGAAAGGCACTTATCAACATGTTCTTGAAGCTGCAAATAATAAGAAGAATGCTGATCAAGCAGCAGCTATTGAAGTAGTTGAAGATGAGGCTACAACAACAGATGAGCAACCAGAAAAGGAACCTCATGAGGAAGAGTCACAAGAATAGCCCTAAGATATTGGATTAATGATCAATTAATTTTTTTATTATAATTAAAAATAATCCAAATTTGTTTGTATGTTTCTGGTCAGTAAATAAAGCTTTTCCTTTTCTTTTTGTGATTAATAGATAAACCCTCTTAATTGTAATCAAATTACTTTCCTGGATCTTTTATTCTTCACTTTACCTTTCTTTTAATTTTGAGCTTGTAAACACGTTAAAGAGAAATATGCACTATAAAAATTTGATCATATTAGATAATACCAATTTCAACTTATGTGTATACATCCTTCTATCTTTGCGTTTAACTTTTATATATTGGTAGTACAAAAAGTCGATTACACTGTTAAAAATTGATATATAAAGAGTGTAAAAGGATGGCTGCAATAAAAAGACAAGTAAAAAAAACTATGTGCAAGTTGGGAGAGTTAAGTATGCATTAACTTTTGAATAAAGAGGGGGCAAAGATATTGTATAGGGATTCGAAACACTTTAGAGAGGTGTCACAATGATTGTTACCATAGGCGTACAAACGTGGGGAGGTTAGATGTGCTCTTCATAGGTTGTGAAGGGGTAGAGTACATAGAGAAAAGCTTAGGTGGGGGAAAATATAGAGTGGTTGACTGAGTTGTTTAATATTGTTTTTAAGACAACAAAGTTGCTTGAAGCATAAACATGGAGTATGATGATTCCAATGTACAAGAACAAGATGACATTCAAATCTGCAATAACTATAGGGTATCAAGTTGTTAAGCCACACATGTGATTAAGGGGTTCTGACCAACACCCCTTCGTCGAGAAATTACATTGTGTAATTGAAATAAAAATAATATATATATATATATATATATATATATATATATATATATATATATATATATATATATATATATATATATATATTACATATTGACACTTCTTAGCTTCTACACAATTTTACTTCTTTATATTGTGACACCCCTTAGATAAAACTCTAGCTCCGCCACTGACTATGAAGGCATGAGAGAGAGTGGTGCAGAAGATGGAGCAATTTAGATTTATGTCGGTACTCTTAACTATAAAGGTCATTCATTTTGTAAGGAGATTAACACAGCAAAATAGAGAGAGGAATAAAGACTTACATATGATATTCATTGACCTAGAAAAAGTTTATGACAAAGGAGCTAGGTTTTATGGAAGTGTTTGAAGGTTGTAGGTAAACCTGTGGCATAGCTGGTCAATTAAAGACATGTACAATGAAGTCAACGCCCAATTAAAGATGATGATAGAATACTTAGAGAACTTATCGGGTTGATAGAGTTGTCCTTTTTATTTTCTTGATGATGAATGTATTGACACAAAAAAATCAAGGTGAGATTCAATGGTATATGTTATTTGCAGACAACATAATTTTGATAGATGAAACTCACAACTAATAAAATGCTAAGTTTGGAGGTTTGGAGATAAACTATGGAGTCCAAAGGGTTCAGGTTGAGTATGAAAAGAGTTTTGAAGTGAAAATTCAGTGATATGATGCATGAGACTAACATGGAAGTAAGACTTAATACACATGTCATCCAAAAGATGGGTTGTTTTAAGTATTTGGTTCTTATTATATCAAGGGAAATAGGAAAATTGATGAGGATGGTACTCACCATATATAGGTGCATGATGGATGAAATGGAGGCTCGTATCCAGTATTTCGTGTGATAAAAAAGTGCCCTTAAGCTTACAATCAAGTTCTACAAATTGATGATTAGACCAACTGTGTTGTAAGAAACAAAATATTGGTCAGTCAAGAATTCTCACATTCAGAAATTTGAAAGCGGTGGATATGAGAATAACACAATGTATATGTGGATATATTAGAAAAGATATGATTAAAATGAGCATATTTGAGACAAAGTGAGAGTGACTTCGGTGAAAGACAAAATGCGAAAAGCGCGACATGGTTCAAGCATGTGATGTGATGAATGAACTTTTGGGACCTCAGACACATTTTGAAAAGCTTAAGGGAGCATTCAGTAATATACTCAAATACTTTTTACACACTTCGAATCGCTTTCATTACTTTTTTCTTCTTGTTCTTCATTTCTACCCTCAACAGTTTCACTCAGAATCTGCGAAGAAGAATGGACCCGAGAATCGATAAACTGGTGAGAAGGACAACCATGGTGGCTACTGTTACTGCTTCTTATTTCCTTCTAACTGCAGATTATGGCACTGAACCAAGTGTTCTCGAACCGGTTAATCTCTAGTTATTCATTTTGTGTCTGAGTGGTTGATCGTGAAATGTAATATTTGGTTGTTGCATGTATAAAATTAGGTACTCTGGTGTGGAAGGTTTAGTAATCAAAAACTTTTAACAAATAATGGATTAATTTGGTTTGATACTGCAACAAAACTACATACCCAGCGTAATCTTATGAGTGGGATCTGGGGAGGTATAGTGTACACAAACCTAATCTCTACCTAGCAGAGATACAAAGGATGTTTTTTATAGGACGTCCATTTGAATAAAACATTTCAAAGTAGTTTGAAAAAGATAATACTAAAATGAAAACAGTAATAATAATGAAATAAAGTTAATTGGAGAGTGGTAGAGAACAATACTAACAACCAAATAATGTGATAACCAAAGCACAAAAAACACTGGTGATAACCAAAATTGAAGAACGAGAAACTATGAGAATAGTGTTAATGGTACTGGTAAGTAAGTAGGTACAAGTATGACCATTGAACCTATCAATTTGGCTCGATAAATAAAAAAGGCATCATACATAAATAGATACTTAAACTTGTCCTCGCAAGTTAGCACTCCAACTTTGAGTATGCATATCTAGAAACCTCACCTCATCTCTATTATGTTATTGAATACTCCAACTTATATAATGATTAATCCAGACACCCCAAAATTTATGTGTTACTTCAGCATCGGGTTTCAACAAGACATAGTAGGGACGAGTTGGAGGGTTTAGTTGTCAGTTGAGATGAATCGATGTGTACTTCCAAAGTTGAAGTGCTTACTTTCTAGTAGAGGCTAAGTTTGAGTTTTATTTGTATATTATGCGGAAAAAAAATACATTTAGTAAAAATTGGAATCATCAAGTGTTAATAATCATACGTCTCCCAATAAGGTGCCTCCGCATAGACCTACTTTCCTGCTGGTGAAGACTTTAGCCTTACAGGTTTCATTTGATCTTTGCCAATTTTGGTGTTTTAAAGAATTATTTTCCTGCTCTTGCCCTCTAAATCCTCTTTTCTTCTTTGGCTCTTAAAGAATGTTGCCAATTGTAGTGGAGTGAACCTGCTATTGCCCTTTAAATTCCATTTTCTTCTTTAAGCGTGTTAGAACAGAAAATTGTAGTGGAGTGAGCAAATTAGTTGGTTTTCTCTGGAACATACTGTAGGAAATAGATAATTAGAATATAGTAGTAGTACTACAACAACTTCGTTTCAATCCTGAGCAAGTCAGGGTGGATTTAGGCTTATATCAGTCCTATAATATAGAAAATAAAAGTTACTGCAAGTAATCTATATTTTTTAGTACCAGGTAAATTTCTAACACGGCTAAAGAACTCCTAGAAAGCATAAAGAAAACATACTAACGCGACTAAAACTTAATTCCAGCTAGTTAATACTACAAGTCAGGGAAAAGAGGCTTCTTAAACAAATATCATCTTAGGATGTAAGAGGACTTGCCCACGTAACCTGGAAGGGTATTTTACCCGAGGTCAGTATAATAGACTGAGAAATGCATCGAAAGCTTGACAATTGCACTTGAGAAAAGACAGTACTATATGCATCTTACGACTTACTTTAACCAAACAACTATAGGTGTTTTAATGGCTTTTCTAATTCAGAAAATTGAATTATACTTTTTACGAAACTGAACCAGCAATTTCTCAAAATCTTTATAGGATATGCCTTATAACTTCGTCCTCTCTCATTCGATATTATCTGAACCTTCATTTTTGTTTCGATGGAGTTGACCCCCATCAATCTTCAACAACCATATGCACCTTTGCACTTGTATCCTCTACTCGGGTTATGCGGAGATGCATGAAACCCTGTTGGGAGAAGTGGAGCTTTACAGTTGGAAGTATATTTTGTATAAAGTGATTTTTAGTCCGTGCTAGGTAGTAGCTCTTGGTGTACCAACTTGCCCTGTGGAAATTGTATGGACGAATTAGTTAATTCTTAAGGCCAACTAATTTCTTTCCTTTTGTGCCTTGTTTGTAAAAAATTAGTGTAGCCTCTTCTTTTTTAATAAAGGAATGCAAAATCTTTACATAATATATATAAAAAGAGAGAGTTAAGCTTACGGTCAACTCCACCAAGACGCTCAACAACATACACAAAGCGGCAATGAAGATCATGAGTCCATCGGAGTCTTGGCATTGTGGATTTAACATATGCTCTTATACAAAACTCTGATGATTTATCGTTACTTCTATATCCTAGCTCCATGGATAAAAGAAGGAGAATTTTCGGAGAATTCCAGCCCTTTCATCATTTTGTTAAAAAGATGAGAAATTAGGAAGATAGCTAAGTTTAGATGAAGAGAGAAATGAGTTATAAGTTATGTTTATAAGTATACAAAGAAAACTAAAAAGGGAGTAAGTAATAAATATTCTGAATTTCTGATTACTTAAAAGGATTTTCTTTGTTCGAAGTCAATATGAAATATTCTTGTATGCCCTTACATGAGATCTCTTCTATAAGGGTCACCTCAACCTCAACAACCACCCACCACCCTCCGTAAAGTCACCTTTTAAGTTTTTTTAACCTTAAAAAATGGTTTAAAGATATCATCAATAGTGTTTGAACATAGATGTCATCGGTAATGTGAAGATTACCTAAAATACAAGCTAGTGTGTGAAAACCTCTTTTGGCATTTCTGAAGTCAGTTACAAATAATAACACAACAAGCGTGTACTGTTTGACTTATACAAGTCTTTTCACTAGTAGTTATGAACTTTATTAAATGAAGGGGTAAATATTATGAAAAATGCTCAATAATTTTTTTAAACTTTGAATTTTAATTTATTTTAAACTATGAAAAAAGATTCATATCAATTAATCTTAGTTTCAAACCTCAAAATCTTGAACCAAGGTTGAAAGATAGAGTTACAATTACTATTTACTAAAGAAATACAAGAATATAGTTATAGAAATACAAATCCTTCTACAAGCACTCAATCACATCAGGCAACAACTAAATTAATGACATTCAAATTAGATGTTAGAGTTTCTCTTTAGTTCTAACTTAATATTTTATTGTATTTGTTAGTTATCACGAAATCACAAAATTTACTAAGGGTTTTTTTATAATAAAGGATTAACACGTGAAGAGAATAGAGATCAAGAAAATTCAAACGCACGCACTCGTGGCGAATATATATAATTTTTCGATGAAAAAGTTTTGAATAAATCTCTTACGATAGTCTGGCTCCGTCCATGTTCAGCTTATTGACACGATATTAATTAAGTTGAGTGATATCTAATTAAAACTTAAGTTATTGAAAAAAGTCTTTACAGATTTACTTACTTGATTTATTCTTTAACAACTTTTGAGATTTAAGATGTTATTCGCAACTCTTTTTGAAATATAATTGAATGTACGTTGAAATTTTCAAATGGTTTAATTTTGGAAGATTTGATATTAGCATGACAATATATTTTAAATGTATGTGCAAAAACAAAGTTTGAAATTTTTATTAGGGCTGGGCATAACCACCTGAAAACCGAAACACCGTACCGAACCAAATTTTTTTTGTATTTCAGTTTCGGTTTTTCGGTTTTCGATTCGATATTTGGTACATGTTTTTGTATTTTTTGGTATTTCGGTTCGGTTTTCGGTATGTGATTTTGTGTAATTTGGTATTTCGGTTTACCGAAATATATTATATTATTATATATATTTATATTATATTAATTATTAATATTAAATAATAAATATTATAATTAAAAAGTAAAAGACTTTTTCATATTGTGACACTTCTTAGCTTCTACACGATTTTAATTCTTTATATTGTGACACCCCTTAAATAAAACTCTAGCTCCGCCACTGACTATGAAGGCATGAGAGAGAGTGGTGCAGAAGATGGAGCAATTTAGATTTATGCCGGTACTCTTAACTATAAAGGTCATTCATTTTGTAAGGAGATTAACACAGCAAAATAGAGAGAGGAATAGAGACTTACATATGATATTCATTGACCTAGAAAGGTTTATGACAAAGGAGCTAGGTTTTATGGAAGTGTTTGAAGGTTGTAGGTAAACCTGTGGCATACTTGGTCAATTAAAGACATGTACAATGAAGTCAACGCCAATTAAAGATAGTGATAGAATACTTAGAGAACTTATCGGGTTGATAGAGTTGTCCTTTTTATTTTCTTGATGATGAATGTATTGACACAAAAAAATCAAGGTGAGATTTCATGGTGTATGTTATTTGCAGACGACATAATTTTGATAGATGAAACTCACAACGAATAAAATGCTAAGTTTGGAGGTTTGGAGATAAACGATGGAGTCCAAAGGGTTCAGGTTGAGTATGAAAAGAGTTTTGAAGTGCAAATTCAGTGATATGATGCATGAGACTAACACGGAAGTAAGACTTAATACACATGTCATCCAAAAGATGGGTTGTTTTAAGTATTTGGGTCTTATTATATCAAGGGAAATAGGAAAATTGATGAGGATGTTACTCACCATATATAGGTGCATGATGGATGAAATGGAGGCTCGTATCCAGAATTTCGTGTGATAAAAAAAGTGCCCTTAAGCTTACAATCAAGTTCTACAAATTGATGATTAGACCAACTATGTTGTATGAAACAAAATATTGGTCAGTCAAGAATTCTCACATTCAGAAATTTGAAAGCGGTGGATATGAGAATATCACAATGTATATGTGGATATATTAGAAAAGATATGATTAAAATGAGCATATTTGAGACAAAGTGAGAGTGACTTCGGTGAAAGACAAAATGTGAAAAGCGCGACATGGTTCAAGCATGTGATGTGATGAATGAACTTTTGAGACCTCAGACACATTTTGAAAAGCTTAAGGGAGCATTCAGTAATATACCCAAATACTTTTCACACACTTTGAATCGCTTTCATTACTTTTTTCTTCTTGTTCTTCATTTCTACCCTCAACAGTTTCACTCAGAATCTGCGAAGAAGAATGGACCCGAGAATCGATAAACTGGTGAGAAGGACAACCATGGTGGCTACTGTTACTGCTTCTTATTTCCTTCTAACTGCAGATTATGGCACTGAACCAAGTGTTTTCTAACCGGTAAATCTCTAGTTATTCATTTTGTGTCTGAGTGGTTGATCATGAAATGTAATATTTGGTTTTTGAATGTATAAAATTAGGTACGGTCTTGGCATTCAGCTTACGATAGTCTGGCTCCGTCCATGTTCAGCTTATTGACACGATATTAATTAAGTTGTGTGATATCTAATTAAAGCTTAAATTATTGAAAAAAGTCTTTATAGATTTACTTACTTGATTTATTCTTTAACAACTTTTGAGTTTAAGAAGCTATTCGCAACTCTTTTTGAAATATAATTAAATGTACGTTGAAATTTTCAAATGGTTTAATTTTGGAAGATTTGATATTAGCATGACAATATATTTTAAATGTATGTGCAAAAACAAAGTTTGAAATTTTTATTAGGGCTGCGCATAAACACCAGAAAACCGAAACACCGTACCGAACAAATTTTTTTTTGTATTTTGGTTTCGGTTTTTCGGTTTTCGATTCGATATTCGGTATATGTTTTTGTATTTTTTGATATTTTTATTTGGTTTTCGGTATGTGATTTTGTGTAATTCGGTATTTCGATTTACCGAAATATATTATATTATTATATATATTTATATTATATTAATTATTAATATTTAATAATAAATATTATAATTAAAAATAAAAAATTAAAAAGTAAAAGACTTTTTGATATAACTATTTTTAGCCTATTAAGTTGAAAATCAAAAAAAAAAAGATTTGTAAATTTTTAAAAGCCCAACTAAGAAGGCCCATTAAAAAAAACCCGAAATAACAAAACCGAATCGAAATAATAAAAATCGAATGGAACATAAATATTTCGGTTCGGTATTCGGTGCACAGTTTACAAAAATCGAAAACCGAAAAAATCGGAAAAAAAACAAAATCGAACCGAAATACCGAATGCCCACCCCTAATTTTTATATTCTACTGGAAGCCAAGCTCGTGTATATACAATTAGCGGGAAACTTAAGTAAAAGTTTGGAAATATGTCTTTTTTATTATATTATATAGTATAATACCAATAGATTTGAGATTTGAAGTTCATAGTTTTCATGACATATATATCATCAAAACGACAATAAAAATTTTAAAATACCTTTTCAACTATTAGATCAATAATATATTCTATTAATGAGTTTTTAATATATACTCTTTTTTAAAATATAAATATGAGATTCGCATAAAAATTATTGAATTATCAGAAATATATATTATACGAGATAAATTTGTTTTTATAGTAAAATAATTGAGATCTTCAATTTCAATTAAAAGTTTTGAATATAAATTTCTAAAATTTAAATTTAAATTTTGTATTGGAATCTTAAATATCAAATGACTTTAAAAAAAGAAAAAGAACACTCTTTTGAATAATTTTTTTTTTTTTAAAAAAAAAAGCAAACTAATTGTAGGGCTTGGATTAGAAAGCAATTTGGATAAATATTTATTATTTAACTATTAATTATATGCATTAATAAGATCAAGATTTCTACCTGGGGATTGATGGCTTGGACAGAAAAAGATGTTATATGTTGAAGCATTGGGAGAAAGTTATGAAGGATTAGAAGATGTTCACATAGATATTTCAATGCTAGAGTATGATGACGATGATGATGATAATCAATGTGACAATAGAAGCAATGAAGTAAATCATGGCAATGTTGCTGCTGCTACTACTCCTACTACTCTTAGAGAGTTGTTCTCGTCTTCATTGAATCGTCGCAATTTTCAAAGAAGAGCATCTCCCCTCTCTTAACATGCGCAGAATTAATGTTTGTGGCAGACTTGCTACCAAACTTTGTGTTTGGCCTTTGGAGCTATAAAACTTCTGGGTGATTATAGTTGACTAAACATGATGTAGTCTGCATAATATCTCAACTTTATGTTGTTCTCGACACTCATTTCCAAGGTTTGAGATTTTTCTTGTTGTTTCTTATAGAACCCACAAAAAGTTTCATATTTCTTTTTTGCTTGAACTACTTGGCTGTTTAATTTGTAGAAATGAAGAGCCTTTGAGTCTTTTAACAGACTTCTCAATTATATAGCTCATTTCATACGAAATTGATGGTTATGTTTAACATGCCTTGTTGGACAATTTGTATCCTTTCCAATAGTCCCATCCCATGCTTTACAGTTTTGGGTAATTAATTTAGTAGTGTGGAGTCTTGTTCCCTACCCTAGTGAAGTCATTGTTAGACATCAGGGAGATCCCTTTAGTTGTAATGTGATTGATTGGTTTCTTAGGTTTCGAGGAAGCCTTTTATGCATCCTTATAAGAAATTGAAAAAGACCATTTGAACCTCACTGAAAAGCAAAAGAATAAGCAATGAATGTTGTGCAGCACTCTGAGTTGCTGCTACTTTCAGAAATTTCTAGTACTTTTTTAGAAAAATAGAGAAGGGCCAAGATTACCCCTGAACTATCTGAAATGGAGCAAAAATGCCCTCTGTTTAAAAGTACCCTCCATTTGTTTTTGTTTTGGCTCACAAATACCCTCAGTTTAATGGAGTGCCACTAAGCACGCTGCGTGGAAAAATGCCACGTGGCCAGTCCACATCAGCATCTACCATGGAAAATCACCCAATTTAATACCCATCAGTCTGCCCAGTTTAACACCCGCACCAACCTTTTATCAAATGTTAAACTAAGACCAGACCCCCTGTTCTACCAATCCTAACAGAGGGAATACACAACACCGAAGGCACACAATACAACAAATGCTGGAGGCACTCTTGATTTTTGGGGAGAGAATTTCACTGGTAAACCACCAACAAGAACCAGTCCATTTTACAATTCCACAAGAACATAACAAGAATAACCTAGCAACAACAACAAACTCAGACCTTCACCCATTTTCGTTTTCCAGTGATCAACAACAAGATCATCCTCTCCATTTTTTTCCAACACCAACAACAACACTCTCACCCTTCATTCTAATTTCTCCATACACTTAATAATACAATGTTCCACCAAATTTACATATCCCAGCAACTTCCATGAACATTCCTCACATACACAATTTTCTCACCTAAAACCACACACGACCTCAATACACTCAACGCGCATAGTGAAATCCAAGGGAATTGGGGATTCGCGGGGTATGTTTTAAATGGGGCGGACTGATGGGTATTGAATTGGATGATTTTCGATGGTGGGTGATGATATGGACTGTCCATGTGGCAATTTCATTTCCACATGGCATGCTTGGTGGCACTCTATTAAAGTGAGGGACCTGGGACATTGGTAAGCATATGACCAAGAATGGCCAGCATTGTTAAATTGATGTTCAAGTATTTGGTGGAGAAACACTATAAAACAGCTCTTCTTCATGGTAATGGCGTCAATGAGCTCTCAGTTTGATCGATCTTCATCAGCTCCTATCGCTCATTCCTTGGGACACATGAATCTGGATATTTATAATACTAGTCTCATGTATTAGAAATTGTCATTTCCTATAGTAAGAGTGAAGTGCTATCTTTTTTCTGTCTTAGTGTTGGTATCAAGTAACCTTTCAAGAATTTTCTTCATTAAATGCATATTTGTTAGCTTTACAATAAGCACCACTGATGGCGTCATTTCTTCTTTTAAAATGTCAGATTAAAAATGCAATACTTGTCAGCAGAGCATTCTCTCAAAGAGTCAATCTTTGGACCAAAGAAGGGTGTTCAAGAACACGAGGCTGAGAAACCGCCCCTAGCTCTTTGGAGAAACATCAAAAGTCTGGTGGCTAACTGGTTTTCTTCGTCCAATTATGCAGTTTGTAGGACTACAACTTAATCCAACATATGGAACTTTGATTTACTTCATTTTCTGAATGTTTTTTCTTCTAAAGGTGAATGTGAATGTTCTAAATGTTATCTGGTACCAGAGCTTGTTTAAACTGAAAGTTTTGAAAACCACATAGCAAGATTGGAAATATTAGTCGAACTACGCCTTTCATGAAGTTTCTGTACAAAAACAAGAGGCATTTGGCAAAGAACATTAGGGAGAAACAGTAGGTAGTGATCACCCATTTATTAGTAAAATTTCCCAAATGAGATAAGCCCCTAAGTCCAACAACGGATACAAAGAACAATCAAAGAGAAGATCGAAGAAAATATAACACACGTACAAGTTATTATAGCAGTTCCTTCTTTTTCTAGACTAGAAAACGACACAAATTCATGTTCTAATAATCTCTCGTATTCCTACAAGGAATTCCAATTACATGCATGTTGGTCTTCTTCCTTACTGTTTCACCAAAAGCCTCTGTCATGTCAAGGTTATTTGGTTCAATTCCATTTGGTAGCTTCTAATCAAAATGCAACAAAAGTTGAGCAAGTGGAAGTTCAAGATTTGCAATTCCAAACAAAATACCAGGACATGCTCTCCTTCCAGCTCCAAATGGTATGAACTCAAAGTTATTCCCTTTGAAATCGAGTGTTGAATTCCGATGTCCCAGTATTTCAGATCCCTGCATATTGCCCATGCATCAACCATTAACCTTGTATTGGCCTGTATCTCATATCCGCCAAGTTCATATCTTTCTCTAGCTACTCTTGATACTAACAAAGGCACAGACGCGTGCAATCTCAATGTTTCATTGATAACTAATTTCAAGTAGTCCAGTTGTTGCACTTGTCATGAAAGATAAGTGTTGGAATGTAAAGTCATTAATGGAAGGAGTTGTGTTGTAAAAAGGGTCTTTTGGGATGTTGAGTTGGAGATACCTTGTCAAGCCTGTTATGTCAGAATATGTTTTGTCATATGTTGCTCAAATCTCTACAGAGGGGTAAGTCTCAATAGCGATAAAACCAAAATTTTATGCAAAAACAACCCTAAAACTCCTATTTTTGGTTCTTTGAGTTCTTAAATGCACTTGTTTTTTCACAAACTTCGCCGATAAGGGTAAGAATTGGACTCCCCACCATTGTAAATGAATTTTTAAGCCTTAGAATCTTGGTTCTTCCTATTGGGGGAGGATTTTGATAATGACTCCACAAGGGAAAATCATTAAGTTGGAGAAGTTGATCATATATTATTTGGGGGTTAAGATTGATTTGTAATACGATGGTTATAAGCCCATTATTTTTTTGAATGTTGTGTTATATTTGTTATTTTATACCAATAACAAGCTAAAGCTTCAAAAAAAATTCAAGGTTCACGATTAGACTTCTGCAGTAGTTGCTTGACGCTTAGGTATACTAAATTTTCGTAATTGAGTAGTTAAATTTATTTTTTAGTACATGGTATATTGTAAATTAATGGAAAATTTTCTTGCATATGACTTCATTTACAAAAATTGGATGGTTAAATGTTGTTGTTTATGGTTGTTATGATGGGAAAAGATAAGGACTATTGGCAGTTTTCTAATTTTAGATTGTTAATCACGAGTTTCCTTATCAGAGTGATTTGGTATTAATTGCAAAGTTATGTATTTATGAAATTGTTAGGTTATAGTCATATATGAAATTTGTGGTAATTAAGGGAACTAAATAAATATGAAGAGTATCAATTCATGTGATTAGGGAGATATCTCCTGGAATAATGTGTGCACATAATAAAGTCCAATATTTTTGGCTATTAATATATGGGTGTATATATGTAAGTCATAGTTGTATGTTTCTAATTTGTATATATATGCATGTCTATTGCTTTATAGTATCCTTTTTGCAATGTATAATAGTGAGACATGAAATAACATCATGTAGATAATATCATGCAATGAACTTGTGATACTGACTTGTGGCGTTCAAATGGTCTTGCTCATTTTGATATGTGGTTGTGCACAATTGTTTGTGATTGGTATATGATATATGGTTGGCTCGGATATTACGTCTAATATAGTTATATATGGTTGACTTTGATACCACCACTGATATGATTATATACGATTGGATCAGATATCACACCTGGTATGACACTAATATCTTGGGTTTGAATTTCATGAGAGGACTAAGTATGCGATTATGATTTTGTGAGAGGATCCATATTTGCATTGTGATCATGTGGGACATGTAGTTATGCATCTTTTGACCCTAGTGTCGTTGTTTCATGATAGTGTGACTTATATGTGGTTGGCATGTGGTTATGGTGTTATAAGTTGTGCAATAAATCTAAGGTGAGGACTGAAGTTCGGGATATGTGTTACTTGTGATGGTTGAGATATATTAAGTGTTTATTGACAACTAAATTCTTAAGGGCTATTCTGCATAATTGTTTTAATTATTAAGTTGAATTTATGGGGACTCGATGCTTTAGTTGTTTATAAATTGTGTTTATATTTATCATGTTGTGATTGATTTATTGGATAAGTGATAGTTAAGTAGACAAATTATCAGGGGTATGGTGCATAGTTTAAGTGTTGAGGCTGGTTATAGTTGTTTAGTGTGTAAAACATGTTTGATAAGAAAAATTGAGTTAAGATAACCTAGTTGACCTAAAACACCATTTTACGCACTAATAATGAAGAGCACGGGCAATAGATTTGTTAATTGAATTAAGAATGGTTTTGTATTTATGAATTTTAACGTGATAGAAAGGTTATGCTATGATTTGATATTACAGTGGTTTTATATTCATGAATATTAATATGATAATAAGGTTAAGTTGATATAGTATTAAGGTGATATCACAGGTAGGCTTGGGAAGTCGTAAGGTGATATCACGGGTAGGCTTAGGAAACCTTAGGGTGATATAAAATATAAGCTACAAAAGCATCAAAATTAACAACAAAATGAGGTGGAAAGCTATACTATCTTGTTGATGAGACTTGAGGTGGTGTAACTTTCATATTACATATTTTATTCTGAATGTCTACTTTATATTGTGTGGTAGATATGAGTCAATCAATGATGTCTAACAATACATGTTATTTGTATCGATACTATTCTTGTTATGCCACTTGATATAGTCTGGTTGCAGGGATTCAATTAAATGTCAACATCATAATGATCTCCAACAACTTCTATTACTCTTTTCTTAAGGTGGAAGTTGTACCGTAGTCTTTTATAAATTATACTCTTAGAAGCCCTTGTACTTGTTTAGACTAGTTCCTTGAGGGTAATGCTAGTAGTCTTTTGTAAGTAGTTTGGAGGTTTTAAAACAATTAAATATGTTTTCCTATTTATATAGGATATTAGGTTATGTTGTATTTATTTTCTCCATGACCCAAATTAAGTTTGTGTTGAGGGTTCTGCTATCTAGGTGTTAGAGTAAGTGTAGGCACAGTCCTATGAATTAGATCGTGATACAATTCAAGTGATTAACAACATGATTGCTAATAAATTTATAATCCCGATATGTCATATCCTGTTGATTTATATACTCGAATCTCAGTAGTATATAAATAATCTAGAGGTAGTAATTATTTTATTTTTCTTTAGTAGTTTATAAGCAGAAATTTAAAACTTGAAAGGGGGGGGGGTGCATTTGTGTTATTAATTGATAATAGTTGAATTAGATACACTATAACTCCAAGTCCATGTGAGATTGATATCTGCTTAGTCAGTCTATTATGTGTGACCACGTGCACTTGTTTGTACATTTGGAATAAATAGGTTTTTAGTGTTATTGCACAGGACTTGAAATTAACGGTATATATTATTTTTGAATATTTTTTGTTCAAGTGTTAATAATTTAATCTTACTTATCAAGTGTTAACTTAAAAGTAATCACATATCTATCTCAGTATCTAAGACAACTCCCAAAAATATGTTTTATTATAAAAGAGAAGTGATTAAAACATCCTTAAACTTGCTGCAAATTACTAGTTTCGTCTCCAAACTATTGATACCTTAAAAACACTCTACTTGATTAACTAAACTTAGATATACCTCTGATATGCAACAAGGCATAACAAGTGGTTTCAAACTCTTGTAGGGCATATACTCTTACTAAAAAGCTGGGAGGAATGTTGAAGATGCTATAAACTTAGCGATAATTTAAGGGTTTATTTTTCTCATGTTGTAAGGTCAATGGTATATTTAAATTTATTTATTCAAGTATAAGAATGTTTTCAAGACCGTCAATAATTCAAAGATAAAACTAATAATTCACGCCCAATTTAAAAATATTCTCGATACTTCTCTCATTATAAAATAAAAGGAAATAATAAATGCAAAGATATTAAGATAATAACTTTCTTATTCTTTCAGGTACATTTACTTATACATAGTTGCATGTTTAAATAAAAACTTCTAATTTCAAATCGTAATTGTATGTCGTATATTCAAACGAGTCCTTAATTCATAATATCAAAGATGAGTAGATAATTTATTTTTAAAATGAGTCCTTAATTGATAATATTAAAGATGAGTAGATGTTTTATTTTTAAAGCAATGACCATCCACACTAACCAATTGTTTCACAACATAGTTCAATATATCCTCCTCTTTCTTTTGGAATTTCATGCAATCAGTCCATTCCTAAAAATGTTAAGCAGTGCAATTATAATAGGTGGGGTATTGTTATTGATATATATCATTTTTATTTGATTTATTATAAGTTGCCATTATAATTATATTTTATGTAATTAAAGTGTACTTAATATGCTCAACTAGTTATCAAACACTGGTAATAATTTAGTAGTAGTTCAACCATAATCTTTTATTTTAAATAAAAATTAGCCACTATATGTTCTCTCTACTACAACCTTCCCCACCTTAGCAAAAACTAATAATAAAAAGATTATATTATTTTATAGGGATATTGCTCAAGTATTCTCTTAATATATGCCTAAAATTTCAGAGATACACTTATATTATAGCACAGTTTTATTATCCTCTTAAACTTATCTTATTAATAATTTTCTACCGCTTTTCGACTTACGTAGCACTATCTTGTGTGTCTAACGCTGATTGATTTTTTCCAATAAGCTAGTCCATGTAGGCCCAAAGGGTAAAAAATTACTTATAAAATAAGTTCCGGGATAATAGGATCTAAATATAATATAAGTGTGTCTCTGAAATTTCCGACATAGATGGGTCGATTTGTTTTTACTTTTAATAGGAAGGATTATTTTGCAATATAAAAAGTATAGATCCTACACGAAACACCCAAATATTCAGCCCGTTCCATAAAATGGTATAAGTTAAAGTGACCTCTCTGCAATTTAAACAAATTTGTTTTGCGCCCTAAGGCCCACCGTTTCTGCAATCATTTCTCACATTTTCTTCACAACATCTTCAAAATTCTCTAAAATTTCTACCAAAAATTCTATACAATTTCTTCAAATTTGGTAGAACTTTTTTGTTTGTACATTTTTTTGTTAGATCGAATTTTAAGCTTCAGATAATACTTTTGTGGACGGTTTTTGTTGCTCCAATTAGTATTATTCTTTAGGGTTTTTGTTTTGAGATCCGGTTTATTTATTGGTTATGAATCCCAGAGGAAGATATCCACCGCCGGGAATGGGAAGCGGCGGCGGAGGCGGCGGACGCGGGGGCGGAAACATGTACCCTAACGCTAACCCTAATTTTCAACCGAGAAATCCACAGCAGTATGTGCAGAGAGGTCCGGTGAACCAGCAGCAGCAGTTTCAGAACCAACAGGCACAGCAATGGCTCAGAAGGAACCAGTTGGCATCTGATTCTACGGTTGATGAGGTTGAAAAGACGGTACAATCTGAAGCAGTTGATCAAAGGTAGTTTTTTTTTTTGCTATAGTTCGGATTCATTCGAGATGTTTAAGCCTGTCAGTGCAGAGTACTACAGCTCTTACCCATTATACTTATGTGAAGGGTGTGGAGTTAGTAAAAAGATGTGGAGCAACTGGTACAGTTCAAGCCGTGAAACAGCCTCTTCCAGGAATGTAGGTTAAGGCTATGTACCATAGATCCTTGTGGTTCAGCCCTTCTCCGGACCTGCGCATAGCCATGCTGGAGCTTTGGTTCACCAAGCTGTCCTTTTTTATGTGTAAAGTTAGGAAGCATACCTGCTCCCGCTTACCACATATGGATGATATCTGTTAGGAGTAGTTTAAATTTAGGTTGAATTTGACTTCTCTTTGAAACACGTGGATGTTATCATCAAGTGTAGGTAGATTAGTTTGTGTAAGATTGATATCTTTCTACCAAATTAAGTTAAGAGAAGTTGTTCATACCAAAACAGTATATGAATTTGAATTTTTAAATTGTTGATAATAGCGGGAAGTTAGTTGAACTAATGATTTAGTGGCTGTCGTCATTAAAATTAGTCGTGCTTAATTATTTTTTTTTAGATTAGTTTGAGTCATTTATAAGGCTGCATTGTTGGAAATTCATAACTGCATGCTTGGAGATATTTCTGTGTTTATATAGTTAGATAAGTGAGAACAAGTAAAGCCAAAACATGTGTTTGGAGAAGTCAAGGTGATCTATATATAATAGTGGACATGGATACTGACGTATTGAGTGTTTTGATTGACTTATTTTAAGTAGCGTTTGAATTTTAAGCTCTTTTTTTTTTTATATTTGGAGCTGTTTCGGCAAGGCAAAAAGTGCTGCTGTAAAAGTATAAAACTAAGCAAAAAGCCAAAAGTTGGGTATTCCCAGTTTATGACTTTTAGCTTTAAGCTACTCAAAAAAACCCCAATCCAAACACGCCCATAGTATTTATGTGTGATGCATAAAACCTTGTTTTTGGGCTTGAGCTTAGTAAATGGGTTTACGATGAACGTAAGAGCATTCTATTTCTAGGTTAAGATAAGCTTGGTCCATAAGTACATACATTTACCAAGATCAATGTTGATTGAGTTAATGTTTGATGGCTTCACTCAAGTTAGCAAGTTCTTAAGTGTTAATACATTTCTTGCCTTAAAGACTACTTCATTAGTTGACACTTTTGGATGCAAATGTGATGAGACAGGGCGGTATAAGACTAGAAATATATAAAAGTCAGTTTTAGTTTTCATGGACAAAATGCTTTAGCTATTCAAATGGTGTTGGAACTGCTTTTTCGTGAATGTTGTTTCATAAAATTTTATTTAAATGCAACAAATTAAAGCATGGTAATACAAGTGATTTCAATGTTCAGATCCTCCTTAACTCCCTAATTTTAAGGCCAATATGACTATGTATCTTGTGAATTCTGGGACAATCGAAGAACGTATGGTCACTATATTACAAAAATATAGAGAGATGGTCATGAATCTTGATATGATGCCTGCAAAAAACAAGGGTGATTGGGGGGGGGGAGTCTTGTGCGGTCCACTCATATGATACAAGTTATTAATGCTGAGCCTTAAGGGGCAAAGGGGTAGCCTTACACCAAGGGACGTCATTTTTGAGGGAACTTAGCTTCCGTACGCTGTATAGTTCTGATTATTAGCTTCAACTAGAATATCTTAAGAAAGATCTTCCCTCAAAGTTTAACTATATAATACTTAGGTTTGTAGTGTTTGGAAGGTCACTTGGGGTTATATGTCTTTCATAAGTCTTGTTTATCTTATAAATTATGTTGTTGAAAATATTTAAAACGTAATTGAGAAAGCTAAATCATCTCATTTTCCTCTTCTTTAGTTCACAAGACTGGAAGGCGAGGTTGAAGATACCACCAGCGGATACTAGATACAGGACAGAGGTAAAACTTGCCTTTGTCAACTCTTTATGCAATTAGTTGAATTTGTCTTGATTTATTCTCTTGACGATGGCATGTCAAGGCGAAAGTCTTTATTGTTTTTCTTAGACATCATGTTTTTTTTATTTTTTCTCTTTTATTACTCAAACTGAATGTACTTTACCTTTTTTTGTAAACTAGTTTAGTGCACATGCTATGCACATGTGACTTGTGTCAACCAATAAGGTTACATACGCAAGAAGAACAAGATTCTTAAAAAGTAGCAATTAACATGAAAATTAATATTATATTTTCTTGAATGGTTTTAAAAAAATATTGTATATCAAAAATAGATATAACTATGTGCATTGTACTTTTACCCAATCTCATAAACAAAATCTTAAAAAGTTACTACATTAATATTGTATTACTCTTTTGGAGTCGTAAAATAGAAGTTATACAAAGAAATAAGAAATTACATGATATATTTTTAAAAATATTTATTTGATATTTTGACTTAAATATAATGTGTTCATGTAAGAATTTTTTTCGTAAGGATAGTATTCAAAACACTTTTTTTTAAAAAAAGGATAGTAATTCAAATCATTGGATCTTTGATAATTCAATAGTGGATTATATTTTTTTAAAAAAAATTTATTAGATATTTTGACTTAAATATAATGTGTTCATTTAAGAATGTTTTTGTAACTAAGGATATTAATTGAAATCATTGGATCTTGATAATTAAATAGTGTATTGTAAAATTTTCAAATTTTCTTTCGGCGAAAGTTGTATTGTGTCTTGATAACTTTAGAGTTGCTCCACAACATGTGTTCAACCCAAGTTAAGAAGAATTGCCTCGAAAATCCAACTAACTATAGAACCAAAAAGAAAAGAGAAGAAGCATAATCTTAATCAATATACAAAGAAGTAGAAAATAACTGATGTTGGATTAACCCTCATTTGATTGCACTTAATAAATATCTTAGTTGTAATCATTCAAATCTCAATCATTAAGTCTATTTGTTTTCAAGGTTTGAATCATAATCATTAAGTGCATTGTTTTTCTTATTTTACAATCACAAAATGAATCTGCATAATTAAGATCTATAACAAAGTCTTAATAATATTAAGATGTCTATTTAAGATTTTGTACAAAGATGACAATTCACCGCTGCTCCATCTACTTTTACCCATCACCCACAACCACCACAACCACCACCACCATCAATCACCAAAATCATTTGATATCACCACTAGCCATCATTTGCATTCGTCACCGCCAATCATTATTACATCCACTAATCACTATTGATAATTACCATAATTAGTCAACATTATATATTGCTAACTGCCATTAGTTATTAGTATCATTCCACTGCTAGTTATTCAAAATCAATGCATATATCATTAAAAAAAACATATATAATCAAATGAATCTGAAATCTTAACATGATATACTTGCAAGAGGATGCATATAAGAAAAGGGGCGACCTCAAGTCATAATTGCTCTCCAAAATATTATATAGTTTGTCATTAAAATGGCTTAAGCTTAGGGAAAATCTGTTCATTTTTGCCGCTGCACCCGCGCCAACACGAGACCGGTCCGGGGTCCGTGTGGGATTCGGTCAGCCCACATTGGATACTTTGACCCGAGTCCATGGACAAATTTTGGGGAAATTGAGATTTTGATTGAAGATAAGATAGATTTAAGACATGAGATATGGCATACCTAAATTTATAGTCCCTTTGTCTACTTTTTTAGCTTTTCTTGTTGGTCAATATTTATTTTTTCAAGCCAAACTCAGAGAAACTAAGAATTCAAGTGGTTGTGATCCGACTTTTGGTAGGTAGTAGGAGCAATCTGTAAGGGGAATTGGTGGATGACCTTGAATGACTTCCTTTTTCTTTTTTGAGGGGGAGAACTAGAGAGCGTGAAAGAAGAAGTTGGTGGTCTTTCAACATTTAGAATATCGCTATATTTTTATTTTATAATTTTGGATTGTTTAGCCGAATTCCAACACCTGTATCCATACCTGGATCTGTGCCCCCAGATCTTAAATTTTAGATTTTACCGAATTCAACCCTTGGATTTGCGTCCGCGACAGGCACCATCACCCGAGTCCAAGCAACTTAGTTTTTAGTAGTAACTAACACATTCTTTTGATGAAGAAAAAGAATATATAAAGCATCAATCAATGATGTTGTTCTAGTATATAAAGTAAAATATATTAAGATTTCTTCTTCTCCAAAAAAAAATATATATCAGTTCTTTTCTGAGAGAACAAAAAGGTTTTGAATTTTTGGTTAGAGATAAAACTTGAAAGTATCCGGGTGGAGTTTGCATAATTAATTTGAGACCTCCCAAAAAGTCATCAATTTTGATTCTATTTAGTTGGACAATCAATGTTAAGCTTACTGGAATTCTTTCTTTGTATGATATTTGACTATTTGTGATTAATTCCCCTTATCATACATTTTAGGAGTCTTTTTTAGTTATCCTTTTCATATATTAATTCTGACTTCCCACATCTCTAAACTTCAAACTTCAAACTTCTAATACCTTTTCTTTACTTAATTATGTGTTCCACACTACCACTCACGTTCAGGTTTGGTTCTTTTTTTTCTCTCTGCGTCAAGCATGTGAAATTTCCTTGTGGTGATGGGGGTGGTGAGACTTGAACCTAAGACCTCTCCCTGCTCTAATACCATGAGTTATGTGACGATCTAATCTAAAAATTAGTTTTAAATGAGATAGTCACACTTCAATAATTTACTTATGAGTTTTTTCCTTCCTTTCTGCCGTCTTATTTTTTCTGCGTGGTGTCTTTGAACTAAACTATCTCCATCTTTCCACATTGTAATAGTGTTCCCGAAAAACTGTTAGTGCCCTGTGCGAAGAGGCGGGACATTGATTAAGAGTGGAAATGGGAACTTTTAAGTGGAATAGCAATAACAAGTTGCTTCTGTAGAGTTGTGGGAAGTCAGAAATTTGCTTTTTCGAATGTCATGCAATTTTTGCTCTTTATTGAGGTCTTATGCAAGGATTCTTCATATCATGTAATATGTAGCAGTTAATATTTTGGGGATTAAGATTCTGCAATATCAACTTTCTATGTTCTTTTAACTCTAAGGGGCCGTTTGATTCCAAGACACAAGTTATACATGAATTAGTAGTTTAAAGATTAACAATGAGAGTATTAATTTATTAGTAAAGGAAAGATACAAATTTGAAGTGACTAGGATATTTTTGTTATTCTAATCCATGCATTATTAGTGCTCGTATTCTTATTTCACATTCAATCCCACATAAATATAGCTTATTCAAGTTCTATTAAAGAAGTATAATGCTAACTAACACTGTAATATGCTATGTTAAATTTTATAAATAGATTAATTTCTCTGTACTGCAGCAACCAAACCATGTCTACACAATGGTGGTTGTTATGACAAGGTTGATTATTTTTTAACACAGTCAAGTGGTCATTATGTTAATGTGAATCAGTACTACCTAACCTAGGTCTGCACGTCTTGCTTTAAATCTCATGTTCATTAGGTTGGTTTGTTTGTCAATTTTGGTTTCATTCTATGATGATGATAGTAAAAATATTTGTAGGAAAACATTTTTCATTGTTCTGCATGCATGTGCTGCATTTGTACCTTTGCTTCCTTGCCTCCTTTGGACTTAACTTGGATACTGTCTATTTTCCTGGTAGGATGTGACAGCGACCAAGGGAAATGAATTTGAAGACTATTTTCTTAAGCGTGAATTGCTTATGGGAATTTATGAAAAGGGTTTTGAAAGACCATCTCCAATCCAGGAAGAGAGTATCCCAATTGCTCTTACTGGGAGTGATATTTTGGCGAGGGCCAAAAATGGAACAGGGAAAACTGCTGCCTTCTGCATTCCGGCATTGGAAAAAATTGACCAGGACGTCAATGCCATTCAAGGTTCTGACAAGCAATTCATAGTCATATTTTGAAGCCTTTATTTGTTCTAGTACATGTCATATTGCTTACTATGAATTCAGCCAGCAATCAGCTCTTTTTGGCCCCTAATTTCTTTTCTTTATATTGAAATTGCTATATAGCTGTGTGTAAACCTTGTGTGCATCGTCTAAAAAATAAATTTAGTACATTGTGGCACAATAAATGACTTTGTAAAGGAACTTGCAGAGCTTGTAACAATAAACATGCAGAAGTTCTCTTTTTATACGATTGTTTTTGACATAATTACATAAATGCCAACATCTGAATTAATCTTGAAAAATACTTCTACGTTATGAAGAGTTTGAGTTAAACCTAGTTAAGCTCGAGTCGCTGTTGAGGTCAGCATTTATTGACTTCAGGCTGGTTTGTTTGACGATGAAGCTGAAGTTCACAAATTGGCTTGGCATGACTTTAGAGTTTTAGATAAAATTTAGATGGCAATTTGAAATTGCAGTTGGTTGCACATTGAATTGGCTCATGAAAGTTGTTATTTATACTGGTGTGTATACCGAAAGAAATCCACTTTATTGTTTTCCATAGAAATGAGATTTGGTTCACTCAGTTTTAGCTTGTGTTTTACTGTTGTCTGTTGTCTCTTAATGCAGTTGTTATCCTTGTTCCTACGCGAGAATTGGCTCTTCAAACATCTCAAGTTTGCAAAGAACTTGGGAAGCACTTAAAAATTGAAGTCATGGTTACCACTGGGGGGACCAGCTTGAAGGATGATATAATGCGACTCTATCAACCGGTACATTTACTAGTTGGAACCCCTGGAAGAATACTCGACCTTGCGAGAAAGGGAATATGTGTTTTGAAAGATTGTTCCATGCTTGTCATGGATGAGGTAAGCCATCTCACCCATTTATTTAATCGGATCTGTATGCACTGTGTTTTCTTGAGAGAATACAGAGAAGACTAAAATAATGACGTGCTTATAAAATGATTGTTTGTGTACTTTTCATCATGCGCGGCTACTAATATTTTAGAGAAAGACTTTTCAACATAAGATCTCTGGCATACAAAGTTTTCTTCCTAATTAATGTGGGAGAATGTAGCATAAGCTGGTTCAATATGTCTTTATCCAAAAATTAAAGAACTCATACGGCTATGATATATGCTTCAAATGTACAAGTTATTACCTTTTCAAAATGAACACACCTAAGGACTGTTCCCCATATGGTATCTTTCTATATATCACCTGTTCAAAAGAAAATGTAATCTTTATGTTTCGAGTGAAAACACTTTACGTGACTACTAATTCTATCTGTGTGCATACTTATGTCCTTCAGGCTGATAAGCTTCTTTCTCCGGAGTTTCAACCTTCCATCGTGCAGCTGATTCGTTTCTTGCCAGCAAATCGTCAAGTTTTAATGTTCTCAGCTACATTCCCTGTCACAGTCAAGGACTTTAAAGAAAGATACTTGCAGAAGCCATATGTTATCAACCTTATGGATGAACTTACTCTCAAGGGTATAACTCAATTTTATGCCTTCGTAGAGGAAAGGCAGAAGCTTCATTGCCTTAACACTTTATTCTCAAAGGTTAGTACCTAACTCAAGTAAGCTTGAATGTTTTGAAGTTTGCTGCAATTCATAAATTCAAAAAACTCTTTTGACAGCTTCAAATCAACCAATCAATTATCTTTTGCAACTCTGTAAACCGTGTGGAACTGCTTGCCAAGAAGATCACAGAATTAGGCTATTCATGCTTCTACATCCATGCAAAGATGCTTCAAGATCATAGGAACAGAGTATTTCATGACTTCCGTAATGGTGCCTGCAGGAACCTTGTTTGTACTGGTATGATACGTGTCATCTGCTTGAAACTACTAGTACTCATACTTGCTATTCCTTTCTGTTGTTATTGCTGGTTTTTGAGGGGCAGATTGTCATCTAAGTTGGAATTTGCTCATTGTTAATTATGGTCGTTGTATAATGTGTGGGTGCCTCTGTATAATGGGTTACATGTGTGGGTTCCAGGGAAGTTAACTGAGAATGTTTGTGCGAGGAACTTCCATTTTTAGCTTCGCAGTTGCGTTCGTATCTTCATCATGCTTGGTGTTTTTCAATTCACTGTAATATTGTTGTCTATGTACATGTGGAATTTCTGCAATCTACCCTGACCTGTTTGGTGAAATATTCTGATTTGACTATTGTATGATGATCTAGTCCTTCTGCCTGTTCTTAGATGATGATTCTGGCTCGGTAACAAATTATTCACACTCGATTTCCTTTGGGTCATCTCAGGGTTATCAAAGGCGCGCTTTAAGCACGCTTAAGCCCTGAAGCGAAGCTCAAAACGTGTTAAGCGCTTCGCCTTCATTTATGTGCGCTTCATATTGTCATCAAGGTTCTTAGACAAACGTTTCCTTGCCAATGAGCCTCTTATGAAGAAGTGAAACTAGTTAATTGACATTTCACTTTATCATAATTTTTTTTCAATTTCTTTGGTCATATATTTGTCATTTATGTTTATAAGTGTTAGACTTGGACTAAAATATATATTTGATGTTCTTTTCTACCTTTACGCCTTTTTTCATTGAAGCACACACTTTATTTGCGCTTTGAGCTCAAAGCCCCCCCGGACCTTAGAGCTTTTCTGCGCTTTTAGCCTTTGATAACACTGGGTCATCTTTTTCCCATATAGATAACTAAGTGAACTTCTTGTAATTATATTATGTGATGTTTAGTTCATTTTCTTGGTCGATTGTGCAACCTTTTATTCTTTTATGTTGGGTGCAGATCTGTTTACTAGAGGGATAGATATTCAAGCAGTCAATGTTGTTATAAATTTTGATTTCCCGAAGAACTCAGAGACATATTTACACAGGGTATACATTACAAATCTTTGCCCAGTGAATCATCTCTCTATATCTATATGTGCTATTTTCTTATTACATATATTTTTGCAGGTTGGGCGATCAGGGAGATTTGGGCATCTTGGTTTAGCT
Organism: Solanum lycopersicum; assembly: GCF_036512215.1. Lineage (NCBI taxonomy): Eukaryota > Viridiplantae > Streptophyta > Magnoliopsida > Solanales > Solanaceae > Solanum > Solanum lycopersicum. Next base: position 5,731,207 of record NC_090809.1, read on the forward strand.
GTGAACCTGATTACTTATGAGGATCGCTTCAACCTGTATGCATATAATATCTCTCTTTTGCCATAGAAGTTCATTTAGTTTATGTACTTGGTAATAATATGGGATCTTATCTAACAGGTACAGAATTGAACAAGAACTAGGAACAGAGATCAAGCAAATTCCTCCGCACATAGATCAGGCTATATATTGCCTTTGATCAGTTAGCTGCTCGGTTATGGTGCACCAATGGTGAGTCTTTTGTACAGGTATGCAGTTGTTAGAGTTCTGAGATGAGCTACCTGAGAATCTTATTTTTTTGTATGCAGATTTAAGTGCAGTCCTATAAGTTGATATCTTCTCAATGTGTCAATTACTGATTATTTTCCACTTTATTTTTACTTGCATCTTGCCTTGGGGTTTATTATTTATTTCATCACCCCACCTCGTGGGTGCGAGGGAGTATGAGCAAGGGTTCCGACATTATGGACAATGTGGGTAAAAAGTTGTAATCCTGCCACATTAGCCCCTTGTGGTGTAAAATATGGAAAGGTTTCCACATCTGATGGTTATGGGTAACAAAGCTAGCTCTGCCATATCTGTGCCTGGATGTGGTGCAAAATAAGAAAGGGTTCCTGCATCATGGACAAATTTGGTAAAAAGGTTTGTTCAAGAGGGTCAAATTTAGGCCATTAATTGGAACATAGTCTCTTTGACAGGAAACTCGAATTAATTAAAGGATAGATATAGGAGAAGAGTTGATATTGCATGCTTTGTGGAAACTAAATGGAAAGGGCAAAAAGGCTCAAGGAGATTGGTAACACGAGTGATAAATTATGGTATTGTTAGATAAGATAAAATTAAGAAATAGAGGTATTGTGAACTAATACTTGAGCCTTCAGGATAAAGTTGTAGAAGTAAAGCGAGTTGGAGATATGATTATTGTGTTAGTCTTTCTTGGGGAGGGAGACAATCAATGCCATTAGTTCCTATGCTCCCTAAAAGGGATTAGATGCAGAAGCGAAAACTAAATTTTGGGAGGGATATGAACACACCGTTCAAGGGATTTCAGGATACCAGCAAATCTTTATTGGGGAGATCTAAATGCACTTGTAGGTAAAGATAGCGATTGTTTTGCCCGAGTATATGGGGATATGTTTATGATCAATGCCATTAGTTCCTATGCTCCCCAAAAGGGATTAGACGCAGAAGCTAGAACTAAATTTTGGGAGGCATATGAACACACTGTTCAAGGGATTCCAGGATACCAGCAAATCTTTATTGGGGGAGATCTAAATGGAATTTGAGGGTATAGATGGCGATCGTTTTGGCCAAGTATATGAGGAAATGGTTATGATATCTAGAGATGATGAATGTAAGGCTGTTCTAGAGTTCATTTTAGCTTATGATTTAGCTGTAATTTTCACATCATTTGTTTATCTTTATTTGTATTTATACTATTTATAGAAGTGAGGAACCCTAGAAGTTGAAGACCAAAATTCTTTACTAATATTTATTTTGTATTTTAATAATTAAATGGAAACCAAAAATTGTACTTGTTCCGATCCAATTTATGTAACATTCTTTCCTTTTTAGTTGGTCCCAAAGAGAACATCACCTTTTTATAGTTAGTAATATTTCAAAAGTCTTCCTTTCCTTTTTAAACTCCGTGCCCCGTCAAACACCTTCACATAAATTGGGATCGGACGAGTATTATATTACGTCTTTCTGAATAGTTGTCTCCTTTATTGGTGACAATTTTTTGTATAAAACAATTTGTCTGCTAGAAAAAAACTTTCAAACCTTTTATTGAAAGGACACTTCTCTTTGCTTTAGTATTTTGTAAATACGTTTTTTCAGTGTGGTTTTTATGGTTGGGATTATGAACTAACAAGTTAGTGCTAATTTTTGAAGGAATAATTATTTAAAATTAAACATAATGGAGAAAATAACCAGAACAAGTTTTTGATAAGAAATGGACAAAATAGTCAATAGGCTTATTAAGTCATGTTTATTTATTTTCATAAGATGAGCATATTCAATTTCATATTGCAAAAGCCACATATTCATACTCTTGAAAATTGTGACTTTTGTAATCTGTAACTTTTGCGACCCTTTGTTATTTATATGCAAGGTATTAAAAGTGTTTGTATGTTACGACTCAACATAAACTCTTGATAATGGATTTGAGAGATTAAGAGAAAGTGGAAGAGAACTAAAGAGGGTTTTGTATGACCTTCCGAGGATCAAATGGGGTAGCTTGACTCTTATCAAAGCTCAGGAGATTGGAGAGAAGTTGTTGGCCATGAGGGCTTGGGGGGGATTAGTAGGGATGCAAGCAGTATGCAGGATAGGCCAGTGAATTGCATTATGGAGGTAGCTAGAGAGGTGTTGGGATTTCAAGGGGATTGATAGTCGAGTGGAGTGGCACAATTATTTACTATGTATGTAATCCAATTTGATATCCAAGATTATCCCCCCCCCCCCCCCCCCCTTAAAGACACATGTTAGTTTAGCTAATGTGTATCATTATGTAGCTGCTTCTGATTTCCTATATTATTTAATATTTTGTTTTGACTGTTGATAATGTCTCCCTACAAATACTCTGTTTGACTTTTATCATATAATCTTTGAATAAATAATTTAGAAAATAGTGGTAAGGTCTGCATACACTCTTCCCTCCATAAACCCCACATAGTTGGATTCCGCTGGAGTATGTCGTATGGAATTTCCATATTAATTTTTTTTATTTTGATTTTTGATTTTTGATTTGGGTTTGGAGCATCATAAGAATAAGAATATATTATTTCAAATGGTGCAAAGTTTATTGACCTGTAATATTTATGGGTCCTTGCTCTACAATCTCTCTTTTTTACACTGCCTTTTCTTTGTTTTACTACCAATTTATTTTCAACAACATAAATTTAAAAAGAAAAAATAATCCACAAAATGTGTTAATAAGTTGTTCCAACTGAACGATCACAATATTTGCTATTTTTCAGGACAAGATTTGAGAGAATTCTTAATAATATAAATGGTGAAGGGCCAAACCTATCCCTGACCTAAGGGATTTGTTTCAAGAATGTCAAACATTTTTTGTTTTTTGAGTATCAGTCCCCAATCACCCACCCATTGTTCTCTTTGGGCTTAAACATGACGCTAAAAACTAACAGACCTCTCTACACTCAAATATAGTGGCTTACATGGCAGTGTGTGAATGGTTCAGATGTAACCTATGAATAAATTTTATTACCCCACCTATATATTATATATTGGTCTGATTAAAACTCATATAGCTTCCATATTAGTTTCTTCTGATTAGAGCGCTTCAATTCTTTCTTCTCAAAGTCCATGTTCATTCCTCTTCTTAACCCAATTCTTCTATAAGTTCAAAACTAGATTCAAGTGCATGATTTTGCAAGTAAATAGGTTCATTAGGCTCTTGGCTTTAAGGACATAGGAGTTGTGATACCATCAGAACATCTTTTATTCCTCTTAATTCCAGATACACCAAAAAATACAAGCCGGCATCATCTGTCTAGATATTCATGATGGATTTTCCAACTCTCATTTTTCAACTCTTCATGAACACCAACACTCATATGCTTCCTTTGCATCATGATCCATGCCACTCCAAAAAGTGAAAAGAACATGCTCTAGGTATCAGTTGTAGCTTCCCAAAGAAGTAAGGAGATTTCTGACACACACACACACTCAATCCATCTGATTTAGAAAGATATTTTGTGTTAAACATGCTCTTCGATATTCTTGATATGGTGTTTTACTAGGACAAGACAATCAGGATTAAGCTGGCAAATGCCTTCTTTTTTGAGGTGGCAACAGACTATAGCACCAATAGATGCAGTAAACCATTTATACAAGAGGAGATCAAAAACTTCTAAAAAGGCTAAAATATACTACGCAATCTTACAAAGACTCCAAAATCTTACGCAATCTTACAAAGACTCCAAAATCTCCAAAATAGATTCAGTGTCTGAAGAAAATTCTTCTTTACATATAAATAGAACAACAAAAGTGATTTCACCTTTACTTTTCTAGATTGAGCTACTGATCTCTTCAAAGCATCTCAGATTTCTCTGTCTCGACAGTCCACCAAATACAGGTAGGTATCATTTTCCATCTGCTTTTTTGCCTAGGCTAACCTTCTCCGCTGTTCCAACTTCTGTAAATCCGGAGAGTGATTTGGCATTAACCATGAAATCTCTTTCATACGTAGATATTCTGAATTTGTACAGTCACATTACAGTGTAGGAGTAGTGACAAATAGTTTCAGGTTCCTTGCCACAATGATGGCATGTGGAACACTCTTTATTAGATTTTCTTGTGTTAAATATACTTATTTCACCATCAACCAAACAAAACAAGCCACTTTGTATATGACTCTTGACTTTTAAGATATTCTTCTATGGCCATACCTCTTATCATATTGGGAGCTCCTTTCATCAACACATTACAATCTTCAACTTTGTTAGATCCCTTTCTCATTTCCCAGCCACCACATTTCCTCACTTTGCTCCGAACCCGTTCACTTCTGCATAAACTAACATAAATTCCCGCTTAACTTATGTTGGTATTAGTATGCGGAAAAGAACATTGGAACCGAATATTGTATGAAACAATGCTATGTTTTATTTGGAGGGGATAGGTAAAAACCAAATATTTTTGACATTATTGAATTTTATTTGGTATTATTCTTTCCACTAATCCCAATAGGGATGGCAATGGGGCGAGGCAGTTGCAGGGCGGGGTAGGTCTAAGTCTATGTGGGGGGCGGGTTGGAATAATTTTTTTAAGAAATTAAGCGGTGCGGAGCGGGTGGCGGGTTGGAATAATTTTTTTAAGAAATTAAGCGGTGCGGAGCGGGTGGCGGGTTGAATTTTTTGTCATTTTTTCTTAATCTCCCAGCTTTAACTGTTAGTCTAGTACCATCTTCGCTCTTTCTTTATAGTTTTCAAAGAAGTACCCAAATTATGTAATGGGTTTTAGTTCATAAAATTTAATTGAAATGATTGGTAAAGAAAATAGAATTTATGTACTGTGTTAACAAAATTGTGTGTTTTAACAAAACAAGAACTAAGAAAATAATTGAACTAGATCTTCACAGTTAAGAAAATATAATAAAAAGTTAAATTTGTGTACTGTTCTAGCAAATAACATAATAAAGAAAAGAAAAAAAATTGACAGAAAATAAGCGGGGCGGGTTAGGAATAGAAAAAAATGTTAATCAGGGCAGGGTGGGGCGTATTAAAATTTTACCCGCCACATTGCAATCCCCAAGTCCCAACCTAACGACACCTCACATTTTCTTCTCAAATGCCCATAAATTGGAAAAGCCTGAAATAAAGGCATCATCCAATGTGCAATAATATGTTTATTGCTGTGTCATGAAAAAAACAATTTTATTGTGCTGCCAGCACTTTTCTTTCACCCAGAATAAGGGTAGGGCAAACACGTGGAATATTTATTTGAGCCATTTTTTTCCTTGCAGAAATCTCATGTTGAAGTTGTGCGATGCCTGTGATGCTGAGATAATGGATGACTTGGCTGTTTCATGGTTGCCGAGATAACTGAGTTCATCTTTAGTTCTAGTGACGAGTTTTAAGTTAATCCTAAAAGACTTTAGCAGTACATACTGACAATGGATAGGTCCAGTCAGAGACTGACCGTTGGTGAGTCCCCTGGTTAATGTAGTATTTGGCATTTGTCGCTGTTTCCTTTTCGGTTTATGTCTGTTGGATAAGATGTACAAGGTTTTGCTCTATGGTATTCATCTGCGGCATATGGTGATGTGGGAGAATTGGTCATGGAGAAGTGATACCTAAAGATGTTAAGTGACGGAGTAGTCATTTTTGTGCACTCATAGAGATTAATATCAGACGTTTCAACCAGTGTCTCAGTATGTGTACCAGAAGCATTGTACTCCTTTCAGCTCTTATAGCTTTTTTCCTGTTATGTTGGTGTTTGGAATGATGAAGCAGGTTGTGTCTGCATGAATGTGAAGAGTATGGTTTTAATTTTATCTATTCTGGATTTGAATAATTGAATCTTTCTCTGCCTTGTCTCTATTTAAGTTGTAGGGTTCTGTTTGGCCGGAAAATGTTTTCCAATTTTTTTTTTGTTTGGTTGGATAAAACGTTTTCCAAATCACAACTCATTTTTCTCAAATGACTTTCCTTAAATCTAAGGCCTATTTTGAAAAATATTTTGCTGACTTCAATTTTTTATTTTTTTTATGCACCTGACCCACTAACTTCCTATCACTCCCCCCTCCGCCCTCAAAATAAAAATTTAAGTTTGTTTTTTAGAAAACAGTGTGTGTGTGTGTTAGATATATATATATATATATAATAATTTAATTTTATCAAGTCATAATGCTTCGTTCATGTGGTAAGATTTTATTAAGTAAACGGGATTCTATTGCATAAATTATTGAGATATGTTTTTCAAACTAACTAGTGACATTTTACATATGAAATGCACAATTTCAGTAGTTTATGTTCAAGACTCAAAACACAGAAGATTGTTTAGGTATTTATAATATTCTACCTTAAAGATAATTATAGAGATTGTTTAGATGTATTTATAATATTCTACCCTAAAGATAATTATAGACTCACACATTTGAAATTATAGATTGACAGATTTATTTGACAAGTTCATTATTATGATGTTTGAACCGACTAAAATAATAATTATCAAGTTAAATAATTAACGAAAGATAATATCGATAGGCATTTTGCCAGGAAGTTGGTGGGCCTATCATGAATTAGGTCGGGGTGGCTGGTGGTTTCGGGATCCCGTAGAAAATGCTTAAAAAATGGATCACCCATCCCATCTTTTAGGTTCCATTTGGGCAATATGTATCCCGCCAGGCCAATGGCTGCTTCAGCGGCTGCAATAGCTATAACAAAAATTGAGAAAATGTCTCCCTTTAATTGACGATTATCAAAAAAATCAGAAAATGTTACAAAATTGATTAAATATTGTAACATGTTTAAACTTAATCTAAGCTAATGTACAATCGTACAGTTTCAAATACTTTTGTCGAGTCTTTTTGTGTAATGCATTCGGTCACAGAATATGGAAAAATATTCATTTTTTCAAAGAAATATAATTTGTACCCATAAGTTTTAAAACTACAGAAATATTCATAAGTTTGTTTACATTTAATGAAAATGTTATGTGAAAGTCGTGACAGTGAGCACAACAGTTAAGATTGTGAAAACAGAAAGAAAATAAAAGAAAAATAAAATTGATTTCGACAAAAAAAAAAACTACTATTATTACTTGTAAAAACAATATAAATATGTGTATCATTTCATAAAATTTTTATAACGAATTAGGAACAAAATTTAACCTAAAATTATAGATGACGAGTGTTTCTAATAAATATATATTAAAACTCGGGGTAATTTCTAAAATTTTTAAAAGTTTCCAATTAATGAATTTGGCCAAAAGTTTTCCTAAAATTCTGTCCATATACACATTTATTTGGTGCACTATTAAAAGTTATAAGTCTATTAACCATAAGCATCATTAAGCTTAAACCATTATTAAAACTTATATAATGCACTAAATTAGTGCTCTCTATATTGCAATGTTTTGAAATTTACGTCTCTTGGCCTGATTGATTGTTTGTAAAAGTCTCTCCATATTGTGAGGACTTATTTTGGATAGCTAATCCTTAGAAAACCAAATTTCTCTTCTTTAGTTGAAGTTGCATTAGAAAGCGGTGCCTTGAACTATTGAGTAAAGTTACTGCCATGTGACCATGAGTTCACGAATTTGATTTTAGGGGGTGTCAAAATATAAAGAAATAAAATCGTACAGAAGCCAAGAAGTGTCAGTATCTAATATAGATATACATAAAAAAATTCTAGCTATACAATATAATTTTCCGTCGAAGGAGTGTCGACCGGTGTTGCTCTGCCACTGAGATCGCTGTGAAAGTAACATCTTATAGAAATGCAAGATAAAATTGAGATTTGACACTTCATTCAACATGAGTAGTTTTGATATGCAGAGTAGAAAACATGGAGAACCAAATTGCACACTCATTATAGAATAGAACACACATTAAAAAAAAACAGCAACATGAAATTTACTATAATCAAAGTTACTTTTTCATAATCTTCATACCATGATTAACAACTACAGCATCCAAGAAGCTTCTTCTTAGGGGTTTGCCCCGTAGCGCGATACGTTGCTGCTCTCTCCTCTGCTTTCAGTAATTCTTCCCCTCGTCTCGCTTCAACCTCGGCTCTCTTCTCATCTCCCTCCTTACGAATCAACGCTACTTCATTTTTTATCTTCTCCGCGTATTCTACTTTCTTATGCTCTAGTTGATCCTATCAAACACAGAAAATGTTCAAAAAGTATTTTGATGCACGTATAGTATAGTCGGACTCTAAGTATAGTTACCTCAAGTTGTTTCAGTTTAGCTTCAAGCTTTGCTGTATGAGTTTTCTCCCATGTTGCAACTGCAGAGAGCTTCTTTTGTGCCCTACTCAATAATTAAAAAAACGATTACGCGTTGATTATTTATGCTACACATATATTGAAAGTTTTGAAAATCCTACTTGTTGTTCACTTTGCTTTTTTTACTTTCTTCCCATGCCTTGATGAAAGAGGATCTTTTCTCATTTTCAAGCTGTGAAAGAGCAATATCTGAATAAAAAGCTTATGTTAAAACACGTCTGAGATTACTATCATTATACGCGTTGTACGTAAAACGTACCTCTGTCAAGAGATCCTTTTGAACTTTTCTTTGATGAAACATCGGTATCTGTTAAAATCAGGAAAACAATAACATCATACATCACGATATCAGAGAATCACAACGAGCATCCAGAGAGCGGATAGTCTCCTCGAGATATATCATATATGCAATAATGTGGTGACTTACTTAGTAATTCAAAAATCGCGTTGCTTTTCAGAAAAAAACGACAACTATACAGAGAGGTTGAGTTTACTAGCTGTGAAGTTATTTATCAGGCAATGAATTAGGGCAAAGTTCATTTTGGATTCTGAGGAAAACTATGCAGTAATTAGAGAAAACGATGAGCCAAGAAATTAGTACTCAGTACAAACAACTATTACGGCTCAGTTCCAAACAAATTAGTACTTCTATCATTTCAAAGAAATTGAATGGATTCTGTGTACACCCTCAAATTAGTACTCATACAAACAATTACTACGGCTCAGTTCCAAACAAATTAGTACTTCTATCATTTCAAAGAAATTGAATGGATTCGGTGTACACCCTCAAATTAGTACTCATACAAACAATTACTATGGCTCAGTTCCAAACAAATTAATTTGGTATCGTCTCACATTCATACCTTTTAACTTTTGGTTCAGAGAAATAAACACTTAAATATACATAAAGTTAACTAAGTAGATATACATATCCTACCGAAGTATATTTATCCTAAGTAATTTCTTACGTGTATTATGTCTCATAAAACTCACGTATCTAGTTATTCAGCTTTGTAGTATATACACATAAAATCAAAATAAATAAATCTAAATTAAACACATTTATATATTATGCGTTAATTATTATACCTTGAGGTGTGAGAGGTTGATGAGGTAGAGTAGTAGTAGTAGTATGATGAGGTGGTGGTGGTGGTGTGGGAGTAACGACGTCGTTTGGAGTAGTTATGGATGCAAGTGGTGGTTCTTGCTTTATTTGCGTTGCCACTTCTGCTTCCATTTCTTCCTATTTACTTTTTCATCAAACTCTCTATTACTCAATTTCTAACAACCATGTTTAATGTTTTTATTAAATAAATAAATAAATAGTATATAAGTAATATTTATTAGCAAATTGATAATATTTTAACAATTTTTTTTTTTAAGGATAGTTCCAAAATTCCCACCGCTTATTATTTCATCACCATCTATTTATAGGGTATCATTTTGATTATGAAAATATTTTTTTAAAAAAGACCTTTTTTTTAAAAAAAAAAATATTTCATTTTATTTTAAATCTATAATTTATAATATTTTATTATTTAATTTTTAAATATATAATTTTTAATTTTTTAATATTTGATTTTACTGTTAAAGTCAATATACCTTTTCGAACTAGGTGCGTTCATATACGGTAGTTTAATTTGATTGTTGGTTAAATCGAAGTATAACCAATTTAATTGGTTTTAAAATTATTAAAATTAAATAAAATCAAATATAATGTATATATATATATATATTGATTTGATTGTTATTAATTTTCTTTTGGTTGATTCGATTATACGATTATTAACTATAGATAAAAATAAATTCATTTAAAACAAAAATAGTTAAATTGACTAACATTACATAACTTTCAATTATTGTTTACTATGCATAATGCTTCGAAATTCATTATTTGATCTAAAAGGAAGAGATAATAATATCTTTAATCACATAAAGAATCGTCATAAACATTCATATACATGATGCAATAAGATAGATATTCTCACCTTGCTCATTTTTGCTTTCATCAGTAAATTATATTAAATTTTGATAAAAAATACATATAAAATATTTAAAATTATTTATAAAAATAATATATCATGCATGTATCATAGTAAAATATATGTATACAATTTGTCAATTTTTAACTTTTTTTTTTTTGGGTAAAATTATAACTAATTTAAATATTATTAATTTATCCAAATTCATAAATATCCTGAGCAAGGGAGTATTTATTTAATATCTAAACTCAGCAAAACAACAAAAAGTTGTGGCTGCTTTTTGATATTTGGATTAATTAAATTTTTTTTCGAGGGTGGAAAACGTGGCTTTTGTATATTATGCCACCTTCATGTAAACATGGATATCATCTATCAACTATATAAAGTATATTACAGAAACACTCGTAATAACATATTTAATATAATTTTATAAATAAAATATAACAAGATTGATATATGCTAATTATACTTTTTATCTATCAAAAACTGTTTCTAATATGAAAAATATTTTAAAGCTGCTAAAAAAAACGAAAAAGAAAGATATGAGAATTAAGAACAAAATTACTCATATTATTTAAACAAAAGAAAAAGAAATTATAATAATGAAATATGCTATAATCCAAATGAAGAAATATTAATGATCTTTCCGTAAAAGTAAGAAAACAATAATTTGTGAATATGATATATGTGAATTTATGATGCTTTTATAAAATTAGATATTTTATGCCTTTAATTTTTACCATTTTATAATATATTATTTGAAAAAACTCATGCTTTAAGAAGGTTCAAGTAATGTATTTGACCGAAAAAAAAAATTCACTATTAGTATTTTTTCCTTATATTTAATGATACACCCTTTTTTTAGAAATTGTAGAACCACCTCTGGCCAAGAAGGCGAAAGGTATTATATTTATGGACTAATCATAAAATCGATATTATATGATATTAAGGGGTTATTTCGTAGAGTGTATTAAAGAAAATAATATTTATATTCGTTTAATGTATTATTCATATTATATTTGATATATTTTTCTAATCTATGTATATCTAATATTTGTATTAGTAATACACTTCATTGTGTATTGAAGAGTTTATTACTAATGCCATCGATTTCTATGCATTAGTTATGTAATGGATTCTAATACATGCATTAACAATATTAAAGACATAATTACCCTCAAAAACTTTTTTTACATCCTTTACACTATACTTGGGGAGTGTATTTTTGTGAAAAAGTATTTTTCTAAAAAAATTATGTAATACATAATTAATATTGGCATTACTAATACACTATATTTTATATTATTTTTATACACTATCAAACAATCCCTAAAAATAAATGGAACAAACTTAAGATCACACGGAAGGAACTAAAAATATTTGATATCAATTTAGATTTAGTTGAAGATAAAGCTCAGTTCGTTCGTGTGTGTATATATATATATATATATATTGGTTTTATTGTTTCCGTACAACAAGCTAAGGATGTGAAATGATCTTTTAATGAAAAAATGGAGAGTCAAAAATCAAAAGTTCGAGGAAAGAAGGAATAAAACTCAACTAAATAATATAATAATATAAAAGGATTTCATCACAATGTCACATGACCATGTTAATAATAGTTTACAAATCAAAAATTTCAAAAGACAACTGAAAAAAATTTTAGTTAAAGAAATCACAACACAATTCCTTAAAAACTAGTAGTAACAAAGAAAGGTCCAAAAGGCAAATTAAATAAGATTTTTTTTTAATAGTTGCCCACCAAAATAATAGACAGTAAAATGTATATTTTCTGCATATTACCTATAATATACAAAAAATATACATATTTTATACATTAGTTTTATGTATATATTTTTTGTATATTGGTGAGGGAGTCTAATTATTTCTGGGCCAGCGACTAAACATGTTAAAAAAGCCCTTAATATAGTAATGAATAGAGGCCCAAAAAGTATGTGAAATTGCCCTTAATATAGTAATGAATAGAGGCCCAAAAAGTATGTGAAATTGAGAGAGATTAATGGATTCTTCCAACAAAGGTATCCAAACTCATCTCACTTGGATCAGTAGCTTGAAGTTCAACTTGGACACCATCTAATTCTCTCCTGAATCTGTCTTTCGAACTTGCATACAACATCTTACTTCTCACCCTTGCTGTCTCTGGTGACCTATACACACACACACACAATCCAACATTGTCAAATCACACATAAAAAAAATTGTGAGCTTTTTAAGACATGTCTTGTTACATATCAAAATGAAGTTGTGATATGGTAAGATGAGTTGTTGACATGACTATATTTAGTATTGCATTACAATTTTGTACATGTGGCGGCCTTAAATGTGTGACCTAAATTGTGCAGAATCTTCATTTTCAATATCGTATTTGTGTCAGATTCTTCAAAAATATATTGCTTTTGAAGAAACGGACATGTAAATATTTTTGAAGAGTCTGAGCAACATAGGAATCCGCTTTCAATGTTGCATTTGTATCAGATTCTTCAAAAATACACTACTTTTGAAGAATCGGACATGCAAACATTTTTGAAGAGTGTGAGCCACAAAGTTTGAGACAAGATTTGAATAATACTATCTCCGTTTCACAAACACTTGTCTAGTTTGACTTGATACGAAGTTTAAGAAAATAAAGAAGATTTTTATCATGTGATTCTAAATTAAATTTATGTCAAATCTACAAATTACCCCTTACTCTTGTGGCCTTAACCATGCCACGTGGAACGTAGCTATCAAAAACAGAAAATCATTCTTTTTGAAACGGAGAAAATGGTATATAGACATAATATCTCATCAAGATTTGACTCTATTAAATATCAAGACTATATGTTCTAAATATCAAGACTATATGTTCTTTGACAAGGTTTAGAGACTCACAATTCAAGAAGTAAAACATATTAAATGATAGATAATTGGTAGTTATGTTGTTCAGATACTTCAAAAATGTCAGTGCACCCGTGTTAGATCTTTTAAAAATGAAAAACTTTTGAAAGATGTGACGTATAACTAACAACAATTTTGAAGGATTCGAGCAGCGAAGTTAAATAGGTTGTGATAAAAATGATTTACCAAGCAACAAAGAAGATCCTGCTTTTCTGGACATTTTCATCAGTAGTCCAATCATAGTCAAAAACAGCATAACGACATTCACTTGGAGGCATGCTATTAGCAAAATCATCATGTGTTTCCGTCTGTCCACCAACTTTCTCAACCACAACTTGCTGAACAGATTCATCAATCTTGAAAACTAGGTACCTATGGTTCCTCTTTGCTTTCAACTCCAAGAACCTCAGCTTGCATTCATCACTCACTGCTATTCCTGATGCCGAATTCGCCTATCCAACAAAAAACAAAGAAAGATAGAAGACATACATAGATAATAAACAAACCATGTCACGGACTGTGTTATTTCCTGACAGTGGCGGAGCCAGAAATTCTCATAAAGGAATGTAAGAATGTCACACTTTTGATTTGAACTTACCACCTAAACAAATTTGAGCTACCTTTTCTACTACACTAAAAGATTCTCTTGTGTCAAAAGGGATTTAACCAAGAAAAAGGTATGCAGGAGCATGAAACATCTCAGATTTATATAGGAATCCAGGGAAGGGCCACACTCAAAAGTAATATTGTGATCTATAGGTCACACAATATTAGACAGTGACGGATCAAGAAATTCTCATAAAGGAATTCAAGAAAATGTAAGAATGTCACACTTTCTATTTGAACCTACCACCTAAAACAAACTTTGAGCCACTTTTTCTACTAAACTAAAAGATCCCCTTGTGTCAAAAGGGATTTATTCAAAAAAAAAATTTAGCCAGGAGCATGAAGCATCTCATGTTTATATAGGATCCCAAGGAAGGGCCACACCTAAAAGTAATGTTGTGATCTATAGGTCACATGACATTAGACAGAGCTAGAAATTCTGATAAGGGAATTCAAGAAATGTAAGAATGTCACACTTTCTATTTGAATCTACCACCTAAAACAAATTGTCATTGCTACTACACTAATAGATACCCTTGTGTCAAAAAGGATTTAACCAAAAATAGGTATCTAGGAGCATGAAGCATCTCGTGTTTATGTAGGATCCAATGACCCAAAAGTAATGTTGTGATCTACAGGTCACCTAACATTAGAAAGTGGTGCCAGAAATTTCCGTAAGGGAATTCAAGAAAATGTAAGAATATCACATTTTCTATTTGAACCTACCACTTAAAACAAATTTTGAGCCACCTTTGCTACTACACTAAAAGATTCCCTCGTGTCAAAAGGGATTTAACAAAAAAAAGGATAGCTAGGAGCACGAAGCATCTCGCGTTTACGTAGGACTCAGGGAAGGTCCACATTCCAAAGGGATATAATATTCGTGATCTATAAGTCACATGGAGATCGTTTTACCATTACTTCAAGACTCCATCAAGGGAATTTAACAATATATGATAAACGTTGTTTTTAAACTTATTTGCATAGTCAAAATTTACCAATGAATAGGATTCAACTGAATTTCCTTCGAACCATATAGCTTGGCCCTTAAAGTTAGGGCAATTGAATATTTGAACATAAACTCCTTGAAATCATTGTCTCTTTTTAGGAATTCTACTACATTTTCACTCCCCTTTGATAGTTTTTGATGATATATTATTCATTTTTCAATAATATTATCATACTTAGACATATCACGTAATAGAATACACCAATACATTACAACTTATGTACCATATAGTAAAGAAAAACACTCAAGATCTAGCTATGTTAAAACATAATATGATTTATGAAAGTGAAAGGAAAAAAGTACATAAAACATACCATTTGAGTATCTAGCAATACAATTTTGGTGTTTTTCTGAAAGAAATGAAATAGAAAGTTTTTTCTTTTGGCAAAAAAGAAAGAAAAGGAAAGAGTAGAAAGAAAAAGATCCTTAATTTTGGGTAAAAGAACAGAACAAATGTTCAATATAGAGGTTGTTTAGGACTTTTTTAGGACAAAATTAACATGGTCCATAATTTCATAATTATTATGTAACGACTAATGACCATTTTGTTATATCAATATTGTCACCCACATATTATGGTTATTCATTATTTCTCCTATTATTGTGGATTAGTTTTTGGGAGAATTAAGGCCAATCAATGTAATGGAAAATACATTAAACATTCAGTTTAGTGGTATCGATGAGATTTTTTGACATGATTCTTAAATGTAATTTGTAAATCATCGAGATATTTTTAATACCCTTTAAATTTATAAATTATTCAACATAGTTATAGCTAGTAGACATGAAAACACAACATTTTTGGACAATTCTCATAACTTTACATTTATGAAAATTCAACTTATTTGTACAACTCTTGAGAAATACTTAAGTGGTTTAATTAGGGGAGAATGCATATTAATTAACTGTGAGTAACTGCTAAGGATTTATGTGTAAGAATATGTCATGAATCGATAAGCTTGGTGTAAATAGGGTGTGGGTATATTTTTATCCAATTTTATGTTATTTTTATTGAAATAACTGTCACATATAGCAAACAGAAACTTCATATTTGTATGCTGTAACTATAGTTTGCATAATTGCGCTCCATAATAAACATGTTATGACTATTTCACTATAAATATAAATCGTTGACAGCTTCTCAATTCAATTTTATGTGTTTGTATATATGTATTAAATTTGAATTTGTATATAATTGAATCGAAATAAAACATTTGTATATCAAATATCGGTCTCTCTCTCTCTCACTTTATACAAACATAAATATTTTGTATAATCTATGTTTGTATAAAGCGAGAATGAGAGAAAGGCAAAAAAGAATGGACAAGAGAATATTTGTATTGTATAATTATAAGTGTATAGGACGAAGATATATGCATTTGCATATATACAATTTTCTCTCGCTTTATACAAATAGAACAAATAGAAACGCAAGTATAAAGCAAGAGAGGTGAGCGATAATGGGAGCGAGCAACAGAGGGAGAGTGGCGAGCGAGTGTTTGAGGAAGAGAGGCGACTGACAAACAGTTTGTTACGGGGCACAATTAAATCAAAGTGTGATTATAGCATTTAATTTGAATTAATAGTTTGTCATCATATATAATTTTCCCTTTTGATTAAGGTACAATACATGAATGTGTTGCTTTACTTGACTTCTGCTAATAATGACATCTATTCTCTTCGACTTTGATTGTACACAAAAGATACATAGGCACATATAAGATTGAACAAATAAATATTTGTCCTATCTTTGTTACAAATAAAATAGAAGATAGACTTCTATTAGCCTATTAAAATCTAATAAATAATTTAGAATTAGTCTGACGCCTCATTTGTTTTCATCAAGATTAAGACGTTTGAATCTGAATGCACATCTAGATGATTATAATAATCTTTTCAACATCTGAATATACATAGTCTATTTATATGTACACAATAAATATACAATTCAATTTTTTAAAATTAAATATCTAAAAATAATTAATAAAATGAAATCATTATTTGACCAAAATAGGCTTAAGTCATTTGCGGCCCCTTAAAATTGTCCACATAATTCACACAGACACTTGAACTAGGACTTATACCTATTGAACACCTAAATTGTTTAAGACACGTGCCTATTAAACACAAAATGTTGATGTGGCAAAATAAGTGTATCTCACCGTTGTTGAGCGCGTGAATGCATTTTTTAAAAAAATATTTATACTTACTTTGTTGACACTTGGGATACATCGACTAAATAGAAAAAAAATTAATTTAATCAAACATTAATCTTTTAAATCATTAAAAAAAACACCCACACACTCATCTTCTTCTTCAACTCACCATTTTGAAAACTTCAAATTTCTCTGCCTTTTGTTATGATTCTTTTTTTTTTTTCATTTTCTGTAAACAAAGTACCTGTTGAATTTTCAAGAAGAAGGAAAAAATGGACCATTTGGAGTTAAAAAATTGATTGATCAATATTTGTGCATTTTTATTTTCAATAACTCCGATTGAGAAACTATCACCATTCATAAACTTATTATAAATGCTATTAAAATTTGATATAATTTTAATTTCTCTTCGTTGTAGATTTTGAAACAATTTATCAAGATCAATTATATTTACAAAATCGGAATAGTTGTCGGATGAATAGAATATAACAAAGAAAAATAAAGAGGAAAAGATTTGGTGGGTGAATTCGGGATGTGATGGGGTTAGACATTTTCTTTTTTGTTATCGTTGAGGAATCAATGGTGAATGGCGATTGGGGAACAACAGAGAAGAAGATGAAGAAGAAAGGGGCAATACATTAGATGGGCTGGGGGTTAGGTGGGGGTGGGGGAAAGATTATTTTTATCAATTTAATTTTTTTTCTATATTATTAAAGGCTAAAAGATATATTTTATTTTCAAAATTAAAATTATGGGCCCATGTGCCACGTGTCGTAATTGTATTAGTAATTTTGTCAAGATAATGCGTGTGCATTACACGCACTATATTTGTAAAGCTAGTTATCATTTTATGTTCAATAGATAAATATTCGTTAATATTAAAGTGTCTTTTAGGTAAGAATCTCAGTTGAGGTGTCTGAATGAATTATGCGGACAACTTTAAGGGGCTATCGATGACTTAAGTCATTAAAATATGAAATAATTATATTTCTAATTGCTAGTGATGGTGGAGATAGTTTGTATTGATAGTGGTGATGATAATTGTTTTTGTTAGTGACAAGTAATGATGGTGGTGATAGTTGAGACGATGGAGAACTTTAGTGTTGAGGCAGTTGATAGTGGTGTTGGTGGTCGTAATGATAAGGTTAGTTGATGTTAATCTATAGTTGGTGGTTGTGGAAGAATGTGTGATAGTTGGTGATGTATTTGTGATAGGTGGCGGTGGAGCTAGTTATGATGATTGAGGTGACTGGTGGTAAAGATTGACTCTATGGTCAATAATAATAGCAAAAGATCAGAAGGAAGGAAGATAGGTCTAAACTCGACGGATAGTTAAGATAATGACTAGTGACGTAGTGATGGAGGAGGTGGTGAAGGTGGTGGTAACTGAAGAAATATGGTGGTGGTTGACGTCGATGTTAGTTGTGATGGTAGATTTTGTCAGTAGTAGGAATTGACTATAGTGGTGAGAGTGATGGTGAAGGTGGCGATGACTACATAGGCGGTGGTGGTGTGGTGGCGGTAGCTGCCACAACAACTACAGAGATAATAGTTGTAGTGGCAATGAATATAATCATAATGATGAAAGAGGTAAGTCTGGTAGCATTTGATAGTTGAAGTTAGCAATGATGGTGGTTTTGATGACAAGTGTGATTGATGGTAAACAATGATAATAATGATTGACAATGGTGATGGTCATGATAATTATAGATAGAGTGATGCTGAATATTTCACCCAATAATATCTCTTAATGAAAATAAGACTTTGTTTTAGATCTTAATTATTAAGACCTATTAAGTGATTAAAATACTAAACAAAACAAATACACTTTATGATCTTTTTAATGACAAGTTTAGACATTCATTAGGTGAAAACGAATGAGATCAAGTCTACAACACTACCATATAGTTCATTTCCTTAAAAGTAAAAAATCGTTTATAAATAGTAAGACTTTTTCTTATACCTTGGTGAATGAGAAACACATTTGCACTATCAATTACTTTTTTGACCCACATTATTTGATATTTTTTCATTATTAGTATACATCCCAAAAAAAATATACAACGCTATTTTATATTTTCTCATCGAGAAATTTTTATAATTACAGAAATACTATGAATATTTAAAATTAGAAATTTTAAAAAGTTTGCTATACATAAATAGGATGACATATTTAAAATAAAAAAAAAATTATGTCTTTCCTGTTTTATTCATCCAAAAAAAATAAAATTAAGTCTTCTAGACTTTGCAATATATGAATACTAAAGCTTAATATATAGTCTCTCGTTCATCAACGAGAATTAACAAAAACAATGACAAAAATGATTGGGAGATTTTGAGCCTATAATTTTACAGTGGCCTCCCATACCCATACAATTTTGCTTACACAAATTATCACATCTTGTATCATCATTAGAGCCTGGATCACAACTTCCAATATGAGTATCACCACAACATTTCAATCCATCAACTTGGACCAAACCTGAAAATTAAATTTATTATAAATTTTTTAGTATCAATCTACAAATGTGAGTCACATAGGGTCACATAATAAAATAAAAAGAAAAAAAATATATCAGTAAATTGTTTGGTTTTATCCTACAATTAAGAAATATTTATTGGAATTATTTTATAACTTTAAATAATAACTTCGGTATTTCAATTTTCAGTAGAATATATAAATGTTTAATGATAAAAAAAAATGTTATCAGATTAAAGAAATCAATGATTCAATTTTGGTCTATTTTTTTTTTCCTAAAGGACAGCCAAAACCAATGAAGATGGTTTCCAAATGTTGAAATTAAACTATTTAAATTGATTTTTCGTTGTCTTTGATTTTGTCAATTTTATTTGTTTATTTTGCCAATTATTTTTTGAAATATATAATAATATACAGTCAATATATAAGAATTTAACCATTTTCAAGGAATATTCTTTACAAAAATTACAATGAATAGAAAATTAAGAATCTAACTACGACATATTAAGAATCTTGGCCATGAGTTAAATTAAATAATAGTAAATAAATATAGAACTCCACAAGTTACTTATAACATGAAATAGATTCTAATTTGATTTGATTTTTAGGTAATCAATAATAAATAAATAAGCACAAATAAAAAGTTAAATACCTGAAATAAGAAACGTAATGAAAAGAACCCTACAAAGAAATTTTGAGATGCTAAATGCCATGTTTAATATTTTGAAGCTATAAAATATGAATCTAATTAACAAAGGTTTTACTTAATTTATAAGAGAAAAATTGAAAATATTTATGGAAAATTATGTTAGTTCTTTATTTATTTCGTGACTTTTTCCTTACACCCTCTTGTAATATGTTAGTATCAATTAAATTATCATAGCACTTTTGGTGCTTTAGTTTTGGTAAATTTTATTTTGGTTATTTAAATATTCTTAAATAAGGATAACATATATTTAGAGATAAATAATGTACAAAATATTGGCTATAATATTACGAATCGTTTAAAAATGGTAGCATATTATATTTGGAGTCTCACAATTATACTGCACCACCTAGAAAACAAAATAAGGTAGTATCTACTTAGAAATATGAATATTACATAACTTAATTTAGAATATATAATATTTCATATCTTCATTTAGAATTCACATTAATGATAGAATACTTTATTTTTTAAAATTTAGTTTTCTTATGCGTAATGTTGCGTCACGCCTTGAGCCTATATTTTTTACATGGCCGGCACTTGAGAATCATTATTGTCCCCAAGCTAACCATTAGCCTGACTCAACAAAAATAAATTCAAATATAAAGTTTTAATTCAAATGTCTCAAATGCTTAACTTAGAACATTTTAAAATAGGGCAAATTACAGAAGTAAAACTACAATTTCCCCCCTAAAAGTTTATAATTAGAAAAATCTCTCAAAACAGATATAATAATATAAGCGATGATACATTAATCTAATGTGTGAGATACATTGATCGTTAAGTAAGATACTTTACATTTTATACATAATACATTAATTTGATGTACATTTTATACATAATAAACTAATTTGATGCGTGAGATACTCTAATCTCATGCACGAGATACATTAATCTAATGTTCGAGGTATATTTTATACATGATACACTAATCTGATGCGCGAGATACACTATGTGATGTGTGAGATGCATTAATTTGATGCGCGAAATACATTAATATGATACGCGAAAATGAGGAATTTTGAAAATTTGTAGAACTTATAGGGGATTAATGGTAATAAGTAAACTAAAAGGTGGGATTTCTATAATTAATCCATAAAAGTATTCAAACTAGCCACAAGGGAAACTCAAATCTAGAACACTAATAATAGAAAATAAAATAAACTCTACTATCTAGGAAGCCTCTAATACTATGGGGGATATTGTAACCAAACCCAAAATCATCCTAACAAAACTGAAATAAATGAGGGATCCTCCGAAAGCAAGGAGACTCATCAAAGCTAACTCGAATTGTTATGGTATCAACGAAGCCTGTTGATGACCTTGATTTTCTATATTTGCATCATAAGACAATGCATGCCAAATGACATCAGTACATTGAATGTACGAGCATGTAAGTAGAACACTGAACATAACATAAAAGCTTGAACGTGGAAGTAAAGAAACATACTCACCACAACTCTACTCAACTCATGGATACTCAACTCAATGCAGTATAAAAACAACAACAAAAATACAGTTTATATAGAACATTTAAAACAATAGATAACAACTCAATGTATTTAAAAATACAATAAATACTCACTTTGTATGTGAAGATACAAAATAACTCAATTTTAGAGATTCTCGAATCGATAACCAATCACTATAAGCTATGTGATGATACAACGTCTTGCCTATGCTGTCAGAACTGTCCTATACCTTGCTAGTGTATAAGACATCCTCAATTAAGTAGATCACTAAGTATGATTGAAAAGCAATAAGGAATCATCTAAAAAGTATGATCCTTTCTACCCACGTTGGCTACACGGCTTATGATAACTCTGAGTTATATAAAATTGTTCCCATATCGATGTTGAATACTACTCTCAAAATATAACTCAACTCGTATGTTTAAAAACATTTTCTCATCCTCAAGTTTTGAGATTATTACTCAAAAGATTCTCTTAAAAGAGATTATCTGAAAAACTCGTACATAAACTCACTCGAAAATCAGTGTTTCCTCTCATTTTAAATGTGAAAATATTAACTATTGGGAATGCTTAGTTCCCACATATTCATTTTTGAAAATGAAGTTCAGATCTCTTCGTCCTCATACTTAAGTACTCAAGTTTTAAAAAAAGTTTTAAGCAATCTTCGCATAAGCGAAAGCCTTTTTGCTTAAGCAAGATCCACAAAAGTGAGGGGATTTCACTTTGGAGAAGGAAACCTTTTGCGACATCAGAGGGAGGCTTTGACCCGCCATTTTTGGGGTATAAGCCATATTTTACATATATGATTTTGGGAGATCATTGGTGGCGATTTTCAAAAGGATTTCTTGTGCTAAGTCATTTGTATAAGCTTTCATGATCCTAAGCATTCATTTTTATTTGGTCATTTGAGAATTCTAACATTAAAAATCAAAATTTTGATTGGTAAATGAGAAGGTTTTTAAAGAACTCAACTTCTTAACTAAAATGGTGATTATGAATCGATTTTGAATCCTTTTTCGAAATGATTTTTCTCAATTGAGTTCCAAAAGTCTTGAGTAAATTAACTTTCATATTCAAACCTTATTTATGTAATTATATTTTGAGTTGATTGACCCATTTTCCAAAGTAACTGATGCATGTATTGTCATTTCTGGAAAGTGATTGTTGAATACTTATGTCACGCCCCTAGCTATCGCCGAGACACGGACACGAACCTAGGACCACAAGTGATTCCAAGCTAATCATGCTGGCATGATCATGAGCATACTAAAGAATAATAAACTGTTGCCGAAGCTAAATCATTCATAAAATGAAAAGATGGGGAATACCCATATGCTGAATCTGAGATATATGAAAAATAATGAGTTTAATACAAAGAAAATATCAACTCAACGCTAAACTGAAACTAACTATGTCTGAAATAATCCTCTAAACTGGACTAGAAATACCGGGACAAGCCCCACCTAAATCTAGAAAAAACTAAAACTAAATGACCGAAGACTAAAATTAAACTCATGATTGTTTTCCTCGGAGAATGAGGACTCACCACTAAATATGATGAACTGGAGATCAAAAATCGATCTATGCGTGATCTGGATGCTGAGAACCTGAACATACATCACAAGAAGATGTAGTGCACGTATGTGTCAGTACTTGAAAGGTACTGAGCATTTAGGATAGATTAAAACTAAAATAAAACATAACTAAACAAGCACAAAAGCAAGTATAATAATCTGACATGATAAACTGAATTCTGAGCTAACTGGATGCAATGACCAATTTATAACATGCTGAAATTGAATACTGAATATACTGATAAATGGTCAATGTAGAGAGTTTGACTGAACTGTGGGAGTTACTAATAACTGATAATAAAACGACATGAGCTAAATGTGGAGTCCGATGTATAAGCCCCATTGAGAGGACCCAATATACCCTGCCAAAAGGTATAAAGGCATGCTGGCGTGATCACTAAACTGATTGCCCATAGAGGGGACTTACAACCAACTTGGCTAGTAGTTCTGGGACTAATTTGGGTAAGCTGAACCCTAGTTCAACTCGGTATTATGCTACCCCCATTGATTTATGTAGTTAACTAATTATGTCTGAATTTCTATAAAATACTGGGCAGCTCAAAACTGAACATGCAAACTGAGAATGCAACATTTAATCTGATAATGATGTATTAATAACTGAGGCATGTATATCTGAAATAACTGAAATATCTGACCTAGCATGTATAATTCAAGAACTAAAGAAATACAAAGCTAGGGTTCTGAAATTCATGGGATAATTCGAATAATAACTTTATAATCTCATTTGGAACATATATTTACTAAATTCATGAAGTTCTATCAAAGTTCTAAAAACCCTAGGTTTAATCATGATAAGAGAATCAAGAACTGACTGAAAACTAGGGACCCAATGGGTGAAAGGAATCCACTAGTGAAATCCTACATACCTGGTGATGAACTTTACGGAAAACTACTTAGATTTCGTGGCTGGAACTGCTGAAAACTTGATGCTTTCTTAATTTTCAAACTTTTGATTAATGATTTTGACTTAGGTAAGTATTCGTTATGTTTCTAGGCTTAAACTGACTAAAATCTGATGATTTAGGATCAAAACGACATATCTTAAGGTTTAAACGAAGTAGAAAAGGACCAAAAGACCTCGAGATAAGTTGTTGTCAGATCAAACGACGGCCTGGACAGACTGTCCGTCGTTCAATCAACGGTCCGTCGTTTGGGTCCGTAGGTTGGGCCTGTTCAACAGGCCTTTACTAAAATGGGCATAACTTTTTACTCAGATATTAGAATTTAGCAAGGTTGGTGGCTATGGAAAGATAATTCAATTATCTATCTGTAGGTAGGTCATGAGACACCTAATTAATTTTGTGGTAAGAGTTATTACCATTTGAAGTTGACCCTACTATATTTCTCCCTTAACTGTCTGCAAATTCCCACCTACAGTCAGACCTACGGTGAATATATTTTCTAACCTACAAGCATGAATATGCACTTTGAAACCCAGCCACGAAGAAAAGTATGAAACCCTAGCCGCAAAATGAGGGAGAACAGATGAATATATCATTTCTGAAATAATGAAATGAGGGTGAAAGTAATTAAGATTTAGGGATTTAGTCTATGTGGCAGTGGAACCTTCTTTGCGTGCAATGTGACATCCACATGGCATTTAACAACTTCTATTGATAAGAATGGTACTTTTGATCCAATAGTTTGACGGGAAGGGTAGTTTTGAGCCGAAATATAGTTTAAGGGTAAATATGAGCTATTTCAGATAGTTTAAGGGTATTTTTGACCCTTTCTATTTAGTCTACGTGGCAGTGGAATCCTATTGGCATGCAATATGGCATCCACGTGGCATTTAATAACTTCCGTTAATAAGAATGGTATTTTGACCCAATAGTATGATGAGAAAGATAGTATTGAACCGAAATAAAGTTTAAAGGTATATATGAACAATTTCGAATAGTTTAAGGATATTTTTGACCCTTTTTTCCCTTTAAATATTCATATTAAAAAATAATATTTCTTATAACAAGATCCAAGAAACGTATTGCAAACACTAACATCTTATTAACTTGAATAGACCCTAACCAATATACATAATAAATTACTATCAAGTGTTTACTGTAAACTTAAAGATATTTTATGTTGTAAAAATATTTCATTATAAATAATAAGTATAAGAAAGATATGATTAATATTTTGGATTATATAATTTCTATTTAAAAAGTTACATTCGTTATTAAAGGTTGACTTAAGTCATTAATTTAATCAAGTTAAGTCATTAATTTAATCAAGTTATCTTTATTTTTATATCTTTCACAACTTTAATATCAAGTTATAATTACGATAAACTTTCATTCTAAAATATCAATAATCATATATTATTATAAGTGGAAAGAGCTTAATCTCAAAGTTGATTTACCGTTTTGCCCCTATACTATTACTTAATCATTAATTTAATGTCATTTATGTGAAGTCTTTATAACTTCTAAAGTAATACTTTCCAAATTCCTGTATCTTTAATTCGTTTCCACATTTTCTTTCAATCTGACATTAAAATTAGTAAAGTTTGCTTTAAAGAAATGAACATTTTCAAGATTACTTTTCAAATTTTTATACGTTTAAAAGACTAATCATATTCTATCTTATTTAATGAATTTCATTAAAGATTAATCAATAAAATCTTTAATTTCTTATCATTTTTTTCTTGCTCCACAGGTTCAAGAGCTTTTTTTTTCTTTATAAGCTTCTCGTGTCACGACCCAAACCGGGTTGCGACTGGCACCCACACTTACCCTCCTATGTGAGCGAACCAACCAATCTAACCTTAACATTTCAATATAATATAAACATAAAGTAATGCGGAAGACTTAAACTCATTAATAAAAACCAATTCAATAACTATCAATATTCAACATCTATTATTCCCAAAACCTGGAAGTCATCATCACAAGAACATCTACTTTAAACTACTAATTCTAAGAGTTTCTAAGAAGCTAAAAATACATAAGAAGCTAGTCCATGCCGGAAGTTCAAGGCATCAAGACATGAAGGAGAAGATCCAGTCCAAGCTAGAAGCGTTAGCTCACCCTGAAGATCCGGTGTGACGAAGACTGGCTTGAGTTACTGTTGAGTCGAAGATGACGGCACGTTTGCTGCACTCCACAAATAACAAGAAGAAAAACATAAAAGTAGGGGTCAGTACAAAACACGGGTACTGAGTAGATATCATCGGCCAACTCAAAATAGGGAACAGTATGTATCAATATTATCGTAAATCAACTATAAAACTCAACATGTAGCAACAACAAGTATTATAATCATCAATAAGTACCATCAAGTTCATCCATGAGGGCTCAAGCCTCAACACCATACTCATTTGGAAATTAAGTTCATTAGATTGGATATATTAACATATTTCAAAATTCATTATCTTTATTCCCCTCGTGTCAGTACGTGACACTCCGCTCCTCAATATACTATCCTGGTGTTGGAACGTGACACTCCGATCCTCATATACTATCCTGGTACCGGAACGTGGCACCCGATCCATATTCTATCCTGGTGTCGGAACGTGACACTCCGATCCTCATATACTATCCTGGTACCGGAACGTGGCACCCGATCCATATTCTATCCTGGTGTCGGAACGTGACACCCGATCCATATTCTATCCTGGTACCGGAACGTGGCACCCGATCCATATTCTATCCTGGTGTCGGAACGTGACACTCCGATCCTCATATACTATCCTGGTACCGGAACGTGGCACCCGATCCATATTCTATCCTGGTGTCGGAACGTGACACCCGATCCATATTCTATCCTGGTACCGGAACGTGGCACCCGATCCATATTCTATCCTGGTGTCGGAACGTGACACTCCGATCCTCATATACTATCCTGGTACCGGAACGTGGCACCCGATCCATATACTATCCTGGTGTCGGAACGTGACACTCCGATCCTCATATACTATCCTGGTACCGGAACGTGGCACCCGATTCCCTAATCTCACTACTTTCATTCATCAAGCCTTCTTTTATACCAAGGCATCATCATTAACAAAGTAGATTAGGGTTTCTTTTCAAGATTTGGGATTCAATAGCTTCATCATGCTTATTTATTCATAATTACATAATCACATCATTCATGCAAGCATACAATTAAGCATATAGAAGGTTTACAATACTACTAACATATATCATTCGCTATTAAGAGTTTACTACGAATAGCATGAAAACCATAACCTACCTCCACCGAAGAATTGAAATCAAGCAAGTTAATCCTCAAAGCTTGGTGTTTTTCCTCTTCTTCTCGATCGTTTCTCTCTCTCTCCCTTCTTGTTCTTTCTATTTTCTTATTCAAACCCTCTTTCTTTTACCCTAATTAGTATATAATTAAGAATAAAAGAGGGCAATAATACCCCACTAATTAACTTAGGGTTACCTCTTTTAACCCCCAAGAATTTGAGTTATTAATATAAATCTACGAAATCTATAATTAAGGAAAGAATAGTCCCAAAACGTCCCTTAAAACTTAACCAGAAATCCGAATCCAACTGGGATTACGCAAACTGTGACGGGCCGTCGCGCCTGCAACGGTCCGTCCTGCTGTCCGTCGCATAGTTTAGAGACTCAATTTCTCTGAAGAGTCTGTGACGGTCCGTCACACCACGGTCCGTCCTGCCATTCCGTCACAAAGTTCAGAGAGTCGATTTTCAGTACCCAATTTCAGATTTTCTAAGTGTTTTGAAACGAGACCCTGCGACGGTCCGTCGTGCCCATGACGTTCCGTCGTGGGGTCCGTCGCTTCTGCCAGTTTTCTCAGAATTGAAGTCTGTTGCTCAAAACGACTAAACGGGTCGTTACATCTCGATCTTTCACCCTTCCGAGGCAAGCTATCTCATTGTTTGACGAGTTTGTATGTCTTCTCTATAGACTATTGGTTTGTAAGAAATTTTTTTGTTACGACTAATCGTTAATCAGATCATATTTTTATTGTACTTTTTAGTTGTCAATATCACTAATCATTGTTGATTATTTCTTTTGGTTTTAGGTGTTTTCTCTTCTTTTACCTATCGACGCATTCTAACAATCTATTTTATTTTCTTCCTTTCACATATTTACGATTCTACCTATGTGGTTGAATTTTGAAGCTCTTCATGACTTGTCAGAATGGCGAGGGAGATGGTAAGTTAGTTATCAGTTTCTCTATATTTTCACAACCTTTTACCATGTAATTTGTTTTAGTTTGATTGTATTGATTAATGTGTTGATCATGTAGAAAGCTTGAAGTAAGGATGTAAAAGAAAAAAGGACAAGAAGTACGTAGTAAACTATTTGTATAGAAATAGAGAATGCACTTAATTCATATATTTGTATAGAAGGTCGACAAGGAATGGCCAAATATCATTGGAGCCCATCAAAGCACTATAATTCTTATAATTATTTCTTGTATATAAGAAAAATAATTTAAATATGATTAATATTTTATTTTAATTTCTAGCAATATCTCAACAATTGCATTTGTAGATGGTAGGTTTTCAAGTTAATTATGCACCATTCACTTAAAATACAATAATGGCTAAATAATGCATTAGCAGAATAATTCAGAATGTGTTTGATTTATTTAAGTAGTCTTATTAAATACTAAGTATTGGCTACACTATAACATATTTAAAAGGAAAAAATATGTGATAATGATCAATCACTTTAATTGTTTGTCATTGATATGCAATTCAAAACTCAATATACTATAACATATTTAAAAGAAAAAGAATGTAATAATGATAAATCACTTTAACTGTTTGTCATTGATATGCACTTCAAAATCCAAATAGAATCTAATTTACAGATTAATATTGACATGTTCGGCTTCCTAATAAAGCTTCAGTAAATATATATTTAACATAACAATTTATTATCCCATTACATCTCCTTCATTAGAGAAATCTGATCATACTTACAATTCACTTATTTTGACATAATAAAAATATGAAAAATGAAGTGTTGTAAGTATAATTAATTATAATATTAGTAGAAGCTATAGAAAACTTTTGACTTCTCTATCATATGCAAAATATTATAAAATAAAATACTACAGAATTCTTTTAAATATATTATTTAAAAGTAAAAGTCAATAATTTTCTGATCTAATTTTAATTCATTATGTATATTAATGCTACACCTTCACTATCTCCTCATTAATCTTCCACACTTGTATAATCTTTTTCACATTCTCAAGAAATTAATGTCATTTAAAATACCCTTTGATTTTACTTAGTAATATCTTATAAATGGTAGCGTTATATGCATCACGAAGAGACTTTGGCCCGCTTAGAAGAAACAAAAAAAGGAAAAGGTCAAATCCATCGATGACCCCTTAAAATTGGCATCAAATTTCACTTAGGCACCTTAACTGAGTGATATTCATTTTGACACCTCATGTCGGGTTTCGTTATGCCATTTAAATATTTTTTGCGTATATGTCAAAGCGAGTGTGATACACGCAATAATAGCGCGTGAAAGGCTTAATTTAGCCAATATTTTATTTTATTTTCTCTTCTTCTTCTCCAATTTTCAAGTCACCAACTCCCACCATTTTTTCAAGCTTAAACTCCTTCAATGAAGGTCAATCTTTTTATTCAAATCCGCTTTAAGTCATTTTTTTATTCTTAATTGTATTACTTTTCTAAATTTACCTCTCTCTACCTTTTTTGTCGGATCAAATGGATACCAATACCCATAAATCATATTTGATCTCTCCTTCTTCTCTTCCCACAAAACAACACTAAAAAGAAAGAAAAATACTAAAAGAAAAGAAAAAAGCACAAAAAGATAAAGTGTATGAAAAAGACTATTTTCGATTTCACCTTTTTCGCCGAAAAAAATGAATATGAACACTCATTCTCTTATAATTTTTCTTTCTTCCTTTCCTTGTCTCCCTGCTCCTCCACTCCTTTCTTTGAAAACAACACTAAGATAGAAAGAAAAAAAGAATCTAAAACAATTTTAAAGAGCAAATTAAGAAAAATGTTGGGTATAGTAGAGAAGACAACTGCTACATGTCATCAATCAGTGTATTAAACACTCATTCAACTTTTTTTTCTTATTGTAAAAAAAGTGTCAAGAAAATATAGCGGGCCCCTACATAAGGTGTCTAAAATGATAATCGCACAGTTAAATTATCCGTGTGAAATTTGGTGCCAATTTTAAAAGATCACCGACGAGTTAGGGAAAAAAACATTTATCTCTAATCGTCTATATTTCTATTGATTTTATCTTTTAGTATTATTAGTTTTAGCTTTCACTTTAACATGATAATCACTTATTTACTCCTATAATTTTTTTTGCTTATGGAAACAAAATGTAATATGTACAAATTCTTAGTACTTATAAGGAGCTCGCACAGAAGGCTTTGTGGGATCTTCAAGGAAGCTGAAATCGATCTTTTGACGATGGAGTTGGGATGTTCACAACTTAATTATAACTACGATTATATTTTATATGAAAGTTAGACTTATATAAATTTTATACAATAGTAGGGTCAAACGTGCAACACACGTTTTCAAGACTAGTAATAATAAAATGATAAGTCAACCTCTTCAATTTCAGGAAAACTTTTCATCTTAAAATCTCGAAAATAAATATCTCATTCAGATAAATTTTCATAAAATGAAAAGTATTTTATAAATATCTAAATTGAGTATGTAGTAGAAAGAGTACTTATTACTATCTCGTCAATCACCCAATCATCTAATTAACAGAAGTAACAGTAAGATTATAAATTATAATAAAAAAATTTATCATTATAATTAAGAATAACCTTCCTCATTCATAATTCGATATGATTCTAAGAGTTAAAAATATGTTTAGGAAATAAGTTTACCTTAGAAAATAGAAAAAAAAACATTAAGAATTTTATGTTATGTCGCTATAAGAAAACAACTTTATTTTATTATTTTATCTCAAATTATTAATAATAAACTTTTGTAATTTTTAAAATGAAAACCACACGGCAATTTGAGACAATGTTGACAACTTTATTTTTATTATTGCAAGGAACAATGAAAAAAAAAGGAGGAAAAAAGTAACAACCACAACAGCAAAACTAAAAGAAAAATACAATTAATAAAAAAAAATCACGAGTTAGACTTATTTTTTAGTGACTAGATTCAATGGGCACAAAAGAAAAAAAATCAATAAAATAGAGAAAATAAAAATGTACAAATATATAATAAAGGAGAATTTCTTTTTGGGAAAATGTTTACAAAATTATTTTTTTTTTGGGTCTTTTTTCTTCTCTCTAACTAGTAGTGTGTAGTTCACTTTTTCTGTCATTAGGCCTTATTAGAATAACATATTAACATTTCTTAGTAACTACTAATGGAGAATGTTTTTTTTTAGTCTATTTTATTTTTAGATCAGCAAAAATATTTTTCCCTTCAAAATGAGCATTTTGACCCATAAAATGATATTGTCAATGTGATGAAGCAAAATGTTTTTGAGCAGAATCATTGCATATGTTGTTTTTTTTTTTAATGTTGTTGGGCGATATAGTCAAATGATTTTTTTTATAAAAAACAAACTTTGTTGCATTTATAAAGACATTTTTTTCTATAAATTACTCTCTTTGTGTATTTTTAGTTGTCATGTTGCGCTTTTTGAAATTCAATTTGACTAATTTTTAAAGTTAGGTTAGATTTTTTAATTTGATTTTTTTTAAAAAAAATAGATATTCAAAAATTGTATGAAAAGTACTATAAATTATAATTTTTTCCATATCAATATGATGAAAAAATACATCATAAAATGTTAGTCAAAGTTCTTATCATTTTACTCTAAAAAAGAGTAGAGAAATCATGACAATTACAAGTAGACAAATATTTCATTGTACATGTTGATCTAAAATTAATGGTTGGTATATTTAAATGATTTGGTGCCCGTTTGGATTGACTTATTTTAGGGGGTTTTAAGCCAAAATAACTTCTAAACAGTTTTGAAGTATTTTGATAAAGTTAAAAAGCGTTTATAAGGACATATTTAAATCAAAAGTCATAAGTTAGAAATCCTAAATTATAGTTTTTTGTCTTATAAGTCATAAGCCAAAAGTCAATCCAAACGAACCCATCTATGGTTACATATCAGCAAAAGACATCCAAGCAATATATTCATATTATGAATTTCATACTCAACACATATTTTCAAATTCTAAGAAATACAAGAGAGAATTATTATTAATGTGAGATAGTGGTAAAATCCATTTTGAAATTTTAAAATAGAATATTAGAAGTCCATGCCATGTAACTTTGACAACACATCTCTTCCATTTTCTTAAATGGAAGATCCGGTGAATCAATTCAATTAGATGTCGCTTATCTAGATACAATGCTTGTCTGTCGAAGCGGAAGTAAAGACCAAGACATTGAGGATTCTGAATCCGATCAAATTGGTTTTTTTTTTTTGCTTTTCAGAATGATATGGGAATGTTCTTCCTGTAAAAGAACTGACCAGAAGGCCCACCATCACGCAAAAGGGCCAGGCCTATTGGGCCTTTAGCAGCTTCTTCTGGAGTCGTAAGCCCAGTATTGCAAGTAATATCTGTTTTAGCAAAGCCTGGACAAATGCAGTTGACACATATAGAAGAATATTTTTGGGCCACAATTCTTGTGTGTGCATTCATGGCCACTTTTGACACTTTATAAGCTGCAAGATCAATGGGCCAACCTTTTTCTTCTAATACACCCTCTTTGAAGGCCCAAAGAAACTCATTCACTATTTCATCCACTTTTTCTGTTGTAAGACTTTTCTCATCACTTAAAGCCTTTATGGCCCATTCATTTGATACTAGCTGAAAATGTATATTTCAAATAAAAAAAAGTGAGAAAACAAAAGGTTGATGAAGAGACAAAGACAAGAAAATAGTATTGTGAGCTGAAATCGTATGACGGAGCCAAGATTATCATTAAGGTGTCCAAAATATGAAGAAGTTAAAGAAGGGTTAACATCTATTATACAACAACAATAACATAGCGAGTGTTATCCTACAAAGTGAGGTATAGAGAGCGTAACTGACCTTACCACTACCATAGAGGTAAAGAGATTGTTTTCGATAGAACCTCAGTTTCTTTTTTTTAAAAAAACAATACAAAGCAATATTAATAAAGAAATAACTTAAATAGAGAAAATATTGACATTATACTATAGACAACATGACAGCCCATACTAAACAGTAGTTATTACATATAATATGATAATCAAATTGTAAAAGAAAAATCATAGATAATAAACGAGCTCAAATGATAAACAACTACAAGAGTAATATTATGACCAATAGTATGAAAGAATAAGATGGACATCAACAACCTCATATCTAAGGTCATATCCTTGATAAAGTTGTTCAACCTACATCTACCTCTAGTAAAAACATTTATTACCAACCTCTTGCTCTTCCTCACTGACGTTCATGCATATATTTTACACATGCTCAATCCATCTGAATCTTGTTTCTCACGTGTTGTTTTCTGTTGAGGCCTATCTTATCCCGGATATGTTCATTCCTAATATTGTCTCTCCTAGCGTGTGTGACATCTCATCATTCTCAACTCCACGTCTTTCATTTTCTAGATATGAAAACTTTTAACTAACCAACACTGTACTCCATGTAAAAGAGTCGGTCTAACCACCGCTCTATATTACTAACTTTTAAGTTCGATAGACACCTTATTATCACACGGTAATCTAGATGCGAGCCTCTATTTTATCTACCCTGTACTTATATGTGTTGGGATATATACTATTAATCATGTGTTAAGAAATAATATTTATTAGAGATTAAATCTTGCTCAAATTCAATATATCAGATATTCGTTTATGATATCTATTTACTTATATAGTAGATGATTTAGTGTGTAGAGTTTTAGCTTATATAGAGAGGATTAAATCATTAGTTCTTATAAGTATAAAGTTTTTGGTTCACAATCTAGGTGGAAATTGGTTATGCCATCGAGTACGATTGTAGTACAAGATTATATGTAATTTATCTTGATTATGAAAACGGTATAGTTCCAACTTCTTGTGCTAGTACATTTTGAATGTATTGAACGAGACTGAGTAGAGATAGTTGTTTTAGGCTGACTAACAAAAACATATTCTCTAAACTATTAAATGTACTTATATTCTAAATCTTGCTATAACTATTATGATCTGTATATATTAAATATCGTTTTGATTTATCAAAAGGTGAGATTCTGAGATGGATCAATATGCATGGTAAGTTGGATGATAATAATATATGTTGGTGAAATAATAAGTTAGTTGATGGAATCCATGATTATAATAGAGATTGATTGGTATGCCATTGAGAAACTTATAAGTTTTCATCGTGTCAAATCTTGCAAGTGGATTTATGAATCCGACACATGAAATAAGTTAAGTAGTGCTCTAAAGGAAATTAATCATTAAGTTAAATTCGTCAATAATTTAATTTATTGATTAGTATATGAAATCTTAACATGGAAAATTACATAAGCGTTTAATGGAAATTACGAAATAGAGGAGGGCAATTATGAATCTCTAGTGGAATGATTTGTAATTTATTATGGAAAGAATAATTCAAATTAATTATTTGAAATTATTTCCATAATAGGAAGCTTCGGTAATTAATTTTGTGGTCCCTATGGTACTCATATTTAACTAGAACTTAGAATTCTATTTTTATGAAAAAAGGAAAAATAATGAGTTTTTCTATTCTTCTAGAAAAACTAGGTTTTATAGTCTTTTTTGGATTAGGAATAAATCTCAACAAATAGGGATTCTCCTAACCTAAAAAAAAAAAGATTAGTATTCTATTCGATACTTGCCCATCCAAGTATTGAGAGAGTTCGGATGTGACTTGGGATCACTATTGAAAACCATAGCTACTTGTAGATTCGCTTAAAGGTCAGTCTATCTTGGAGATTCGCTTGAAAGTCGCTCACGCTTCAAGAAGTAATTCTTGAATTTAATCTCAGCATAATATATATTTTAGCATAAGCGATTTGGTTATCTATTATTCATATAAGTAATAAAGATCATGTGATATGCTTCCGTTGTGCATATAGTTTTCCAACAATATGATGTGTCAGATCATTGTCAATCTCCCCATTTCATTATATAATAGATCCAAGATAACTGAAACTTCTTCTCTTTTGAATGACTTGTGTATCAAACCTCACTTCAAGGCTAACTACATAAATTACATCACTCAACTTGCACTCCAAGTATTATTTTTTTCATCGTTCAACATCTAGTTATATAAAATAAATAAGTTTAACCATGTACAACACATGATTTTCCATCGAAGAGGATTCAAATGAACTCCCTCAGCTTTACTACATAGCTCTGACCCTGACTTTTATAGAGACAATTTTGATTACTGCGGTGATTTAAATCGATGGTGGTGGGGGGGGGGGGGCACGAAAAGAGGCAAGACAAGGTGAAGCAAGGCGATGGGAGATGTTTTATAAATTAAGAAGCAAGGATAAGAATGAAACATAGGGCGTAAGTCCTATGAATTTACAGGATGTAAATCTCATATATTTTTCATTTTTATAATTTTATTACTAAGAACTAAGAAGTATCATATATCTTTAATTTATAAACTCTCATGTATCTTTTAATATTATAATTTTGTTCCTTATAAAATTGAAGCTATATGAGAATTTCTTAGAAAGAAAATTAAAGAAAGACTAGAGAACTTTTAAACAAACTATCAATATTAGCAAGCGGTTATAAGTAAATGAGACAAAAAATTAAAATGTACCTTTATCTTTCCAAGCAAAGAAGAAACATTAACAATCCTTGGTAAAGGAGACAAGAGTAGTAGTGGAACAAAGGCATCAACCATTGTTTTTGCTCCATAATAATTAGTTCTTATACATTCTTCTGCCCTTTCAAAATTCTCAATCAATTTTCCATTTGACTTTATTGGTGGAAGTTCATTCTCCTGCAATATAATGGTATATTTCACAATTAATCAAAAACAATATGTATGTTAATATAAAATATCATGAGTATATTTTTTCTCACAATTGTATTGTTTTTGGGATTGTATAATTTTAATACAAATAGATCATTTATTACTTTTTTTATGGGGATGTAAATAACACTTTTTGATTCCTCAATTTATGGATAAATTTTAGTTTTAATCCTTAAGATTATTGATTATGCATAATTAACCTTCAAGGTCTCGAAACTTTACATTTTTTTTATCTCTTTGCTGGTAAATATTTATCTAAGGACTATATAACATTATTGGCCAATCTTAAAACGTGACATAATTTTATTTATCGATTCGATATTTAATAAATGTCGAGTCGGTAGATAAGACTATGATATGTGTATGTTCACCAGTATAAAGGGCGTACATACACTAATTTTTGAACGCAAAAATATCAACATTCCAAA
Organism: Solanum lycopersicum; assembly: GCF_036512215.1. Lineage (NCBI taxonomy): Eukaryota > Viridiplantae > Streptophyta > Magnoliopsida > Solanales > Solanaceae > Solanum > Solanum lycopersicum. The sequence continues at coordinate 5,767,970 of NC_090809.1, forward strand.
AGTATAACATATGATATTATTTATGCATAGTTCAGAGGTATATATATCTTTTTTTTCTCTAAAATATATAATTTAAAAAAAAAATAGTAACCTCAGTTGTGTCACTGACACCTCGAAAAGCTTCTCGTTCTATCATCTCAGGAAGGATTGAAACATCTCCCTCTACCATTAATCCATTAACTCCTGCATTATTTACCTGCAAATTATCCATTTTAACAATTTTTCATTATGGAAAAATAAAAATAAACTGAGTATTAAGTAATAAATATGCAAATCAATATGAATACAAATAATTTTGTTTTTAGTTCCTATAATAATTAACCAACAAATAGGAGTAACCCTTTCAATTACTTAGGGGTCATTTGATAGTTGGTTAGTGTTGCGTATATATTAGTAGTACAAAAATTAATTGTGAAATGCTTTTTATACGATATTTAGTTAAACATATATTAGTTATGTCACCCTTTTTATTTACATTAAAAAACATAAATTTTCTCATGATTTTAAATTAATTATGCAGGTTTAATACAATACATTAGGAAATCGCTTAGTTTGCAGAATAAATTATCTCGAGAACATATTCTTGCATGAAGGAGGTGGATAAAATAATTTTAAATTGGAGGGGATCGATAGGGTGAGAAATTCAAAATTAAATTTAAGATTAAATTTCTATTGTATTAGAGATAAATTTATACCGTTAAATAAATATAATATATAAATTTATTCTCAAATATAATCATTAGGTATCTCATCTTATCATATATATCAAACGACTTCGAATAACTTATCTTCAAATCAATTACAGACTACCCTAATGTTATCTAATATGAGAGTTAAATTGAACTTGTCTTGTGTGTAAAAAATAGCAAACCACTATTCTATATTTTTCTTTTTAGAGATTTAGTGGTCACTACTAGTTTCTTAACCTATTTGTTTTTTTCTTAGTTAGAAATTTGTATTCAACTCTCAAGTATAATAAAATTTTTACTAAGAAGTATTTTCCTCAATAGAATCCTATACAACATAAATTTAAATTAGTCAAACTCTAATATAAATATCAAAAATCGAACGAAATAACAAAAAAAAAAAAATCTCATGTCTTAGGTATCAATTACTCCATCACCTATGTTACTTTCTAGCCAAACTTTAGGTAGCCAATGGCCCTGAATTGTTTTTTTTTAGAGATGAACTTTTAAAAATATATGTGGTCATAAAATTTTGAATTTTTCAAAAGTTTTAATAGCAGCACAACGTTATTTTCACTTTAAATTACTCGAAAATAACTTTAATTTTTCTTATGGTCAAACACAGCTTGCTAATTTTCAACTAAAAATAACTTATTCTTTAAAATTTTCATGATAAAACATGTTGAATGCCCCATACAATACATTTGACATTGGTTATATGGGTTTTTTTTCATCACAAAAAAGTGAATTCAACAGATAGAGAACATTTGTTTACATATTATTCTTTCTCTATGTTATTATTAATTTTTTAAAATGGATTTACAATTTTGTAACTCAAAATAGAAAATTTAGGTACTTTCTCAGTCTCATTGTATATGAGACACCATGGCTCAGAACTTAAAAAAAAAACTTTTAAAATTTATAATTATATATTATTTCATAACATTTTTAAAATTTGTAATCTAAAATAAATAACAAAAATTTATATAATTATATATCATTTCATAACAAATAAAATAAATATTTTAAAATAAAATATATCGTTCTTTTACTATATAAAGGGAGGGGTAGTTTGTTTTCGTGCGTGTGGTATAAGAAAAGTGTGAGACAATGAGTTCCAAAAGGTAGGATAGTCCAACTTGACAAGCTACGAAAATTTGACCTATTTTATTATTATAAAAATAATATTTTATTATTATAAAAATACATTTTTTTAATTAAAAATTATATTTCTTTCATTAACCTTCTCCCAATTCAACCCACCCCATCTCTATCTCAATTTCTCTTCTTTTCCACCGCTCTATTCACTCATGACCCTAAATTTTCTTCAATTCTTCAATAAAATCATAAGTCATATTTTTTTTCTTCTTCTTCAATCTACTCTTTTCTTTGCAACAAATCAAACACCACACCTTGTTTCTTTTTTCAGCCCCTTTATCTAAATTTTTAGTGTTTTCGATTCTAAAAGTTGAAATCATTGTTTATATTGGATTTTAAAAAAAGGTATAGATAATGGATTAAATGTAAAGAGTGATGGTGTGTATTGAAAAGTTGAATACTCTAGTGATAAGTTTGAGAAAACTTGAAGAGCAACAAATGAGTCTTGTGAATTTGCAAAAATTAATTCATTTGTGATTGTGGCTAGTAGGATTTGTGCTTATGAACTAGGTGAAATTTCAAATCAACTAAAGAAAATTTTCATTAGTACTCAAATTGTGAGCATATATGGAAATTGAAGAACCCAAAGTTAATTTAATTGTTTTTTTTTATCATCCTAATATTTAATTTCTTATGTGTCATTGGAAAATGACATGAAGGCTGGATTACACACAGTGATATAATGAGAAAAGGGTTTAAACTATTGTATTTTTACGAGTTTAAGAGTTTAGCTGACAAAATATTAAGTAGAAGAGTTCAGAAAACAAACACATATAAATATAAAGGCCCATCAGATCATTTCGCCTTATTAATAAGAAAAAAATATTTAAAACACTTCAAATTTGACGTGAATTATTAGTTTCATCCCTAAACTATTATTTAAGAATATCCACTATTTATAAAATATTTCATCTTATACCGCAATATCAAACACATATTTGTTTTTTAAAAAAAAAAAAATTGGACAAAAAGGACCTAAAAACAATCATTTTTTAGAACATAAATCTATATATGTTTGGTTTCTATATTAGGTTAAAAAATACATAGGAGTAATAGATAATTTACCAGAATATCAAGCTTTCCATAATTAGATTTGATGAAGTTGACCAAAGAAGAAACACTTTGTGGATCCACAACATCAACTTGATGAAACACAACAAGAGATGATTGCAATTTTTCAACAGCTTCTACTCCTCTTTTCTCATCTCTAGCTGTTAAAACAACCATAACTCCTTTTTCCATTAGTTGTTTACAAATCTCATATCCTATGCCTTTGTTACCACCAGTAACTACTGCAATTACATTGCTAAAAAAAATTAAATATCAATTAATTACTCAAAACAAGAGACATATTTAATTATTTGGAGAAAAATTAAAGAAGACTTACTTTCTTATTCCATCTTCTGCCATTTTTCTCTCTCTCTCTTGTTCTCTACAATTTTTTGTTCTCTATGTAGAGCAGCAAGGTATGTATATATAGTACTCCTACTAGTTATATTGGAGTCTGTGTCACTGTCTGTTTTAATTTATGTGATACCTTAGATTAAATTTTTGTTAGATTCAAAAAATTTTAATAATTTTTAGATTGTTATGTATAATGATTTCTGGTGTCTCTGTTTATTTATTCATTGTTTTGTTTGGTATGTTTATTAAGAAAATAAAAATTAATAATGTGAGTTTATCATTTTAGTTTATTAATTGATAGAATTTTAAAATTAATTTATTTGTTAAGGAGGTTTTACTTTTTTAAAAATATTATATCTCTTAACAAATTGAGGATATAATTAAAAAAATAGTATTTTTTGACTTGTCAAAAATAAGTAAAAAGGGACAATATGTTTTTGTTTTTGTTTTTGTTCCTCTTTCAAAATTGATAGCATATTTTTCTTATAAAAAAGAATCTCTACATTGTCTTTTTGATTTGATTTAAAATTTACTTTCTATTTTTGTTTAGTAACAAAGAAAGAAGGGGTGTGAACCAGAGGTTGTGTGCAGTGACGGATTCAGGATTTTTCGTTCATGAGGTTCGAAAAATATAAATATAAACGTGTAAATAAGTCTTTCGAAATAGGCCTTTTTGAATTTTTTTGGGTTTAAAATCAAATTTTTGGCACGTTTTTAAAATAAAAAAATGCTTGAAAAACAGAACTGATTTTTTAAAACAAAAATAAACTGAAACTTTAAAGGAAAATAATAAATATTATTGTAGGGATTTGAACTTGTGGCATGCAACTTAATATTCAAGGGTCTTACCATTAAATCATCTATTTTTATATATTATTGAGAGGGTTCAAAATATATCTATCTACAGAAATACTGAAAATTTACTCCATATATATCGTGTATTTTTTTGTCGAGGGTGTTTGGGTGAACACCCTGGACCCAACATGAGTCCACCCTTGGGGTGTGTGTGTGCCTCCATATTTTTCGGTAAAAATAAAGAATGGTGATCTCCATTTTTTCTGGCAAAAAAACTCAGATTATGCTCTTCATTTTTTCAAACAAAGGAAATGAGGGTAGTTAACTACATTTCTTATTAAATTTAAGCATAAGTTCAGAAGAAGTAAATATTAAAAAAAATGTAAGATAGTAAATTTATTGTTATGAATAATTGGTGGCAGCAGGTCTACAATTTTGAAAGAGAAAGAAGAAAGAAGAAAGAAAAGATTGTTTTTTTTAAAAAAAAAAATATGGTGTTCAATAGGTACAAAACCCAGTTAAGGTGTTTAATTGAATTATGGTGTTCAATAGGTACAAAACCCAGTTAAGGTGTTTAAGGGTCTATTGATGACTTAAGCCAAAAAAATTGTACGAGCTATATAAAAAAATTGATTTAAATTCACTTTTTCCCTTATTTTAAGGATTTCTTCAACCTTTTTTCTTCAAACAATTTTTTTGATGATCCCGCTTGTGAGAAGTGTGACAAAGACTCAAACTAAAACTAAACTTAACATTTTTTCTTAAGAAAGTCGTCCCACAATCTATCATAGAAAATTGCTAATTTGGTTCTACACACAAAATAAAGTATCTAAAAAAAACTATTCCTTAAAATAATTGTGTAATTAAATCACATATAAACATTTTGAGAGAACGAAACCCCTTAAAGATATCATGCGCAAATTTCATAAAAAACGAAGCAAATTAAAGACATTATGGGTCATGGAACAACCTTTGTGTTGTTCGTTGTTATAGCCTGGACGTATGGCCCTTCCTCATCAAACCAACTAACCAATACCCTCCATAATCATTTCTACATGATGTATATGCCAATTTAATAAATTATTATCATTAAAAATAATAATTAATGAAATAAAAATAATAATTAATGAAATAAAAATAAAAATAAATCAATCATTAGTCTATTTTTGTCATCATGACCTCTTTGCCTTTTATTTTTTCTCAATTGCTTTAAATTATATTATTTCTTTGCTTCAAATACATTAAAAACACATTTTCTATTTCACGAATATTTTTTTTTTCAGAATCTCTCATTCTTCTTCTTCTTCTTTTTTGCTTTATTGGTAATTGAATTCATAAGGAATTTTTGTCTTTTTATTTTTTTAAAATTAAATTTATAATTTTTTAGAATTAATAATAAGAAATGCTTATCGTATAAGCAATTGTTTTTCATATATATATTCATGTCTTTCTCTTGAAACGCTTGTAAAATTAATGTAACTTTTCATTTCATGTATCAAGCGTATGTTTCTATTTGAAATTTTATTATCTTCACTCTATATTAAATGGGCATTTTCTATTTTGTATGATAATTTAAAAATTATTAATAGATTAATTAATTTTACTATTTTGCTTTTTATTTATATTAATTAACTTTTGCGAAAAAAAAATTAATTCTATTACAATCTAATAAATAATTAAATAATACCAGACAAATATTTTTAGTAAATTGACAGATGGAATATTTTTATTGGTAGAAAGTATTAGCACTTTTCTATATTCCTCCTAATTATTCGCATCTTCCCTTTGATCCTAAGCTCTTAAATCAAATCAATAATGTCTCTATTGCATCACAATTAATTTGTTTTCCTCTAAGAAAATTCCCTAACCAGCGACTTCTTCAACCTTGTTGTTGGAGAAAATTAGGTAAAACACGCTTCTAGATTCTTCTTTGGAAACCTTGTTGATGTTGTTGCATTAATAATCCTGTTTGTCGGCTGCGTTTTTGTTTTCAAATGTTCTATTTCATGTGCCCTTTATTTTTATGTTTGTTCAAGTTTGAATTTTACTGGGTTTTTGTTTTCTTTATGTAATGGGGTTTTCTTTTTTATTTTTGGGTATTGTGACATATTTTTTTATTGAAGTTTTGAGGTTTCATCAATTGTTTTGTGGTATGAATTCTGTTTTTTCTTGTAAATGGGAAAAAGAAAGAGTCTTTAGTTTCTTTGTATGGGTGTTAGTGTATAGACACATTTCTATTTGAAAAGTTCTAAACTTTCTTTAATTCTATTGTGCTAATCTCTCTATGTTTACTTTATTTTTTAGCTTGTTGATTCTAGTTTTTGAAATTGTGTAGTTGATGGAATGAGTATGAATCTTACTTTTCTTTGATATAGAAAGTACAAGCAATCAGTGTTAGGATTCGAGATGTTTCTTCTGGAAGCGTATGAAAGCTCTCTAGACGTGCGGTGAACATCTTTACAGCCATTTTGTAGTATATAATAAGGAAACTATACTTAGAAGGAAGGAATAAATGGACTTGGTAGTTTAGAGCTTGTAGTTTTCACTCTCTTAGTCAGAGGCGTATGGAGTGCTTATGCAATGGGTTCAACTGACTCATTAGTTTTATCACATACATGTGAAAAATGACTGTAGCTTCAACAAATATTAGTTTTGACCCATTATTTCAAAAGTTAAATGGCAACTAGGGATTTGGTCTAGTGATAAGGTGCAAAACATGACATGGGGTTAGTAGCAAATCACAAGTTCAGGCCTTGCTGCAAACAGAGCCTGGTATATCAATGGAGCAGGGTAAGGGGCGAACCTGTTCTCTACTGAGCTTCGAGACCATGTGACTGTTCCTCAAGGATTTCTCGATTATGAAAATTTAAAATTACAATGAGTTCAATGTTCAGAATATGAAGATTGAACACATCAAATTTAAATCATGGTTTTACCTTTGCTCTTCTTTTCACCTAAAGCATGCAGTAGTTTGAAAAACATAGACGAGACAAAATGTTTTCGTGAATCTAAACCACAATTTCTGTTTGCAAGTCAGTGGTGATAGAACAACTCTCCTTGGTACCTAACATATTTGACCCTTTGGTATTTGATGTAAGTTTTTTAGTGTTTCTTCATTTATATATCAAACTTTTCTTGAACTTCCCTGTTTTTGTTCATATTTTTCCACTTCTCCTTTATTGAAAACCTATTTTTAGTATTTATATATTTGGCAAAGTACTGATCAATAGCTTCAAATTCAGCTGTGCAGGAAAGTTTGTGAAATTTCCCTCTCCTGACTCAAAGTGGCATGTGAAGAAGCCAGAAATAATCTGACTCTACCTCCATAAATGGACAAAAAACATCATATCGCTATATATACTACTGCAAGCATTCCTTGGCTAACTGGAACTTCCATTAATCCTCTCTTTCGTGCTGCCTATCTTGCAAAAGATGGTGAACAAAAGGTCACCTTGGTGATTCCTTGGCTTCCATTGAAAGATCAAGAACATGTTTTTCCCAGTGGTGTCAAATTTAATTCACATTTGGAGCAGGAAAAGTGTGTCCGCCAGTGGTTGGAAGAGAGAACTGGATTTGCATCAAATTTTAGCATACGTTTTTACCCTGGAAAGGTAAATCCAGATTTATTTCAACTTATCGGAAGAAATGCAAGATTCATCTCGTCTCTTTTCTAAAATCTGATATATGATTGAGTATGAATGTAGCTTATAATACCAAAAACACTGAGCTCTTAGAATTTGAAGGCTGATTGTCATTTGCATACTTCAGCTTGTGACATATAGTGATAAATTTGTGTGTATATCTTACCATGTAGCACTAGGAGTTACTGCTTCAATCTATACAATGACGACTGCATTGATGTTTGATTAGGCATATTTTTACAAGTAAACCAAATTGTTAAACATGCCACTTTTTCTTTCTTTTGTTTATGGGCTGCTCTTTTTCTTCCCCTCATGCAGAAGATTTAAATTGGGAGGGAGGGAGGGAAGCTGCTCTAAAAGCGTTCAAAATGTTATATCTTCCCCTTCAGAAATTTTAAGTCTCTCAGAATTAAAATGTGCCCCAAGTTAGTTTTTAGAAAATATCCTAGTACTTCCTTTCCCTTTAAAGTTGCACACAAGCTCTCAGATCTTCGATTGTTTTTCTTTCCTGTACTTTGGGGAATAGAGAAATTGAAATTTGTAACTTAATGAAGTCTTTTCTTTTTTAATGTTGTTTTGTATTTATTTCATCTTTTTATCTTCTGTCAATTTTCGTGATTTAATGACATCATAGTATAAAACTACAAATTTAAACTGCTGCAAGAAAACTTAGGGACATCTATAGTAATTTCCCACATGTGCTTACATCTGGAATAGGTCAAGAGAGATTTTTTAGCTTTCAAATCATTTGGTTCTTGACAGTGACTAACAATTTTGTTATCTTCTTGCAACCTCCTATTTCAATTTCTTCTAGAACTAGTGCTATTTAATCAATGATAACATTTTGATATGAAGTTCAGGTAGATATACAAATTATCTTATTCTATTTGTTTTTGTTTATCAGTGTTTGTAATTTTGCAATGAAATCATCTGGCAAACTCATTGAGGTAAAATTGGGATTTCTGAATTGCAGTTCTCTCTGGATAAAAGGAGCATTCTTGCGTTAGGGGATATCACAGTAATCATCCCAGATGATGAAGCAGATGTTGCAGTCCTTGAGGAGCCTGAGCATCTTACATGGTTTCATCACGGAAAGAGATGGAAAAAGAAATTTCGTCTGGTTGTAGGAATTGTTCACACCAATTATTTGGAATATGTTAAGAGAGAAAGGAATGCTGTGGAGGCGTTTTTCTTAAAACAGATAAATAGTTGGGTTGTCGATCTTTATTGCCACAAGGTATGATGAAAGTTCATTTTAGTTATCTAATAATTTGTTGGGTATGATGATCTAGATTTTGTGCGGGGAAGGAGGAGGGAAGGTACTCGTACATGATTTTAGATTATTTAGGTGAAATATAGGTCTTTGAGATCAGTTTAATGTGGGACTGTTTATTTTCTTTCTCTTGTAACGATCTTGAGTTCAAATACTACAGTGGAGCTCTGAGAAAACTTCCATTATCTAGAAATAGAGTTCTAAAGGTTAAGCTGTGTATTTCTTTCTGGAGGTAGAGCTTTTAACATTTAAGGGATCAATCTAGTCCTCCTAAGGTTTCTTGTACCAGACAATGGCCAGACTTCCATGACTTAAGTGTTCCACGTAGACAGCTGCAGTGTATAAGCTAAAGAAAGAGTGGAATTTGGCTATTCAATTAAGATGTTTGAAGAAGCTAAGAAAGAGTGGAATTTGGTTATTCAACTAAGATGTTGGAAGAAGCTAAGAAAGAGTGGAATATGGTTATCCAACTAAATGTTGGAAGAAGCTAGACATGATTCAAAGGTCCTTCCTTTATTTGTCGTTTGCACATGCAACACTCTTATGCCTTGGTTACACTTGAAATATGGTCTCATCCAGGAATAGGCCACTTGACTGTTAGAAGTGCTGGTTAAGCTGAATGCCACCAAAGTCTATCAGTACCTGTCATGCTTTAAAAGTTCCTCAAAAAGGCTACGAGAACAAACGAGAAGTTCAATTACGTGGTTCTTAATATTACTAATATATAAGGTTGACCATCATCATCTATTAGATGCATCATAGATTTTTTATCGTTATGCAGCCTAGATCTGATGGACATGAGAAATGAATGCTCTTCCATCATAGATTTTTTCTTGTTATGCAGCCTAGATCTGATGGACTTGAGAAACGATGCTCTTCCACCAGTAAATGTTATAGAATAGTGGCAAAGACATTGGTTTTACCTTGATAAATTTAGACTCCTCTATGAATCTGAAATTAATTCGTGAGACTCAATTGCCTTACTTGTGCTTACAACTTCGGTCGTGATTTTCTCCTACTTGATATGAAATGTCTCAAATAGTTGCATTTTCTTGCTCTGGCAGGTCATCAGGTTATCTGCTGCCACCCAGGATCTCCCAAGATCCCTGGTCTGTAATGTGCACGGAGTCAATCCAAAGTTTCTTCAGATTGGGATGAAAGCAATAGAGAAACAGCAAAATGATAACCAAACTTTCAGCAAAGGTGTCTACTACATTGGTAAGATGTTGTGGAGTAAAGGCTACAAGGAGCTACTTAGACTCTTACGTGATCATCAAAAAGAACTTGCTGGATTGGAGATAGATTTATACGGTAGTGGTGAGGATTCTGCTCAAATTGAGGTGGCTTTTAAGAAGTTGGAATTGACGGTTAGGGTTCATCCTGCGCGTGATCATGCTGATCCTTTATTTCACAAGTAAGTTCCTTCGGAAGCTAACTACTACTGTCAAGTGTCAAACTTCTCCTTCACTCATGTTATATATCTGAGGGGTTACTGGTGTATTTTTTCCATTGTGGGTGATGAGTATGCATCTACTGTATCTATTCAAACGCCTTTTTGGTGTAAAGGGAGGATACCATTATGTATGGAGATGGGACGACTTGATTAAAAAATGTTGAGCCACTCATTCACCTAGTAAATACTTATAATGTCAATTTTATATATATATATATATATATATATATATATATGTATGTATGTATGTATATGTATATGTATATATATATATATGTATATATATATATGTGTGTATATATATATATATATGTATATATATATATGTGTATATATATGTATATGTATACATATATAAGGAGATAACAACAGAATGCCATGAGTATCTTTCTATCTGGAGTTATGTACACAATTTAAGAGCTTTAGGCTTGGTGTGGTTGTACTTTCCCATTATCCGACCATCCTAAATGTCTCTTCCTTACGTTTTCCACACTTAAGAAAATAATACAATTTATCTATACATGATATTTAAGATTATATGAAATGTATATTTATCTTAGTACTTTTTATTCTTTGGCTACGTCTTCACTATAGCAATTGTAGAATTGGCAGTACTGTGGTCCAATCTTGCCCCGTCCCATTCAACTCTTAGTTGTGGTATCAGACAGTGTTAACACTCAGGAATAGGTAAAAACAACTCAACTTCAGAATACCAGTGAAGTAGAACAAGTTTTCAAAACCTTTTTCTTTCTTTAAAGCTATTCTCCTTGTGTTCGATTAGACACACTTCCTTTGTTGCACAATTGGTGCATCTCTTTTTTACTTTTTAATAGAACAAATTTCTTTTTCTATGTTAAAACTCTACTTGTTTACGGTGCCCCGTATCTGTGCTGGTGGGAGGTAGCAGGTTCCCCTTCAAAATTCTCAAAAAAAAAAGATTTCAACTTGTCAGCCTCCGTGTCTCATCAGTTAACTAGAAGGAACACCTTTTGGATTCTCATCTTAATAATGGTGTCAACTCCAGACTGAGATGGACATTCAACTATGGGATGAAAATAGTGTATGATTGGAAAAATGCAGCAGCTGGTTGTACAGTTTGTGAGGAACACAATTTGACTGGTATAATCAATTTCAGGTCTGAATTGTCTTCTAAAGGTAGTGTATTAGTGTGGGATATAGATAGGTAGGATCTGCTTACTTCTCTTTCTGAATAAACCAACTTTGGGATGGGTTTGAAATCATTGAAAGAAGTAACTGTGTTCTCAGCTCAATGCCAGTTAAGTAATGAGAAACTCGCATTGATAGAATAGGAAATTTACTTCTTCCCTGGAGTCTGTGTTATCCGCATACAAAATGTGATGTTCCTAAGTACCCAGCATCTGGCACTAACCCCACCCTGCACACCAAAAGAAAGAAAGGAAAAATGGAGAATTGGTGAAGAAAAACAAAGCTCAAAGGTTGTGCATAAATCGGATTGTAACTGTATCCAAGCTCCTAGACTAGTTTCTCCTTGGACTGGTGAAACTTAGAAAATTGAAACATCTTAGTAACCAAAGATGCCAAGACACCGATACTATAGTCGAGTGAGAATGAATTTGGGCTTTTGAAAAATAAGTCAAAATAATTTAGGACATTTGGAAATATTATATAGATCTATTCTAGTTAGTTGATCAATCCCTCATTTCTACCCTTGCCTGGGACACCTTAGCTAGATTTGATTGGAACGAGGTAGAGGAGCGACCTCTTTGGTTTGACTGCTGGGATTCCAGTTGTCAGTTGTCTTGTATAAGCGGATCAGAACTAGTTAATCGCAGGTACTCTTGGTTGCTACTTGTGGTTGTACAGTGAGATGCTCCTTGTCCATTGTTGAAATGATAAGATCTCAATTCAGAAAGCTGGAGGCTCAAAAGTCTGAAGGTGACTGGACATCTCAGCTATTAGCAAAATTCACCCGCATCTGATCCCCGATGCTTGTCACTGCAGATAACTGCATTGGATGAATGGTGACCTCGTACGACCAAATGTTGTATGATGCAACAGCCTCTTCGTCATGTTTCTTGCTTATGAGCTAATAGGTTGCCACTTAAGAAATAATAAAGAAGGAAGAAGATCAGGGAGTGGTTGGAGGGTTGATACGAAGTAGAGGAACTATGATGTTTTTTCCTCCTTTTTTGTCTTCTTTGGTGCTGTAGGGTTGATGGAAGAACTAAGGTTGCATTCTTATATTGACAAAAGCATAACAGAAGACGCAACATTTATTGACTTGAAAACCTAGTAATTAACCAAAGGAGAGAACTTGTGGGGAACTGGTAATCACTTCTAGAACCCATTTAAGCTATACAAGGTATAAAAGCTGGAAGCTGCAGAATAACTAACACGAGTAGACACATGAAGGCTCCCAATTTGAATCACTTCCACTTTTCAGGATTCAGAGGAATATTGAAGTGCAAATAGGAACCTAACAAAGTAGTCGATGTGCATATGTTATGGATCCAAGAAGTTCTTTCATGAACCTAAGCGGGTTCTGAACTTTTACTGTTCTTGATTTGGATTTTGCTGCTATTGGTATTGATTCTATTTTAGGTTTTTTACCCACTTTATGGAGAGAGAGACACGTTTCTTGTCTATGCACATTTGAATTTGAACGAACATATATTAAGAGATTTGATGGGTTTCAAGAGGTCCTTTCATGAACATAACGGGTTTTGAATTTCTTCTTGATTTGGTTTTTGTTGTTATTATTAGCACTCTATATTTTGATTAAATGTGCAAAGTCCATTTTTATTGAGAGAGAGAGAGAGAGAGATGCGTCGTTGGTATATGCACATATTGAAATGAATATATGCCAAGAGATTTAGTGACTCCCAATTTTTGTGACAGTTTGAAACAGACTGAGAAGGCCATGTTTACTCTTTATCATGATGAAGAATATAATTGATCTTAAATGGCTTCATGTCTCACTGGATATTTCAAAGTTTAAATGAAAGAAATCCTGGATATTTTCTTTTTGAGGAAAGTGGCATATTTAGGAACTCCTAAGGCATTCTCTTTTAAAACAAATATGTTCATGGGACAATTAATGCAGTGATAACAGATTGTTTATCTTGTTCTTTCTTTACATGTGCCAAGTACCTTGATTTGTGTTAGTTTCATGTTTTAACACAAATCTGTTTTGCTGACTGAAGCATTAGAGACGCTGAGTTAAAGTACTTGGATTGTAGGTGTTGTTTTTCATTCTCATATCATTAACAAATATGACGTTTTGTGTTTATTGTTCTTTTTTGTTTGGTTTCAGTTATAAAGTGCTTCTGAATCCAAGCACCACGGATGTAGTTTGTACGACCACAGCTGAAGCACTAGCTATGGGCAAAATAGTTGTATGCTCCAACCATCCATCAAATGAGTTTTTCATGCAGTTCCAAAATTGCAGAACATATGATGATGGTAAAGGTTTTGTTAAAGCTACACTCGAGGCATTGTCTGACGAGCCTTCTCCACTGGCCGATAAACAGAGGCATGAACTTTCTTGGGAAGCAGCAACTGAGCGATTTCTGAAATCAGCACAGCTGGACGTCGTGCCAGTAAAGAAAACATCAAAGACTAGTTCAAAATCATTTCTCTCCACATCTTTTAGTTTGAATAGAAAACTTGAGGATGCATCAGCATCGGTACATTTCATGGGGACTGGATTTCTGGGTTCACAACCGGATGAAGAGCAATGTAAAGAGCTGGGATTAGCCATTCCTTCAAAGAAAATAGGATTTTCTTCTGGAAGATGGATATGATGCTTGATCATCTTGATTAGCATGGTGCAAATTATTGTTAATATCTCTTATTTTTCGGAAATCACCTGTCTGTCTTCACAAGGTAGGGGGTACCCTTGCATACATGTCACCCTCTCTGAACCTCACTTATGGAAATATCGTGTATTGTTGAGAGGTCACAATGTAGTCATTTCTGTTAGAGTGAAGGGCATGTACTACTTAGAATCAAACAATCATACGATTTGTTGTTCTGTTACTAACTGTTGCACAAACTCATTGGCTACCCTGATTGGTTTTGTTTTTGGGTAAAGGACAAACTCTTTGTATACATTTGTCAAGAAAGGAAAGAGGGTGTTTTTTTTCTTCTTCTTTTGTCTAGTTTTTTAAAACCAAAATGTAAGGGAAGTGGATGTTACCTTTTGTTTTATTTTAATTTTCTTGGGATGCCCGGAGAGAAAACTGTTTCATCTGTTTAAAAAAGAATGTTTTTTTTTTTAATTTGATGATTATTTAATTTCAATATTTTCACATGATATGTTTAGGATGTGGATGCAAGATTGATTATATGATATTTTTGTACATTAAACATATTTTGTTAATTGAAATAACAGAAATGAGTCAATCTTTAAATGAATGACATAGATAAGTTTATTTCTTTAAAAATTCAATGACACATTTGAACTTTTTTTCTTAAAAAAAATGATTTAATTACTAACGTAGACAAATCATAATTGATCACATGTAAAAAGAAAATCATTTTAGTTAACAAACAATGACATGAATAACTTTTTTTTTCAAATAGAAATAACATAGATGAGTCTTTGATGATATATTTGAGCCTTTGCCAAAAAAATTATAAATCCAAAACTTATGCATTAAAAATTCCGTCTCTGTCTCGAGTTGATAAAAGAAAAAATGATACAAGACTTTTATTTTTAACAGAATTTCCAGCTCATCCAATTTTAAAACGTAACTGACAATTTTACCCCCCTAACTAACTAACTCCCTCAACCACCTTTCGAATTTTTGGCTCGTGTCTTCCATTTTCAGCTCCCAATCCAAAAAAAAAAAAAAATTGATTTAGAATCACAACAGTTGAATTACTTTTTTTTTCTTGTTGATTTTTCTTTGATTTTTGCATTCTCTGATCTTTTGTATTTACGGAAAAATTTAATTTGTTATTTTTTTTATATATATAAAATGGGTTTGATTTCGGGGATTATGTTGGGGATGATGTTCGGGATCGGTATAATGGCAGGTTGGCAACATATGATGAGGTATCGAAGCCGCAAACGAGTCGCCAAGGTAAGAATTTCATCAATTTCTGTTGGTTTCCATTGGATTATCGTAATCTCAACTTTGTTCGTAAATAGTTTAGTGTTGTCAAGGCTCAATTTGAAATGATTTTCGGGGGTGTGTTTTTGAATTTGGAGTTCAAGTTTGGTAATTATGACGGGATAGTGCATTGCTTAAGCGAAAACATGGCTCCAAATAATTTTTTGATTTTGAGACTGTTTTTGGAATTAAATTCAAGTTGGTACTTCTGATGGACTAGTGCATTGCTAAAAGAAAATACAAACACACAAATATGAAGTCTCACGTGTAGTAGCGGAGCAGGATTTTCACAAAGCAACTCAAAATATGAACAAAAGTATACACATAAAGAAGCTGAAAGGGGTACAACATCTCTATATATATATTATAAAATGATTTTAACCATGTATAAACCCCTCGATCCTACTTGGCTCCGCCCCTGTAGTCAGGAGTCTAGTAGAACATAAATTGACGAGGACAGCTGTGAAACAATTTCAGTTTTGAAGTTTGGATTGTCAATTAGTATATTGAGGATCTTTGGGAATCCATGTACAATCTAAAGTTGCTAGTAAAAATTAAATATAACCAGGATAGATTTCTCAGACTCAGCACATGTATATCGATCTTATCTCAAATTATTGTGATGTGGGTAGACTCCAGTGAAAATTTTCTTAATTGAACAGCTATTCACTTCTGTTGCTGGTTGGACTTGGTGACTATTTTTCTGCTTGATTCTCTTGTTTACTCCATTGTATTGATAGTCCAGCTTCTAACTCCCTATGTGGTTTTGCTACAAGAACTGGCGACTGTGGTTACTTTGAAAGTAGATGTTGAAATTCATAAGATGATCCTCATCATGCTTGTTGAACAGAAAATTTAAATTGCAGATATGCATGTTGCTTTCCTTTCTGAAAGATTGGTATTTATCTCTTCATTGTATTTTAATCCTTTTAACAGGCAGTGGATGTAAAACTAATGGCCTCCCTGAACAGGGATGATCTAAAGAAAATATGTGGAGATAAGTTCCCTGAATGGATATCATTCCCAGTCTTTGAACAGGTTGGATATTAGCCTTACTTTTTCCTGTTTCTCCTGCATATGATCTTTGAATTTCATAGCTCTGAAAATCTTCTAGTCTGTCATCTTTTGTTATGACTTTTACCAACAATACTGACTAATTTAACTCTAGAATGTCTCATTGAACATTTTGAGGCAATATTTAAGACAAGAAATCTGTTTCATTGTGAATGGATGTTTTTAACACCTTGACAGAAGAGCCTATTGTGTCATTAACCCAATCATATTTCAAAACCAGATCAGTGAAATCTTCCTATATCTTAAATTTAACAGATATAAGAGATCAACATGCACACTCCTGTTAATTATTCCAATGCAACTTGTAGGGATGTCTTTTCTCCTACCACACTTGATTAAGAGAGTCTTATCATCGTTGTCATGAATAGAAAGATTTGGTTAATCCTTTTCTCAGTTGCATAAATGTTTCATCTCTATTCTGTAGACACTAAAAATGTTTTCAGAGGGAAGTAAGATAACTTTAGTTCATGAACATAATGTTAGAACCCAAGAAAGACATTGCAGATGTTGTCTCCTGATCTTACACTGTCAGCAGTGGATCTTTCTCATATTTGTCTCACTGTGACAGGTCAAATGGTTGAACAAACAATTAAGCAAACTGTGGCCATTTGTTGCTGATGTAAGCTTTTACACCTAACTTTGGTATTCTATGCATTTATTTTTCTTTGTAACTTTATAGGTATGAAGTACTTAATTATATTGGAAGTTCACTTTGATTATCAGCATATTGAGTAAAAATGTCTCTTCTAATAAGTAATGATCCGTAATATTTTCTCCACTTTAGAGATCTTTCAATTTGTATTCTATTGATTCTTGAGTATTAGAGAACTTGTTCCTATAAGAACTGATAGCGTGCACAAGAAATTTATGACACTGATCTTTAACATATGTAGTCTGTTTGACCAGCAAAATATGTAGTCTCCTTGTTGTGGTAGCGAGTGTTCGTATTATTCAATCTCCATGTTGTGACACCATAAATCTGATCTCTGATGTATGTCATTGTGCAGGCAGGAGAAGCTATCATAAAAGACTCTGTTGAACCTATATTAGAAGATTATCGACCTCCTGGAATTTCGTCAATGAAGTTCAGCAAACTGTCCTTGGGAACTGTAGCTCCTAAGATTGAAGGTAGCAACATAAAACTATCGAATAAATTGTTATGTTCTTTTTTATTAGACCTTCTACCGGAGAATCTATAAGCAATTCCTTAGTGATTTCTCCGATGCTAATTAATTCATACTCCTGAGCAATTAAATTAGTTTCTCTAGATGGAACATTTCTTTGGTAACGATGAAGTCTTGTTGTTTAAGGTTACCTCAAACATTAAACTTTAATCATGTGTGATTCTCTCATTGGAAGCATGTATAATACCTAATTATGCAGGTATTCGAGTTCAAAATCTTAAAAAGGGTCAAATTATTATGGATATTGACCTCAGATGGGGCGGTGATCCTAATATTGTTATAGAAGTTGATGCAGTGGTTGCCTCTATACCCATTCAGGTTGGGTGCCTCAACTCTTCACCTGTCTAATTTGCTGAGGACAATTTTACTCTGATTAGTGAGTTATCTAGGAAGCAGCTGCACTGACCTTTGCCAAATTGGTTGCAGTTGAAAGATTTACAAGTCTTCACTGTTATACGTGTTATATTCCAACTAGCTGAGGAAATTCCCTGCATTTCTGCTGTTGTTGTTGCTTTACTTTCTGAGGTATACATAGATTCTATGAGAAACATATGTTTGTTACATTCTTCAGTTTCTGTTGTTTCTAACTCTTCCTTTTGCTCTCCTTTTATTTTTAATTGTGGCTGCTATTTCGCATGATCTGTCGTAATTCAGCATTTAGAGTTCCTTTGAACTGTGTTTTGATAAAATAGTATCTTCAATGAGATGTTAGACCATAGATTTGAATGCCATAATGTCTTGGTTTTAGATGGAAAATCGTGTAACTTGACTTGTAACTAGGATATGCTATGATTGCCAGGGAGTAAAAGACCACCTTAAAGTAGGTCTAAGACATTCTCTTGGTTTAAGTGAACATGAAATATTCTACTAACACAGAACGTGACTACAGTATGAGAACAAGGATATACACTGCATGAATTGGTCTGACAGGTGTACTCAAATTGTTTCCAAGAACAAGAATAGAAGTGTGAACTTGCACTTAGTTATATTACTCTGGATGCTTAATCTTACTCAAACATCTCAACTCTCAATTGGTTTACGACTCTGTTTTATATGTTCAATTGGACATTTGAATGACTGGTACCTTGTTTATCCAACCAGCCAAAGCCAAGAATTGATTATACTTTAAAAGCTGTTGGTGGAAGCTTAACAGCTCTTCCTGGACTTTCTGACATGATAGAAGTAAGTACTACTAACAATGTGCCTTTAGCAGTATATTTTATATTTCAAACTTCCCCACCTCAATCTAACACTGGTGTGTTTCTCATTGAAAGGACACTGTAAATTCAATTGTAACAGATATGCTAGAATGGCCTCACAGAATCGTTGTACCAATTGGAGGCGTACCTGTGGATACAAGGTACCAATTGAATGGCCTCAAGGCCTTTCCAAATCTGTCATATCCTTCTGAATGTAAAATCTAGGTCTTCTAACGGAATACTTAACCGTTGTTTATGGTGTCATGCAGCGATTTGGAGCTTAAGCCACAGGGGAAACTAACTGTAACTGTAATGAGGGCTACAAACTTAAAGAACCAAGAAATGATTGGAAAATCTGACCCATATGTGGTCGTGTATATTCGTCCGCTGTTTAAGTTTAAGACAAAAACCATTGACAACAACCTAAATCCTGTTTGGGATGAGACATTTGAGTTGATTGCAGAAGACAAGGAGACTCAGTCTCTTCTCCTAGAGGTTTAATTGCTACATCCATCTCTCATTTTTTATTTTTTATTTTATATTGAATCTACTCTATCTAGAACATATTTTCTCCATGGTTATACATTCTCTTGAGAAAATTAGTTTTGACAATCCAGCCTCTTTGATTGCATTCTTATTTTCTTGTCACAACCATGACTGTGAACAGGTTTTTGATGAAGACATTGGAGAAGATGATCGAATGGGTGTCACAAAGTTGTCTCTGAATGAGCTTGAATCCGACACTCCAAAAGAAATTGAATTAAGGTTGCTGCCAAAATATGATATGCTCAAAATCAAAGATAAAAAGGATAGAGGAACTATTACCATCAAGGTACACGCCAAAAATCATAGTTTTTGTCATGAAGTCCCATTTTTGTTATGAAACTTTTTTTTTTTTTTACTTTGGTATTCTCCCCTTTTAAGGCAGTCACTGATCTACAATGTAAACATTATGAATCTGAGTTGCGAAAGTAGTTTTGAAATGTGTATAGCTCCATCTATACTTGGTTTCCACCCCAAAGCACAGACGCAAATGATTGTGTTCAATTGAACCTAGTATTTTCGAGATGAGTCATAGATTGAACTGATTAAACTTCAAGGCAAGATGATGGTTACGTTGTCAAAAATGCAGATACTGTATCATGAATTCAACAAGAAAGATCAATTAGCAGCTCTGGAGGAAGAGAAGAGGATCATAGAAGAAAGGAAGAAACTAAAAGCAGAAGGGGTTATTGGAAGCTCAATGGAAGCCCTTGATGGTGCAGCAGCTTTAGCTGCTTCAGGTGTTGGCGCGGCAGGAAGTGGCATTGGTGCAGGATTAGGTGCTGGTGTAAGGGTAGTAAGAAGTGGACTAAGCAAAACCAAAAAGTTTATGGGAAGAACCTTCACAGGACAGTCAACCAATCACAAGAAAAGTGACTCTCACTCTCCTCCAAGTGTTGTTAATCAAGATTAATAATATCCTGTATATACAGCAGTCCCTATATAGATTTTCAATAATGATTAGTTGTTTTTTTTTATGAGTTAGATCTTAGTGTTTGGATACCATATGTTGATTGATTCAATGATGCTTATTTCTAAAGATGGAAATTAATCTGTTGATGCAAACTACAACTTCTCAATCTCAACTAGGCTCCTTACTTCGATACATATTTCTGTCTTATGTTAGCACATATATGTATTTGTAAATGATCATAGGAGATCGTCTCATTTTATGTTGGTAACAATATTACAACTTGATAGAGTCAAATATTTGTCTTCTATTTTATGTTAGTACAATCTCATTTTGGACTTTGATAAATCACTTTCTTATTTTAACTTCTCAATCATATTATTACTTTAACATGTCATCCTATAAGCCATAAATGAATTCAGAACGTCGGGGTACAAAGAGGATTGAACATGAACAACAATATTATTAGTAATATAAACGACATGCAAAAGTAACTTTAGAAACATGAACATTAAAATGCACTTGTAACATGAAACTATCAAATTCAAAATGATCAATCATTATCATAGATGTTAAAAAATGAAATTAAACAAATTGGTGGCAGTTAGACTGGCGACAAGCATCGCAACATAAGAGAAATTGTATTTCTTCAACTGCAGAATTCAAACAATAGATGCTAGTTATTGTTCAAAGAATATACTGTGATTCAGGACATTACAAGCTTCCCTTCACCCTAGTTATACATTTCCATGCTGAAAAAGGTCGGTTACTAGTGAAAAAGGCAGCAGATATCAGAATCGAACAATGAATATAAGAGTGAACACAGCAAAGAATAAGCGATTCAGGGGATGTTGCATACTGGAGACAAGAGAATAGCTGTATATGGGAGCTCTTCTGTCATTAGAAGATCATGGAAACGTGACTATGCGTGTGTAGAGCAGAAACCTTCATTCACCAAGTTTGCAGGTGCGAATGTATGGATGATCAAACTTAATGTATTTGGTCCAGTATGACTTGTACTTTGTCATAGCCAACTCTAGCCATGGTTTCATGTTCCCGTTGTAGTGTATCACAGCAGCCTTCTCAATTTCTGACCCATCAATGCTTGGGCTGTAACCCAAACCTAGAACATGCCACGACTTATCCAGTGGATGTGTAAGACCATAAAATGTCATTAGCCCTGGAGGTAGTGTCCCTAGTTTCCAAAGGACCCTGTCTTCATTCTAATGATCAAGGCAAAAAGGAATGAAAATTAGTCAGTAAGATCCCATGGAAATTAAGGTTTTCTCTATGTATTTGGCATGGTACTGGGAGAAAAGCAGACTTCCAAATTTCAGTACATGTATTCAATCACTATATTGGTATAAAGTAACAAATGATATAATCCAAGTATTCTGAGTCGAAGTAAAAGACTAAAAGTTAACTTCACTTATGAAAATAAGCGTAGAGGGACCAAAACAGTAAAGAAAAGCTATATATCAGAGATGGAAAGGCAGTAAATTCCTTACCATGTTTTGCCACTTGTGATATATACCAGTTATGTCTCTCTTCTTCCACTCCTTAAGATCAAAAATGTTCATCCCATATGCCCACCCACAAGCATTTGGGTCAAAGTTTTTGGCAATATGAGGATTTGAGAAATTTAGATACTTGTCAAAACGGTGAAAACTCTCACCACATGTTTCAACAGCACCATTCACTTTTTCATGAAGATTCACCGACCACAGTCCTGTCAAGTCTTTCTGAACAACAATATCGTCATCAAGAAAAAGAATTTTATCCAATTTGGGATAAATCTGAGGGAGATAAAATCTGAGGTGATTGAGCATTGAAAGGTATTTGGGGTTCCGATACTTCAAATTAGAAGAACCAGCTGAAAGTGTGGTGGAATGTGAACCCTTGAAATAATATTCCTTCATAGCAGCAGACTCTAGCTGCCGCAGGACAGGGCAGTATGACGAATTAAGCCACTTGAACTCGTCAACATTTTCAACATGGATTGTAGCTTTTCCAGGAGGGTTCAACAAGAACCACATATTCATAGCTCCAAAGTTCAACTTATCAGTGACAAGATGAAATACATGTTTCGCTGGGTCCTGCAAGTAGATCAGTGGAATTTTTTTTTCAATAGCCCATCCAAAATTAGCTTCTAATATGTAGCCAACATGCTTTCTGGTGAAGTAACTATCAGCACCATTCAAGACATTTAGATATATCAAAGTTCAAAGTGTATGTTATTTTTACCACGCATAAATATAAGGTTTGTGATTGTTATCAAGGATTAGGGACATCGTCAAGTGATACAGAAGAATATAGAAAGTCTCTCACACATGCATAGTAGGATGATGGCCTGAATAATGTCAGAAAGAATTCCTCACCTTAGCATTCTTGATAGTTGAGTTGACAACTACTGAAGCAGCCAAAACATTGTCAGAGAACAGGGCATAATGGAAAAGACTGGGATTTTCCAGATTCTCACTTCTAGGGAACTTTCTTTTTTCAGGAGGGAGGAGGTAATAATCAATAGCCAGACGCATGGATAAGCAGTGGATACCATTCGGAATGGTCTTTGCAGCTAATTGGCTCAAAAATGTGCTCTGCCTCTTTAAACTTCTAACTTGCTCATCCGCAGACTGCAGTATTGCTCTCAGCTTCCCTGTGACAAGCTTACAGTCATAGAGTTGCTCTTTAGCTTTGGAAAGCACTTGGTCCATTGATTTAATCTTCTCATGCGCACTATTTGAACATAGGGGAATGAAATGATTTAATCTTTCCTATACGAAACAAGGACATATGGACAATGTCAAGTATCCAAAAGTCAAAAAGAATTTGGTACCTGCGAGTTAGATCAGCATCATACATTGCTTCACCTAACGCATGTCGACTTTCTTTAAGCTGCTTCTGTAACTCTTGAGCCAAGCCAGGCTTCTTCTTCATCGTTGCAATGCTTATATAGACCCTTGCCATAATAATTTGGTCTCGCATCAAGTGTACCTTTGAATCAGTATTCTCATTTTCATTCTCTTTCCTCCATATGCTATACTTCCCCAGCACAGCAGAGTCAACTGATTTAGAGCGTTCAAGGGCAGCATTTTCAAGCTTCACAGTTACTTCATCGTCCTGTTTCACTAAAGCAGCAGCACGCTTTTCACGTCTCCTCTCTCTCAATTGCTGCACAGCACTTGAAAAACTATAATAACACAAATAGCTGAGGTAGACAAAGGTAGGGAGAAGGTAGGAGGGAGAGAGAGAGTGAGTGAATCTAAGCACTTCAAATCAATCAATCTCTCTCTTTGCTGATAGCAGAAGTGCAACAAAAGTAAATGCAAGTATAAAGTGGCTAATAATTAGAGTACCCTTCTGGCCAAAATAGCAGGTGTATGAAACTTGGAACGATCATCTGCTTGGAAAAAAATATATCTAGTTATTCATACATCTGTGAGGCACTCAAAAAATACCATGATGCAAACAAACTATTTACCATCTACAAGATCATCTTGTTTAACTCTGGAGATTTCAGTTCTGACAAATGCAGCTATCTGAGTCCACTTGTTTCCCTGTGATACATCCAACATGCTAACAATCAGTCAGCATCTATTTCAGCAATAGCTAATGAATACAAACAATATCCAAGCTTGTGTCTGACTCTCATTCTTAACCTCTGCATTATTAGTATTGCTCTTGGCCAATATTTTTTCCTTAACAAAGCTGGACTCCTGTTTACTTGTAGTAGTTGAAAAATCATTATTATCTGTAAAAGGAACACTTGGGTTATAACAAGCTATGCAAGCTTAGGGAGGATAGTATAAGCGAGACAATTAAATACAATTTATGCATATATTTTTGTGAATTAACAAATACATCATCAAGTGTCTAGGCATACAAAGATTCTATTCAATACCCACCTTGAACCACCACTAAAGTACTCACTATTTTTCTCACTATAAGGAGCTCCAACATCAATCAAAATGGTGCCAATTACCTCAAAAACAATGTTAAAGCTAAAAGCAAAAAACATTGACAAGGTCCCTAAGTCTTAAAGTGAAAAGCTCTAAATGAAGCATATGCTTTTTGAAGTGAAGTGCACAATTTGCGAAAAAAAATAAAAGGGCTCAAATGTATATGAATTTAGTATTATAAATCTACAATCATCAAATTTTGATTAAAATAATTAACTCCAGTATCCTAAATACAATAACGCCGAATATGAATCCAACTCCTTAGGGGTCATTTGATTTGAAAGACTGATGGTATTAAGTTTTTTCCATGTTTGATTTGTATTTTCAATCATGTATAACTAATCCTGGAATAACTTGATACACCAATTGGTGAAATATTTTACACCACCAACATGGAATAACCAAGGATGGATACGTACGAGTTTGCCCGAACTAGTAGCTTTGGTCCAAACATTGTATTTGGCAATGTATTCTAAAAACTAAAAGCGCAAACCATTGACTAGGTCCTAGGGCTAAAATTGAAAAGTGCTAAATGAAGCACACACTTTTTTGAAGTGAAGTGCACAATTTATTAAAAAATTGAAAATGCCGAAACATGTACAAGTTTAGCACTATAATAATCAAACTATGATTAAAATAACTAATCTCAGCACCCTATATACAATAATGCAGAATATTAATCCAACTTCTCAAAGGTAGTTTGGTTTGAATGGTTTGAAGGACTAATAAAATAATCGTGGTATAAATTTTTTTAAAAGTTTAGATTTGTATTTTGAATCATGTATAACTAATTCTCGTATAACTTAATACACCAATTGGAGAACTATTTTACGCCATTACCAACATGGAATAACCAAGGACGGACCTAAAGCATAGCTGCAAATTATGTCGAACACAGTAACTTTGGTCCAAACACTCTATTTGTCGTAAAAGATTTATTAAATATGTACAAGTATTATTATTGTTTTTTTTTTAATCGTGGTATTTGGACCAACTAGCATCACCTCAACTAATTTAATTCTAAGGAATTTTTGCTACCTCCCACCAACACAGGTGCCTGGTAATCTATCCACCAAAGTTAGGATAGATGAGAAGAACCACCTAGTATTTTTCGCCTCTGCTGAGAATTGAACATCAGAGCTCATCATTCATTGACAAAATGGATGCATGAACAAGTATTAATTTAGAACTCAATAACTTAAAAAGACTAGAAACCAAACCCATAATCTTCAAATCTTGGCTCCACCATGGGAATAACTTATCCATGTATTCCTTTTACATGGATAAAACACCAAAAGTACAAAACTACCCTTGTCTTCCAAGAAATATACAAGAGTCGAGCATCCAAGGAGAGAATTGTAAATCGCTCTTAAGTTCAATACATAGAGCAAATACATGGTATCTTGTATGTCCAATTTTAGTGCAACGAACCAAATACTCAACAAGAATTAATACATACATAATTTATTCCTACATTACTATCTCTTCATTATAGTCCCTAAATAACTGATCCTCAAACCAAAAACCGCTCAAAGTAAAGATCCAGAGAACCAACCGCTTCTTGTTGGAATCACTTTGCGTGTCATTCTATGAACTTTGAAGCCCATATTTCTCCAAGATACATCGCTTCAAGCGGTGAAGCATGACTTTTAATAATACTGATCAAGCATCCAACCTAGTCACTGGTTCCATTCCAAAACTACAGGTTATCTAGTCTCTACTGAAGAACCTAATGAACTAATTTTATATATTCTTAGTATTTTGAGTGCATATGATATAGTTGAAAATGTTATTCCTCAAAAAATAGAATTACCCATTACAAAAATTGTCTCTTTAAAAAATCCAATATATCTAATTACAGCTGATTAATTGCATTAAGATAAATCTTATGTGTTGTCTATAGCTACTTGTTTACACCAAAATAGTAAAGTGCTAAGTAGTTTGTCTTGATCTTCTGTATGTTGCTCCAAAAATAGAATCTTTCTTGAAAATAGTTTATCTTGGAAATCATTTTCTTGACATAAATTAATCGAACAAGTTGTAGCCAGTCTAAAACTACAATTACATAGTGTTGTGGTAAGGTGATGGCCATTGTCTAACTTGAGGAATCTACCAAATATTGATTGGGGGGATGTGCCTATGTAGACACACTACGTCAACACACAGGTGCCTTGTTAAATGAGCAATGAGTTACTTAATTTCACAACCTAGGTGTGAGGGACTACTGATATGGGATTTAAATAAACTAAATAGATATATAGATTATTTCAAAGATATCCCAACCAATTTGAGATTACGACAATTTATTATTTTGGTTGTTCTTGGGGTTGAAGGTATGTAGAAGAAGAGATGTGTATGCTGCCAATTCAATGTATTGAGAACGCAAAAAATAGGCCTTTTATTTGACATTTTTAAGCAAAGTGGCAGATAGTTAAAAGCGCATTTTGCATCTTTCTCCATTGTTCAAACCATTTGGATTTGTATTTAGATTTGGAGCCATGGAGATACCTCTAATCATAAAGAGAACAAAAGGAAAAACCCTTAAAAAGAAATCCTATCCGATATTTCACAACATTATTGTGATCCTTTAAGGGGCAGTCTCTAGTCAGTTCCCCTTATTATCAAACTATAGCATACAATTCCCTGTGTCCTAAAGTAATTTATTCTTTCTCTTTTTATGATTTTCAATTTTGGATTTGTGCATAAGTTATTTCAGCCTTTCTAAAAAGGATAGCATTTCCCAACAAAGTTCAATATTTTTCCAATATAATACTATATAATTCAATAACCGACTCCAACTAGTTTGGAATTAAGACTCAATAGAGAGATCAACTGTGTGTTACTTGCACTTTCTAACAGATGTGAAAATCCCTCATCTATTCTAATCTTATATGATTGCACATCCATCTTACGTTCTTATTTCTACGACACTTGTCTTGTACAAAGGGACTTTGTCCCAACATTTACTCTTGTATGATATTTCTTGATCTCATCATCGTTCTATAGAACTTATCTTTCTTTGGCTAACTATCTTCCTATCACCTACAACTCTGGTATTGCTTACATTCACACTATTCTGTTTTAATTCTACATCTTATGGTTTCATCTATTATCCTATTCTTCTAAGAGATTAAATTTGTCTATATTTAAATATCACAATCCCATGTAATCTTACTTCAGTATCACTCTTCATATAGGGGTTAAACTTGTAATGCAAACATTATTTCTAGTTCAACTTATCCAGAAACTAAATGAATTATACAGTCTTTTCCTATGAATTTAAATCTAAACTGAAAACTCTAAATAAGAACTGCTAAAGATTGCATATCAGCTAAACTGTAACTTCTGTAAGGGGTCGTTTGGTAGAGTGTATCAGAGAAAATAATGCATGCATTAGCTTGATGTATTAGTAGTACCTCGTTTGGTACACTTTTCTAACCTATGCATAACTAATGCTTGTATTAGTAATACATTATATTGTGTATTAAAGAGTGTATTACTAATACCATCTATTTCTATGCATTAGTAATGCAATGGGTTCTGATGCATGCATTAACATTATTAAAGAAACATTGCCCTTAAAAACTTTTTTTATATCCTTTCCACTATATTTGTGGAGGAAATTTTGTAAACAAATATTTTTTCTAAGAATATTATGCAATGCATTATATTTAACACTTGCATTAGATTACATAATTACGAAACTAACCTCAAAACTTTTTTGAAACATTTCCTAACATTTTCTTTTTTCTTTTAATTTTCTTTGTTGTCATATGTTTTTATTTTCATTTACTTTTCTATGTCTTTTAATTTGTTGGTGTTCTAATAGACTTTATGGCCTCTTAAATATATTTTTGTAAGAAAATAATAATCTAATTTCAACATAATTTAATAAAGAAATTACTATTGTGGGGATAAATTTGATAACAAAATTCTTTTCCAGCTTTTCACAAAAATATTTTGACTCAAATAGTATAACTATTTAATATTATTTTTTAAAAAAAAAGAAGAAGAAGAAGAGGAGGGGTTAATGATGTTTTACCAAATAGCTTTGTTGCAAGGAAGTGCAAAAATAAATAAAGTTTGAAGGGTATTTTTGTAACCACATATTTTTAAATAGAAATTATGCAAGATTTGTTATTTTTAATGCATCAAACCAAATAATGTATAAGAAATAATATTTGCATAACTAATAACTAATGCAAGAACTACTAACGCAAGCGCTACTAAATGCACCCTATTTTGCATTATTCTTATACACTCTACCAAACAACCTCTAACGGTACAATCTTTGTATTTCAATAAATATTCAATTATCCCCCCACCACCACCCACCACCCAAAAAAAATACATCAACTAAATCCATATGGAGAAGTTAAGAAATTTTTTGATACACACATGCAAGTTTTCTTCAATTTTGTTTTTTCCTAAGCCTTTGCATAAGCTAGTATCCGGTAGTAATACTATCAGACTGATGTCAAGAGATCAGACAGGCAATATAATTAGCAAAATCAAATTCTCCGGTGCATCCATCAGCCGTAAAGGAGAAGGTGCTAAGAGAAAATAGTATTGTTACATAGTTACTTCCACATTTTTAACATCTTACATAAAATATAGGAAAATGTACAGATAATTTCCATACTTAAGCAACAGTGCTCTTTTAGTATATATAACATTCTTCAATTAATAAATCAAGGAGTGTGTCAGTCTGAAGAATTACATAGACTCGTTTTCCACATTTAGCTCTACTCCATACATTATCCGAAAAGTAAAGAAATTTAGTTAGCCACACCAAATTTAAATCAATACATTCCACGAAATGAATTCTAAAACAAATTTAAGCCTCAAAGAAAATCACAAATTTGAATCAAACCAATGTTGAGTACTAAGAGCCTGTTTTGATGGGCTTATAAGCATAAACTTATAGATTTTAGCTTACGTTCGCCTAAAAGCACTTCTATTTTTTTTTTACCCAAACAATACTAAAGTGATTTAAAACTATTTTAGCTTAAAATCACCTAAATTAAGACAATCCAACAGTACAAAAACTGAAGATAAACAACTCCACAAGATTAAATTTAACTCTTCAAACCACAATTCAGCAATGCGAGAAAATTTATACTAACCAATTGAAGTAGAGGTGTTCACACCACGGCCCACGAAGAAAATCAATGGAGCAAGGAATGAACAGAAAACAAGAACCAATATTGAGTAACAAGATACATTTCCACTGTTCCTAATAGATAATCCCCTCTTCAATGCCATTTCCTGTTCAACCAAAAAAAAAATAATCAACAACAAAAAATTAAAAATCTCGCTAATGAAACATGAACTAGATTAAATTATACACAAATAAAGTGAAATATAGAGAGATTATACATAGGAATATATTCCAGAGAGTTCTCCTGCTACAAGAAGTTCATAACCCAAAAAAAATCGAAAAAAATTCAAAAAAATTGGGAATCTGAATTGATAATCGAAATTGTGTGGGTGAAAACGATAATGTAATTATACAATTTTGATTATGGAGAAAAACGGAGAAGATGAAAGTGAATCTGAGAATTTGAGCGATAAAAGATAGAGATCCTTTTCAATTTTCTTCATCTCTGCATATTTGTTTTTCTGGTTATGTATGGAGTACTGCAAAAGCGGAACGACGCCGTTTCGACCTTGTAGATAGATTCCTATACCAAATTTATTAATTTTTCGATATAAATTTAAATTAAATATAATAATATAAATATTAATATCACCTTAAAAAAGACAAAAGTAATTAAAAACTATGGTAAAATATTTATATGATCAAACGTAGAGCTAATGTGGACACTTACAAAAAATTACTGCCAATGTGATAAATCTTTATTTTTTAATTTTACAAAGTGCACTATATTTTGATAAAATCATATCTTCTATTTATATCTACGTGTTATTAACAAAAAAAGAATAATTAAGAATTACAAAATTAATTCAAAATATAAAAATAAAGTAATTATTAAATTAATTTAAAATATAAAAATAAAAAATAAAAATTTCAAATAGTACAAAAAAACTTAAAAATTCAACAAGCAGTTTTTACAGCTTTTTAAAAAAAATCAAAAATTTAAAGTTACCTTAACTTTTTAGTATTTTTCAATTTTCAAAACATATTTTTTGATTTTGAATAAAAAAATTATGAGAAATAAAATAATATTATAATAATTAGTATTGTCTTTCATAAAATTTTAAAGAATTAAATTAAATTTACAATTAAATTAACTAAATCTTCTATAGCAAAATGAAAAAATCTAACAAATTCCATGTTTATCTAACTTTCCATTTAAATCTTTATTTACTTAATAGGTAATCAAATACGATTTAATTTAAATCTGAAAAAAATAAATATGTCAAAATACAATTTGTTTCAAATATGTAACCACATTTTGTTTTTGAATTCCTATATAATAGGAATATATAAGTATATATTATTTTATTTTAAAAATGATTGTAAAATAGTTGTTAATTAAATAGAAATAATCTTAAAACACTTCTAAAAATAGGATAATATAAATGTAAATATATATTTATTAATACACAAAAATTAACTACATTACAAAAATTTAAATTAAACTAACGTGAATTTAAAATAATCCATTACATATGTTTTATACACGTTTTTTTGGGAAAATATTATTTTATAGGTTTTTTGACTTTTTAGAGTCACCACTTAATTTTTTGAGAAAAATCAAGAAAACTATACTTTAAAAAATCAATTTGAAAGATTTTTAAAGGGTTCGGGGATTCTTATTGACGTCTTAGGAAGGTTTGAAAGCAGCTAAAATGTCCGCTTACTTGAGGTTATTCGACAACTAGCTTATTTGGCTAAAACGTCTGATTTAAACTTAAAAATCACGTAGAGTTCGTTTGGAAAAAAAGTTTCATTTTCACTATCTAAGAAAGAATTGGTTGACAAACTTGTTCCTTTTAGAATTCATCTAGATTTGGATTTCAATTTTTAATCGATAAAACATTACGGTGTTTTGCAGGGGACTTGGATTTCTTTAACTTTAAAACTAAACGGCAAATAAGAGCAGATAAGTAAACAAAAACAAGAGAGGCAGAGAGAGAGAGAGAGAGTTGGTTTCAAATTCGAATTTTCTGTCCGCCTGAATCGGTATTTGGATTCATTTGTCTTGAATTTTTGACCCATGTCAATTGTACCTGTCCTAGACTAAAAAAAATAATAACAATACAAAACGGCAAGGTCTTAGGCCCAAAACAACAAAATACAACATTTTGAAAGGAAAAAAACAAATATAAACGCAGATTTTTGTCCCAACTTCTTCAATTCATCCACTCGCTTCGAATTTTGACTCCAAGATCTGTTCGCCTCTTCTATGGACTGATTCGAAAGGAAGAAATTAAGTCTTTACGGCTTTCTCGAAATGCAAAAGGAAAGTCAAAACTTCGTGGAGAACCCCGAGAGTTTTCACATGCAAAAATAAAGAAAGAAATTACGGAGGAAATAAATGTCCAATGACCACATGATTAAACAAATAAGTAAGGAAAATGAAGGTAATTTATATGGATCATTCAAAGGGATATGCATGAGTTTAAAATCGACACACTTCCAAACACAACATGTAAAGAATTATATCCCAAGGAGAAGACAATCGTAGACAGTCATCACGATTAGGATATATCATTCGTAAAAAAAATAAAAAGAACTCTTAACTAGACAAAAATGATATCAATGAAGCATATAAAGGTAAAAAGACGAAGAAGGGAAATCATCATCTGAACACATCTAACTAAGACTCTTTAAACCTATGACTTAACATTGAATGAACAAAGGGTGCAATTTTTTGAACTGATTAATTTCACAGAAACTAGACATTCGCATTTTTTATTTTTTTTCTAGGGAAAGGGGTCTGATATACCCCTCAACTTTGTCATTTGGAGCTAATATACCCCTCGTTATAAAAGTGGCTCATATATGCTCTTACCGTTATACAAACGGCTCACATATACCCCTCCCGTTACAAAATGGCTCATATATACCCTTCATTTAACGGAAGTTAAAAAATTAGTTTTAAATTGATATTTATTACTTGTAAATTTTTTTTAAAAAAAATATTTAGGGATATATATGATTCTTCTATCAAAGTTCAAGGTATATTTTAATTTTTTTTCATATATAAATTATTTTTTGACTTTTTTTATTATAATTATTTGAGTTTCTTATTCTTATGTTTTTTCTTTCATTCCTTAGTTTAAAGAGAAAAAATTTAAACTATTTTTTTTGTGTGTATTGTAATTTAATTTCGTATTCGAAGAAAAAATTTGGTCATCTACAATAAGTTTTACAAGAATATTAGTGAAACATAAATAAATTTGATTATCAAAATAATAATTATAAATTAGTCATTGAAACAAAAAAAGGTCAAAAAAAATATGTTTGACGGGGATTAAATTTACTCATATGGAATTATATTTTTTAGACTAAAAATAATAAAAAATTAGATTAAAATTATTGTTTTTTCCATTTCCGTTAGAGGAAAAGGGTATATGTGAGCCATTTGTTTACAAGTAGGGATATATATGAGCCACTTTCATAACAAGGGGTATATCAGCTCTAAATGACAAAGTTGAGGGGTGTATCAGACCCTTTTCCCTTTTTTCTATTATTTTTTTAAGGGAAAAGGGTCTGATATACCCCTCAACTTTGTCATTTAGAGCTGATATACCCCTCAACTTTGTCATTTAGAGCTGATATACCCCTCGTCATAAAAGTGACTCATATATGCCCTTACCGTTATACAAACGGCTCACATATACCCTTGCCATTACAAATGGCTCACATATACCTTTTAAATTTATATTTGTTACTTCTAATTTTTAAAAAAAAAAATTATTTAGGGGTATATATGATTCTTTTATCAAAGTTCAAGGTATATTTTAATTTTTTTCATACATAAATTATTTTTTGACTTCTTTTATTATAATTATTTGAGTTTTTTATTCTTATTTTGTTTTTTCTTTCATTCCTTAGTTTAAAGAAAAAAAATTAAACTATTTTTTTTTTGTGTATTGTAATTTAATTTCCTTTTCGAAGAAAAAATGTGGTCATCTATAATAAGTTTTACAAGAATATTAGTGAAACATAAATAAATTTGATTATCAAAATAATAATTATAAATTAGTCATTAAAATAAAAAAAAAGTCAAAAAAAAATATATTTGACAAGGATCAAATTTACTCATATGAGATTATATTTTTTAGAAAAAAATAATAAAAATTTAGATTAAAATTATTATCTTTTTCATTTTCGTTAGAAGAAAAGGGTATATGTGGGCCATTTGTTTACAAGTAAGGGTATTTATGAGCCACTTTTATAACGAGAAGTATATCAGCTTTAAGTGACAATATTGAGGGGTATATCAGACCCTTTTCCCATTTTTTAATGAAAGGCAGTAGCAAACAAAAGGCGTCACATTACTCCACTATAATATAACAAAGAGATTCACTATCATTTTTTTTTATTTCCATGCTCTTGTATAAGAAGAAAAAAAAAACAATCACAATTTGTAATAATTAACAAGGTCCAATATAAGTGTCTAAAATATATATAATTTTTTTTGGTGTTAACAAGAATCATTTTAATTAGTTTTAAACAATATTATGCTTTTATTTAGTACTAATCAACGGACGTGATTGTTCGCAATATCATCACATTAACATTAAAATTACTTGCAAACTTCAGATATCGTTTTTTTTTCTTTTCTATTTTACTTATACCCTCTTACACTACCTCGATAACTTTAAAGTATGAAGCGATTAATAGATATTTACATGATCCCAAATCAATTTCTATTTTAAGCAAGACGGTTCAAAACGCTTATAAATGTCCAAATTAAACCAAACCAACAGAACAGGAATATAAATGTCCATATTTAACTAAATTGAAAAGGGATTAACATGGACATCAGGGAGAATGAAACAAAGCAACCAGTTTACTCAAAATACATCAAGCTAATTTTGGCGAAGGAAACAAAACTCAGCCAGCTTCAAAAGCCAAAACATAACCACCAAGCAATGACTCTTGACTTCTATTTACTGTCAAGACTCAAAACCAAAGAAAAAGGCGCAGACCAACACACAACGCCAAATGAAAAGAATAAGCAGTCATGAAAGAGAAATTTAGCTGCAATTTCGGGACAGACGAGCGAAGAAATAGCGAGCTGAGTTTTGGTTTCGTATCTAACCAAACTAGGAAGAAAGCAACTTTTCTGATTTCAAATCAAACAAAAGTGTCTGGGACTTTGCACTGCAACGATCATTCCCATAAAATCCGACTGTTTTTGGGTTATCAAGCGGGAGAATTGTTAGCTAAGATTGGGGTAAAAATTGAACATTCACTTCAATTCCAATATTTGAAAATTTTCTGACAGTTGCTTTAGGACGAGAAATTCACCCAAATTACGCGAATCAAGGACGCTTGACATTGATAGAGGTGCAGGCGGTTCTGTCCTGCTGCACGAGCAAAAGGAGAAACAATTGCTGGCGTCGCTTGGAGATGTTGCTCACATTGTGAAGGAGGGTTTTTGGATTATCATCATACGACGCGCCAAATTTTTCCCTTCCCCTCTTTTAGCTTTTTGTCGTTTCGATCCCTTTGTGAAGAGAAAATTTTGAGGCTAAAGGAATTGGGATGAGGGTAATTAAGAGCTAAGGACGTTGTAGTGAATTGGAATTGATTTGGTGAACGGGAAATTAATCTTGAATGGATCAATAGGCCCAAACTTGGCTCTTAACAAATGATTAGATTTGAAATGGGGGTTCAGCCAATTAAACGCAATTTTGGCTAAACGAATTTAAAAAGTAACCAAATTGATATAATTCGTCTAAAATTTAAATAAATTGAATTGAAGTAAATTAATTGACGAGATTCTTAATTTAAACAAGATAAAATAGTTAACTCAAGTAAAACTAAAAAGACTCAAAAATATAAATTATTAATTTCGCCGATTTTTTTTTAACCAAACGTGAAGTAAGATTAAAAACTAAAAATCTCCTTTACACGGTTTTAAAATATTTTATAAAATAAACTAATGATAAACAGGGTTTGCAAAACATATAAAACACATATACACATAGATGTATATTTTATAAGTAATATACATACATATATATTTCTTATACAACTAAGAAAATCGACTAAAGTAATTTTAAAATGACTAAAAGGTTTTGAATTTTATAACATTAATTATTTTAACTCGTTTGGAAATCAAGAAGCTCAATAATTAATTTCCATCGGGGTCGAGGGAGGGGGGTCAAAATTGGGTGTCAACAATTGTCCCTCATTTTACTTGGGCTGATGCATGAATGCGAGGAAAATAAAATTGACTAATCCAATTTTGACCAACCACATATTCCTCTTTGGGAAAAGGATTTGGTACAGATTCTAGGAATTGTGGCCAAGCCTCGGAAAGTGGATTTCCCACATATCTCAGGCTATATGAGAAGTCAGACCATTTGTAGTTCGATAAGCTTGACTTAACGCATAATTTTGAAAGAATTTAAAAGCCATATCGATACCAAATTATGAGGGGATCAGAATGCCCGAGAATAAGATTCAAGAGAGAATGTTAGAGTACAACCGAGTTTTGGACATTGAGTCCGCCTACATATCCTTAAACTTAGGAATCAGGCTGTTTGTAGTTCGACTCGATCAGTTGAACAGGAAATCTATTACGCTAGATAACCTTTGGTTTTGGACAAGTTACAAACAAAGTCAAGTATGAAAAGAAGGCTTGTAACCTCTTAGCCATGAAGGTGGAACTCTTCACATCCATAGGTAAGAATTTACACATACATAGTTTCCAAGACTCTTGGAGCGTTGTCACTCGGATTGGAAACTTGCTTTCAAAAAATACCAAAAAATTCCGGACGCGAGACCAAAATTGACGAAACCCGAAGAAAAACCATCATGCCTTCTGATAGGGGTGTAGTTTGATTGTGGTGGAAGTCGCTCCTCTGCTCGCGTCTTAAGAGTTTGACACTCCTCTTTGGACTATGTTTCATTTCGCTGCTAAGAAAAAGTTTCACGTTGTGCTGCATCCTTTTTAATGTTGTCCGCACCTGTTGTTTTTTGAAGAATTCATCCTTTCGGATGCTATCGACAAAGACTGAGATAAAAATCATCCGCATAAAAATGCAATTCCGCACCTGTGGTTTTTTGAAGAATTCATCCTTTCGGATGCTATCGACAAAGACTGAGATAAAAATCATCCGCATAAAAATGCAATTCAAATGGGAGACAGTGTCTTTTACCGCATTGACACTTAGTCGCTCTCTTTCAACATTTGACGTCAACTCGATCAGTTTGATGTAAAAAAATAAAGCTGTAATCCTTCAACATTTGACGTCAACTCAGTTTGATGTAAAACAAATAAAGCTTATGTATTATGATTGCAATATAATCTTCAATGTACTCTTCATTTGATGTTAAAATAAATAAAAGTTGTAGTGTGCTGATATTTATTTTGATGTCGTCTTTAATGATTTCCCTTGGCGTCCATTCTTGCCGAATAAAAGATGCAGTTGATGTTGATGGATAAATATTTCTCTTCAGGTGCACGATTTCCTTCTCTAGCAGTGCAAAAATTCTCTTTCGGAATGCATGACTTATGCATGCATTTTCTCTTGCAAGACATGACTTCTACATTAGCCAAAACGATAGAATAAGCATCAAAACGTTATTTTAAATAACTCGTAATGTAAAGATTTATTTATTACTATTATTTTATTTTATTTATATATCTTAATTTATGAAGTTAATTATTTTAAATTGTTTAAACTCGAGAAGCTCGCTAATTAATTACTATCGAGGAAGGGCAAAATTGGATGTTAACACACTCCAAAAGTCATCTAATTAATAGATACATAGTTATATTGGAAGTTCTTATCACTTTGGAAGCACCTAAACATGAATCCATTTAATAGTGGATAAATCTAATGGATAATCTACATATACTATACAATTGATTCACTAACACTTTCGACATAAAATGTAAAGTTTATCTTAAGAGAGGAATAGCATATTCCTCTAGTTTCTTATTTATTTAATTATAGCTAATAATATTTTCTTGACATTTTCTGTAAGATTTATCTTAACTGTATCTTCCTCTAGTTTCTTATTTAATTAGTTATAGCTAATAATATTCTCTCAGCATAAAATGTAAGATTTATCTTAACAAAGTCTTCCTTTAATTTCTTATTTGATTAATTATAACTAATAAAATTCTCTCCATATAAAATATAAGATTTATCTTCCTTTAGTTTCTTACTTAATTACAATTATAGCTAATATTATTCTCTCGGCATAAAATGTAAGATTTACCTTAACAACATCTTCTCCTAATTTCTTATTTAGTTAATTATATAGCTAATAATATTCTCTCGGCATAAAATTACTAGATTTTAAAATGTAAATAGAATTTGCTTTAAAAGTTTAAATCATTAACACTCCTATTTTTTGGTGATGAAATTTCAAAACAGCTAAGTGTCACGGACCTAGAGAATCTATTAAGACTCCGTGTGACACTTGACAACTTACTCACGATTCTTTCACGATCTTGTAAGCTCAAGTAAACCTTTATGACTCGGAACACTAAGAGAATGCAAAGAAAGACTTAGAAAGGGCAAAGAGAACTTTAGAAGAAGGAACCTTGTATTACTACTTTACTTGGTTGGATTTGGTTGGATTCTTGGATTGGATGAGTTACAAATGAATGTCCCTCCTATTTATACTACATCCTAAGGGCCTTAGTGTAAATAAAATTTACTATACAAGTTCTTCTACTTACTACGCTTTAGTCCATATTCTAGAGAATTCTACATTGTCTAGAATATGCTAAAGTCTTCTACAAAGCTCTAAAGTATTCTAGAGAATTCTAGGGAATTCTCTAGTCTTCTTCACAAAACTAGAAGGTTCTAGAGCTCTCCGGAAACCTCTTCAAGACTCTAGCTCCTCCTCCCCCATTCGAACGTAAAATCTGGCTGGAATTGTGGCGGGACGTCACATAAGACTAGAAATATAATCAGATTCTTTAGTTATTGTTTTCTTAAGTACGATTGATATCTATATGTTAGAAGGAGCAAAGAGGCAAGCGAGATTGAACATGAAGGAAAGAGGCTAGCGATATTTGGAAAGAGAAACATTAACATGTTATGGTTAATAAATATTAATACGTTATATAGTTAAAAACGTGTATTAGGTCTAAAATATTAACACATTATGGCTATACTTCCTTTCAGTTGCTTTATATTATCCTTTTTTCTCTCTTCAACGATAGCAAACACTAACTCGCTATCTCTTTTTTTCCTTACCGTTTCTTTTCGCGATTTTCACTTCGTTCACTTAGATGCAAAAATATTTATCCTCTCAGGATAGTTTTCGATTAAAATACGATGGTGGTTAATATTTATTTCGATTGTTCATTTCTCAGATATGATTTTGCATATATTTTCTTGGAAGAATTTTACGAGAAGATGAAAGATGGTGAAAGCAATGATCACCGTTGAATATGATATTCTGTTTTTAGTACTTCTCCACTTATACATTGTGTAATTAGTGTAATGATTGTATAATTACAACATATACACCATGTATACACTTGGGAATGAAAGATTATAGAGGATATAATTGGTACTGAAATATTTTTTTCAAAAAAGGGATGATATAATTTCTCTACTTCGTGATTTAGAGTTGATATGCATCTTTATATATATATATATATATATATATAAAAGATTGCATATACGAGTATGCCCCTAATGTTATACCTTTTTCAGTTGACGAATAGAGTAAAAAAAATAACCTTAAATTTACTTTTTACTAAAAAGTATGTTTGATCCTTTAAAAGTTTAGGAATATATTCACTAGTAATCTTTTATAGTTTGACAAACTTAACTAGAGATCTATAGTTATTGCTTGATTACGCTTGATTAGGAATTATAGCTATATGTTTTGGGAGGCCAATTTTGTCCAACTTATAACATCCAAATATATATGGATATAAAAAAAATAATAGAAAAATTAGGACAGTAATGGCAAGTGTTAGGCTCATAAAAATATAATCCGTCCAATCGAACCGGTCATTTTGCTTTGTAGAATAAATATTTGTGGTAAAAATTTGAAAAACCACTAGATATCCTAAGTAGTAGGGTTAAATTTTGATTATATATAGAATGAATAACATAAAAATCAAATTTTCATTGCTTGCTTTTCTTATATTTTTATATGTAAAAAATAAAAATGGATCGGTCAAGTAAAAAAGAGTGGAAAATGGCCTGTTGTTTCCCTGTTATTCTTGACCGATCCATGAGAAGCAGCTTCAAGCTATCTAAGAGCTCCTCTTCTAGTAAACTCGATAAAAGCAAGAGCTCTATATGTAAGGACTCCTTTATTTCTTTCGAATTTATCGACAATTCCTAGCTGATTGAATTTTCTTATAATTCGTTGCTAATTCGTAGCTACATCGAATTTACATGAAATTTTCATTGTTTAGCTATAAAATTTTGTCTGTCACTAATTCCTCAGTTTTTTAGGAGATATGAAAATCTCATTTTCTTTTAATTCTTGAACCCATATAATAAAGGGAAAAATAACAAATATATCCCGAACTATTATAAATGGTGTGCAGATATCCTCTGTCATACTTTTGGGATATTGGTGCACATGTTAGTCCAAAAACTAGAGCATATATACCCTTCATACTAACGGACATACACATGTCATAATCTTATCCACCGACCCGACATTTATCAAATATCGGATCGATGGATAAGTTTATGTCACGTGTCCCTATTTAGTCTTCTGTTAGAGTGAAAAACATATATGCTCTAGTTTTTTAACGGCATGCACAACAATATCCTAGAAGTATGACAGAAGGTATCTGCATACCATTTACATCAGTTCGGGGATATATTTTTACTTTTTCCCTATAATGAAATGTATTTTTGCACTAATTCCCATGCATGATCGCGATGACAGAGCCAGAAATTCTAACAAAAATAAACAAATGATCAAATGCCACAATTGAGAATTTACATGTAATTGAGTTCATTTGAATTCAATATTTTTGTTTACGAATTATGAAGTGAATATTGTGGATGTTATGATGAATCCTTATGTGACGAAATTGTGCCGTGCCTATAGGTTCACCAACATCCTTATCGACGAAGAAGAAGTCGATCCAGGAAAATGATAACCTGGTTGTATGTTTTGGGGAGCTGTTGATAGATTTTGTGCCTACAGTATCTGGAGTTTCACTTGCAGAAGCACCTGGTTTTAAAAAGGCTCCTGGTGGGGCTCCAGCTAATGTTGCAGTTGGTATTGCAAGATTAGGTGGATCTTCCGCTTTTATTGGCAAGGTATCGTTTAATTTAATTTAATTATTCACAATTAACGATCAAAAACAGATCTGATCGAGTCCTGAACTATATATCTTTCTGTAGGTGGGTGCAGATGAATTTGGTTACATGTTAGCTGATATATTAAAACAGAACAATGTCGACAATTCTGGTATGCGTTTTGATACTCATGCTAGAACAGCGTTGGCGTTTGTTACATTGAAATCAGACGGTGAGAGAGAATTCATGTTTTTCCGCAATCCAAGTGCTGATATGCTTCTAACTGAGGCAGAGCTCGACAAGAATCTCATTCAAAAGGTAAATTTTAATTTACACGATATGCATGCATAGATAATGTTTTTGTTAAAGAATGACAAAAGTCCCACATCGGTGGTTAATGAGATGGGTAGAGGCTTGAACAATCCTTCTCCCTTTGAGCTAGTTTTTGGGGTGTGAATTAGGCCTAAGACCTAATTTCACAGTTTTATATGTATAATTTTTCGTTTCATTTTTACAGGCAAGAATCTTTCACTATGGTTCAATCTCTTTGATTGCTGAACCATGTAGGTCAGCTCATCTTGCTGCCATGGAAACTGCTAAAAATGCAGGCTGCATTCTTTCTTATGACCCAAATCTAAGGTTGCCTTTATGGCCATCCGAAGAGGCTGCTCGTGAAGGAATTTTAAGCATTTGGGACCAAGCTGACATTATTAAGGCAAGTAAACTCTCTATATATTACGATATGAACGGTTACTTACTTTATTACAATTAGAGCTGTCAAAATGGGTTTGATCGGCTAAGTCAATTCAACCGAACCCTTGATTTAAATAGGATTGAGCTTAATTTTTTTGGGCACATTTAAGAACGAAACTTTTTATACCAGCCTCATTTGGTCTGCTAGCTTCGTAGACCGAACCCTCAAGCCTTAGAGGCCAGCCAGTGGGCTATGAATATTTTAAAATATTATATATATATATATATATATATTTAAAAAATAAAAAAATAAAAAAATCAAGTATTTTAAACTAATTGATTTTTTTGTGAGAGGAATGATGGAATGATCAACATTTTCCCGTTAAATCTTACGTTGACTATTATGTATTTTTGTAAATATTCACTGAAGTGTGTGATTCATAAATGTATTTTTATAAGTATTTACCAAAGTGTGTAATTTATAAATGAAAATATGTATGTATTGATGACGTGTTCATAAACGTCAACGTTCGATACTCTTAGATACTCTTTCTAAGAGAGTAATATTATTCATATTTTATTGAAAGGCCAGTCCGTCCCAACCCGTGGCCTACTTAGGATTGAGTTGAGGTGCTATTTTACAGGCTCTTTAATTAAAAGAGTCAGCCCATCCTAACCCATTTAACTTTCTAACCCATTAGAATTGCATTGGGTTGAGTCAGTCCATTTTGACAGCTCTCATTACAATTCTTAAATTAGCATATCGGGTTTGACATGAAAGAGTTATTAATTTCAGGTAAGTGAAGATGAAATCACATTTTTGACAAATGGTGAAGATGCTTATGATGACAATGTCGTCATGACTAAGCTTTTCCACTCCAACCTTAAACTTTTGCTCGTAACTGAAGGCGGAGACGGTTGCAGATACTATACTAATGTTAGTCGTTACGTTTACTGATTTAATTCTATAAACATCTTTTTATCGCGCATAAAAAAAATACTAATAATTACTTAATTATTTCAGAATTTTCATGGAAGAGTGAGTGGCGTTAAAGTTGCAGCAGTTGACACCACAGGAGCAGGTGATGCATTTGTTGGTGGACTTCTCAACAGTATGGCCTCAGATCCAGACATTTACATGGTACTATATATCATATCGTCATTTACATCGTCAGTCAGTGTATATAAGTTAAATAATCTCAATTATTAATTTTTTTTGGATTGCGGTGCACAGGATGAGAAGAAATTAAGGGATGCACTCCTATTTGCTAATGGATGTGGAGCAATAACTGTAACAGAAAAAGGAGCAATACCTGCATTGCCTACAAAAGAAGCAGTACTTAAAATATTGGATGGTGCCACAGCTAATTGATCAAATTATACATGCCCTCATAAAAATATGATACATTGCACCACTTATGTAAAATAAATTTTGTGGAATATTTTAGTCTATAATATTATTGCTATCCCTGTAACAAAATCATGTGGATATAATTCCTTTTTAAACATTATATTATATATAATATATAATATACAAGGTGCATCTACCAATTTCAAAACAGTTG
This sequence comes from Solanum lycopersicum, assembly GCF_036512215.1. Classification (NCBI taxonomy): domain Eukaryota; kingdom Viridiplantae; phylum Streptophyta; class Magnoliopsida; order Solanales; family Solanaceae; genus Solanum; species Solanum lycopersicum. The sequence continues at coordinate 5,810,998 of NC_090809.1, forward strand.
TCCATTTTTGGCTTGTTACTTTTAATGATGTAGTAGCATATAAATATGTCATTTAACTTAATTTCAACTTATATTTTATGTTCTCAAATACTTAAATTTGCACAAGTAGACAGTCCAGTGTTGGAGTCAGAAAATTCATAAAGGCTGTCCAGAAATAGTAGTTTGTTATGTTAAGAGTGTCTAAAATATCTTATTTAATCATTTCGAATATCCAACGAAGGGTGGCTATGTTACTGGTAGACACACATCCTACAAGTGCATAAGTGGCAGTTGATTTGTATTATGTCATATAAACCGTGTCTACTTATATAAACAAAAAGTTGTAGAACATCAATATTAAAATATATATTCATGTATTATGCTTTTTAACTTATACCTCGTATTGACCAACCATCATTTGTCCACAAAGGGAAAAAACACTAAGTTGTAGCTAGCTCAAGTGCAAAACAATTTAAGTGTAATGTTATTTCACAACTCATTATATATGTATACATAATTACATTATGTATAAGGACAAAAGTGGTTCGGATCGGCCAAAGGGGAAACAAACAACGTTTTATTTCCGGGTTTATGAATAGGATTCAGTCAGCTTCACGACATAACCAAAGTGAGGCATTGTTTTTAGTCAGCTTCACGACATAATCAAAATTAGGCATTGGTTAATTTGAGGAAATCAATTTAGGGACATTGGTAATCCAATAAGTAATTCCGTCTCTACATCCGATTTTTCGCTACTGATCACCATAGAAACGTCTTCACCACCTGATGTTTGTTGCATTTCAAAACCACCACACTAAAAGCAAAAAGGACAAGCAAATTAGTTCAACTTGGAAGGCGGAAACAATTCTAGTTGGCGATGTGAACTTTCACTTAGTGATGAGGGTTTGATTCTTCGTCTCATAATCCTCAGGCCACCATTTGGATCCCCTAGCCTATTTTTTTTTTAAGAAATAGTACTACAACATTAAAGGTTGAGATGGAGAAAGAAAAATTACCTTCTCTAACAACATAACATTTTCAGATGCAAGGTCTTTCACCTGGAAATAACAATAAGATGTGTTGAGCAAAACCAGGAGATGTAAACTTGATAATAATTTTTACACGAATAAGCCACAAGTATCCTCTAGACTATGACAAAAATCTTAGAGACACACCTTAATCAAACTAAGGTCTTTTACCATGAACCCGTTTTTTTTTTAATTTTGTACATCTAAAACATCTCCCACGCACCTCAACTATATGGAGTCACGGAGCGTGTCAAGTAAGCCAAGAGGTGTGTAAAATTACCAAAACAAAAATGAGTTTGAAGATAATATATGACCTAATTAGTTAAGTTAAGGTATATTGTCTTTGAGATTTTGATCATACTCAACATGTGGTAATCTAAAATATAGATTATAAATGGTTAAATTGTATTAATAATATGTAAATAATAATTACACTGTGACTAATTGTAATTGTATACGACAATCCTTTATCTCATGTGCTAGTTTTTAAATTAAAGTTGAGTTAACTAGGTCACGATTCATTTCTTATCATGATATCAGAGTCAGACTCGTAATAATTCTTAGTTTACATGATATTACTCATTCTCCAATTATGATATATGCATAATGCTCCATTTTTTATACAAGAAATTGTCCATGCATGTTCATAAGAATTACAGCTTAAAATAATTAAATGAGTCATGAGTGTGGCCTTACATTTTCTTTCAATCTCTCAATTTGTTCACTAAAGACTTCCATCTGATCAATACAAACAAGGAATGATGTTGTCAATTTATGCTAATCTTCGTATAGATATAGATATAGATATTGCGCGATGTTTCTTTTAAAAGAAATTTAACCTTTCTTGCGCGGATGATGTTGATACTCCATTCCAACTGATGTTCCATTTGTTGAAGTCCTTCAAGACTACAAGATTCTAAACTTTCTCCCAAGAGCTTCCTAATGCAAATGGAATATAATTTACATAATTAATTACTTACATTTTATATCAAAGAAATTACAATATAAGGTTGTAAAATAGGATTAAATGTTGAACCTTTTAGATTTTTCAAGAAGTTCAATCTTCTTCATCAAACTTGATGTATCATGCTTCAAATTTTGCATATTATTCTGTTCCATGGCTGGATTTTCACACTGAATATCTTTAGTATGCCTCTGATAACGCTCGATAATCTCCTGCATGCTGCATTTCTCCACAACAACACTCAACATTATTGGCTAATTTTTCAATCATGTTTGAAATCTGTGACCATGATCAATCATGAGTGTATGACTATGTCATATGAGCATATGGAGTATTTGTCTACGAGCATACTAACTTTTGTAGACTTGTCATTGAATCGCTGCCTTAGAGGAAGGGTTCTTGAAACAAAGGCATGAAGCTTGAGAATGTGCTAAAGTGAAAACACAATGATCCATGTGGAAGACTACTCAAAGTAGGGAGAAATTAAAGAGGCTGTTGATGAAAATGGCTATTCTTGAAATGCAAGCCTAAGAAGACCCTTTGTTCATTAAGAGTATTTATGTAATAGATAATAGCTTTTTTAGACTTAGATTATTTTGATATGATAAATTCTCATGAACTGAGTTTAAACTCTTGAGAGAGTTTTAGGCTAGGGTCATAGTTGTTAGGAAATGTTGAAGAGATTGTTTGTTTGAGGATCATTCCTCTCGAGGGTTATCTAGTGATAGGTTTGTGCTTGACAATTTATTTCTCTTGTGTGGATCTTATACATTAGGTGCTTCATGAGATTCTCAATTGGAGGTTTTAGCTTTGATATAGCTATTGTTGCCAATTAGTTCTATACTTGTTTTGCTCATATATGTCATGTGATTGAAACTTCCTTGAACAATGACATTTTCTTTTTGAGAATGACATTACATGTAATTCTTCATCTTTGATTATTCTTTTTGGTACAAAAAGATATATATTATATATTGATTGATTAATCTCTTTTAAGTATTATGTCTTGTTTGATGATGATGAGATCACTCTAGTAGTGTTTAGTGGTGTGATTGTGATTGTGATGTAACTCTTTTGGTGGACTACAAATTGTTTGATAACCCACTATGAATTTGCTGACACCTTTCCCAATGATGGACACTTCTTGGATGATGATTATGATGATAAGCTTGTTGGAAAGGATTTTTTTGAAAATGAGTCTTGTCGAGTTTTTTTTTATCCGGAGTTCGAAGCTCACAAAAGAGCCTCGATTAAGTTTAGATTGCCCATATCAGCGCCCATTCAAAAGTATTGTATCAAACAAAAACTTTTTCATACCAGGGCTCGATCAATTCGAAAATCTCTTAATAAAAGTGAAGCAGTCTCACCATTAAACCACAATTCGTAGTGAGGAGTCTTATTGTTCCTTGCTAATATTTGACATTTCTGGATATTTCTTATTAAATGAATCTATTTTTTGATGACATATCAAAGAAGAGAAAATATATATATGGAAGTGTGAAATACTTTTGGTATCCTCATTTGTTCCCGTGTTTGTAGCCATGCCTTTTGAGGGATATCTTTACATTGTCAAAGTGGATTCTTTAACATTGTTTATAGTTACTACACTAAGTGGGGTGAACATGGTATACTCACCCCTAAGAACATTAATTGTACTATAATATAAAATAATATATATTTTTTATGTCTCAATTTATATGATGTTATTTGATTTGATACGAAGTTTATTTGAGAAATTAAAGATAGATTCTTTAAATTTGTGATCTAAAATAAATCATAAATCTTATTATTAAAGGTGAAAAAGAAAGCGTGTGCATAATAACTAGGGACAAAGAGAATATTATTTTTGAGATTTGGACTCTTTTACTATTGAGTAGAAGTGAAACATGAATTTAATTTATACACGCTAACATCTATCATAAATAAATTTACGCTTTGAATTTTATTAGTTCTGAATGGTAAGACAACGAGTTCTAACTTTAGACAAGATAAATTTATACGTATGATAAATTTTCAGATATACATATATGGTCTAGTAAAAAAAATTGATTTTGTCGAAAATATAATCTAAAGCTTATAGATACACTATCAATGTAATTTTACCTCTTGTTAGAATGGGTTATAGTCGCCTTCGTGAATAAACTTTTCAAGTTAGAAATTTGATTCAAGTCTCATATCTTTATATAATATTAAAATTAGATTTATTTCCGTTTGAACTTTCGCCCCACGTTCTGATTAGGTTGAACATGAAGAGGCGTGTCAAATGCTATACTGTGTTATTAAATTTATTAAATATGTATAAAAAACTCGTAAACTTTAAATTTTGACCAGAAGTGAAAGAGTAATAAATATATTGATGAGTCACATAGTGATTAGGGATCAGCAAACCGTACAAAGATTCTTAAGGTGTGCTATAAAGGAAACAACATAAGAGTGTGGCCTTTCTCAGAGGAAACACATAAAATTCAACTACTAATTTGCCAACTGGCTCTTATAATTTGACACAGTAATATTCTTTTTACTTTTGTCAGTTTCTTTTTTTTTTTAATCAAGTTTTAATTAGGTAATTAAAGAAAGACATTGGTTATCACACTTGTTAACCCTAAATGAGAAATGTTTAAACTTTAAACAACACATAAGATGTAGGTCTTATCATGAGACATATTTCCATTGTGTATCCTCCTCCTTTTTACAAGGATCTACTCCTACTAACCGTTCTAATTTATATGACTCATTCTTTTTTAGTTATTCACAAAATAATGATACATTTTTATATTTACTATTCTAGTTTTACCTTAAAACATTCATTTTATCATTGATAAAATAATTTATAGTTATATAAATATTTATGATTTATTTTAGACTACAAATTTTAAGAATCTCCCTTTCTTTCTTAAGCTCAATGTTTAATCATATTACATTACAGAGATTGAGAAGAAGAGAGTAGTATTTTTCTATAGTTTATCTCTCAATTTATGTGAAGGTCTTTGACCCGCAACAGAATACAAGAGGCAAAGAAAGATTTTTAAAAATCTGTGATCTAAAACAATTAATAAAAAAATATTTTACGTGGTTATAAATAATCACATTAAGGATAAAAAAGAAAAAGAAAGAGAAGTTAAAAGTTAAACTATAATTATATATTGTAAAATGTCCCTCTTTTTTAGATTAATTGAAAAAGAAAGAGTGTCACATAAATAGGACAGAAAGAATCATTCACTGAGAGCCAGAGACTTGTTCAAGATTCGACTAATGAGTTTTGAAGCTCTTTGAATTTTTGATTTAAAAATTTGTAAATAATAAATATTCAAATTTATTTTTAAAGATAAAATACATAATTTCAATCGATTCTTCTCTATCTCACTCATACCAGATATTATAAAATTATTAGCTACATATGTTTTGTGACTTCCTTAGCTAGTAGATCTGCTAGCTACAATAAAAATGACTTTTAACGGCATTAAATATTGATATTAATAAAGAAGACTAAAATTTATACTGACATTAGTTAAGTGCCATTAAAATCAATATCGCTGAAGGCTTTAGAGACATATACAAAGAGTGCTAATTACCGCTAAAAATCTTTACCGGCATTAGTTTATGTGTCTTGTTGTTTTAATCGGCCTCAATAATAAAGTTTAAGATCATAAGATTTATACTCACACATATTAAAATATAAAAGTTTTTTTTTATCTTTTAAACTTCGTATTCAGTCAAATTAAGACACCGTAACTAGGATTGCTTCACATTCAAATAGAAACACCAAAATCCACCTTTATGATACACTGTCAAAATGAACAAAACTTAAACTATTCATAAATAATACTAGTACTATATATATCTTCATTATTAAGTGAAGACATAATATAGAATGTTGGTCAAGTCATAAAATATATGTTTTATTTCATCAAGTCATAAGATATTTTTTTCAACAATTTCTAGGTGTTTTTTAACTACCAAAATAACTAGTTAATATATGTTAGATCTGATATAATCTAAAACAATAAAAACATAAAATAAAATAAAAACAAGGAAAAAAGATGTAAAATTAATTACCTTGAGGTTGAAAATTCATAAAGTTTGTCTCTAGGAGAAAGAATAACTAATCCAACTTGAGCATCACAAAGAACAGAAAGCTCAAAGGCTTTTTTTAACAATCCATTTCTTCTCTTTGAGAAAGTGACTTGCCTGCTTGTCGCGTTTTCGATACGCCTCATTTCAGTTTTCCCTCTCACCATTATATATCTGAAAAAATCACAATGATGAACAAGCTAGAGAGTTAATTTCTTGTTTTTGGCAAGAAGAAATATAATAAAAGGTTTGTTAGAATTTTATTGGGAAAAAAAAGGTATAGTTAGTGTTGATGGTGGAGGAATAATAAGTACTTACAAAATTGGCAAAAAAAACCTAGAGAATCTTTTGCTTGTAAGTGAGTGGAAAATTGCCTAAAAAGATGACAGTCACAAATCTAATGAATACAAATGTGTATTTTAAAAGGGAGGGGGGGGGGGGGTGACAAGTCATAAAAATCCCTCAAAAAGGTTAGGTGCCAATTTTGATTTATTTTATAAATTTCCAGCACATTTTACACCATTACATTAAGGTTAAACTTACAATAACACTCATCCAGTATATTCTGTACGAAGAAAAATATTTTTAAAAAATGTTTTTTATAAAATAAGTTAATTGTTTACTTTTTGTGTTTGTTTGAAAGATAAATAAAAATTGTTATTTTAAATATATATTTATATGTAAATTAGATAAATATTATGGAAAGTCGAGATGAAAAGAGGAGTGTTGAATGTTGTGGGAGTGATGGTGATGGTGGTGGTGGTGGGGGGGGGGGACAAGTCATAAAAATCCCTCAACAAAAGGTTAGGTGCTAATTTTGATTTATTTTATAAATTTCCAGCAAAATATTACACCATTACATTAGGTTAAACTTACAATAACACATCATTCATCCGGTATATTCTGTACGAAGAAAAATATTTTTTAAAAATGTTTTCTATAAAATAAGTTGGTTGTTTACTTTTTTGTGTGTGTTTGGAAGATAAGTAAAAATTGTTATTTTTAATATAGTTATATGTAAATTAAATAAATATTATGGGAAGTCGAGATGGAGAGAGGAGTGTTGAATGGTGGGGATGAGAGTTATGAGGGGTGAGAGTGAAGATAAGGTGGGTTTGAGGTGGGAAAGACATACTCGATATGAAATGTCACTAGTAAAACTTTTTTTTTTTTTTACTTTTGTTAGAAATTTATTTCCTGAAGTTGTTTCTTTGAGGAAGTTAACCATGAGAAAACTTTGATATGATAACTTGGAAATTAAATAAGTAATCTATTATATCTTGTGTCCTAGTTTGTGTGACTCGATTGATTGGGCACACATTTTAAGAAATAAAGATTACTTTGATATTTATAGACTAAAATAAATCTCGGACATTATATGCTTACAAGTCATTTATTAAGAAAAAATTGAGAATTTTAAAATTAAGTTATTCTAATTATATTCAAAAAGTAATAAGTAAATTTATCATTTTATAATTACTTATTTTTTATTGAAATGCCGAGTCAAATTTTAACAAATAAAAATAGATTAAAGAGATTAAGTGATTGGTCGTTAATATTTATAAATTCTTTAATTAGAAAAAAGGGTTATACCAAGTTCTTCAAAAATGCCAATTTCAAGTTCTTTACTTTTTTATCGGTAAGTGATTATGATAGAGTAATGATATCTTTTTTAATATTTAACTAGAAATTTCAAATTTAAACTAAATATGATGAGGGATTTTACCTTCTTATTAAAGGAATTCAAATTTAAATTCAATCAATCGAATTTCAATGTTATTTTCAAATATCAAATGAGAAAATCAAAACAAATACTTCACTTTTTTTTCTTACACATTTCATGTTCTAGCTCCATACTCCACAATACACCATAAAAAATACAAAAGATAGAAAGAAATAAAAAGACTAATACTGCTAGTTTTGGCAAACCTAGAAAGCTACTTAAAATAGAAAATTAGATATAAATAGAAAACAAAGCAGGTATAAAATCTGGGAAATATTGAAATAGTAACTGTAAAATATTAATCAATTCTGTTTTATTTTATTTGACTCTTTTATTATATATATATAAAAAGTGAATATTTCATTTTCATTACATCAAAAATAATCTTTGACGATAATAAATTAATTATCATTAAATATGTTGTTTTTAAAAGTAATTATTGGTAACAATTATATTTTAAAAAATATTCTTTATAAATTACACTTAACCTATAATGACAATCAACTAATGTCACTAAAGATCCTGACACTTATTTCCAATATGCAAAATAATTGCTGTTAGCTAAAACCCATTTTTTGATTTCGAATTTACTTGTCCACTATATTTTGGTAAATCGGAAGAGTTCAATTGAACTTTTTTTTAATAACATCCTTAATCAATAGCAAATAACTATATATAGTACACTAGTAGTAATAGTTAATTTTAGAGCTTCATGACATTATTAATAAAATTAGTTTAGTAAAATACAATTCTAATTCAAAGCTTTCTTAAGAGATATGATCGGTCAACTCTTTTGTTTCCTCTTTATGTGATACACTTAACTTTTCAATTAATTTTAAAAAATTATTTATTTGACAAATATTTCATGATTATCAATTTTTTTGACATGATAAATTTAATTTATTTGGCAAAAAATTTATAAAAAAGTGTTTTTCTATTTATTTATTTATTTTAAAATAAATATGAATCTTATAAAGTTTTTCTAAATTTTTTATTGCATCTGATTATATCACATGAATTGAAACGAAGAACCAATAATATAAATGAAAGAGGAATGCTAATAATCAATCCACCAAGAATAAAATTACTTAATAATTATAATTATAATAAAATGTCCGTAAAATGTTTGGAACACGTCAATGAGTTCTTCCAATGATAAGTTAAGGATAAAAAAAAACCCAAATATATATATTTTTCTATGGGGAAACAAGATCTAAAAAATATTTCAAACTTTGAAAATTATTGTTATGATATTAAATTTTATGAAAGATCTTTTATCACCTACACTATTTAATAATGTATTTTAAAGATATATATGTGTCTACATTACTATTTATAATGATGCAATATTTATGATATCCACGTGGACACATGTATACTTTTAAAATAACTATTAAATAGTGCAGGTGATAAAAGGTCATTCAAAAAGTTTGATATCGTAATAACAATTTCATCTAAAATTAGAATATTTTTCAAATTATTTTCCCTTTAATATATATTAAAGATCATTTCAATCATACAAAATATATTTAGGATTAAAATGAATATATTTACTATTCATTGAAGCAATTTCAATCAAATAAAATCTATTAAATACCAGAATAAAACATAGGTCCTACTTCATATATTCAGTACCATTTTGGTCATTTTTGGGACCATCTTTTCTTTTTGGTTAAATTAGTTGTTTTTGTGATTTATGTTATAAAACTATAGAATAAGAAGAAGAAACTAGAGAGAAAAGAAGAGAAGACTTGTTATTTCTCTTGATGAATGTTCATGATTCATAGATCTTTCACAAATCTTATTTACAACGAAAGAAAACTCTTTATTTATAGGAAAAACTTTACTTGGTCCCCTTGTAGGATTCCTAACCATATCCTACAAGGACTCCACATAATTAGACATTCACTATAATACAAATTGTTTATAACACTCCCCCTTGAATGTCGGTAGATTATGTGCTTCGTTAAAACCTTACTAGATAAAACCCAGTTGGAAAAATCTAGTGAAGGAAAAAGAGTACCCATATCTAATAATACGCATTATAGATGCCTCATTAAAAACCTTACAAGGAAAACCCAGTGGGACAAAACTTTGTGAGGAAAAAAGAGTACATCGCGTATTAACTCCCCCTAATGACATCATCAATTCAAAGACTAGAATCTTCGTTTTCCAAGTTTGTGCACCATCTTCTTGAAAGTTGTAGTTGGTAGAGACATGGTGAATAAATCAACTATAGTATTACTTGAACAGACCTCTTACATGTTGATATCACCATTCTTGGGAGCTCATTAGTGTAGAAAAACCTTGACGAAATATGATTTCTTCTATCTGCTTTTATGAATCTTCCCTTCAAGATCAAATATTTCTGCAAGTTCCTTACTTCAACTTCTTTAAGCAAATAATCTATTGCCTTTTGAAAACTCTTCAAGAGTTTCAATTCTAGTTATCAACTTGCATAACAATATTTGTATATGCTTCATGCATTTTGAATCGATTTAATCCTTATGAGGATGATAAACAAGTTTTTCAAAAACTTGTATATGCTTTATATTTTGAATCCATTGGATATTTTAATATCAATTTTGTCAAGTAACACCATTCAATATTAGATGTATGACATCTTCTAGTGCATAGATTGCAAGTTAAATAAGCTTTACGCTTACCAAGATGCATCATTCCACTTTCACTTGATAATTATTTCTACACAAGCATGCTTTAATAGATGTAGAATTCATATTCTCATAATCTTTTACAATATTGCTCGCTATTGTATCAAAGATATCGTCAACGATATACCATTTTGTATCGATTCACAATACGACAAAACTTATTGAGATCTCATCACTTCATTATTTTTAGGTAGCTACCCCTCTCATGAGGTTTTATAAAGTGTTATGTCGTAGGCTCTCCAAGAGCAAATTGTCTCCTTATTATGATCATTTTGTTTCTTTGATCCTCCCCTTTTTTCAAGGATTATTTTATTTAGAATTGATTAGTCTATCATTCTTCATGTATGTCATAGGCTTTATCCTTAAGGGACATTCAATCGGATTATTTACAATTTCTGTGTTGTTTCTAATCTCCCCCTTATGTTAGACAAACGAACATATATCTCAATCTTTTAGAGAATCTATCATTGTCATTGTATATTCATTGATGATATACCACATGTCAAAATAATCAGATGAAAAATATTTGGTCCCCGACCATAAATCAATTGAAAGAAAATTTGATCATAATTTATTGGTCTGATGCGTACAATTAATTTTGTATGCAATATCGTATTTCATATCAGCATATGAAGATTTATTTTCATAAACAATGATTTTACTATTTGAGACATTTAGTGTCACATCATCTTGAGTATTTATCAATATTATCAAGATAAATTGTCTTGATTACATATTCTCATCTTGAGTATTTATCAATATTATCAAGATAAATTATGCTCTTAACTCAATTATTTTTGCACAAATAATTTTTTTGAATGTCAAACTACATGTTGACAACAAAAATACATGTGATTATATTATAGATGCATCTTTTTACCATATCACAAGATAGGTGAACGGACCCATATTCACATTTTATACTTTTCAGAATTTATGATTTAGTCCCAACTTTAGTTGATCCAATCAACTTTATCACGAGAACAAGCAACGTAAAGAATTCTTGAAGAATCTTCTAGTTTTTCAATGTATATCCATTACTCAATATGCACATCTTTGAGATGATCAAATTATTCATGTCAACTAATAAAATTATTAGTACTCGTAAACTCCAAGTTTACTACGTCATGTGCCTTTTGCTTTAGTAAATTTCTGATTTACTATTATATGAGTAAATTTCAATTTTATTAATCAAAGAGTAATTTTCATATTTATTTCTTCTCAATTACTTTACCCTTTAGGTGAGTCGTGATTTCATCATTGAATGAACTAATCTGAAGAAAATTGTGCATGTAAACATATTATTTGTGCCAACATTTTTGCTAACATCAAGTTGCGAGATAATAATAGACACACATTAGACCATATAGAAGAAACATTTGTTAGGATCATTAAATATCTAAACAATCCACTTGGTGGATGACTAGGTCCACAAATATCAGTATACGTTCCTAGAACGCAGAAAATTCAATCTCAACTTTCGCTTATGGTGGTCTCACAATTAGCTTGCCTTGCTAACAAGTAGTACAAGAAAATTCACCATTTAAAAGAATTTTTAGTTTTTTCCATGAAAGTCCATTTTAATTTTCCATAATTCGTCTAAACATTATAGACTATCGATGTCCCAGACAATCGTGTCAAACTAAGAAAGTATAGGAATTAGTAAATTTCTTATTTACCATAGAATGTGCCTTAATTGCATTAATTCTTGTCCAATACAAACCCGAAGATAAAACATGAAACTTTTGTATAATACATGTCTTCTTAAAGACATTTTTGGTGATACCACATCATTGACCAAGGTCGCAATCTTTTTCATGACTAGCATGGTGACTTACACCTCATTCCCTTTAGAGAATGGATTCATATTTTAGCATTCATCACAAGTTCTCATTCTTCATGAATGGAACACAAACATGTGAGCTTATCAAATTATGATAGCTTTAGTACCTTATTCCATATTTATGTGCATTATTCAATCACTCGTCTTCTTTCAGACATATTATGCACTACAACCACATTTACTTTATATAATGGAGCAAATTCAGTAAATTTCATGACTTGTCATAAAAAACACATTATTTTTTCTTTAGTCATTATTATATTATCAATATGGTGCATTTAGACTCACTTTCAATGTCTTATCCATATAAAAGTGTTTTAGGTCATAAATTGATGGATCTTGAACCCAATATCGTATCATCATGGTGTATCAGGACTTTAACCCAATGTCTTACCCTCTTTTTGTGATTGAACATAAATCCATCGTCTTATTCTTTTGGTGCGATAAAACTTAAATTCATTGTCTTACCCACAATGAGGCTCAACCGTAAGCTTTTGAAAATAATCACAATTTTATCACTTTTGATGATCATTAATATGATTATATATTATAATTACACACAAAACTGAGACTAATAATTTCTTATTATCAACACTAGCAGTTAATAAATATAGTTGAATAGATCACGTACCTCATGTAGAGATTGAAAACATATCTTTCACTAAATTGTTCTTATTAATTATTAAAATAAATAAAGGAATTCTCTTCCCAGTCGGTTAAAATTAAATGTATATAAAGTCGACAAGTCTCTTTAAATACTTATTTTAGATGGTACCTCCAGATCTGTTACATACATAATTATAACATAAAGATAAATCATACCATAAAGATATAAGAACCTTATTGCAACCTTTTTGCATAATACAAGATCTCTTTTGCACTTTTCTCGTCTTCTATCACAATTCTTTAAGAATAGAACAATTATGCTGATAACGTGTTATAAAACTATAGAATAAGAAGAAGAAACTAGAGAGAAAAGAAGAAAATACTTGTTATTTCTCTTGATGAATGTTCAGGATTCATAGATCTTTCATAAATCTTATTTACAATGAAAGAAAACCCTTTATTTATAGGAAAAACTTTACTTGGTCCCCAAGTAGGATTCCTAACCATATCCTACAAGAACTCCACATAATTAGACATTCATTATAATACAAATTGTTTATAACAATTTAAAATTTCTGACATCTTTTCCTTTATTTAAGCTTAACCATATGTGTTGGTCGTGGAAACAACGGTTCGTATTAATATTTAGAAGAAAAATTATGTCTTCTATTGGGTCCGTTTCAACAAGATTAAGGGTTTAAAATTATATTTTTTTAGAAAAAATTTGACTTTTTTTTTCTAGTGGCATGTATAAAGCACTTAATGTAATTTAACAAGTGAGATTTGAAAATGATAGGATGCATGTAAATCTTATAAAGTAAAAATATAAACAATGTAAAAATATAACTTAAAATATAATTTCGATAAAAATTGAAATATTTTCAGAAGAATTTGAGAACTTTATATACTAATGTCAATATAGTGCTGAATACAATAAGTTGATATAATAATATTAAAATCCTATGTACTTGTTGTTGGTGTAATATCCACAATTACAATAAATTACAGTTAAAAATAAATTGAAATATTTTCAGAAGAATTTGAGAACTTTATATACTAATGTCAATATAATGCTGAATTCAATAAGTTGATATAATAATATTGAGGGAAAATATCCAAGTACCCCTTCAACCTATGCCTGAAATCCCAGAGACACACTTATACTATACTAAGGTCCTATTACCCCCTGAACTTATTTTATATGTAATTTTCTACCCCTTTTTAGCCTACGTGGCACTAGTTCGAAAAAAAAAGTCAACCATCGTTGGGCCCACAAGATAGTGCCACGTAAGCTAAAAAGGGGTAAAAAATTATTAATAAAATAAGTTCAGGGTGGTAATAGGACCTTAGTATAGTATAAGTGTGTCTCTGAGATTTCGGGCATATGTTGAGGGGGTATTTGGGTATTATCCCTAATATTGAAATCCTATGCACTTGTTGTTGGTGTAATATACGATAATTACAATAAATTACAGTTAAAAATAAAATGACAAAAATGAATTAAACATATATTCAGGCTGGGGCACATATATCTCACTCTATTTAAGGAGATTCAAATCATTGTGGTATAATTTACACCGATTCAATATCTCTCTCTTGATCACTTGTTCCCTCCAAGATACAACCCAACGTCGTACAACTCAAACAATTCCAGGTTAGTTGAAGAGTTCAAACATCCACAAAAAGAACATTTGCCTTCAATATATATACCCTCTTTTATATAGCGAATGTAGTTGAAGACTTATAATATTTTCTTTGTTTCAACTCTTTCTTTTCTTACTGAAGTATTTTTTCATACTTAACATATTTCATCTCCTACACAAGGAAAATGCATCATTATTTATACGTGAAGAAGTCTTCCATGTAATCAATGGGCAGAATGAGGGTAAATGAATGTGATAGATGTTACATAAGTAATATGAAACTAATGATCATGAGAGTTACAAGAACTAATGGTCATATAAGTTACAAAAAGTAACAGTCACATTCTGCAACAATTTATACCCACTAACACATGCACTTAATATTTCATTTTGATAATAAATGCATATACACCGACACTTGTTGCCGTGCTTGAAATTTGAAGATGATATCAAAAAGTAAATTTTATCTTTTTGTAAAGAGGCAATGATATATTTTGTACAACGTGTAACTGGAAGACCTCAAAATATTCAATAATAAAAGGATAAAATAGTGAAATGGAAGTAGGAAAATAAATATAGAATAATAATGTGA
This sequence comes from Solanum lycopersicum, assembly GCF_036512215.1. Lineage (NCBI taxonomy): Eukaryota > Viridiplantae > Streptophyta > Magnoliopsida > Solanales > Solanaceae > Solanum > Solanum lycopersicum. The sequence continues at coordinate 5,826,119 of NC_090809.1, forward strand.
GACATGTTAGTTGTCAAGATATAAATGAGCACGAGCGGACCCAATAAGTCAGTCGCGGGTACTCGAGCAGCCATTTACTCCAAATATATATATATATATATATAGATATAGAAAATATGATATATACGTTATTAGAATTCAAATGAGCACCCATAGAATGTAAGCAGTTGCGGTTGCGCTGCTTTATACCTTGAAACAAGAGGCGCATGAAGCCACTGGTGAGGGTTCGAATCCCGCTAGCTGCATTCCTTTGTTTTAAATTTTTTTCAGCGAATTTTGCATCCTTCTTTACTTCTTTTTTAATAAAGTTTTTCCTTTTTCTAATTAAGGCTTCTTTAACTCCGCTTGTTTTGACCTTTTCTATTCTTGATTAGTTTATGTAGCCTAACTTTTATTTTTATTTTTAACTTTTCTTATGCTTTAAAATCTTTCCACTGCCCACTTTTATGAGATTATTTCTTTTAACAAAACACGAAATCATTCATTCTTCTTCTTCTTGTTTCAAAGAGAAAGCCGTCAGCCCAACAACCCAACAACAAACTTCAACCTATTTTCTTTTCAAAATCAAAATACAAAAGTAAGGTAATAAGATTTGATGTTTGATTAAAGTTAGATAATGTAAAAAAAAGGTTTGGGAAATTAGGTTTTGAGATTGTACTCTTAAGTCTTAATTCTTAAAATAGATTCCACATGATATTTTTTTTACTTGGTAAATAGATTTAGACTTTAGAATCTCATATATTTAGTGTTTTGTGATTAAAAATATATTTTTTAAATACGTATGAAATAAATATTTTTCTAACCAACTTACTTGATTCAAAAATTAAATTTTAGAATGTATACAAATTGTGCACTTATATTGAATATTTTGTACTCATTGACTCATATATTGCTAATTATTGCTTGTAGTGTTGAAAAATCAAATAGATATATTAATTGTTGAATGTTCTTTGGGTTAGTGATAGAAAGTTATAGATTTCAATAAGAATTAAATGAATTATGTGAATTGATTCTGTGATAAAATTGGTTTTTTTTTGCAGGAATTTATTTTTATAAATTGAGATGGATAAGTATGTCACAAGATCAAAAATTGGGCATCCAAGTTCTTTTTCTACACATCCATCTACCACTTCAAGCATAGCTCTGAAAATTCAAAGAAAAATATTTATTTAAGATGTTGATTTAGAATCTCTTGAAGCTGATTCAAAAATAAGAAAGCCCATTGCATAATATAATCCTAATATACGTGATGATATTAGGAGATATTATATTTTTAAAAAGCCTTGCCAATCTAAGATCATAAATTTCCAAAATCTAAGTTTGGAAAGGAAATGCGACAGCTTTTTCCTAATTGGTTTAATGATTGTAAGTGGTTGAAGTATAGCATAACAAAAGATGCTGCATTTTGTTTGTGTTGCTACTTGTTAAAAATTGAATGTGAAAGTCGTGGAGATGTGGTTGATGCTGCTTTTACAAAGAGCGGCTTTAGATGTCACGACCCGAGCCTACTCCCTGAACGTGGGGGGACTCAAAGACCATTGCTGGTCTCCAAACGAACCATCATCCTGGCTGACTACAAGTAGAAGACTTACTTAAGCATACAAAGCTTGAAAAGTGAAATAAAATTTTAAACTCAACTTTCGAAACTTTTAACTCAAATAAATAAATGCGAATAAAGTAATATATTCAACTAGCAATAAAATAGGCAACTTTAGTCGTCCAAATATTTAATGAAATAAATGATAATACAGACTCCTCAACTATATATACTATCTATCTATGAAGCCTCTAACTGATAAAGATGAAGGTCGGGACAAGACCCACGACATTATGACTAAACTAAAAAGTAAATGGAATCCTTTGAAAATAAGGAGGCTCACCATGACTAACTCGAACTCTGGGATGTATCAACGAAGCTCCTGTTGATGATCCTGAATACCTGTGTCTGCATCATCAAAAGATGCAGACCAAATGGCTCAGTACGTGAAATTTAGGAGTATGTAAGGAGAATTCTAAAGCATAACATAAGCTTCATATTGAATAAAAAGATGGAAACATACTTACCTCTTTTCAACTCCACTCAAAGATTAAATACTGAATTCAGAGATTAGACATTCAACTCAAAGATTAGATACTCAACTTCAATGGTATGATACATGACTCAATGAAATACAAACTAACTCAAAATACTTAACTTAAGATAATCAACTGAACTCATATCAATATAAAGCAGTTTAAAACAAGTGCAATATAAAGAAAAGTTCTTTAAAATTAAGATGTTAACTCAAGATAATAATATCATAAGAATATCATACTGTTGGGTTATGGACCTTTTCCCCTTCCTATGTGGATAAATAAAAGTCCAATTTGGACCAACCCATTTTTTTCCATAAGCCCATTCTTATGAGGCAAATATAAGCCTATTTAGGTCTTATTTTCAGATATAAAAAGAGTTTTTCAGCAGCCAAAAAGAAAAAAAAGAGAGCAGTTTTTTGCAGTAAAAATTTCAGCCCTAACAGCCAACTTCAAATTGCGATTTCCGCTTCGTTTCTTGTCCGATTGAGCTGATTTTTGGACAGCATATTATATTCATCTCAATCTTTGATTAGGAACTAACATAGTTGGATTTGGTGGCCTGCAGCTTCAGTTTTACTATCGTGAACAGTAGCTGCAAAATCGGTAATTTTGCTCCTTTAATTCTCTAGATTTGGTGCAATCTTATTTTGTTGTTGCTCGTTGTTTGGCACTTGTTTTGTGGACAATTTTGGAGAACAATATTGTAACTCTTGGTGATTATAGTGGAGCTTTTGGTCCCGTAGTTTTTTACTCTTCACATCGAAGGGTTTTCCACGTAAATCTTGGTGTCTTGTGTGATTGGTTTATTATTGCCTTGTTATATTTGTTTGGTTGAATTACTTGCTGCCTTACTATCATATTGCTTGTGGTTTTTTGTCTTCTCTTGGTTCAAATGGAGAAGGGAAAGTATAGACTTGGGTATTCTTCCGCTGTTATTCTGTCAGACATTCTTTGTTAGTGCCTTGTCTTTCCCAACAAAGTGGTATCAGAGCATTGGTTATTGTTGATTGTCGTTTTGAATGATGGAGGAAAATATGAGTAAAATGGTGTATTTAACCGGTAGTAACTATCATATTTGGAAAGACAAGATGAAAGATCTTCTATTTGTCAAGAAGATGCATTTACCTGTGTTTGCTTCTAATAAGCCTCAGTCTTTGAATGATGAAGAATGGGAATTTGAGCATCTGCAGGTTTGTGGCTATATTAGACAATGGATTGAAGATAATGTTAGAAATCATATTGTGAATGAGACACATGCCAAAAGTTTGTGGGACAAGCTTGAGACACTTTATGCTTCGAAGACTGGCAACAACAAGTTGTTCCTATTGAAACAATTAATGAATATCAGGTATAAAGAGGGCACTCCTATTTCTGATCATATTAATGATTTTCAGGGTGTTCTTGACCAGCTGTCCGGAATGGGTGTAAAGTTTGATGATGAGATACAGAGACTTTGACTTCTTAATACTCTGCCAGACTCTTGGGAGACTCTTCGAGTTTCTTTGACTAATTCTGCTCCCAGTGGTGTTGTAACCATGAAATATACTAAGAGTGGTGTCTTGAATGAAGAAATGAGAAGAAGATCTCAAGCCTCATCTTCTTCAGCTTCACACTCCGATGTTTTTGTTACTGAAGATAGGGGGAGAAACAAGTCCAGAGGTCAGAATGATAGAGGTAAAAGTAGAAGCAAGTCAAAGTCTAAATACAAGAATATTACCTGTGACTATTGCCACAAGATGGGCATATCATGAAATATTGTTACAAGCATAAGAGAGATATGAGACAACAAAAGAGAGAAGGCGATAATGAAAATCGTTTTGCTATTATTGCTAATGATGATCTTCTTGTTTCTTGTGATGCAAATGCCATTAATCTTGTTCGTGATGAGTCTAGCTGGTTTGTGGATTCTGGTGCTACTTCTCATGTCACACCAAAGAAGGAATTATTTTCTTCTTATACTCCAGGTAATTTTGGAACGTTGAAAATGGGCAATAATCATGAAGTTGAAGTTATTGGCATTGGGACAGTTTGTTTGGAAAGTAACAATGGTTCCAAACTAGTTCTCAATAATGTCAAGCATGCTCCAAATGTTCGCTTGAATTTGATTTCTGTGGGATATCTTGATGATGAGGGTTATGTTAATACACTTGGTGTTGGCCAGTGGAAGCTTACTAGAGGTTTGATGGTTGTGGCCCGTGGTGACAAGTTGTCTAACTTGTATGTATTTCAGGGCTCCATCTCCAGAGACTCGGTAAATTTTGTGGAGAATGATACTTCATCAGAGTTATGACATAGAAGGCTGAGTCATATGAGCGAGAAGGGGATTGATAGTTTGGCTAAGAAAAATTTACTTTCTGGAGTGAAACAAGCAAAGTTGAAGAAATGTGTTCATTGCTTAGCCGGTAAACAGAAAAGAGTTTCTTTTCAGAGTCATCCGCCTTCAAGAAAGCTTGATCTGCTAGAGTTGGTACATTCTGATTTGTGTGGTCCTTTTAAGGTAAGATCTCATGGTGGTGCACTTTACTTTGTGACTTTTATTGATGATCATTCTCGCAAACTCTGGGTATTTCCTTTGATGTCCAAGGATCAAGTACTTGATGTGTTCAAGAGTTTTCAGGCCTTGGTTGAAAGACAAACAGGGAAGACATTGAAATGCATCCGCTTAGATAATGGTGGTGAGTATATTGGTCCAATTGATAGATATTGCAGAGAGCAGGGTATTAGGCATCAGAAAACTCTTCCAAAGACTCCTCGGTTAAATGGTTTAGCAGAGAGGATGAACAGAACTCTAGTTGAGAGGGTTAGATGTATGCTTTCAGATGCTAAGCTATCAGATTTTTTTTGGGCAGAAGCACTTAATACTGCTGCTTATGCTATCAATTTATCTCCTGCTGTTGCTTTAGATGGTGATGTCCCTGACAGAGTTTGGACTGGTAAGAATGCTTCTTATGATCATCTTAGAGTTTTTGGGTGTAAAGCCTTTGTACATGTTCCTAAGGATGAAAGGTCAAAGTTGGATGTTAAAACTAGGCAATGTATCTTCATTGGTTATGGTCAAGATGAATTTGGCTATCGTTTCTATGATCCTGTTGAGAATAAACTTGTTAGAAGCCGTGATGTTGTGTTCTTTGAAGACCAAACAATTGAAGATTTTGACAAAGCTGACAAGGCTGATTTTCAGAGTAGTGAGAGCTTAGTTGATGTTGATCCAGTTCCTTTGACTATTGCACCGGAAGAAAATCTTCATAATGATGAAAATCAAGTTGATAATGAAGATGGTGATCATGTTCAGAATGACCGGCATGATGTTGTTGATGCTCCAGTGCAAGATGATATGGTTGTCCAACAACCAATTATAGATGATCCAGAGAGTTCTCTCAGACGATCTAGTAGAGAGAAAATTCCTTCATCTCGTTATTCTCCCAATGAGTATGTACTCTTGACTGACGGGGGAGAACCTGAGAGTCTTGATGAGGCCATGGAAAGTGAAGAAAAAGAAAGGTGGTTTGATGCTATGGAAGATGAGATTAAATCCTTGCATGATAATCATACCTTTGATTTGGTTAAGTTACCTAAAGACAGAAAAGCTTTGAAAAACAGGTGGGTTTTTCGGGTGAAACATGAAGATGGTAATCCAGTTCCACGGTACAAAACTAGATTAGTTGTCAAGGGATTTAATCAGAAAAGGGGAGTTGATTTTGATGAGATATTCTCTCCAGTTGTGAAGATGTCATCTATTCGTGTGGTTCTAGGCTTGGCTGCAAGTCTAGATTTAGAGATTGAGCAAATGGATGTTAAAACTGCTTTCCTCCATGGTGACTTAGATGAAGAAATTTATATGGAGCAACCGGAAGGTTTTGAAGTCAAGGATAAAGAGAATTATGTTTGCAAATTGAAGAAGAGCTTATATGGTTTGATACAAGCTCCCAGGCAGTGGTACAGGAAGTTTGGTTCTTTTATGAGTCAGCAGAGCTTCAAGAAGACTTCTTCAGACCATTGTGTTTTTGTGGAAAAGTTCTCTGATGGTGACTTTATTATTGTGTTGCTTTATGTTGATGACATGCTTGTTGTTGGTCATAATACTTGCAGGATTCAGAAGTTGAAGCAACAGTTGAGTAAGTCTTTTGCTATGAAAGACTTAGGACCAGCAAGGCAGATTCTTGGCATGCAGATTGTCCGTGATAGAAAGGCCAAGAAATTGGTATTATCACAAGAGAAGTACATTCAGAAAGTACTTCGCAGATTCAGCATGGACAAAGCTAAGGTTGTCAGTACACCTTTAGCTATGCACTTCAAATTAAGCACAAAACAGTGCCCTTCTAGTGATGATGAGAAGGAAAATATGAAGAAAGTTCCTTATGCTTCAGCTATTGGCAGTTTGATGTATGCGATGGTTTGTACAAGACCGGATATTGCTCACGCTGTTGGAGTTGTTAGCCTTTTTCTTTCTAATCCGGGAAGAGAACATTGGAATGCTGTGAAGTGGGTTATGAGATATCTCTATGGCACTTCTAGTCTGAGTTTGTGTTTTGGTACAGGGAAGCCTATTCTTTGTGGTTATACTGATTCAGACATGGCTGGTGATGTTGATACTCGCAAGTCTACTTCAGGGTACTTGGTTACTTTTGCAGGGGGAGCTGTGTCTTGGCAATGTAGGTTGCAAAAATGTGTTGCTCTATCTACTACAGAAGCTGAGCTTATTGCTGTCGTTGAAGCTTGTAAAGAATTGCTTTGGATGAAGAGATTCTTGGGGGAACTTGGTTGTGCTCAAGAGAGGTATGTGCTTTATTGTGACAGTCAAAGTGCTATACATCTTGGCAAGAATTCTATGTTCCATGGTCGGTCTAAACACATTGATGTGAGATACCATTGGATTCGAGATGTGTTGGATTCTAAGTTGCTTGAGCTTGAAAAGATTCATACAAATGACAATGGTTCCGATATGATGACTAAAACTTTTCCAAGAGGGAACTTTGAAGATTGTTGCATGGTCGCCCGGATGGCGGTCTCCTCCACATAGTCGTGAGGGGGAGAATTGTTGGGTTATGGACCTTTTTCCCTTCCTATGTGGATAAATAAAAGTCCAATTTGGACCAACCCATTTTTTCCCATAAGCCCATTCTTATGAGGAAAATATAAGCCTATTTAGGTCTTATTTTCAGATATAAAAAGAGTTTTTCAGCAGCCAAAAAGAAAAAAAAAGAGCAGTTTTTCGCAGTCAAAAATTCAGCCGTAACAGCCAAATTCAAATTGCGATTCCCGCTTCATTTTTTGTCCGATTGAGCTGATTTTTGGACATCATATTATATTCATCTCAATCTTTGATTAGGAACTGAAAGAGTTGGATTTGGTGGCCTACAACTTCAATTTTGCTGTCGTGAACAGTAGCTGCGAAATTGGTGATTTTGCTCCTTTAATTCTCTAGATTTGGTGCAATCTTATTTTGTTGTTGCTCGTTGTTTGGCACTTTTTTTGTGGCAAATTTTGGAGAATAATATTGTAACTCTTGGTGATTATAGTGGAACTTTTGGTCCCGTGGTTTTTTACTCTTCACATCGAAGGGTTTTCCACGTAAATCTTGGTGTCTTGTGTGATTTGGTTTATTATTGCCTTGTTATATTTGTTTGGTTGAATTACTTGCTGCCTTACTATCATATTGCTTGTGGTTGTTTGTCTTATCTTGGTTCAAATCAAGAAGGGAAAGTATAGATTTGGGTATTCTTCCGCTGTTATCCTGTCAGACATTCTTTGTTAGTGCCTTGTCTTTCCCAACACATACTTCCTCTCAAAGTCAACTTATGCAATGCATGAATGAAGTCACATACCCCCATTCATACCAAACAGAACCCCTTGAAGAACCATGTAATTAATACCGTGGGAGTTTCTTTAACCGACAACCATTACTTAAGAGCTACAGTGATGATACAACGGTCTACCGCACACTGCCAGGCATCTTATACTCGGCCAAAGGTATAAGACCTGAACTACCTAATGGATCCACTAGTAAACTCTGAAAAAAATCATCTAAAAAGTATGACCTCTTTCTACCCATGGTGGCTAACATGGTTTATGAGGGCTGTGAGTTATATGAACTCTCCCCATATTGGTGCTCAATACTACTTTCAAAAATATACTGACTCTTATGTTTAAAAACATATTGATTCTGTGATTTGAGATTAGTGCTCAAAACTTAGCTTTTAAAAAATCCCTCTTGGAAATTATAGTTTCCTCTTTCTTTTACTGAAATTAGCCATAGGTTCTGTGGAAGTCTAGCTTTCTTTCTTTCTCAAAAGTTTGAAAACATTTTGTTTAAACTCTTAGATATTACTTAGTTCCCTTATAACTCTTGAAAATTGAACTCAACTTGATACTCTTTGCTTACTTGAAAACATAACTCTTAGGGAATACTTAGTTCCCCTATATCTTTTGAGAAATAAACTCAAATCTTTACTCTTGCTTGATTCGAACTTTAACTCTTTTAAAACGAAGTGAAAACGTTTGTGAAAGATTCTACAAAACTTTATAACTTTACTTTGACTTGCTTCTTAACTTCTAGACTTGACTGTTAGCTTTCTTAGAGTTTGATCTTAACTTTGCTTGAATTAAAGTATGGATTCAAGGATCATGATCTCATGTTTATGGATGATTTCATGATTTTTAACTTGGAGAGTTCATGCGAAACTATGAGCATGAACTACTAAACTCAAGAACAAGAAGGTACTTTTTAACTCAAGATAGGAATAAGGAACTCTATAGTCACGAATTAGAACTTAGAGATACTACTCCTCTTAATTATACTCAATTTATTAAACTCATGCAGAAGTTACGAGCATGAACGACATGACTCAAAGGTCTACGTAACTAGATGAAACTCATGTGTACAACTCTTCTTATTCTGTCACTTTCTTCCTCAAATATTAACTCAATCATAATAGGTGACCTCAACAGATTCACGATTTAACTTAAAGCTTTTCTTGAACTCTACTCTTAACTCTCTCTTGAATGTGAATTGTGAATTCAAGAGTTATGATTCATGATAAGAATGATCTATGTGATATTGTAGACTCATGAATACAAACTCTATACTCACTTGCATGACTTCTGAAACAAATTACTAGAAGTCGTGGAAGACTTCTCAAAAGGACTTTCTTAGAACATTTGAAAGAATTATCAAAACTTAACTTTGAACTATACCTTGAATTTGAATTATGAATTATGAATTCAAGGTTATGATCATGTTAGGATTGACTTTAGGTGGTTAGAAGTAGCTTAGATCACTTAGAATAAAAAAGGAGCGAAGGTGCACTTTAAATGAACTCAAACGGAGCTACCGGAGGCAAACTAGATTGGGCGGACGACCCTGGGGATATGGATGGCGCGGATCTACAATCCTTGACGGATAGAGATGGGTTTGGGGCACTCTGGTAGGAGCTCCGCGCCACGCCCTAACCCAGAATTTCTACCGAGCACTTTTGCTCGTTTTCTCACCCTAAATTGCCTAAATTTGAACGGTTTCTTTCTCAATCATTTAGATTTGATTACTTAACTTAATTATACTCTAATCTACTGGAAACAACACAAAAATTACTCAATTTGATCTCAAGAGATCTTAAAAACTCCAACACAACAAGATTTAGAATGAACTTCAAAAATACCTTTCAAAACTCATCAAGAACTCCAATCTTTAAACTTTAAGCATGAAATTTCGCTGACAAAAAAAAATACATGATTGGTGTTTGAGTGAACTAACCTAAAACTATGGAAGCTTACATACCTCTTAGGTATTAGACCCATGGCGAAAATCCGCAACTAGACCCAAGAATGTCGACGAACGCGTTTATCCTTTCCTCTTTACTTCTCTTTTCTTTTCTTGCCTCTTCTTGAACTCTCAACTAAAATCATAGGTGTTTAATAGGATTATAAAACTGAACCTAAAAGGATTAGACCCCTAAAATATGACTAAAAATGAGTTAAATCTGATTTAGTAAGGAAAGGACCAAAATATCCTTCACTATTTTCGGCAAACTTTCCTTATCTGGACAACCTAACTTCAAAAGGTCATACCTCACTCCTCCAAACTCGAAACTTAGCAAACTCGGCGGCTATGGAAAGATAATTCAAAGATCTTTACAATGGTATTTTGTGTAACACCTAAATCATCCTGTAATGGGAGTTTTGGTCGTTTTAAGTTGATCCAAAACTCATACTTAGCTTAACTCTCAAAATTTTAGATTTTGCTATTTCCAATTTAATTCTTTTTAGAACTCTTGGTGCTAAATCTAGAGAACTAACCTTAATTCTTAATAAATTTTTAATTCCTTGTCAGAACCACGAGCATAAACTATAAAGCTATAAAGCTAACATCCCCAAGCTTGTTGTTGTCAAACTCATCCATATAATATTCAGCCAATCTCATTATCTTGCCCTTATCAAAACTACCGAATGAATTAACTGGATTCAAATTAGCCATACCAAGAAGTAAGTCAGTAATCACAGCATCAAAATGATTATTAAGATCTTGAAGAGGCAAATCAATAACAACATAAAATATTTTAACACGCAAATGATAAGAATATGTAACATCAAGAGCTTTACGCTTTTACTGTTGTGCGGAATTTGAGATAATACGAGAAAATATATAAATGCGAAAAACAAGACAACAGATTTACGTGGTTCACCAATAAATTGGCTACGTCCACGGGAAGAGAGGGAGCAGTTTTATTATGGAGAGGCAAAAACAGAATTACAAAATAGGGTTTGCCATAGCGTCTATATATATATATATAGTGCTAAGCTACGCCCTAACAGGCTTGGGCCCAACATACAGAATTGACAGAAAATTAAGGGCCCAATACAACAACATTGTATACCGTCGGGCCGGAGGCGTCTCCGCCCCCCGGACCCCCAGGCCAGGGGGCGCGTCGCCCCTCTGGATCCCCCGACTCGCTGACCGGGCAGCGAGACCCCCGTCCTTTCTGTTTGTAACGGGTCCGATTCAAGACATTCAACATTTACTTTCCAGGAAAGTAGCTAGCATTCATTCCCGGAATGAATATGCTCCATTGGGTAGAATGTATGCAGATTGGTTCCACATTACCAGCGGCTGCCGCAATTAAGATTGAGATTTATCTCACCATTTTGAGAAAATTTAAAAAATGACTTCAATCGTAAGTCACTTTCAAGGATTTTGTTGTGTGTGATATGTGTTTATTCCAGATCATCTCTGCATCATATTTGATAAGAAAGTTGTTTGTTGCATATTTGTTGGATACGACGAACAAAGAAAAGGACGAAATTGTTGTGACTCTACCAAAAATCAGACGCATGTGTCAAGAAATGTGGTATTTGACGAAGCATCATCTTGGTGGTCCAAGGAAGTCTCCCTGCCAGATTCAATAGTTTTTGAGGAAAATTTGCAAGAAAAGCTCAGTGAAGTACAACAAGGGAACAAGATAAAATCTAACTGGGAGGTATCTCCACAAAAAGAAAAGAAAAGCTTATGGCAATCTAGAGCTTAGGTAATACCAAATGAGTTGCAAGAAGGATTCCAAGAAGCGTCACAATCACAACTATCGAGGTCTACACGACTAAAGCGTCCAAACACCAAGTATATAAATGCAACATTAGCTGAGATGGTTAATATCAAAGAGTCTACTACCTTTGAAGAAGCTTCAATGAGTAGAAATCGGAACAACCCGACAAAGGTTGAGATCCTCAAAGCGTATGGACGTCATGATGCTTGCAAAGTTTAAGGAATCTGTCACAATAGACACAAAGAAAAAAATTAAGTTGGTGTTGAGGGGGAGTGTTAAGAATTCATCACGAACTTAATTGTTACTTAAGATAAGTCAAGAAAAAATCTAGAATAATTTGGAGTTGTAGATAATTGAAGAAAGATATATATAATGAATATTCTAGAGAGAATAGTCTAGAAAATATTATAGAAAAGGTAGGTCTAGAAAAAGATGGTGTATTTTAGAAGAAGATAATATATCTCTCTAGATTCTTCCATCACCTCCTATAAATAGAAGTAGTTCATGTAACTAAGTACCAAGTAAGTAACAAACCTAGTAAGTAAGTAAGAAAGCAAGAGAGCAAACAAGTGTGTGCTCAAGAAAAGAGTGTTGTTGAAGCAAACAACACGTGTGATCAAGATTGTAAGTACGAAGCGGGTTCTTACTTTGATATAATAAAATTCAAGTTGTTAGAAGTCGATTTTGGCCGTGTCTAAAACACTATATTCAAAAATAGGACCCCGTAAAGTTCAAGTGTATAGTGATGAATCCGTATATAGGTTAAGAGGGCATTTGACTATTTTCTCCTTTTTTTGTGTGGCACAAGCTTAATTCAAAATCGGGAGAAATTCATGTATGTGCTTGTGTTGTTAATTTTGAAAGCCTAATTATTCTGAGATGTGGAGACATTCTTTTATAAGGAGCCTATATTATTCGATTTTAAATAGAAATATCGAATATCACGTCTAAAAAAAAAAGTAGTTTCAATTCACTTATATGCAGAGGTGTATCCAGGATTTCAGAAGGATGGGTGCACTATTATGAAAAAATTCATCTAAGATATAAATTTGAACTATTTAACCTTTACGTTCTTAACACTGAACCGTCATATTTTAAAAATTACAGTCCAACATATATAATACTACTAGTTTTAAATTTTAATATACACATTTGATTTAATTATACAAAATTTTACTGTGCTATTTTCTTTTAGGAACTTCCACATCAACGCACTTGAAAATTTTGAAAAATTAAAGCAAAAAAACAAAAGACAAAATGATTGAAACGCCAAAAGTGTTACCGATAACCACTTGGAGGAGTGTTACTATTAAAAAGATAGATATTAGATTTAAATTTCTATCTTTGCTTAGAGAGGTGCACCCAATCACCATCATGTTATTTATGTCATTTTTTACATGGGTTCACACATTTATATTTAAATATTTTTTGAAAAATATAACACTACTATATTTGATCTAGAGACGAAAGCATGAGTTTCCGTGAATCCACGGAACCCCCTCTAGATACGCCTATGCTTATATGTCTTTCTAGATGGGTATCTATTTATCAAGGTATATACCTTTAATTTGTTTAGGAGATTTCTTGTTGAAATTTGAAGAAATGAAGTGGTTTTCATAGGTTGAGGGAGAAATTGATTAACATGTTGCTTAAAATAATTTGAGTGATCGATAGGGACTGATCTAAAGTACTACATAGTTCATGCGAACTTATATATGGATTAAAATATCGGTTAAATATTTACAAATATTTCATGGTGCCTAAATGATCATTTGGTAAGTTGAAATTTCAAACGGACAGTTAGAGCCAAATTTGAGTGTCTACCAATCTATTTTGCCTTTACATTTTGTACAAACTTTGAAGAAACTATTTTTTTTTCATTCCATAAATTGTCTAAATCTTAATTATTTGATTATTTTTTAATAATATAACTATGAATATTAGTAACTCTTCTTCTCCTTTTGTCTTACCAATCTCTCCAACCTCTCAGAAAATTCAAGACAATCTAACATCTTCCTTACATACCACATACAATTTTCACAACTATCTGATTTGTATCGAATTTTTTAACGAGTCAGAAGAAATGGTTGGAGTCTCTTATTTTGATTTCTTGAACCAAGAGATCCATGAATTGGGATCTTGATGCATATAGATACAGATCCGAATTTTTTCCAGCATTTCTCTTGGTAATAATGATTTTCCGGTTTCGTTTATGATTCAGGATTGAAGGATCCCCTTTAACATCATCTGTATATATATATTTTTTCTTCTTTTTGCATGATCAATATGTTATTTCTTTGATCGTTTTGCATGTCAATAATCCTTTCTCTCCTTTTGTCGTAAGGCGTAGTCTGACTCTGAAACGAAAAAATGTTAATATGTTTAGATCCTCATTGAGATTTTGTGAATAGTTTTAAAGTTGAAATAGGAAAAGCGACAAGCACCACTAGGCCTGGTCATCGGTTGGACATTAGTAGTAAGGTCCGATATTCATTCTTTGCTCAAATAGGAAGGTGAAAGTCTCTATCTAGTGACGTGAATAATGGATAATAATAATAATAATAAGTCGTCATCATCGCCAACATATCCATATAACACAGCTCCTCCTCCTCCTACAAATCAAGCATCATATAATTATCCCTCTAACAATTCTAGTCCGTATCCTCCTCCTGGTTCTGTTCCATATCCATATCCTCCATACCTTCATTATCATCCGCCTCCTTATGCTGTTCAACAATCCGGTCACGTTAACTACAATAATTATCCACAAGTTCCACCAGCATCTCCATCAGAAACAACACGTACTAGACCTCAACAGACTAATCCCCCTTTAGAGTATAGTAATTATCCTCCACCATCACATATCGTGCATTCTCCTTATTCATATCACGCGTATTACCCTCCTCCTCCTCCGCCTACAATATCGTCTTCTAGACCTGTACTTCAACAACAAGGGAGTTTTCAATATGGTTCATCTCAAGGTCTTTTAGAGAGGCAAACATCCAAAGGTCATGATCAATCTCCTAGTCTCCAACACCAAAATAGTTTGTCGTCTGTTACTAGTTCCGCTGCAAGTAGTTTATCAGGTGTAAGTAGTTCATTGGCAAGCTCTGATCATGGTAAAAATGGACCTATAGATGATCACCTAGCAAATGTGCATTTGTATGAAAATCCTGCCCCTGCTACTGCCCCTGCATCATGTCACTCAGGACCGAGACCTCACGTAGCGAATAATTATAATGCGCGAGGAACAATATACGGACATCCCAACGCCTCGTTTTCTAAGGGGGAGGCATCTTCTGTGGTCCAATCCGAGCCGTGTCATAGACCAACTCATTCAAGAACATCAAGTGGTGAATTACAAAATAATTGGGGTATGCAAGTTATGCCATTTATCGCTTCTAAAAATGTTCTGCTATTACATGGAAATCTTGATATTTGGGCATTTGAAGCAAGAAACCTACCGAACATGGACGTGTTCCACAAGACCATAGGGGATATGTTTAATAAAATGGGAAACAATGGGCAACTCGGTAATATGACAAGTGATCCATATGTGACTATTATACTAGCAGGCGCAGTTATTGGGCGTACTTATGTCATAAACAATAATGAAAATCCTGTGTGGATGCAACATTTTAATGTACCCGTTGCACATTATGCTTCTGATGTGCAATTCCTTGTGAAGGATAATGATATGGTAGGTTCTCAGCTTATAGGGACAGTAGCAGTCCCCGTGGAACATATATACGGAGGAGGAAAAGTCGAAGGATTCTTTCCAATCTTGAACAATGGAAAACCTTGCAAAGCTGGAGCTGTTTTAAGGATATCCGTTCAGTATTACCCGATGGATCAATTAAGCTTTTACCACCATGGAGTTGGAGCAGGTCCTGAGTATTATGGTGTTCCCGGGACTTATTTTCCACTGAGGATGGGTGGACCAGTCACTCTTTATCAAGATGCTCATGTGCCTGATGGATGTCTTCCAAATTTAAAGCTTGACTATGGGATGACGCAGCATGGGCATGGGAAATGCTGGCGCGACATCTTTGATGCAATATGTCAAGCCCGACGGTTGATATACATTACTGGATGGTCAGTGTGGCATAAAGTGAGACTCGTTCGAGATGATGCTTCTGTAGAAGATAGCTGTCTTGGGGATCTTTTGAAGTCAAAATCACAAGAAGGAGTCCGAGTGCTGCTTCTTGTGTGGGATGATCCCACTTCAAGAAGCATCCTTGGCTATAAAACGGTAAGTTCAATGCATTTATGAAAAACTGCTTATTTATTTTAGGCATAATACATAAAACAAACACTAAAACTTGGCCCCAACTAATTCTCATTGTGTCTACTGGACACTTGACGCTGACGTGACACATAAATATTGAAGGTGTTTAGCTGATCACTTCGTGAGTTGGAGTGTTCGACAGACACTAGATGTGTATACTCAAAGTTGAAGTATTTACTTGTAAGCTGATGCCAAGTTTGAGTGTCTGTTTATGTATTATGCCTTAATTATATGTGCACAATTGCTTACTTAAGAATCTTGAGGGACACACACTATTGATACTTCAGTTGTAACAAATTTGACGATTAACATCAAGCTACACCATGCGTGAGTTTATACAACTAGACGGTAAAAGTTATATGGTAAAAGTTATATGTCTATTTGATAAGATTTGCCCCATGCATTTGTTCATATCATCAGTTCTAATCAGATTAATGTCTGAAGTACATCTATTTTAGGATTTCCTTAACTATGGTAATATTATATGTTATGACTCTTTAACCTTCTGTTCTTTTCATATTAGCTTTTCGGAATTTAGTTAATGCTCTTCAAGAGAAAGTGATGTCATTTTAGTTATTAAAGATCAAATTTGAAAGAAAAAAAAACATGCAGGATGGCCTCATGGCAACTCACGATGAAGAGACTCGTCGTTTTTTCAAGAATTCTTCTGTGCAAGTGTTGCTTTGTCCTCGTGTGGCTGGAAAGCGTCACAGCTGGGCCAAGCAAAGGGTATATTAGTTATAAATGACTTCTTTTGTTTCTCTTGATTGTCAGTTTAAAATTGCATGTCATTCCTAAATCTGCTATTCAGGAAGTTGGAGTAATTTATACACATCATCAGAAAACTGTGATAGTGGATGCTGATGCAGGAAACAATCGACGAAAGATCATATCTTTTGTTGGAGGACTTGACTTGTGTGATGGGCGTTACGATACTCCAGAGCATCCTATATTTAGAACACTGCAGACCGTGCACGCGGATGACTATCATAATCCAACTTATGCAGTAAATCAATATCCAAGTTTGCTTGCATTTGTATAAACATGGTTCTTAGTGTTTCTTGTATATTAATCCATCTAATGTACTGAACAGGGAAGTACTACTGGTTGTCCAAGAGAACCATGGCATGACTTGCACTGTAAAATTGATGGTCCAGCAGCATATGATATTCTGAAAAACTTTGAGGAACGCTGGTTGAAGGCATCGAAGCCCCAAGGCATCAGAAAGTTGAAGAAGACATATGATGATTCTTTGCTCCGTATAGAAAGAATGCCTGAAATTCTTAGTATTGCTGAAACTTCATCTACGAGCAGCACCGATCCTGATAATTGGCATGTGCAGGTAAGTAATTAGCTTAATACTACTAGTATTGGAGGATAAGCATTGGTGTTACAGATACATTTTCTTTCCATTCATATACAGATTTTCCGCTCTATTGACTCGAATTCAGTCAAAGGCTTTCCAAAGGATCCGAAAGAAGCTACAATGAAGGTGAGAAAGATGTTTAAAAGGGATGTCATGGAGGGAAATGTGTTCCAATCTAATTTCTTTTTTCTTGCAGAACTTGGTTTGCGGAAAAAATGTACTTATCGACATGAGTATTCACACAGCATATGTGAAAGCCATTCGTGCTGCGCAACATTTTGTTTACATTGAGAATCAGTACTTCATTGGTTCCTCATACAATTGGAGTCAATATAACGACGTAGGTAAGAAATTATTCTTCTCTATGTCACTCTAGGATGAATAAGTAAACCTAAGATACATGTTAATCTTATAGTTTTAAGATTTCATGAATCGAGCAATATCTGCAACTAGGCCAGACACTTACCTGATTGTTGGCTTAGACTCAAATACCTGAGCATTCTGTTTTATGCAGGAGCCAATAATCTGATTCCTATGGAAATTGCACTTAAAATTTGTGAAAAGATTAGAGCACATCAAAGGTTTGCAGCATATATTGTCATCCCAATGTGGCCAGAGGGTAATCCAACTGGAGCTGCTACACAAAGAATTCTTTTTTGGCAGGTAGAGGACAATCTAAACTTCAGAGTTGATAATGAAGAATCTAGCTGTAGTGATCGCCATGATACATCTTCTTATATTAGTGTGATCAAAATATCGTGGATATAAAGTTTCCGTCTTAGCAAATTATTAACTTTTCTGCTAATTGTAGTGGTTTGTGCAAGTGAAACTTAAGACTGTATGTTGGTTGGCAGCATAAGACGATACAAATGATGTATGAGACTATTTACAAGACTTTAGTAGAGGTTGGCCTTGAGGATGCTTTCTCTCCACAAGATTATTTGAACTTTTTCTGTCTTGGTAACCGTGAGGTCCATGTACAGGAAACTGAGAATTCTGGTGCTGCCAACACTCCTCAGGTACTTCCCTACAGCCTCCATTCTCCAACAAAAGAACCAAAAGAATTACTAATTCCAATGGACTTTTACAATTTTCTCTTTACTTTGCTCATCTTTTGTTGCCTTAATATCGTGTCATCGTAAGATGAAACTTTTGCTTATGCTGATAAGATTTCGTAATGCACCGACTATTATAATCTTTGTTTTTATATTTGTTGTAAAATTCTCTACCTAGACTCTAGCCAGCAAGGTTCATATTATTTATCATTTATGACGTTGCAGGCATTGTGTCGAAAATACAGAAGATTTATGATATATGTTCATTCTAAAGGCATGATTGTGGATGATGAATATGTCATATTGGGATCTGCAAACATCAATCAACGCTCACTTGAGGGTACCAGAGACACGGAGATAGCGATGGGAGCATATCAACCTCATCATACATGGGCAAGAAATCAGTCTAGTCCCAGTGGACAGGTGATCATTATACCTTGTACCTCGATCATAGTATTGTTATGTGTTCTGTTACTATCTGTTGTTTTTTGTACTTCCGCTCTACCTGTAACAAGTGGTTAAGATTGATTCCCCTAAGTTTGTAAAAAGTTAGGGTATGAGTACCAATGCTACTATCTAATCCTTTGCTTTTGTGTAGATATATAGGTATAGAATGTCTCTGTGGGCTGAGCATCTCGGAGTTGTCGATGACTACTTCATCCGACCTGAGTCTCTAGAATGCGTAAGACGCGTTAGATCAATGGGTGAAGCAAACTGGAGACAGTTTTCAGCTGATGAAGTAACTGAAATGAGAGGTCACCTCTTAAAGTACCCTGTTGAAGTTGATAGGAGAGGCAAGGTGAAGAATCTTCCTGGATTTGAAGAATTTCCAGATGTTGGTGGAAATATAATTGGATCATTCTTAGCTATTCAAGAAAATCTTACTATTTGAATTTTGCCCATTTCTTTCCCAACTTGTATTTTTGAGTTTACTAATAAGACACATTGGTGGAGCAGAGTCTATATTCACGGCTTGAATTAGTAACTTCATAGTCACATGACAACAATGATGCCGTTGTGCCAATGCTCCCTTTTATTTAGAGACTACTTGTACAATTTTATATTAGGTCTCAGTAATAGAAATGTGTGTTCTATTCATTGCTAAAGATTAACATATAGAAAGAGGTGGAGAGAGGATGCCAAAATGTTTGTTTGCAACAAATTTTAATTAGGTGGAAAATAAATTAATCATAAATAAAATGTGAAGAAACAAGAATATTATTGATAAATGATATGTGTACAATTTTATTCTTGCCTTGATTCTTATCTCACTTAAAATTTTTCACGACCCAAAAATAGGTATGGTAACATTTGTCTTATTTCACCAAGATGAGACAACCTAAAACCCAAAATCATAGCAATAGAAATGTGGAAATAAAAATATCAACAACATAAATGCGGACAACTTAGTAAACTCATAAATACCTCAAAACTTGATTGTCACGTGTACAATCCACTAATGTATTACAACTTAGCTGAAAGAAATTACAATTCACAAATGCCTTCGTTTCTAGAGTTGAACAAGAACGTAAAAAGGAACAAGAGGGTCCGTTGAGATCATGACAAGCAGTTACCTCTCAAATCACCACAGAAAAGCCTCGAACGAAGTAGAGAAGAAGGATAATCATACATATCAGGACTCGTAATCTACACAAATGTAGAAGCAAGGAGTGAGTACCAAACAACTCGATACTCAACAAGCAAATCACTAATCAGTAAGTAAAGCAAAGCTGAATACAAACACTCCTTTCATCCCAATTGAACCTCCACAAACTACAACCTACACAAAGTCAACCCAACTTAGTAACATCTCAACTAGTACAGATCAATCACAATCAAGTAGCAAGTACACCAATCAAAAGTCTCATAAACACAATCACACAACTTCACAATGCAATGATTTGTCAAGTAAAATGATGCATTTCTGTCCTACAATATACATCCGTTAAATCTCAATCTGGAACCCATGGGGGACTTTCTTGTCCATGCATTTGTCATGAGCGTGTGACCCGATCCCAATTTCATCCCAATGAATCCACCAGAGACATTGACCTGATCCCTCATTCCCCTCGATGTTTCCGCAACATCCGTGTGACGTGATCCCTATTTCCTTCCATCCTCATCAATATCATCACAACAAGTACAATAATCAAACATGAGGATAACAACTCAACACAAATATCGAACAACAGTCAATTCAAACATATCATCATGTGATTTATCTCATTCAGTCAATTGCCCACAACATAATCAAGTCAGACAAATCAACAAAATTCTCATTTTAATCCAATTTGTTTAGAAAGTTCACATCATCAATTTACCATACAGAGTTCATACATAAATCCCTTTTACCATTTCTCATTAATTTCCAACACTTACAATAAGAAAGTAAAAGATTCTACATGTCTTAACAAAGGTCTAAAAGTTCATTTGCCTCAAACACTCTGACACTTGAGCTCTCCCTTTTCGAATGATATTCAAATCACACTATCTATTCAAGCAAGTAATCACAGTATGATAACATAACTATCGACACCCATATCATTATTTTGGAGAACAGGGACAAGTTGGCTGTTGGGATTTATGCAGTTTTGATGATTGACAAAGAAAGAAGAATCACGTCAGTCAACATGGTCCAAAGGTGCACTGTCACGAGCTGTTGAATTCTAAAAAGCTTCTAAAATGAATAAAGACAAGAGTGCAGAAATAAAGGAATGAATAATGTTAACTTCGTGAGAAACCCCACGAAAATAAACATCTGATGAATTGAAGAGAAAGAATCAATGAGTTTGATTTGAAGAAGGAGTCTAAAGAGGCAAGTAGTTTTAATTGAAGAAGGAGTCTCACTTAAAGAAAAACTCTTCATGTTACTGTTGAATTGAAGTGTTGGAGTTCAAATACAATACGAAAAAATCAATGAATGTAATTTGAAGAAGAAGTCCAAAGAAGCTAGGAGTTTGAATTGAAGAGGGAGCCTTACTTGAAGTAAAACTTTAAGTCAAAAGAGTTCAAGTCAATAAAGTAAACAATAACTCTATGAAAAATTGTGCTTAAATAGAAGTGAAGTCTTTTAGAATACTTATGCACTTAAAGAGCAAAAAGAGCAATTGAGAATTGACTTCACAAGTGCTACCGACGAACTGAAGGAACACATAGAAGGATCACATCGAAGAACTCATTCCTTACAGAGTTTATGTGTTAGGAGTTTTTCTTTATGAATGAGTCTTGATGTAATCTTAGTTCAGTGAGTTATAAACTGAATTATGAGTGTTGTCTTCAAGTTGTGATAACTCGAAGAGTTGGGAACACATACCTTGGGAGGTTTGTGTTGAAGGTTAGGAATTAGAGTTAGTTCCTAGGATTACAAGAGTTGTAGTTCAAATCCATAACTTGAAGTTAAGGTAGGTTGCAAAGTTTGTAATCTATATTTTGTGGATGCTCGTAGTTGATTTAATGAAGTTGGAGTTAAATCTTATAGGGTACAGGTCGTGGTTTTTACACCTTTTGAGCAGGGTGTTTCCACATAAAAATATTATGTTTTTACGTACTGTCCTAACTGCTTTGTTGGAACACATTAGACAAATTGTTTCACACTTAGGCAAAAATATAAAATTAGTAAATTACTGGGTCGTGTAGAATATTATTGGCCCAAACACTTGATCCAAAAATGAAGGTCAAATACGGAATTTAGTATAAATATGTGTTACCAAAACATGAAAACTACCGGTAAAAATCATTTTGAAAGTGGAGTTGTATTCCATCCATAATCACTATTTTGTCAAAACTTGAGTTCATGAAAATCTCCTTAGGTTTGAATCTAAAACAACAATTCTGGTGACAAAATCTTGCAATAATTAAAGAACAATAAAGAGGGAGTTGAAATTTCTTAGCCAATCGCATGGCCGACTCAACAAGATTAGAGGCCTAAAGACAAACTTTAAAAGGGCCCTAATATTTTTTGATTATTTTTTAAAAAAGAAGAAAAATCATCAAAAACACTTTTAATATAAAAAAATATTTTTCTAGTTTTTTTAGATTGAAGTCATTAAATACTGTTTATAATCAATATGTTTCAGTAAATTCTTTCAATTGATAATATAGTTAATCCATTACTTCTCTCTTGAGACATTGTTGATTTTAGATAAGATTTTATCACTTTTAGATTAAAAAAACATCATTCAACAAACAACAGTTACAAAAATTGTTGACATCATTCAATAAGCAATATATCCATTAGGAAAAAAATCAAGTATTTTTATTTGATTGAGTATTTCCATTAGGTCATTATCTTCTACTTGTATTATTTCTTTCAATATTTTAACACAAAAAATAAATCTAAACCATTAATATCAGAATAATTATTATGGTTAATGAATGCTCAAGATTAAGACAATATTTTTTAAAATCGTCATCATCTAGTGATCTCAAATTTTTACAACTAAATAAGAAATTAAAAATATTTTCATATGCTTCAAAATGTTCAAAACAAGAATATATATACTTATGAACTATTAATATCCACAATAATAAGTTTTTCAAGAAAAACATATAAAATAAAGTTAGAATAATAAAATCTGGCTCACGAATTCGATAAGTTGATGTAACATTATTGAAATAGTGTTGCGTTTCTTCAATATAATGATTGCTTGTTGTACTTTTTGAGATTTTGAAGAATGCACTCAAACATAAATTTTGGTCTTTTTTAACTTGTAAGCAACAATAAATCAAAAGATTTTGTAGGAGAGAGAGTTCAAATTGAAATAAAAATAATAAATTATAAACTTAAAAAGATAAGTACAAGGTCAATAACAATACGTATAGGTACTTTTTTTCAAAAATAAAATAAAAATTCGAGGCCCCCAAAACTATGAGGACACAGTAATGGCTTTAGAGGTCTAGCGGTTAAAACAACCATGCTCAATCGATAAAACTCAAAAATCCCCTTTAAAATGGCCAAAGCCGAGTTCTCAAAGTTTAAGAATTGAAAAATGGGTTTGAAACCCCAATTATGGAAAGTCTTAGTGTCGGGGCTCATCTATGAACGCAGATCGACAACTCATTTAAGCCCGCAAACATGTCCCTTCCCTCCATTGCGAAGAGGAGCTGCTCCAACTCTCCGAGAACGTGGCAAGACTCCACGTGCACATTGAGGTCAACACTTTGACCTCCCATGAATGTGGTCGAGCCTTCACGAACACGGGGGTCCCAAAATTCTACCGCCATGAACGCGGTCCCAATCTTAGTGAACACGTAGGATTCACACTAGATACACATATCACAAAATTCGCCAACACCTAAGTCTCAAAATGGATCTTCGGGATCCATTCGGGACCTGTATACACAAACCAAATATGTTACCAAGCTACTCTACTTTCCAAACTCAATGGAATCATCGAAATACGAATCCAAGTTCTTCTTGACCCAAATGCGTGAAAGTTGAATATACTAACATAACAATTAAAAAGACCAAATCGAGCTCGAAACCTCTGAAAATTCAACAAAGACTTTCCTACGCCTAAAATCATGCCCCAAATCCAATGGAACTTTCAAGTATTCGAACTCCAAATTTCGACTAAAGTCAACTCAAAAGCCAAATTTTCATAAAGTTTCAACATGGGACCTCAAATCCACTAAACTACTCAGAATCTTAAACCGACAACTCTTCTAGATCAATTTACACTTTTCGCAAATAGATGAAGTTTTATTTTCGAGACCCGAAACACCGATTGAGACCAAAAACCACTTTGAACCTCCAAAACTCAAAACTTTCAAAAAATATGATATTCATAAGATTTTCAAAATCAACCCCAAAAATCGATCAGAAATGACTCAGGGCAACGATCAAGATGGGTAAAAGGGTAATTTTACCCAAAAAAATTAAAAATGAGCTTCTCGATCATTGCAAGATTTCTCCCTCCCTTGATTCTGTCACTTAGGATTTCTCCATGATTTGAGGGGGTTAGAGGCATATCTCTTGAACATAGGATCCCACATCTTGATCTCCTTATGGACATCCAAGATATTTATAGAATTTTCAAGATGTTGGGTATGTAGAAAAAATTGATGGAAAATAGAGGGAAAGAAAGGAATTTGAAAAGTTGAGAACATGAAGAGTTTAGAACTTGAAAAGTCCTCTTATGCTTTAATGAAAAGGCATTTGTCCCTCATCGGCGGTGGAAAGAAAAATAGGAGTGTTTAAATACAGAAACACTCCTATTAATTGTTAAAAAGGATTGGAAAGAGGGACCCTCCTCGCGCCGTCGTCGTCGTCTCGGCTTCGTCTTCGTCTTTGGATCGATCGAGAGATTATTTTTTGGTTAAAATTTGTTTTAATTATTTATTTATTTAATTAATTAAATGGCCAAAAATATTTTCAATTAATTAGTTGATAACCGAAGTTGAAAATTTACCAAAATGTTTCAACTTTTTAGTTGACTAACCCAACCCGACTCAGATCCGCGTTGCGACCCATTTTATTTGAACTTTCCCATTTTATTTAAATTTCCCACCATGATTGTTCTGAAAGGTTGCAACTTTCAGGAATAGTTAGTACCATTTGAAAGGTTGCAAACTTTCATTAATGGTCCTGTGAATTCTGAAGGGTTGCAACCTTTCGAAACTTGTTCTTCTTTCCTATAATTACAGCTCATTGTTCAGAATATTTTCTTAGGAATCTTCTGATCTTCTTCTTCTTCTTCTGCACACATTTTTCTTCGTGTACTTTCCTGTTGTGGATTGGTTCGCTGACAGTAGAGCTTTTGGTATCTACACTCTGCTGATTAAGATCATTTTACCCTGGGAGGTTATATTCCAAATCAAATCTCGGATATTAGAAGGGAATGATTTCCTTAAGGGGACACTATGAGTTCAGTGGACTTGATTTTTTTATTTAAAAGGTTTTCAGATTCTTGTACGTTTTTACAAATTTTAGCTTTTGTGAATTAAATTTCTATTCATCTCTATTACTGGTTCTATAAATTTCAGTCTACTTTGTGTTTTTGAAAAATTTATTAGAATTAGTTTTTTCTTGTTTTATAACACAGATTGACAACAATCTTAAGGAAAATATTTTTTTTAAAAAAAATTGTGTTTCTGGTGGAGACAAAAATCGTTGTGATTTTATACTCTTTTAAGTCTACAATTATAATTTATTGCTTACTAAGACTGTATCAAATTTCGTTTATCAGAAATGGAAAACAATGGTGTTACAGTGGCTGTTGCTGCATCAACCCGAACTTTTGTACCACAAACAGAGAAACCAGGTAAACTTATAGGTGTAAATTTCAAAGGATAGCAGTAACGAGTATTTTTCTTGCTTATCACTCTTGATATGCAAAAATTTACAAGTGAAGTTACTCCAGTGCTTGCTGATGATATGCAGATAGAGAAAAAATCATAATTATTGAAGAATGGAAACAGACAGACTTCCTATGTAAAGGCTACATTTTGAGTGCTTTGAAGGATGACTTATGTAATTTCTATAGTGCAATAACAACTTCAATAGAGTTGTGGGATGAACTTGAGAAGAAAAATAAGATAGAAGATGCATGTTTGAAAAAGTTTGTGGTTGCAATGTTTTTAGAGTATATAATGGTAGATAGTAAAACTGTTGGATCACAAGTGCAGGAACTTCAACTTATTCCCCATAATCTGATTGCTGAAGATATGGTAGTAAATGAAGATTTTCAAGTGGATGCAATGATCGAGAAGTTGCCTCCTCCGTGTAACGATTTCAAGAATTATCTAAAGCACAAGCGTAAAGAAATGAAGCTTGAAAATCTTGTCATTCGGTTCAAGATTGAGGAAGATAACAAAAACGCCGAAAAGAAGTCACGTAAGAGTTCAACAATCATTGGAGTTAATATTGTTGAAAAAGCTCCTACCAAAGACAAAAAGAGAAAGAAGTCCAATGGGCAGAAGTCAGAACAGGCCAAGAAGAAATTCAAAGGCAACTGTTACAATTGTGGCAAGACTGGTCATAGGTCTTCTGATTGTCGTGCTCCAAGAAAGGACAAAGACAAAGGCAAAGGAAAAAATTAAGCAAACATCATGGAGAAGATGGAAGATGCAGATGACTTGTGTGCAATGATCTCGGAGTGTAATTTAGTTGGAAATCCCATGTAGTGGTTTCTCGACTCAGGTGCCACTAGACATATTTGCTCTGCCAAAGAAGCTTTTGCAATGTACACTCCTGCTGAGTACGATGAAGATTTGTTCATGGGAAACACAGCAACATCAAGAATTGCAGGAACTGGGAAAGTGATGTTTAAAATGACATCCGAGAAGGTGTTGACTTTCAATGATGTTCTGCATGTCCCAACTATTAGAAAGAATTTAGTTTGTGCTGCACTACTCGTTAAGAACGGGTTTAAGTGTATCCTAGTTAGTGGTAAAGTTTTAATAAGTAAGAATGAAATGTTCATAGGAAAGGGCTACCTCAATAAGGGTCTTTTCAAACTGAACGTAATGGTTGTTGACAATATTAATAAAATTTTTGGTTCTGTTTACTTTGTAGAGTTAAATGATTTATGGCATGTCCATTTATAACATGTAAATTACAAAGCCTTGCAAAAATTGGTTAATATAGAAGTATTGCCTGATTTTAAATGCGATAAATCGAAATGCAAAATTTGTGAACTTTAGACTTAATTCATACAGATATATGCGATATGAAGTCAACACCATCTCGTGGTGGGAAAAAGTATTTTATAACTTTTATTGATGACTGCACTCGTTTGCTTAATAGTAAGGATGAAGCAATTGATGCATTTAAGCAATACAAAAATGAAGTGGAGAACAAATTGAATCTAAAGATAAAAATGATTCAGAGTGATATGGGTGGAGAATATGAATCTCCTTTTGCATACTGCACCTTATACACCACAGTCAAATGTTTGGCAGAACGGAAGAACAAAACATTAAAGGAAATGATGAATGCATTAATGATCAATTCTGGTTCATCGTGAAACCTTTGGGGGGAAGCCATCCTTACAGCTAATAAAATACTAAATAGAGTACTCTATCGAAAAACACAATCAATTTCATATGAGTTGTGAAAAGGAAGGAAACCCAACTTGAAATATTTCAAAGTGTGGGGGTATTTAGCCAAGGTAGAGGTTTTTTTTACCGAAAATGATTAAAATTGGACTTAAAACAGTAGATTGTGTCCTTATTGGGTATGATGTGAATAGTAAAACCTATCGGTTTTTGATTTACAAATCTGATAATCCTGAGATTCATGTTAATACGATAATTGAATCAGATAATGCAGAGTTTTTTGAAAATATTTATCCATATAAAACTGAAAGTGAGTCAACAAGTGAAAGACCTAAACGGCCACAAGAAGAATCAGTGGAAAATATTCTAACTAGTGAGGAACCTAGGCCTAGTACTCACCAACGAAAATCTGCTTCTTTCGGACCAGATTTTGTAGCGCTATTGCTTGAAAATGAGCCTCAAATATTTAAAGCAGTTATGTCTTCGTCTGATCAACTTATTGGAAAGAAGCAGTCAATAGTGAGATTGAATCAATTTTAAGCAATCACACTTGGAAATTGACTGATCTTCCTTTAGGAAATAAACCTTTAGGATCAAAGTGGATCTTTAAAAGGAAAATGAAACCTGATGGGACTATTGAAAAATATAAGGCTAGACTGGTAGTCAAAGGGTACAGACAAAAGGAAGGTCTGGACTACTTTGACACATACTCTCCAGTAACAAGGATAACATCAATTAGGATATTAATAGCACTAGCAGCAGTGCATGATCTTAAAATCCACCAAATTGATGTAAAAACAACCTTCTTAAATGGAGAGTTGGAGGAAAAAATTTACATGGCACAACCTGAAGGGTTTATACTTCCTTGTAAAGAAAAGAAAGTATACAAACTTGTGAAGTCACTTTATGGACTCAAGCAAGCACCCAAACAATGACATGTTAAATTTGGCCAAACAATGTTGGCAAATGGATTCAAGATTAACGAATGTGATAAATGTGTTTACATTAAAAATGTTATAAATCATGAAGTCATTGTTTTTTTTGTTGATGACATGTTAATAATGAGTAAAAACATTGACGATATAAATGTTACTAAGCGCATGATGTCCAGCAAGTTTGATATGAAGGACTTAGGAGTTGCTGATTTGATCTTAGGAGTCAGGATTATCAAAACTCCCCAGGGACTAGCATTATCTCAATCTCATTATATTGAAAAAGTATTAGATAAGTTCAAGTACTTGAATTTATATGTTGTCAAAACTCTAATTGATTTAAACTGTACATTTAAAAAGAATGAAGGTCAAAGTGACTCTCAATTGGAATATGCCAGAGTGTTGGCGATGTTTGATGTATATTATGAATTGTACACGACCAGATATAGAATGTGCTATTAGTAAACTGACTCGGTTCACTTGTAATCCGAATCAAACTCACTGGACGGAAATGAAACGTGTGTTGGGTTATCTAAAATATACATAATATTATGCTTTGCATTATAATAAATATCCTGCTGTGGTTGAAGGATATAGTGATGCAAATTAGATCACTGGATCAAATAATGTAAAATCCACGAGTGGTTATGTGTTCATACTTGGTGGAGGAGCAGTCTCTTGGAAATTGTCCAAAAGACATGTATTGTTCGCTCCACAATGGAATCTGAATTCATTGCTTTGGATAAGGCTGGTGAAGAAGCTGAATGGCTCCGAAATTTCCTAGACGATATTCCATTCTGGCCCAAACCTGTTGGACCTATTTGCATAGATTGCTATAGTCAAGCAACAATGGGTAGGGCAGGGAGTGTTATGTACAACGGGAAGTCTCGTCATATACGACGGAGACATAACACCATAAGACAACTGCTCTCTAGTGGAATTATCACAATTGACTATGTAAAGTCAAGCGATAATGTGTCAGATCCACTATCGAAAGGCCTAGTGAGAGAGTAAGTTGAAAGATCATCTAAGGGAATGGGTTTACGGCTTAAGACAAGCAAGCATGACGGTAACTCTATCTAGAAGACAGGAGATCCCAAGATCTAGATTCAAGGAGAAAGACAAAGTTATCGCTGACGGTTTAACATTGTCAATTAACTCAATCAATTCTCATGATGAAGACAATGTTCATGAACAACGTTAAGACTTTAAGGCTTGTTAATGAGGTAATAAAGCTTAAAGTTTTTAATAATTTGCTAAGTTTGGTAGATTTGACCAAATAGTATATCTACAAGATGACACAGTTAGAAATCACCTATGTGAGTGTGAAGTGGAAGCCGCTTCAAAGAGAATTGTAACGACCTGTTTAGTCGTTTTGAGCAACAGATGTTATTTCTGGAAAACTGGTTGAGACGACGGATCCCACGACGGACCGTCATGGGCACGACGGATCGTCGAGGGGGTCTCGTTTCAAAACACTTAGAAATTCTGAAAAATGGGTACTGAAATCGACTCTCTGAACTTCATAACGGAATGGCAGGACGGACCGTCACAGGCGTTACGGATCGTCACAGACTCTTTAAGGGAATTGAGTCTCTGAACTCTGTGACGGAGCAGGAGGACGGACCGTCACAGGCACGACGGGCCGTCACAGGCTGCGTAATCCCAGGCCGAGTCGGATTTCTTTAATGTCTTAAGGGACGTTTTTGACTATTCCTGCTTTAATTATAAAGTTAGTGGG
Organism: Solanum lycopersicum; assembly: GCF_036512215.1. Taxonomy (NCBI): domain Eukaryota; kingdom Viridiplantae; phylum Streptophyta; class Magnoliopsida; order Solanales; family Solanaceae; genus Solanum; species Solanum lycopersicum. The sequence goes on from NC_090809.1 coordinate 5,856,107, forward strand.
TTAATGTTAATAAGTCTAATTACTTGGGGGTTAAAAGAGGTAACCTTGAGTAAATTAGTGGGTTAAAATTGCCATCTTTTATTCTTAATTATATGCTAATTAGGGTAAAAGAAAGAGGGATTGAATAAAGAAAATAGAAAGAACAAAGAGAGAGAGAGAGAGGATCGAACGAGAAGAGGAAAACACAAAGCTTTGGGAAATTTGCTTGCTTGATCACTAATCTTCGGTGGAGGTAGGTTATGGTTTTTATGCTACTCGTAGTAAAATCTTAATAGCGAATGATATGTATTGGGTAGTGTTGTAAACCCTTCTATATGCTTAATTGTATGCTTGCATGAATGTGATTATATAATTGTGAAAAAATAAGCATGATAAAGCTATTGAATCCTAAATCTTGAAAAAGAAACCCTAATCGACTTTGTTAATGATGGTGCCTTGGTATAAAAGAAGGCTTGATGAACGAAAGTAGTGAAATTAGGGGATCGGGTGCCACGTTCTGGTACCAGGATAGTATATGAGAATCAGAGTGTCACGTTCCGACAACAGGATAGTATATGGATCGGGTGCCACGTTCCGGTACCAAGATAATATATGAGGATCAGAGTGTCACGTTCCGACACCAGGATAGTATATGGATCGGGTGCCACGTTCCAGTACAAGGATAGTATATGAGGATCAGAGTGTCACGTTCCGACACCAGGATAGTATGTGGATCGGGTGCCACGTTCCGGTACCAGGATAGTATATGAGGATCGGAGTGTCACGTTCCGACACCAGGATAGTATATGGATCGGGTGCCACGTTCCGGTACCAGGATAGTATATGAGGATCGGAGTGTCACGTTCCTACACCAGGATAGTATATGGATCGGGTGCCACGTTCTGGTACCAGGATAGAATGAGGATCAGAGTGTCACGTTCCGACACCAGGATAGTACATGAGGAGCGGAGTGTCACGTACCGACACGAGAGGAATAAAGATAATGAATCTTGAAAGATGTTAATATATTCAATCTAATGAACCTAATTCCTAAATGAGTATGATGAGAAGGCGTGAGTCCTCATTGATGTGCTTGGTGTTGTAACCAAAGGTTATGGTAATTGTAAATGCTGCATGCTAAGGATATTAGTTGATTTTATGATGTTATCTGATATATATTGTTTTCTATTTTGAGTTGGTCGATGATACCTACTCAGTACTTGTGTTTGTACTGACCCCTACTTGTATATGTTTTCTTCTGTTCATTGTGGAGTGCAGCAAACGTACCGTCATCTTCAACTCAACCGCAACTCTAGCCAGTCTTCATTACACCGGATTTCAGGGTGAGCTAATGCTTCTAGCTTGGACTGGATCTTCCTCTTCATGTCTTGATGCCTTGAAATTCCGGCATGGACTAGCTTTTATTTATTCTAAGCTGTCTAGATACTCTTAGCTTTAGAAATTAGAGGATAGATGTTCTTGTGATGATGACTTCCAGATTTTGGGAATAATAAGTTTGAGTTTTAAAAGTTAATTGTTGATTTCGTTAATGAGTTTTAAGTCTTCTGCATTTTATTTTGTTTATTATGGTTGAAATGGTGGGGTTTAGATTGGTTGGTTCGCTCACATAATAGGATAAGTGTGGGTGCCAGTCGCGGCCCGATTTGGGTCGTGACAAACTTGGTATCAGAGCATTAGGTTCGTTGGTCTCGTCACACAAGAACGAGTCTAGTAGAGTCTTGAGGAACGGTAGGGGGACGCCTTTACTTTTCTTTGAGAGGCTACAAGACTTTAGGAAAATTCCATTCTTTCTTTCTTTCGTGCTATTACTTGGATCCAATTGGTATCTAGGTGATACAAATTGGTATCTGAACTTCTTCACTCTATTTCAAATATGGGTACTACTAGAGTATTTGAAGTTGAAAGGATATATAGGTCTTGTTTGGTGAATTTTGTGGGGAACAATACTTATGTAGACTTGGTTATCTTAGACATGGTTGATTTTGATGTAATTCTGGGTATGACTTGGCTTTCTCCGAATTTTGCGATCTTGGATTGTAATGCTAAAACAGTGACGTTAGCCAAGCCTGGGACAGATCCGTTAGTGTGGGAGGCCGACTACACTTCCAATCCAGTTCGTATTGTCTCCTTTCTTCGTGCTAAGAAAATGGTTAGTAAGGGTTGTCTAGCTTTCTTGGCACATCTCAGGGATGACACTACTCAAGTACCTTCAATTGAGTCGGTTTTGATAGTCCGCAAATTTTTAGATGTGTTTCCTGCAGACCTTCCTGGTATGCCACCGGATAGAGATATTGACTTCTGCATTGATGTTGAACCGGGTACTCGCCTCATTTCTATACCCCCTTATAGAATGGCTCCCGTGGAGTTAAGAGAGTTAAAGGCCCAACTTTAAGAGTTGTTGAGCAAAGGCTTCATTAGACCAAGTGCATCACCTTGGGGTGCTCCGGTGTTATTTGTGAAGAAGAAGGATGGGAGTTTTCGGATGTGCATAGACTACCGGCAGTTGAACAAGGTAACTATTAAGAACAAATATCCCATTCCTCGTATTGATGACTTGTTCGATCAGTTACAAGGTGCTTGTGTCTTCTCTAAGATTGACTTGAGATCCGGTTATCATCAATTGAAAAAACGGGCAGCGGATGTGCCAAAGACTGCTTTTTGGACCAGGTATGGGCATTACGAATTTGTAGTGATGTCTTTTGGTCTTACGAATGCCCCTGCTGCTTTCATGAGCTTGATGAACGGGATTTTTAAGCCATATCTGGATCTCTTTGTGATCGTATTTATTGATGATATATTGGTATACTCAAAGAGCAAGAAGGAACATGAGGAGCACTTGAGAATTGTATTGAAAATGTTGAGGGAGAAAAAGCTTTATGCCAAATTCTCCAAGTGTGAGTTTTGGATAGATGCAGTGTCCTTCTTAGGGCATGTGGTTTCTAAGGATGGGGTGATGGTGGATCCTTCTAAGATTGAAACGGTGAAGAATTCGATAAGACCTACTAATGTGTCAGAAATAAGGAGCTTTGTTGGTTTAGCTAGATATTACCGTCGATTTGTCAAGGGATTCTCTTCCATTGCTTCCCAATTGACGAACTTGACTAAGCAGAATGTTCCATTTGTATGGTCAGACGAGTGTGAAGTCTACACGGATCATCGTAGCCTACAGTACATCTTTACTCAGAAAAATTTGAACTTGAGACAGAGGAGATGGATGGAACTACTGAAGGACTACGACATCACTATCTTGTATCATTCGGGAAAGGCTAATATTGTGGCAGACGCCTTAAGTAGAAAGGCAGGGAGCATGAGAAGTCTAGCTCACTTGCAAGTTTCTAGACGTCCATTGGCTAGAGAGGTTCAGACTCTGGCTAACGACTTGATGAGGTTAGAAGTAAATGAGAAGGGAGGATTGTTGGCTTGTGTAGAGGCAAGATCTTCTTTTCTTGACAAGATTAAGGGAAAACAGTTTGAGGATGAGAAACTAAGCAGAATCCAAGATAAAGTATTGCGAGGAGAGGCTAAGGAAGCACAAATCGATGAGGAAGGTGTTTTGAGAATCAAGGGAAGGGTATGTATACCCCGCGTCGATGATTTGATCAACACTATTCTGACAGAGGCTCATAGTTCAAGGTATTCTATACATCCTGGTTCAACCAAGATGTATCGTGACCTAAAGCATCACTTTTGGTGGAGTAGAATAAAGTGCAACATTGTTGATTTTGTTGCCAAATGTCCAAATTGTCAGCAAGTAAAGTATGAACACCAGAGGCCTAGAAGGACACTTCAAAGAATGCCCATTCCTGAATGGAAGTGGGAGAGAATTGCAATGGACTTCGTGGTTGGTCTTCCAAAGACAATGGGTAAGTATGACTCCATTTGGGTGATTGTCGATAGGTTAACTAAGTCTACTCATTTCATTCCGGTCAAGGTGACTTACAATGCAGAGAAGTTAGCCAAACTCTATATCTCAGAAATCGTTCGATTGCATGGAGTTCCACTCTCCATCATATGAGATAAAGGTACGCAATTTACTTCTAAGTTTTGGAGAACATTGCATGCTGAATTAGGTACTAGGTTGGACCTTAGTACTGCATTTCACCCTCAGACCGATGGTCAGTCTGAGCGAACAATTCAAGTGTTGGAGGATATGCTTCGTGCATGTGTGATAGAATTTGTAGGTTATTGGGACAACTTCTTACCCTTAGCAGAGTTCTCATACAACAATAGCTATCACTCAAGTATTGATATGGCTCCATTCGAGGCATTGTATGGGAGAAGATGTAGGTCTCCAATTGGTTGGTTTGATGCATTTGAGGTTAGACCTTGGGGTACTAATATTTTGAGGGATTCATTAGAGAAGGTGAAATTTATTCAAGAAAAGCTTTTAGCGGCTCAAAGCAGGCAAAAGGAATATGCAGATTGAAAGGTTAGAGACTTGGAGTTCATGGAGGGTGAGCAAGTCTTGCTGAAGGTTTCACCCATGAAAGGGGTAATGCGTTTTGGTAAAAGGGGTAAATTAAGCCCAAGGTATATTGGTCCCTTTGAAGTACTTAAGCGAGTAGGGGAGGTGGTTTATGAGTTAGCCTTGCCTCCAGGGCTGTCCGGAGTGCATCCGGTATTTCACGTGTCTATGTTGAAAAGATACCATGGGGATGAAAACTACATCATTCGTTGGGATTCAGTTCTGCTAGATGAAAATTTTTCTTATGAGGAGGAGACTGTTGCCATTTTAGACAGGGAAGTTCGCAAGCTGAGGTCAAGGGAGATTGCATCCATCAAAGTTCAATGGAAGAATTGACCCGTTGAAGAAGCCACTTGGGAGAAAGAGGCTGATATGCAAGAAAGATACCCACATCTGTTTACAGATTCAGGTACTTCGTTTCACCCTTGTTTGTTTTCTTATGATCGTTCGAGGACGAACGATGGGTAAATTGGTTTCTATTGTAACGACCTGTTTAGTTGTTTTGAGCAACAGATGTTATTTCTGGAAAACTGGCTGAGACGACGGATCCCACGATGGACCGTCATGGCACGACGGACCGTCGAGGGGGTCTCGTTTCAAAACACTTAGAAATTCTGAAAAATGGATACTAAAATCGACTCTCTGAACTTTGTAACGGAATGGCAGGATGGACCATCACAGGCGGGATGGACCGTCACAGACTCTTTAAGGGAATTGAGTCTCTGAACTCTATGACGGAGCAGCAGGACGGACCGTCACAGGCACGACGGGCCGTCATAGGCTGCGTAATCCCAGGCTGAGTCGGATTTCTTTAATGTTTTAAGGGACGTTTTTGACTATTCCTGCTTTAATTATAAAATTAGTGGGTTAATGTTAATAAGTCTAATTACTTGGGGGTTAAAAGAGGTAACCTTGAGTAAATTAGTGGGTTATTATTGCCATCTTTTATTCTTAATTATATGCTAATTAGGGTAAAAGAAAGAGGGTTTGAATAAAGAAAATAGAAAGAACAAAGAGAGAGAGAGAGGATCGAACGAGAAGAGGAAAACACAAAGCTTTGGGAAATTTGCTTGCTTGATCACTAATCTTCGGTGGAGGTAGGTTATGATTTTTATGCTACTCGTAGTAAACTCTTAATAGCGAATAATATGTATTGGGTAGTGTTGTAAACCCTTCTATATGCTTAATTGTATGTTTGCATGAATGTGATTATATAATTGTGATAAAATAAGCGTGATGAAGCTATTGAATCCTAAATCTTGAAAAAGAAACCCTAATCTACTTTGTTAATGATGATGCCTTGGTATAAAAGAAGGCTTGATGAACGAAAGTAGTGAGATTAGGGGATCGGGTGCCACGTTCCGGTACCAGGATAGTATATGAGGATCGGAGTGTCACGTTCCGACACCAGGATAGTATATGGATCGGGTGCCACGTTCCGGTACCAAGATAGTATATGAGGATCGGAGTGTCACGTTCCGACACCAGGATAGTATATGTATCGAGTGCCACGTTCCGGTACCAGGATAGTATATGAGGATCAGAGTGTCACATTCCGACACCAGGATAGTATATGGATCGGGTGCCACGTTTCGGTACCAGGATAGTATATGAGGATCGGAGTGTCACGTTCCAACACCAGGATAGTATATGGATCGGGTGCCACGTTCCGGTACCAGGATAGTATATGAGGATCGGAGTGTCACGTTCCGACACCAGGATAGTATATGGATCGGGTGCCACGTTCCGGTACCAGGATAGAATGAGGATCGGAGTGTCACGTTCCGACACCAGGATAGTACATGAGGAGCGGAGTGTCACGTACCGACATGGGAGGAATAAAGATAATGAATCTTAAAAGATGTTAATATATTCAATCTAATGAACCTAATTCCCAAATGAGTATGATGAGGAGGCGTGAGTCCTCATTGATGTTTTTGGTGTTGTAACCAAGGGTTATGGTAATTGTAAATGCTGCATGCTAAGGATATTAGTTGATTTTATGATGTTATCTGATATATATTGTTTTCTATTTTGAGTTGGCCGATGATACCTACTCAGTACTTGTGTTTGTACTGACCCCTACTTGTATATGTTTTCTTCTGTTCATTGTGGAGTGCAGCAAACGTACCGTCATCTTCAACTCAACCGCAACTCTAGCCAGTCTTCATTACACCGGATTTCAGGGTGAGCTAATGCTTCTAGCTTGGACTGGATCTTCCTCTTCATGTCTTGATGCCTTGAACTTCCGGCATGGACTAGCTTTTATTTATTCTAAGCTTTCTAGATACTCTTAGCTTTAGAAATTAGAGGATAGATGTTCTTGTGATGATGACTTCCAGATTTTGGGCATAATAAGTTTGAGTTTTAAAAGTTAATTGTTGATTTCGTTAATGAGTTTTAAGTCTTTCGCATTTTATTTTGTTTGTTATGGTTGAAATGGTGGGGTTTAGATTGGTTGGTTCACTCACATAATAGGATAAGTGTGGGTGCCAGTCGCGACCCAATTTGGGTCGTGACAAGAATTTAATGTCAAAACCCTATTCTCTATACACTCATGAAACCAGGAGGTGTTCATGACTGAAACGAACATAACCGTAAGAACCATAAACGGTAAAGGGTTAATTGTGTGACATATGGTTGTCTAGGTATACACCAAAGCTCGACGGTTCAAAGATATCACATCTACCGATTGATCGAGTATATCCGATATATGTTCACTATGAAAAGTCCAAGGAGAAACCCACTTATCCGGATGAAATTCATCCTTGCCTGTAAAGTACACAATTGTCCGTGCATTTGTATCTTATAATCATTCCCCATCAATATGGGGGATTGTTGGACATGTAGCAAGAATTGATAGGAAATAGAGGGAAAGAGCGGAATTTGAAATGTTTAGAATTTTGAAGAGTTGGGAACTTGAAAAGTCCTTTTATGCTTTGATAAAAAGGCATTTGTCCCTCATCGGTGGTGAAAAGAAAAATAGGATAATTTAAATACAGAAATACTCATATTAGTTGTTAAAAGGATTGGAAAGAGGGATCCCCTCGCGCTGTCGTCGCTCGTCTCGGCTTCGGCTACGGCTTCTGCTTTGGCTTTGGCTTTGGCAAATGATCGATCGAGAAATTATTTTTTGGACAAAGTTTGTTTTATTTATTTATTTAATTATTTAAATGGCCAAAGATGTTTTCAATTAATTAGTTGACAACAGAAGTTAAAAATTAACCGAAATGTTTAACTTTTTAGTTGACTAACCTGATCCGACTCGGATCCACACGCGACCCATTTTATTTGAACTTTCTCGTTTTATTTAAATTTCCCGTCATGCCTGTTTTGAAAGGTTGCAACTTTAAGAAACAGTCAGTACCATTTAAAAGGTTGCAAGCTTTCATTAATGGTCGTGTGAATTCTGAAAGGGTTGCAACCTTTCAGAACTTGTTCTTCTTGCCTATAAATATCATTCATTCTTCAGAGTATTTTCTTACGAATTTTCTGATCTTCTTCTTCTTCTTCTGCCACATTTTTCTTTGTGAACTTTCTTGTTGTGGATTGGTTCACTGACAATAGAGTTTTTGGTATCTACACTCTGCTGATTAAAATCATTTTACCCTAGGAGGTTTTATTCCAAATCAAACATCGTATACTAGAGGGAAATAATTTCCTTAAGGTGTGAGTTCAGTGAACTTGACTTTTTTTCGATTTAAAAGGTTTTCACATTCTGGTACGTTTTTACAAATTTTAGTTTTTCTGAATTAAATTTCTGTTCATCTCTCTTACTGGTTCTATAAATTTTAGTTACTTTGTGTTTCTGAACAATTTATTAGAATAAGTAATTTCTGGTTTTATAACACAGATTGGCAACACAAGATACCTTTTGGGGAATATATTACCATTTATATATATATAAACTAAGCTTTAGAATAGAGTAGCCTCCGAAAATCTTAAGCAGAATCGAATACGTCTTGTAGAGTCTTACAAAATTTAATTTCTACGGTGTTCATTTTGATAAAAAGACAGTTCTTTGTTTTAATAACTCGGTGCTTCTACCTATTTTATTACGAAAGATGTGACATACCTGCCCAATTCTTTTTATAAAAGATCATTATATTTATACAAAAAAAAATAATCTAAAGAACTTTTTTTCTATATAATTTGTAGGAGAGCATAAATTTCATTTCCTCGAAAAAAATTCACTCATGATTTCTTGCCACCTTCAACATAATTCATATTTTTTCTTTTATAAATCCATTTAATTTTCCTTTATATATAATTCTCCGATTTAATTAGTTGTCTTCTTCCCTTTTAAGTTAACATTATTTCTTCAGTTACAAATCTTTCCTTGGAAAGAGAAGTCAAGACGATGACGATATTAATCTTCATTGCATCTCGCTCACTGTCTCTCATATTTGCACAAGTTTCCGTATTTTTTCTTCTTTGATGTATTTCATTTTAAATTGAGTATTGTATCAATTAATATAGGATACATGTACAAAATACGTGTCCTGAAACTAGCAAGGATAGAAAAAAAATAAATGAGCATGCTAAAAATTTGAAAAATTGCTAATGTAAATGTTCTTTATCCTTTGATATTTGGGTAAAACAAATATAAACATTGAAAAATAATAAAAAAACTATCATCAGTAATTCAATATAGAAGTGCATATAACTATACAATATCTAAAATACGCTTGGCTGCCACATTATTACTTCTTATATAGGGAAATATTAAATGTCTATTATGCAAGACTTTAGTTATGTTCATACTTTTATGAGTAATTTTCCTAGATAGTCACTCGTGTTTGGGAAATTATCTAAGAATATTATTTATGTTTGTTTTAGGACTACAATATCACCTAACTTTGCCTATTTTCCTCAAAATATACTTGACACAAAGAAATACATTATTTTTCTCCTACTAAGGTGTCATGCACATTTTTATTTTTTTATTATTAAAAAAATATGCTTTAAACCTATTTAAACATTAGGTTGCAATATGTTTTTTTAAAAAAATATTATTTTCTATTTATGTTTTTTTGAAAATGTTTTATTTTTTTAGATATACAAAGATAAATTTTAAAAATGAATGAAAAAAAGTACCCTATTTCTACAAGTAACTAGTAATGGATTGTTTTAACTATTTTTTAAAATAAGTTTTTTAACTTTTTGATGATAATTATTATTTTTTACTATAAGTTTTTTAAATTAATTTTTAAAATAATAATTATAGTTTTTTTTATGGTGCATTTTTTTCTTCTCCTATGTAGATATATATTTCTACACTCCATTTTGTTGGAGCATTACCTAAAATCACTGAAAGTGTGATAAATATAAATAGACATTACAATTTTTTTTATAAAATAATTCAATTTCCAGGTTTCATTTTTTAACTTTAAAAATTGAAATTTGAAGCATTTAAAGATCTTTTATTTTTTTTCCCGTAAGACCCATTACTTTTTCATAAAAAAAATAGTTCAATTTCATTTTTTCTTAAAAATTTAAATTAGAGACATTTGAAAATCATCCATTTTTGTCATTACAGTTCTTTAACAAAAGAAATTCTATTTTCTATTTAAAATAGCTATATTAAAATTCCTTTTTTTTAATTGTATTTTTTAGAGTGTATTTACTATTTTTGAAAAATTAAATTTCTTGAATAGTGGTGCTGACATGTGACACTAATTACTTCTCCTATTATATATAGATAGATTTTTTTTAAAAAATAGTCCATTACTAGTTAGTTGTGTAAATGGGGTATTTTTGTTTCAGTCATTTTTAAAATTTATCTTTGTATATCTAAAAAAGAAAAAAATTTCAAAAAACATAAATAGAAAACAATATTTAAAAAAAAAACATATTGCAACCTAAAGTTTAACTAGGTTTAAAGAATATTTCTTTTAATAATAAAAAAATAAAAATGTGACATGGCACCTTAGTACGAGAGAAATAATGTATTTTTTTTGTGTCAAGTATATTTTGAGGAAAATAGGCAAAGTTGGGTGATATTGTAGTCCTAAAACAAACATAAGTGATATTCCTAGGTAATTTTCCAAAGATTAGTGACTATCTAGGGAACTAATATATGCTCACAAGGTGATGATGATATTTTGCTTAAGACGTTTTAGATGAGCTTTTCATTGTTTGTATAATTGAGATTAGGATTTTATTTGACTCGTGTGATGATTCAACATCAAAGTGCCTATACTGTCCATAAGAGCTCTTGGAAGTCATTAACATGTTATCCCACGTCTAAAAGAACATGTTCTTACTTCGTCTTTTCATTGGTTAGTCATCAAATTTGGTGGCGCCTTTCTTACTAAAAAATAATAGTGATTCTTTCATCCAACTTGAGTTGGGTGCAGTCTATTGATTTCCCTCCCTTTTGTGTATAACTTACCAATTGAATTGTTGCAACTTGCAAAAGTTAGATTTCTAAAAAAAATGATTTTAATAAAGTAATTTATACTCACATAAATGTATGATATTTTTAGATTGTGATAAATTTTAAAAAATCTTCCTTTATATTTTAGATATTGTGTTAGTAAAACAGATCAGTCACATAAATTAAACGAGAATGTAATAATTCACGCAATACATTTTAGGGATTAAGGTGAGATATCCATGAATAAGTTATAAGATATTAAAAACTAGATAGAGATATCACCTAATTAAGTTTATGGTTAAAATTTATGTTATATTTAATTGAAGGCGTACAATATAAAATCTCCATTGAAACGTGAGTAATTCAGAACCGTTGGCAGCTGCAATGGCATCATGTGTTTGTGGCCTTCGGAGTTAGTTATGACTTTTAGTATAGCGGATGAGGTATTTGGGGAGATCATGTTGCCGGATGCTTTAGTTGGTGTAATTCCAACGAATTCATCGATTATGTTGTTTGAGAATCACTTGCTATTGTTAGGTATCAGAGATAGATAGATAGATGATACTTCATGTGATGATGAAACAATATGGAGTCTTGAAATCTTGGAGTAGGTTGTATCGTATAATTGGTTGCAGGTATGGAGAGAGTAGTTGGATTTAGGAACAACGGGGAAGTTTTGTTTTCAACTAGGAGGAATGATTTGATTTCTTATGATCCAAATAGCGGACACAATATGGGTCTTTGTATTCAAGGGAGCTATCACTCGTTTTATGTTCGGAATTACATGGAAGCACTTATTTTGCTTAAAGGGAACAATGTCGTTTTATCAAATGTGGTAGATTAGTTTAGAGAGGTAATTGATACGCTCAAACTTACTTCTCAAATAAGAAGTAAAGCGGTCGTGTCAAGTAAATAATCCAACTAATGAGGTTGGGATCGTTCCCACGATGAAAATAGTTTAAACTTAACTTCAATCTACTATTACTATTGTTAAGTCAATTACTTCCTTGGAAATCAAAAATGATAAAAAGGGGGGTTTTCTATTTCTAAATAAATAAAAATAACTAGCGAAATTGAAGGAGACAACTAACAGCTTCAAATGTTGGAGTTTAATCAATTAATAAAAGTAACTAGGGTTTACGTGTTCCTCACAGGTTCATAACTTGATAATTCTAACTATAACAATTCTTTCCTAGTATCTTGCATGCGAAGTGATAAGTTATGTATTTCTAAATCCTTGGTCCGGCATCTAGAAAATTTCACTCCGCACCTTGGTCCGGCTACGTGTGTTGCTATACTAACCCTTATCTTTACCTCATATTAAGCATCGTATTCGATATTTGACTAAGTTATTACCTCGTACCAATCAATACTAGCCTATTAAATAGTATACACTAAATCTATGTTGATAATTCTTTTCCTATTATCTACCTCCTTGCTCTGGCAAGTAGCATTAAGGCTGATTAAATGCAAATAAAAGGTTAAAGCTAGTAAGTATATGATTGCTGAATTTTCGTGCCTAAAGGTCTTAAACAGAAGATAAGTGAAAGAAATAGCTTAGTGATTTTGGCATTGGGTTTATCCCAAATCCACAACCCACACTGTCACGATTTTTATTAAAAATTATCTAAACTTATCCTGCCTCGTCTCCCACCCTGGCCCATTATAATCCCTATATGTAAAGTAAATTTTACCAAAATTGTCTTCAACAACTAGGGTTTATCTTGTCCCTCTCTCTCTCTCTCTCCCTGTCTCTCAAAGTTGTGCAATGACTTATTCTGACTCCGCCTACATTCCTCCTGAAACTTTCGAGAGAAATCCTATTGAAACTTCCTAATAAATCCTTAATCCGATTCATTGTTGTTTGCAAATTATGGCTTTCCCTTATCACTAGTTCTCCTCTTATATCTGCTCACCTCCCCCAAACCCCACATTCCAACACCCTTCTTGTAAGGCGTTACATCGATACTTGCAAAAAAGAGAACATTGGTTGTTTCAAGACTCTAAGAATCAACCATTTTCCTTGGATCCTATATCGAATTAAATTTCCCTTTCAAATGCCAATGAGAGTATTACGAAATTCTTGGCAGTTGCAATGGCATCATGTGTTTGTCTGGCAAATTGTTTGGTAAGTTGTGGAGTCTTGTTCAGAAGTTTATAACCTTACCTTACCCTTTGATTAAGCCAAAGTCGCCTCATATGTCTGTTTTTGATTTGGTGCTGATCTGCCCCAGACTAATGAGTGTAAGTTGGTTAGACTTGTGTATCATAAGAATGATGTGGTCGGGTATTATAAGTATAGTGGTTTTCTTGAGATTGAAATTTATTCGATCAATAGTGGGGTTTGGAGGAGAGTGGTGGGGTTTGAGATTAAGCATTGTATTGTGAAGATTATGTTGTCTCCAGTTTTTGTCAATGGATTGTTTATGTTTTATGTTGCGAATGGTGGCAGACATCGAATTTTAATCACGACTTTTAATATAGCGGCTGAGGTGTTTGGGGAGATTACGTTACCGAATGCTATAATTTGTTGAATTACAACATGTTTATCGGTTACATTGTTTGAGGAATCACTTGCTATTGTTAGGTATGGGATGAGGATAGGGATGTATGGTTATTTCTGTGAAGTATGGGTGATCAAGCAATACGGAGTTTTAAAATCTTGGAGTACGTTATGTCATATAAATCTGCTTGCATGTTTCAAGAAAGTTGTTGGATTTACGAAAAACGGTGAAGTTTTAATTTCAACTAGGGAGAATGATCTGATTTCTTATGATCCAAATAGTGGACGAAGTACGAGTCTTGGTATTGAAGGATACACTTGGTCTTTTTATGTCCAGAATTACATGGAGTCACTTTTTTTTGCTCAAAAGGAACAATGTCATTCCGGGTGGGTTCTTGGGAGGAATGAGAGGTTTATGGACTTAATGAGTAGCTGAACTACAATAAAGAAGAATCTGATAAGAATCAATGTGATGAAATATACATAGTTGGAGAAGGAGAAACACTTCAAACAATATCTGAAAATTGTGGCGATCTTTTTATATTGACAAAAAATAGTCATATCAATGATGACGATGATATTTACCGTAGGACTAATGTTTAATTAGTAGTAATGGAAATGCTTTGAAATATATGTTTATGAAATATTTACAATGTAGTAACATCAATGTCAATCCAAAAGTTCGCTAAATTTCTCTTCATACTTATACAATTGCAAATTCAGACGTTGATATGATCGAGAAATTGTTGAAGTTTTCTCCATAGCATTCAACATGAATTGCTTAAACTTTTTGACATTCCTTTGTTTTTTAAAGAATGAACTTTTCAGAAGCTGTTTAGCAGTTGGACTCTTCTTTGGATTCTTCGAAAGACATTTCACAACCATCTTCTCAAACTTCTTGGAAAACACCTTTTGTTTATTGAATCTCCATTCCTTTAGATTCTCGACGATCAAAAACTTTTCGAGTGATACTGGAAATCTCTTCTTCTTTCTTATCTTTTTATTTATACAAATCAAATCTTCACGATTCATAAATATCAGATTTTGGTCCAATTTCCCCATACAACAATTCTCTTCGGATCCAAAAATGGAGGGGAACGCGAAATATCCTATTCTTCATTTGAATTTTCCTCTACATTCATAAACCGATGCTTCAAATGCTAATTTGATTCGACATTTTGCCATTACCATCGGTTATATCAACAAAAACACCACCAGCATTTAAAGTTTTATGAACCCTTGAATCAATTTTAAGGTGAAGCTCGTTTTGTAAACCAATAAGTACTTCTTTAAGAGCTATAGCAATGAATTCCTCTGGCAATTTTTTATCGAGACGAGTAGAGAGAATGTAACAGAGTGATCCATGTGACATATAAGGCAACGAAACGCATTTGAATTCTTCAGTATTGAAATTATTCTTGATTCAAATTATGTTGATTGTAGTACTATAACCTTTGGATACATTGATACAAAGTTGAAGCTCGTTGTTTTTTGTTGAGTATTTGGAAAACAGAGCCTTGTAGACATGGAAAGCTCCATTAGAAGAAGAACCAATTTCATTTTTGAGAAGAAAGGAAATTTGCCTTCTCGAATTCACAATCCTAGAAGAAGAAGAAGAAGAAGAATAAGAAGTGATTTTCATTCTTGGATTCAGAATCATTGAAGCAAAGTCGTCGTCATTGGGAAGATGGAATGGCTTTGTGGGATTCTTTATTTTTTGTTGGAGAAAATTGGGATTGGTTTAGTGAGGAAGAAGAAGATGAAATATTTATAGCTTTGGTCCTTTGGGTTGTTATTCTTCCGCGCTTAATTGCTTCAACAAATAACTAAGGTATTTTTAAAAGTTTATCGAAAATAGTTTCTCTATTGCATGAATCATGACATAATATCATGTATCCTTTTATGAATCTAGTCACAATAATTTAAATTGAGAACTAGAAGAAATAAATTATATAAAAGTTATTGACAATTCAAATTTAAGGCCCGTTTGATTTTAGCTTTTGGCCACTAATATGCTTGAGGCGCTCCTAAACATGTTACGCTATGAGTTGTGTTATTTTCTTTTAATTAGTTATTTTGTAATAACAGTCTGGAATCGCTCTTCTCTATTTTCCTTTTGATCTTTGATCAACTTGCAAGTTCTTTTGTGATCACTACAAACCTTAGTTTGTTAGATATCTTCCTCTGAGTTAATTTAGGAGTTACTATCCAAAGTCAGTCAACTTTAAATAGTTCATATAGAAAGTCACTCAACTTTCAGTTGTTCACTTGAAAAGTTACTTAACTTTATTTTATAACTCAAAAGTCATTCAACTATCGGTGTTTCACTTAAAAACTTTTGATATTTCACTTAGAATGTAACTCAATCAATATAAATAGTCATATTTTTATTAAATCTTGTAAAAATACAAACAATTATTAAACTATTTTAAAATAAAAAAGGGAAAATACACAACAACACAACTAAGGTCCTATTACCCCGCTGAACTTTTTTTTTGGTAAGGGAAAATGCATATGTACCCCCTCAACCTATGCCTGAAATCTCAAAGACACACTTATACTATAGATTGGTCCTATTACCCTCTTGAACTTATTTTATAAATAATTTTCTACCCCTTTTCGACCTACGGGCACTAGTTTAAAAAAAATGTCAACACACATTGGGCCCACAAGATAGTGTCACATAGGACGAAAAGCGTTAAAAATTATTTATAAAATTATTTTGTATAGTATAAGTGTGTCTCTGGGATTGCAGGCATAGGTTGAGGGGGTACTTCTGCATTATCCCTTTTGGTAATTTTGTGCACTTTTTTGGCTTATGTGACATTCAAATATATCTCATGCACCTTAATTGCGTGAGATCACGGAGTGTGCCACGTAAGACAAAAGGTTTATATTATTGCAAAAAATAAGTTCGGGTGGCGGGGGTAATAGGACCTTAGTTTAGTCAAGGTGTGTCTCTGAAATTCCGGTCATAATCTAGGGGGGTACTTGTGCAATTTTCCAATAAAAATAATAATAAGATGGGAGAAAACTCATACAACAAATCTTGAAGCTAAACTAAAGCAACTTAAGGTAAAATCTTACCCAAAAAAGACTCCACAAAAGCATATGAAAATTTATGATCAAACATTAGTTTAGATTAAATTTAAACGTATTACATGATTATCCAGCGGTTTTATCTTGAGTTAATTATTTAACTCGATAATTATAATATTAGTTGTTTCAAACGTTATAATAATGAACTTGTGAAATTAATACGTCAACCTATTAATTAGCTATTTTTAATATGTGAAAGTCTTTAATGTTCTTTAGGGTGAAGTATCATAAACACATCTAAACTATGTTCATTATTTTTTATTTCATATCTAAAAATATTGAAGAGTTTGTCTTTCACAAACAAACAAAAAAATGACATCGGCTCTTCTTAGTTGTGTATGGATTCTCAGTCTTATAGTATTTAAAAGGGAAAATGAATAAGTATCCTCTTAGATTATGACCAAAATCCATGAGACACACGTAAATTTAACTAGAGTCCTATTACCCCCCAAACTAATTTACAATGCAATAAATACACCACAAATGCTGACATGTCATGGCAAGGGTCGGTCTTTTCCTTAAGTCAATTAATTATTTCGGTTTGGAATAATATGTTGGGGTCTAAACTGATCCCTTTCAGTTTATGCACTATGAAAATAGACTAGGGTTTTGAAAGCAAGAAGAAAAGAGGAGAAGGAAGAAGAAGACGCAAGAACACCAAGTTTAGCTTCATGGATTTTCGTCGGGGTGATCCCTAACAAGGTATGTGGGCCCTTTTGTGTTCGGTTGCTTCGTCCAAACACCAATTTCATTCAAATAAGTCAAGGTCGTGAATTAACTCATGTTAGAGGTTGGAATCTTGAAATAAAGTTTGACGTTCTTGTTGATTGGATTGTTGTTGATCACTGTTAGTTGTATTCCATATTTTAGGACTATTTTCGGGTCTAAATCACTAGGAAATAAGTTAATTAGGGATCCTAAGTGTTTGGGGTGGGATCCATGGGAATTCGGGAAGTTTTAGAGATGAAAAACGAAGAAGAAAGTCGAAAAACCCATTGGGGGAATGCTGGGGCGCCGCACCTCCAAAGCCCCTCAGGATAGAGTCTGTCCGTCAATCTCTGGAACGTCGTGCCTCTCAGAGCACCCAAGGACAACCTCCGTTGCAAGCTATGGCGCTTCGCGCCTCTCAGAGTGCCAGGACCCCCTGGAGACCCCATTCTTTCCCTATCTTTTCATACTAGTTGCTAAGTGTTGTACACCTCATTCTTAGTTCTTTCCAACACCCTAAGGTACATATAAATATCATGAAATCATCCATAAACATGAGATCATGAATAATTCAATTCAAGGAAAGTTAAGATCAAACTCCAAGAAGTTAAGAGCCAAGTCTAGAAGTTAAGAAGCAAGTCAAAATAAAGTTATAAGTTCTTTAAAGTGTTCCACAAATATTTTCAATTTATTTTTAAAAGACTTAAAGTTCAAGTCAAGAAATAATAACAGTTGAGTTCATATCTCAAAGGCTATAAGAAAAATAAGTATTCCTTAAGATTTAAAGTTTCAAGTTAAGTAAAAGCAAGGTTGAATTCATTTCTCAAAAACATATAAGGGAACTAAGTATTCCCTAGAGTTTACAAATGTTTCACATTTAAGTAAAGAGAGGAACTAGAAGTTTCAAAAGAGCTTTGAACTAAAAGGGGAACATTGATTCAAAAAGGAGCTTTTTAAAGCTAATGAGTTCAGTAAATTATCTCAACCCAAAGGAAAGAAGTTTTATTAAAAGTATGAGCTAAAGTATATTTTGGGAGTAGTATTGAGAACCGATGTGGGGATGCAAGTTCATATTAACTCAAGTCTCCATGTAAACCATGTAGCAAACATTGGAATTATTGGGTCATAATTTTTAGATGATCAGGGAAGAAGAGCTAGTGGATCCACTAAGTTGAGTAAGGTTCTATATCGATGGCAAGGTGTAGGATGGTCTTCTTGCAAAGTGAGGTAAGTCGTTGTACCATCACTTAGGCTCATAGTGATGGTTGTCGGTTAGAGAAGCTCCCACAGAGGCGATATTACTTTCTTATATATGTAAAGTTGAGTTTGTTATTGCATATTTTACGAACTAAGTTGTTTTCACTGTTTTATGATATATATATATATATATATACACACACACTCACACACACACACACATGTAAGTGTTTTGCATGTGAAACTGCTTTATATGTATATCACTTGAGCTAAGTATACTCTTGAGTTGAGTAGAGCCAAGGTAAGTTCATCTAATCCCCTCAAGGTTAAATCGTTATTTATCTCTCCAACTTGCATACTCGTACATTCTATGTACTGATGTTAGTTGGCCTGCATTGTTTCATGATACAGATGCAAGTACCCAGGATCAGCACGCAACACTTCGTTGATTCTTGAGCTTCAGAGTTTGTGGTGAGCCTCCTTGCATTCTGAAGGACATCATTTTCATTCACATATTACATGCCTCTAGACAATTTAGAGGCTTCGTAGACAAAGTATTTCAATTTGGTGTTGTTTTCAGTTATTAGGACTCAAGTGCATTTTGACCAAAGTTATGACATGATGTATTTCCCTTTAACTATGTGTTACTCGTGTCAAAGTTGAGGTTTTGTCAGCCGATGATTTAAGACCAGGCCAGGGATTCGCTTGAGGGCCAACAATGGTCTTCGAGTGCCGGTCTCGCCCAGGGTGTAGGTTCGGGACGTGACATTTAGTTTCTTTTCACTTTAAATTTTTTTCCAATTAATTTATTATCTTTTCACTTTTAGTTATTTTTAATAAATTTTGTATATTTAAAAATAATAATTTGAAAGTGTCCTTTACTTTTAATGTTTTACTATGTTAATGTTTTATTTGATCTTTTTCAATTTTTTTTATATCCATTCAAATTTAACTTATTTTACAAGACATATGAAATCAAATCAAAATGAAAGACAGAAAATAAACTCAATAGAAAAATAAAAGAGGAAAAAAATAAATGCAAGTAAAAAAAGATAGTTTTGATACAAGGTAAAAAAAATATGTATTAACTTAATTTAAATGCAAAATAAAAAAATCAGAATATTTTTCTAAAAATTGCAAAATATTTTAATTTTTTTAACAAAATTATTTTTAATTCAAAAAATAAAAAATATATACTTACACACATGGCCGGCGAGTGTGTACAAACACAACCAACTTTGATGGTTGAAGGTGTCACATCAGCACAAAAGGCGCACAAAAATACGAATAAAATGAGTTAGGGGTAATAGGATCTTTATTAAGTTTAGGTGTGTCATTGGAACGTTGGTCATAGACTAGGGAGGTACTTATGCATTATCCCTATTTAAAATAAAAATAAAAACCCTAGCTTGGACCTAACAAGTAAAAGAGATTCAAAGTGATTTTGTTTGACTTTGAAATTTGTACGAAAAAGATTGTCATCAATGAATAAGATGATGATTTTGAATTTCAAACGTGAATGAGAAATTAACTGTTAAGATTGTGTGATTAAAAATAGGATTTTTATTATTTTTATTAGCAATATTATAGTCTGATTTAAAAAAAAATGGGCTTCATTTTTTGTTAATCTCTTTTGTGTGGATTGGTAGTCCTCGCTTTCTTTTTAACAAGGGAGAGATTTGTGGAGTAAAATAAGGAAAAGATAAATGTTGATTTTGGAAGTTAAACGGGGTTTGGAAGTAAAATAAAGGATTTTAAATTCTTTTAGAATTGACATGGAAAATAGGAATTATGAAAAAAAAGGTGTGTAAATAGGTAATATATATATATATATATATAACGAGCAACTTACAAAAATGACTATATTTATAGGGTTATTAAAGTTCAATATATGTAAGTATGGTATTTATAAAAAATGACTACATTTTAACTCTTTTTCTAGTTATATTATTGTATATGTTTTTTTTATATTTATACATTTATACAGTTTTAATTACAATGCACTAAATAAGGAAAATGTATTAATTGTATCAAAATAATATCTTTATTTATAAAATATAAAGTATTGATAAGTCAAGGATATAAGTATTTATAAAAACTTAATATATTAATATATCAAACAAGATAAAGTATAACCATTTAGCACACGAAGACGATAATTTAAAAAAATGAATGCATTGTTGTTAAATGTATATTAATGTTTGCTATATTTTGTAGTTTTTCCTAAAAATAATCTAAAAAGCATTATTTTTTATATTTTGGTCCGCCTGACATGACATTTTCACGATTAAATAATATTTTATTTTGATTGTTTTCCCTCCAGGTCTCTTGCTCCTATTAAGCTCAGTCTTAATAGAAATGGATTGCAGCATTGGACGATCTATCCGTCCTTAAGTGGTATTACCCGCCATTTCATTTCCTTAGAAAAAAATGCACCCTTGACTTCTCGCCACATTCAATATAATTGACATATTTTTCTTTTCTGAATCCATTTAATTTCTCTTTAGATACAATTCTTCAGTTTAATTAGTCGTCTTCTTCCTTTTTAATTTAACACATTTCTTCGGTTATAAAAGAGAGATTTTGGTGATTTCCTTGGAAAGAGAAGTCAAGATGATGGCGATATTAATTTTTATTGCATCTCCATTAATGTATCTCATATTTACACAAATTTGTGTATCCTTTCTCAATATCAACTATTGTAATTTATAACTATATCTTTATTGATGTATTTTTATTCCATTAGTAGACAGGTAAATCAAAATGTAAAAAATAAACAAACTTTTTTTTATCACATAGTCGTCATTTTTTGTTCATAATATCTGTTGGAACAAGATTGTCTCTATGAGTGTTAGTCATATGAATTTTCCACGAATTGTTCATCTATCGCTTATTAGCTCATTTAATAATGGCTTGATTTTTCATTCTTTTTTCTTCTTCTATGAACGTATACAAGTAAAGTGTTCTCTTATTTTTCACTTTTCACATCTTGGTATTTTTTTTGTTCCTTTGAGACTGTTTAGCATCAAAATGATGATTCAAATGAATCAAATCTCTATGTATTTATTGATGAATAAGTGCATCTCTAAGCACTCTTTTCTTTATTTTTCTCTATATAATTTCGTGAGTTAATAACTTTGATGTATGTGAAGTTAATCCAACAATAACTGTAAATCTAATATAATCTCGTAAGCTAGATTTGAGAAGAAAAGTCGATATGTTTGGGTTTGTGTTATATGTATCAAGAGAGGTGGATGCTGAACAGTAAAAACTCGAAGGTGTCCATTTTAGAGAGTTTTTCCATGGACAGGATAACCAATGTAGGGTTTTTCCATGGTCCATTGGATATAATCCTAAGGAGAAAACGACTATAGTTGTTGTTTTGATTCTTTTTATTGAAGAAAACCTATTGCTCCAGATTTGTTTGCAAAGAAGTATTTGTTGTCTATAGCATCGGTAGATGGAATGACAATAGCGATAGATAAAGTTACTCAAATGAAGCCAAGATCCGTAACAACTAGGGTCAAGGTTATTCTTGATCTAGCGGAAAAGCTTCCAAATCATATAAGATTGCAGTTTGAGGATTGAAAGTCTGGTAAGTTGAATGAGGGATCACTAGATTACACCCTCAAATGCTTGGATCACTCTTCTTCTTTATCAACATGTAATAGATAATTATATAATAGTGTTACTCATGCCATTTCAAAATAACAATTTATGACTCGTGTGATTTGTGTATAAACTATATAAAGTATTGATATATCATCACGTTTGAAGAATAAAGCGAAGATTCTCATATTATAAAATAATGATTGGTTTAAATTGACATACCTTTCCTTTGATTTCTCACATTTATATGTTAAGTTAGTCCTAGAAAAATTGCATATCTAATATAATCTCGTAAGCTAGATTTGAGAAGAAAAGTCGATATGTTTGGATTTGTGTTCTATGTATCAAGAGAGTTGGATGGTGAATACTAAAAACTCGAAGGTGTCCATTGTACGGAGTTTTTCCATGGATATCATGTAGAGTTTTTCCATGGTCCATTGGATATAATCCTTAGGACAAAACGACGTTAGTTGTGGTTTTGATTCTTTTTATCGAACTTATCTCTCTAGATTTGTTTGTAAAGAAGTCTTTGGTTTCTATAAATATCACAATAGTTGACTAAGTTGTGTTTAACAAGACTTAGGAGATTTTGAAAGTCTATAAATATCGCAATAGTTCATTGAAGAACTTTGTTCTCTTACATAGAGAGAAGATTAAAACATGATCAAGATTTTGAGATAGTTTATAGATTTATAGGGGAGTGTCGCGAGTTTGTGAGGAAAAAGTTATAAGATTGTAATTATTAATTTTGATTACAATCAAGTATGTGTATAGGATTCTTCTAAAAAGTTTGAGAAACTTTACGGATGGTAGAAGACTTATACCTAGGGAGTTGTATCTTTGGTAACTAGGAATTACAGTTTTTAATTTCTTAACTAGGAATTAGAGTTTATAATTACTTAGGTTACATATGTTTGTAATCTTTCATTAAGGCTCAGTGTTTAATCAAGTGGAGTTAGATACTAAAGAGGTGTAGGTCATTGTTTTTGCCCTCTATGATTTGGGGTTTTCGCAATAATATTTTGTGTCATTATTTTATTTGTTTACAAAACGTAAATGTTATAATATGCAAAGTATCAAGAAGAATATAGTTGTTCCTTAGACAAATTTCGGGGTTAGAATTCCAACAGAGTGAAAATTACTTGTACATGGAAGAATGAGAATGGAGAAATGGAAAGACCTAGAAGAGAGTAGAAAGAAAAAAAGTAGTCAAAGACAAGTAATTTAGTCGAGAACATGTGATTTGTTTAAAACAAGAAATAGTGTATACATAAAGACCTACAAGAGAGTACAATGAAAAAAAAGTAGTCAAGGGGACAAGTCATTTAGTCGAGCGCAGGTCATTTACTAAAAAACAAGAAATAGTGTACACATGTTGTGCGTTTTTAGAAAAGTATTTTTTGCTTGCGGCAAAACTTTTTTAAATAACATTTTTATTTCTTTTCTATGATCTATAAATAGGAAAAAAATTCTAAAAAGATATTTAAATTTTTAAAACAAAATAAGAAAAGAATAAAAATAAAATTAAGTTATGAGTAGAGAGTTAGATGAGGTGGAGTATATTTTTATGTTATTTTATTAAACCGTTAAGATTTAATTCATTTGACTGATCACTCTTCTTCTTTATCAACATTTAATGGATAGTTATATAATGATATTACTTGTGCCATTTCAAAAATAAAAATTACGAATCAGTGATTTGTGAATTAACTATATAAACTACTAATATGTCATCACATTTGAAGAATAATGCAAAGGTTATAATATTATAAAATAATTACTGGTTGAAATTTTCATACCTTTTCCTTTGATTTTTCATATTTATATTCTTAGTTAATCCAAGAATAATTGTATTTCTAATATAATCTCGTAAGCTAGATTTGAGAAGAAAAGTCAATATGTTTGGGTTTGTGTTATATGTATCGAGAGAGATTGATAGTGAATACTAAAATCGAAGGTGTGCATTGTAGAGAATTTTTCCATGGACAAGAGAACCAATTAGGGTTTTTCCAGAGTCCATTGGATATAATCCTAAGGAGACAACGATGTTAGTTGTGGTTTTGATGCTTTTTATTGAACTTATCTCTCCAGATTTGTTTTCAAAGAAGTCTTTGTTGTCTATAGCTCGACAGTTTGAAAGCCAATAGTTATAGATAAAGCTACTCAAATAAGACAAGACCAAGCACAACTAGGTTTAAGGTTATACTTGATCTAATGGAAAAAATACAAAATCGTATAAGATTGTAAGCACCGAGATCGGGTAATTATCGTTTGATCTCGAAAAGAAATTAAAATAACAAACAAATTGATGATACAATTAATTTTTCTTCGAAAGGTACTATCAATAGTGAAAAGTATCAAGGTGAGTCGAGAGAAATATTAAATGATAAAAGAATGGTTGATCAACAATTGGTTGTTGCCAATTTTGAACAAAATCGTACACACACTCAATTGATGTTGTTAGAAGTAATATTGCTGTCCAAACAATAACTGAATATATAGGGAAAACGTCAAGAGTTGGGGTTGATTTGCGCTGCGAGTTAGTTCAGGCCAAAAATTAATGAAGTCAGGACACAAAAAACTGGATATACCTGACGATATTGAAGATACTGAAAATTCTGGGAAGCACGTTGTAACGACCCGTTTAGTCGTTTTGAGCAACAGACTTCAATTCTGGAAAAATAGGCAGAAGCGACGGACCCCACGACGGAACGTCATGGCACGACGGACCGTCGCAGGGTCTCGTTTCTAAACACTTAGAAATTCTAAAATTTGGGTGCTGAAATCGACTCTCTGAACTCTGTGACAGACACGCAGGACGGACCATCATAGGCACGACGGACCGTCGTGATCCACCGTTTCAAAACACTTCAACTCTTGAGAATTTGGTACAGGGAACGACTCTCTGAACTCTGTGACGGACACGCAGGACGGACCGTCATAGGCACGACGGACCGTCGTGATCCACCGTTTCAAAACACTTCAACTCTTGAGAATTTGGTACAGGGAACGACTCTCTGAACTTCATGACGGAATGGCAGGACGGACCGTCACAGACCCTTGGTGGAAATATTGGGTCTCTAAACCTTGCGACGACCTGCAGGACGGACCGTCGCAGGCACGACGGCCCGTCACAGGTTGCGCAAATCCCAGGCAGAGTCGGATTTCTGGTGAAGTTTTAAGGGACGTTTTTGGACTATTCTTTCCTTAATTATAGATTTCGTGGGTTTATATTAATAACTCAAATTCTTGGGGGTTAGAAGAGGTAACCCTAAGTTAATTAGTGGGGTATTATTGCCATCTTTTATTCTTAATTATATACTAATTAGGGTAAAAGAAAGAGGGTTTGAATAAGAAAAATAGAAAGAACGAAGAGAGACAGAAAAAGAAAGAGAACGAGTAGAGAGAAGCGATCGAGAAGAAGAGGAAAACACCAAGCTTTGAGGATTAACTTGCTTGATTTCAATTCTTCGGTGGAGGTAGGTTATGGTTTTCATGCTTTCATAGTAAACTCTTAATAGAGAATGATATGTATTGGTAGTATTGTAAACCCTACTATGTGCTTAATTGTATGCATGCATGAACGTGATTATATAATTGTGATTATATTAAGCATGATGAAGCTATTGAATCCCAAATCTTGATAAAAACCTAATCTCTTGTTAATGATGATGCCTTGATATAGAAAGAAGGCTTGATGAACTAAAGTAATGAGATTGATGATGCCTTGGTGAGAAAGAAGGCTTGATGAACTAAAGTAAGGAGATTGATGATGCCTTGGTGAGAAAGAAGGCTTGATGAACTGATAGAAAGAGATTAGGGGATCGGGTGTCACGAACCGACACGTAGAATTAGGGGATCGGGTGTCACGAACCGACACGTAGTATTAGGGGATCGGGTGTCATGAACCGACACGTAGAATTAGGGGATCGGGTGTGACGAACCGACACGTAGTATTAGGGGATCGGGTGTCACGAACCGACACGTAGAATTAGGGGATCGGGTGTCACGAACCGACACGTAGTATTAGGGGATCGGGTGTCACGAACCGACACGTAGTATTAGGGGATCGGGTGTCACGAACCGATACGTAGATTTAGGGGATCGGGTGTCACGAACCGACACATAGATTTAGGGGATCGGGTGTCACGAACCGACACATAGATTTAGGGGATCGGAGTGTCACGTACCGACACAAGAGGATTAATGAATATTGAGGGAGCGGAGTGTCACGTACCGACACAAGAGAAATAAAGATAATGAATCTTGAAAGATGTTAATATACTCAATCTAATGAACATGATTCCCAAAAGAGTATGGTATTGAGGCTTAAGTCCTCATGTGTGAACTTGATGGTAATTGTTAATGATATAATACTTTTTGTTGCTACATGTTGAGTTTTCTAGTTGATTTACGATAATATTGATATATACTGTTCCCTATTTTGAGTTGGCCGATGATATCTACTCAGTACCCGTGTTTTGTACTGAACCCTACTTTTATGTTTTTCTTCTTGTTATTTGTGGAGTGCAGCAAACGTGCCGTCATCTTCGACTCAACAGTAACTCAAGCCAGTCTTCGTCACACCGGATCTTCAGGGTGAGCTAACGCTTCTAGCTTGGACTGGATCTTCTTCTTCATGTATTGATGCCTTGAACCTCCGGCATGGACTAGCTTCTTATGTATTTTTAGCTTTTAGAAACTCTTAGAATTAGTAGTTTAAAGTAGATGTTCTTGTGATGATGACTTCCAGGTCTTGGGAATAATAGATGTTGAATATTGATAGTTATTGAATTGGTTTTTATTAATGAGTTTAAGTCTTCCGCATTACTTTCTGTTGTTATTACATTGAAATGTTAAGGTTTAGATTGGTTGGTTCGCTCACATAGGAGGGTAAGTGTGGGTGACAGTCGCGGCCCGGATTTGGGTCGTGACACACGTTTTGATAGTTGAAACCAAGATGTAACTAAAAATTGGACGCAGACTGCACACAAAAATTCAACTAGTAATTGAAGCATTTCCCTGACTAGTCAATGTAATTCTCCATGTAACTGAATAGGGTGTGCATGAAAATTTTCATGACAGTGAAAAAAGACAAGATATTAGTAATGTATCAAAAGACCTATTATGTTCGAATAACAGTGATGCTTTATCGAACTACTAGAAATTCGTCGTTTGCCGATCGCAAAAATAGTTTGAATGTAGTAGGAAAATGGATTTTTTCGATGACTTTCTGACTATTTTTTTGTAGTCAACATATTTAACGTCGTAAAATATTTAGCGGATACTGTAGTCAGACTTTGACGATTACAGTAGTCGGAAAATATAAACTAGTCCTGACCATTAAACTATCTAAATGGACGACTACAGTAGTCGAAAGAATATTAATATAATAGTTTATTAATTAAAAAAATCCCAACTACAGTTGCCATAGAATTTAAGTAATTAATTATTTAATTAATATATTTTCCCACTATAGTATAATCATTTAAGTATTTTTCTGAGTAGTGTAGTCAGAATAAGTAATTTATTAAATAAATAACTGTGTACTCTCCGATTGCTGTAGTAGGCAATATTAATGTTTTTTGAAGAAGTCAGGTCATTTTGCTGATTATTGTGGTAAAAATAATTGCATTTTTATATAGAATTGTTTTTCTACTTGATATACCACCTGTTAAATTATACTACCATCCATTGATAAAAGTTTAACAATAAAATCAATCATCAAATACATTCCTAATCATTCAAATTTTTATTCAATATAACTAAATTTAAAAGTTCAAGCATTACCCGAAGAAAGTCTAATAAGTATTAAATTGTTATTCAAAACAGAAGTAAATAGTGTAAAACAAGTCTAAATTTCATAGAAAATGTTCAAAAATACTAAATAAATTTCTTCCGAAGAGTGAGAAGTTGAAGCACCAAACAACAATGGCAATGAATGAATTGAAAAAGGTTGTTCTCCAAGTCCATAAATTTTACCTTTCTTCACACCTTCTGCCATATTTGTTTTCTTCCTTCTTCCATATTTATCCATATATATCATCATATGACAGTTGTGTCGTGGAACCAGCCTCAAAGATAAGTCGTGTTTCACTCCGTTCATGCAAGCCTCTTTTAAATGAATCATATCACTAGAAAACTACTATTTATGCCTCATAACATATTAACCAAAGCTTTACTTTTGAGAACCAACAAAAAAATTCAACAATAGGGCATAGTCTTTTATAAATTAATAACAACTCTTTAATAAATTTGGGAACAAAATATCAAATAAGCAACAGAATAACAAATTTTGATATCATTATATCCTATTGAAAGATTCTATAAAAAGTTGAAGTAGTGAATTTGACATAGATCCACCCTCTTTAATTGCTAAGGCAGTAGTTACCAAAATATAGCATCAATAAATGAATTATGGCATTGAGGATCAGAAGCAACAGCAAAATCAAATGAAATGTGTTAGTGGAGTGCATCATTATGGAGATAAAATAGGGCATGTGTTTAAGGTGGTTGTGATTGATCTATATTCAGTCCAAAGTGATTAAGGCTCATATCGAATTCTTATCTAAAGAGAATTGGAATTTGATTTACATATGAAGGCTATATACCTGGATTTACAACCTTATCTATTACTTGTAAAAAAAATTTGTACTTGGGTTGTCTTTTCCTTAGAAATCACAAATATCAAGTTATAAATAAAATCCTTCCATGGTAGTCACTGATGTCCATACAGAGAAAGAAATGAAGAGCTAGCCGGTGCATGCAACATAAGAATGTTGTCTTAGATAAATATCCCAATCCTTATTATTCATGTAAAAATACTTTTTGACCTTCAAAAACTTTTAGAAACATCTTCTCTAAAAAAAATAATAAGTTATATAAAATTCCGAATCAGATGAGTTCTCGAGATCTGGATAGTTGTAATTATGATCCTTCATAGTTGTGATAGTTGGTTTTCCTTGAATAGATCCTTCTGACAGTCTTCTACGTTGCAGCGAAGATTCCTTTGTATTTTCCCCCCTTTCTTAATACAACAATCACGTCTAACACCTTTTTAATATTTGAGTCTTTGGTGCCCTCAAGAAGGTAATATGTCTACTGTATTCCAGACATATTTCCTTCACGGGATCACCAATGACACCTAAGTTTGAAAGCTTCAAATATTGAAGGTGTTGACTTGTTTGTTGTATTAAGAACAAGATAGAAATACAAAGAATATATTCTTTAAAGTAGAAAACTATCCAAAAGATTTATTATAGGGAAACCAAATATCACAACTATGATGGATCACAATTACTTTTATCATCACACTAAAGTCTTTCCAGGAAAACACATAATTGATTATTTGGTTGTTTTTTCTTATGAATAATAACTTCCATGTTTTTCAAGGTTAAAAAGCATTTTTCATGAATATAATTATTTAAGACAACATTCTTGTGTTGCACCTGTCAGCGCCTGATGAACTTAAGGTTACAAACATGTTATCTTCCTTTCTTCCTCTTTATGGTCATCACTGACTGTCAAGGATGAACAGTCACTATTACTTGATAGTTTGTGAATTATGAGAAAAAGAAAACCCAAGTGTATAATTTCTTCATATATAAATAAAATTTCAATTCTACTCCAATGATTTATAAAACAAATGTAGAATTTCATTAATTTGATACTATTTGGATCTTATTTTTTGACTTATGTCCGTGGAATTAGTTTTGAGAAGTAAAAAAGAATTATATTTAATTGAAAATATGGTATTAAGAAAGTTTTGTGGTACATGACCCAATCGATGCAGGTGCATTTGAGAGACGAATAAACTCTTGAGTTATAGTTAAATACTTCCCAAAATATATGTAGAATGCAGCGATAGTACCAAATGTGTGCCACAATAAAATTAAGGGGGTCATGTGCCACTATTCACTGGAAGTGGGATGGTAGAAGTAAGATGACGTCTATAGTTTATTTGCTACACAGTAGTTGTAACATTTTCTACTTGCTAATTATATATCTATAGTTTCGATATTTATTTTTAAAAATTATGTTTGAATTCATAATGAAACAGCTCAATCCCAGATGAGATAACTTAAAACATTAAGATTAAAATAGGGTACATGAAATTAAACCTCTTTTTCCACCTAATTTTCTCAACAATAGCTAAATTCGACCGTCTATAACATCATTTTCCATCTTAATTAATTTTATGTTTTATCCAATTACATTAGAACTCTCTTAAGTAACAAGTGTTTAATTGTGTCATCATAACCCTCAAAGCACCATAATGAATATTTGAAATTATACAAAACTAGGTAAATTACCTGTGCTTCGCACGGGATTGGACATTTTATTTAGCTTACATATGATTATTCGGTAATATAACCTAAAGTAAATGATTAAGTTTCATTGAAAATGAGGAATGGAAAAGGTTCATTAGAAGTTTAATTTATGTATTTCAATTCGATTCCTCTATAGAAAAAAAAACTACAATAGTGGCAGAAATAAAAGTTTTGTTTACTAAAAAATTAAATATAATAAATTCAACCATTTCAACAAGGTTATGACTTGTGGAATTAAAGGTGCAAGAGTAGTAACGTGACATTGCAATCGAAATCAATTTTCTTTTTTTTATACGAAGAAACCTGTAGAAAGGGACAAAAGAGAAGATCAACTTTCAATCATCTTCTGTGTAACGTTTCACAAAGTTAAAAGAAAAATATCACCAAAATAGCAAAAAGAGTTGTCATACTTACATGAATCACTATGACTTATAGTAAAGATTAAGCAAATAGGAGGATGAAAACTTTTAGGAATGAAACAAACTTCATACGAAGCTTAATCAATGTAATTGAATTCAACTATCCAATGGAAAAAACCTTCAAATAATAGTGGCAACAAATCCCTCTATTTATAGATAACAGAGGATAGTGTGAATAAATATTTATCGTGTCTTACGGAAAGGTCACAACTTTTTGGAAAAGTTGAAGCCATTTGGAAAGGTCACAACCTCTCATAAAAGTCACAATTTTCATAAAAGTGCAACTCTTCATAAAAGTCACCACTTTTCAGAAAAGTTACAACTTTTGATATAAAAGTTGCAACTCTTCATAAAAGTTGCGACTTTTCATAAAACTCACAACTCTTCATAGAACGTTGTAACTATTCATAAAAGTCATAGCTTTTCATAAAAGTCACATATCTTCATTAAAATCGCAACTCTTCATAAAAGTCACATTTTTCTTGAAAGGGGAAGGCTAGTTTTGGAAATAAATTAATTTAAAACGAAATTCTAGTTTGTGGTGGTGCCACATAGGTGGGCCTAATATTTTATTATATATATATATATATATATATATGATCCAACAAAGGAATCGATTGAAAACGATATGATAATAAACGAAACATGAAAGCGAACATCGAAACATGATAAATAACACCTGGAATGTTCCAGAAGGGCGTTTTAACATAGATTTGGGGAAATAGTCAAGAAGGGGCTTTTAAGGTAGATTTGGACTACGGAGATCAGTACAAGTTGTTCAGAAAATTATATTTTACAGTCCTTATTGGTTGGTGTTCCGGTACCGAAAGATGAAGCCGACAAACATTCTACTCCTCTGAGAATGTCGACAATGTCAGAGTGTTTGAGAGAGACTGAGTTATGTTTTTTATTCTAAAGCTTCAATCAAATGCTTTTAGCATTTTCTTACTTTCTATGTCCTTATTTTAATTCCTCTCCTATTTATTCTATTCCATAATTGAATGAAGGCAAATCATTATTTTATTTAAAATTGTGGCACCATCAATGATTAAAAATGTGTTTTTCATTTACTTTTAAGGTTTATTAATGATCTTTATTGATTATGGTGTGGTTTTAAATCAAATGGTGAATTCTCTTTATTTAATTTCGAAATAGAAGAAAGAAGAGAGAAAATAAATTTTGAAAAGCGAACAAAAAGAAAATGATAAAAGCATTTGATTGAAGTTTTAAAAATGAAAAAACTGCCTAAGTCTCTCTCAATCGGTATTGACACTTCCAGAGTAGTAGGAGCTACATTGTCGGCATCTTCTGATGTCGGAGCACCGACCAATAAGGATCTCAAAATGTAATATGTTGAACAACTTGTACTTGATCTCCGCAATCCTATTCTGTGTGAAAACACTTCTCTAAAACATTCAAAGGTTTATTCTTCTAATTTAGAGGCCTACCCTTATGTTTCGTTTCCTTTCATATCGTTTTATTATTTTTCTTGATTCATTGTGGCATGATTCTGTATAATTTCAATTCTTAAATATGGTGAAGTTAGGTAAAATTGAGGATTTTGATGACTATTTAACGCTAGTCACACTAAGGTTGCATAACTAATTAACTAAAACAACATCAGTATTCTACTTGATAAAACTGGACTAATGAAACTTTTTAACTCTAGCATCTCCGATCCCTGGGAAATCATAACTATAACTTCTTCATGTTGAGCAGTTGTTCAATATAATGCCGTTTTCACTGTAACAATACAACTTACCTAGTTTAGCTACATCTAGCAAAATGAATTTGCACTAACAGGGTAGGAAATAAAAAAAATTTAGCTCTTTAACAATTTTAAGACAAAAAAACACAAATCAAAATCATCAACAAGAAAAAATATAATGAAATAAAAAAATTAACTCGTATATCAACCCAACTAAAAGTCTCTCTCCTTACAAAATTAGAATTGCCTTAACAGGATATGCCAACAAAGTAATAAATTAATATTTTAGGTATATCATCTTCTCAGTACTACCCCCTTATTTGATTTTAATGATGTGTTAGCATGTTGATTTGCATATTCACATATAAGATTAAAAAAAAAAGAAAATATTGATTTTAGAAATTATAAGTCAGTTCACTTTAAAATGGAAACCAGAATCGAGTTTTACAAGGAAATGGAGAAAACAACTATCTTCTTTGACCCCTTTGGTCACTGCATTCTCCAACTCAATGAAAGACCACAATATATAAACCTCAATCAAAAGCTTTAAAGACCTATGCAATATAGATATTTGTGCAAACCCGAAAGGGTAAAAGAAAATATAATGCATATCAAAATAATTAACCAACATATACCTGATAATTGCAAGAACAATTGGACAAGAAGCTTGGAAAGTTAATGTAAAAATAAAGCATTGAGAGAGTTCCTTTGGACAAATGGTGTTACGTTAAAGCGCTTTGCTACCTTCAAATTAGTGTACAATAAATGTGTTTATCAAGTATGTTTGAACTTCATAGCATGAGAAAAAAGAATGAGAGAAATGGATTACCTTCTCATAGCCCCCTTGTTGTTAGATTCTAAAAACATCATTGTCAACTTCCGATTAATTTGTAATAAAGAGGAATAAGATCTACAATTGTAATGGAAAACTTTTCTGAATACCTGTAGGCACTAAGTGATAGTATCAATTGAGGTACCAACATAAGGGGGTTAAATCCTCGAAAATTTTCCTCTTCTGGAAAAGGAAAATAAAGGTAATAAGATATTAGACTTTATTTCCTTTTTTTTCAAGAAGAGGGAAATTTTTGAGGAATTAGCTCCTTTATTATTCTAGAGTTAATTCAGTTCTTTAGATGCACATGATTGCTAAGATCACTCCATGTTGCAATCCCAATATTTCTTATATCTTTTCAAACACGCATTTTTTCAGTGATTATTGATTACCCTTGCTTCACACTGCACCAATAAAAGCTAGGAATATAAGGAAACATTTCTACCTTTTACGGCAAGCTATTTAGGAAACATCGTAATCACATATCAATTAGAGTTACTAAGGAATTCAAATTGTTAAATTAAAAATGTCCTGTAGAGTCCTAGTTTTTTTTTCATTTCAACTTGTAGTCTTAGGATGATATGTATGAGAAATTTAACAAATGTTGATGAAAGTATAACTGATTTTAATAAGCAAAAACAACACAATGCAAAGTGTAAAAAGCAAAAAAAATTAGTCAGCAGAAACAACACAGTAGTAGAAACACCCAAAAAAAAGTGGAAATTGAGACGTCATAACTAAGAAAAGTCATAAAACAGAGGAAAAGACAATGATCAGCACATATACAAAATCTTATAAAGAGGTTCACACAACATTGTGTTAACCTCATAATCGAAGGTGTTAATAATGATAAATGCATATACTGACTAGTCACTTGATGCAGGAAAGGAATGAGATACATCACCAAATCGCAGATTCTCAATTAACCTGATTGCAGGAATCAAGTGAATTTTGAGCAAATCTAGTAAAGAAAGGAAAGTGAATATTTGATTAATCAGATCAAATTTCACAGTTTGCAAGAATTAAAGGAAGACATACAAGGAATATTTCACAGCTTGCACAAATTAAAGGAAGACACACAATGAGATCTCTCAAGTAAAACAAGAAGGACAAGATAATTAAAACAAGGTAAAATCAAGGAATAAATATCGGGCCAGCAGTCAAGATCAGAATTTGAATAAGGTACTTCATCAAATTACTATCAAGGATTTCAAACAAATTTAAACACTATTTATCATCAACTATCATTAAAATGAAAAAGGGAGTGAAAACACTAAACAACACAACTTGATGTAATTAGTTAAACACCACATAATTCACAAAGCTAAAATAAACCTCCATTCTTGAGCATTGAGATCAAAAATAGAGACAAGATCTAAAACTAACAAAGAGTGTTAAACAACGAAGTTAAATCTAAACACCTTTATTTAGTAAACTACAATAGGTATGCATAATCGCTAAAAAAAACTAAACCCAACACTTCACATCAAAAGAGGAAGGAATACGAGTGTTACCATGTTCTGGGCAGCGACTAGAACTCAATCCTAGACGTGACGAATTCCAATCCCACTCCGACTCAAAATAGTCGCAAATCAAAAAAATTTCAATGACGAAAATAAGAACTCCAAAAAACTTAACGGGGTGTTCTTTTTCTCGGCTCCAAAATCTCCTGCCCTGAACAGTAAGGGTTACGGGGGTTATATAGGACAAAGTTTAGGTCGAAAAAAATGGGAAAAACGATGTGGGACTCTTGAAATTTTAAGATTCTTGATTGGGTATTGGGTCTCTTGATGTGAAATGGGGTTAGAGAATTTGGGCCAAAATTTTGGGTTAAAGGTTATCTGATGGTCCAAATATGGACTAAATAAAATCCCTGGAGAGAGTTTCAAAGGGAAATTAAATGGATTATAAAGTCAACTAATTACTCAAGCTTCTTAACTTTAACAACACCAAAACATTTATTTCAAAAAGGAAAGATCTTATGAAATTGTCAGTTTAAATAAAATAAGGTGCATACTTGATTAAACCTCTGTTTTTTTGTACATCAATTTAATATGTATTCCTTCAAATTGAAAAATTATATCAATCTATATATTTTAAGTAAAAGACATATAATCCATATGAAAAAGTGGATAAAAAAGTTTGGAAGATAATCTTTATAGTATTTTTTATTTTAAAAAACAATTATTTCCCATTGTTCAATATTTAAGAAGATTATTAATTAATCAAATCGTGGAGGGTGAAAATTAGGTGTCAACAGGCATCCTCACTATAATATATATTAAGGCTACTTCAACAAAAAGCCTAAATAAATCGAACTCTCTAATAGTCTCCTTCTACTATTCTTAATTTACCCATTAAGAAATCGAGATCGTCAATAATTTTATGACAAAAAGAACAAAGATGATGAAATGAAAATGACAACTGAACTCATATATCCACCTAACGAAAAGACTACTGGTACAAGATTCTAAATTGTCTTAACATGATATGACAATAAAGTAATAAAATTATTGTTTTAGGCATATCATCTACTTTGTGTTACCCCTTTGTTTGATTTTAGTTGTAGCAGATTGGTTTACATATATTCACACATAAAACTAAAAAATAAAAAAAATAAAAAATAAAAAATTAATTTTAGATATTTAAATCAGTCCACTTAGACATAAAAAAAAATCAACTATCTTCTTCTTACTCCTTTGGTCACTGCATTGCACAAACCCAATCAAAGATAAAAACTTTAAAAATCATCCCCGTCTATATATATAACTCTTAATCAAATATTTTAAATACCGAAGAGGGTAAAAGAAAAAATTGAATGCAAATCAAAACAATTAACCAACATGTATATGCCTGAAAATTGCATCAACAATTGGAGAAAAAGCTCCGAAAGGTATAGTGATAATTAAACTTACACACCTCGTCTACAAAATTTCTCCTTTCTGAATACTTCCTCGCCCCCTCTGATTTTGAGTATATTTGAATGAGAAAGATTTTGATAATTGACAAATAGGGGAATAGATGAAAGGAATTGGTTCCTCCAACATGTACCTTTCAGACCGAATCCGATTGGGATAAGGAGAAAATCAACCACCGAATTAGATGTTATAAAGCTGTGGAAGTATTTTTTTTGACAAGAAACTAGAAAAGAAAGTTTCCTTTTATAAACGAGTACGCAGACAACATAGTTTTCTTAATCCAATAGGAAAACTAGACAAACAAGGAAGCTGAAGTAAACAAGGAGACAAGAGCCTGAAAGAAGTAGAAACTTACCACGTGAACTTAAAAATTCGAAGTAGAAAAGGAAGTTGAAACCAAGTATAAGAAGGAGTTAGTGATTTATAAAGTTTTCTTACTCTGTTAAGGTAAACTGCGTCAATATTTTTCGTTTCAAAGCAGTATGCAAGAAGGAATCCTAACGTGAGAAGGAGTTCGAGTCAAGTTCGGTTTAGAGAAGTTTTTTTAAAGAGACGAAGACTAAGTTGTGTTGAACAATACTAAGGAGAGTTTTAAAGTCTATAAATATTGACATAGTTCATGGAAGAATTTTACGCACTTACATAGAGAGACAATCAAAACAAGATCAAGAGTTTGAGATTTATTGGGAGTGTTGCGAGTTTGTGAGGAAAAAGTTGTAATATTGTAATTAAGAGTTTTGATTACAATCAAGTGTGTCTGTAGGATTCATCTAAGAAGTTTGAGAAACTTGACGGACGGTAGAAGACTTAAACCTTGATTTTTTTGTCTTTGATAGCTAACAATTACAGTTTGTAATTCCTTAGGTTACATAGGTTTGTGATCTTTTGTTTAGAATCATAGTTTAATGAAGTGGAGTTAAATCCTATAGAGGTATAATAGGTCGTGGTTTTTACCCATTATGTGTTGGGTTTTCTATGATAAAATATTATTTCATTATTTTATCTGCTTTACAAAACATAACCGATGTAATCTGCAAAGAAACATATAGAATATACTTGTTCCTTAGGAATACTCTGGGTCCGAATTCCAAAAGAGTGAAGGTTACTGGGCCATGGAAGAATCAGAATGGTGAAATGGAAAGACCTAGAGGAGAGTAGAAAGAAAAAAAAGTAGTCAAGGATAGGTAATTTAGTCGAGGACATGTGATTTGTCAAAAAGAAGAAATAGTGCATACATGAAAGACCTAGAAGAGACTAGAAAAAAAAAGTAGTCGATGATAGGTTATTTAGTCGAGGACAGGTTATTTGTAGAAAAACAAGAAATAGTGTACACATGTGGTGGGTTTTTAGAAAAAAATATTTTTTACTTGCAGCAAAACTTTGTTAAAAAAGATTTTTATTTCTTTTATATGATCTATAAGTAAGTAGGAAAATTCTTAAATTAGTTATTTACATATTTAAAACAAAACAAGAAAAATATAAAAAAAAATTTAAAAAAAATTATGACCAGAGAGCTAGATGAGGTGAAGTAGATTTTTATTTTATTTTATTAAACCTTCATGATTTGATTCATTTGATTGATCACTAGATTACAACATTAAATGCTAGTAAACTATTCTTCTTTATCAACATTTAACGCATAATCATATAACGTTATTGAATGTAAATCAAAACAATTAACCAACATATATATGCCTGAAAATTGCAGCAACAATTGGGGAAAAAGCTCCGAAAGTTATAGTGATAATTGAACTTACACACCTCGTCTAAAGTATTGCTCCTTTCCGTATACTTCCTCGCCCCCTCTGATTTTGAGTGTGTTTGGAAGACAAAGATTTTGATTATTGACAAATAGAGGATAGATGAAAGGAACCGGTTGCGACAACATGTACTTTTCAGACCGAATCCTAGTGGGATAAGGAAATCATCAATCACCGAATTAGAAATTATAAAGTTGTGGAAGTATTGTTTTTTTGACAAGAAACTTGAACAGAAAATTGCCTTTAATAAAGGAGTACGCAGGCAAGATAGTTTTCTTAATCAAATAGGAATGCTAGACAAACAAGGAAGCTGAAGTAAAGAAGGATACCAAAGCCCGAAAGAAGTAGAAAAGCAGAAACTTGCCACGTGTGCTTAAAACTTCGAATTATAAAAGGAAGTCGAAACCATGTAGAAGAAGGAGTAAGTGATCAATAAAGTTTTCTTATTCAGTTAAGGTAAACTGCGTCGAAGTTTTTCCTTTCAAAGCAGAATGCAAGGAGGAGTCCTAACATGAGAAGGAGTTCGAGTCAAGTTAGGTTTAAAGAAGTTTTTTTTAAAGCGACGAACAGTAATTTGTGTTGAACAATACTTAGGAGAGTTCTAAAGTCTATAAATACTGCAATAGTTCATGGAAAATTTTTGAGCACTTACATAGAGAGAATATCAAAACAAGATGAAGAGTTTGAGATTTATCGGGAAGTGTTGCAAGTTTTGGAGGAAAAAGTTGTAAGATTGTAATAAAGAGTTTTGATTACAATATAGTGTGTGTATGTGATTTACATATTTATTTACATATTTTAACAAAATAAGAAAAATATAAAAATAAAATATGAGCAGAGAGTTAGATGAGATGGATTAGATTTTTATTTTATTTTATTAAGCCTTCATAATTTAATTCATTTGATTGATCACAAGATTACACCCTTAAATGATACAAAGCTCTTCTTCTTTATCAACATTTAATGTATAATTATATAATGTTATTACTTGTGCCATTTCACAAAAAAATTATGACTCGTGTGATTTGTGAGTCAACTGTAAGAATTATTATTTAATTATTATTCATTATTTCTTACTTATAACCCAAATTTACTTGCAATCCAAGTAATATCATAAATAGTATTTAATAAGGATATCATCCCTACATTGGTTATTTGATGCACGTACCAGATTAAGTTATTACCTCTATAAATTTGTCCGCCCTCCATGCACCCATTAGGGTTATCACATATTCTCTACAATAATTCAATCGCTGACAGTTGTGATAAAATAAAGTTAGGGAAAGGATGTAGAAACCAATTTACGACTAACGCTTCCGCTTTTCTCTTTGATAATGTCTTCCTCATCAGGTATGTACTCCTAATGATCTCTATGTAAGATTATCGTGTTCAAGATCCTTATATCATGTATCCAAGTATTTAATCTTATATCAACTATATAAACTACTAATATATCATTACATTTGAATAATAATGATAAGCTAATAATATTATAAAATATTGAAAGGTTGAAATTATCATACCTTTCCTTTGATTTCTCACATATATATGTGAAGATGATTCAACAATAAATGCATATCTAATATAATCTCATAAGCTAGATTTGAAAAGAATCATGTATAGGTAAATTTACACTTATCCTATAAGCTAGAGAGATTATTCCTATTAAATCCTCAACTCAAATAACAACATTTCAAAATATAATGAAAAAGAAACATAGTAATTAAAAAAAAGGAAGCATAATGTCAATAATAGTCCAATTGATGAATAACGGAATATTATTATGCAAAATGTGATATTTAAAATTTTTTAAAAATCATATTTATTAGTAACTAATATA
Organism: Solanum lycopersicum; assembly: GCF_036512215.1. Taxonomy (NCBI): domain Eukaryota; kingdom Viridiplantae; phylum Streptophyta; class Magnoliopsida; order Solanales; family Solanaceae; genus Solanum; species Solanum lycopersicum. Next base: position 5,895,874 of record NC_090809.1, read on the forward strand.
AATGTAAATTTATGGACGGAAATTGCCATTTATCCAATTGAATTAAGCCTTTAGCCACTTTGGGAAGTTGACAATGAGAAGAATAAAGGTTTTGTTAACTATGAGAGGAGTAAAAATACAAATTAATTAATCATGAAGATTCATAAGAATAGAAAAAATAATTATAAGAAGTTAACATGAAGTAAATCATCAAAAACGCACTTACAGAAAATTAATTAAACATTTATTTATTTAATATCAACCAATGCATGTTGTGAAGCTTTCTCCAGCTAACATGTAGTCAAGGGAGAGATAATGAAATGTTATGTGGTATCATATCCTAGACGTAGGTATGATGATTGTTGGTGTAGTAGATGGACTCAGGGCCAACTCAACAAAATTGGGGGCCTAAAAGTCAAACCTTAAATAGGGGCCCTATTATTCTTTTATTTTATTTTCAAAAAAATTAATAATGATGTACTATATACATATTTAAGGTCAAACACATAAACAGATCCCTAAACTTGTTGGATTTTTCCCCTCTGTCACGACCCAAATCCGGGCCGCGACTGGCACCCACACTTACCCTCCTATGTGAGCGAACCAACCAATCTAAACCTTAACATTTCAATATAATATAAACAGAAAGTAATGCGGAAGACTTAAACTCATTAAATAAAGACCAATTCATTAACTTCTAAAATTCAACATCTATTATTCCCCAAAATCTGGAAGTCATCATTACAAGAACATCTACGATCAAATGACTAAACTAAGAGTATTCTAAAAGCTAAAAATACATAAGAAGCTAGTCCATGCCGGAAGTTCAAGGCATCAAGACTTGAAGAAGAAGACCAGTCCAAGCTAGAAGCATTAGCTCACCCTGAATATCCGATATGACGAAGACTGACTAGAATCACTGCTGAGTTGAAGATGACGGAACGTTTGCTGCACTCCACAAATAACAAGAAGAAAACATAAAAGTAGGGGTCAGTACAAACCACGGGTACTGAGTAGATATCATCGGTCAACTCAAAATAGAGAACAGTATATATCAAGTAATATCATAAATCAACTATAAAACTCAACATGTAGACACAACAGGTACTATAATCATCAATAAGTACCATCAAGTTCATCCATGAGGGCTCAAGCCTCAATGCCATACTCATTTGGGAATTAAGTTTATTAAGTTGAGTATATTATCATCTTTCAAGATTAATTATCTTTCTTCCTCTTGTGTCGGTACGTGACACTCCAATCCCCTATATGTGTCGGTACGTGACACTCCGATCCCCTAATTCTACGTGTCGGTTCGTGACACCCGATCCCCTATATGTGTCGGTACGTGACACTCCAATCCCCTATATGTGTCGGTACGTGACACTCCGATCCCCTATATGTGTCGGTATGTGACACTCCGATTCCCTAATTCTACGTGTCGGTTCGTGACACCCGTCCCACTAATACTATGTGTCGGAACGTGACACTCCGATCCACTAATACTATGTGTCGGAACGTGACACTTCGATCCCCTAATTGTGTCGGCACGTGACACTCCGATCCCCTAATTCTACGTGCTGGTTCGTGACACCCGTCCCACTAATACTATGTGTCGGAACGTGACACTCCGATCCACTAATACTATGTGTCGGAACGTGACACTCCGATCCCCTAATTCTACGTGTCGGTTCGTGACACCCGTCCCACTAATACTATGTGTCGGAATGTGACACTCCGATCCACTAATACTATGTGTCGGAACGTGACACTCCGATCCACTAATATCATTCCGGAAATCATCAAGCCTTCTCTATACCAAGGCATCATCAATCCCATTACTTTAATTCATCAAGCCTTCTTCTATACCAAGGCATCTTCATTAACAAAGTAGATTAGGGTTTCTTTTCAAGATTTGGGATTCAATAGCTTCATCATGCTTATTTATTAACAATTACATAATCACATCATTCATGCAAGCATACAATTAAGCATATAGAAGGTTTACAATACTACTAACACATATCATTCGCTATTAAGAGTTTACTATCAAATAGCATGAAACCATAACCTACCTCCACCGAAGAATTAAAATCAAGCAAGTTAATTCCCAAGGCTTTCGTTCCTTCTTCTCGTTCGATCCTCTCTCAATTCGTTTCTCTTTCCCTCTCTTTGTTCTTTCTAATTTTCTTTATTCAACCCTCTTTCTTTTACCCTAATTAATATATAATTAAGAATAAACGATGGCAATAATAACCCACTAATTAACTTAAGGTTACCTCTTTTAACCCCCAAGTAATTAGACTTATAATCCTTAACCCTCTAACTTTATAATTAAGGCAAGAATAGTCAAAAACGTCCCTTAAAACGTATCAAGAAATCCGACCCAGACTGGGATTGCGCAACCTGTGACGGGCCGTCGTGCCTGCGACGGTCCGTCCTGCAGGTCGTCGCAAGGGTCAGAGAGTCAATTTCCATTAAACAATCTATGACGGTCGATCACGCCTGTGACGGTCCGTCCTGCCATTCTGTCACGAAGTTCAGAGAGTCGATTTTCAGTACCCAATTTTAGATTTTCTAAGTGTTTTGAAACGAGACCCTGCGACGGTCCGTCGTGCCCATGACGGTCCGTCGTGGGGTCCGTCGCTTCTGCCAGTTTTTCCAGAAATCAAGTCTGCTGCTCAAAACGACTAAATAGGTCGTTACACCCTCAAGTACCATAACTATGCTATTTCCCTAATGAATCATCAATTATTTGTTCCTTTTAAACGCTCTTGGTTGATAGTGGAATCAGATTTTGTTAGGGGTATTGGTAGGAGATACACATGTTGTTCAAGAACTCATTAGTTCAACTGATTGTGAAACTGTTCGGGAACAATTTTGTTTTACTTCAAGTTATTTGAACACATTATAAAACAAATGAGACTAACACAAAGTTACTTTTCATTCCTTCAATCAAAATCATTACAATACGAACACAATTGAAGACATTTACAATTAAAAAGCCGATCAAAATCAGCCAATAGAGTCTAAAATGAACAAATCATGGGCGGTTTAATGATTCAAAGGAAAAATAGCTTAGTAATTCCTTTTAAATTGATTATATAGCTAATACATTCAATCTCACATTGTTGATCTTAGATTAAATTTTATCAATTTGAGTTTCCAAAAACTTATTTCATCTGAGGCAATAGTTACAGGAATCGTCAACATTTTTCTATAAGCAATATAAGCATTACGAAAAAAATAAAGTATTTTTATTTGATTGAGTATTTTCATTAAATTATTATGTTTTACTTGTATTATTTATCTTGATAATAACTAAAAGGAGAATGTATATATATATATATAATATATATATATATACACACACACACACACTTACTTATTAAGAATATCAATAATAACAAAAGTTCAAGAAAAATTATAAAATTAAGTTAAAATAATAAAACCTGACTCACGACTATGATAAGTTGATATAATAATATTGAAATAGTCTTGCATTCCTTCAATATAATGATTGCTTGTTGCACTTCTTAAGATTTTGAAGAAGACACTCAAAAGCAAATTTTGTTCTTTTTTGACTTGTAAGCAACAATAAATCAATTTTTTAGGAGAGAATTCAACAATGAAAATAAAAATAATATAATAGAGGATAAAAAAAGATGAGTATAAGGTATATAATAATATAAAATATTTCATTTCCTTAGAAAAGTGGCAAAAACTAACGGCTATTTTTATTTTTTTGTTATTCTTATTACATGTGTTTTTTTAAAAATACACCTTTAATTTTAAGTAATATGTGTAAGTACTTTTTTAAAATTGAGGGGACCCAAAAATATGAGGCCCCAAGCGACGACTTTAATGGCCCAGTGGTTAAGTAGTCCCTTGATGAACTCTTTGTTAAGATTGGTGCCTTTTTTATAATGGACTCATAGGGTAACTTATAAAATTGTTGTTTCTTCGATTCTTTCCTCTTTCATCCATCAAATGATAAGATTGGTTAGTGAGTCAATGAATGAAAGAAGAGTTTAGTTTATCGAAGGGTTCAAGGTATTTGAAATTGTATTATGAAAAGAATTTTAAAAAGTTGATGGAATAAAACCTCTCATATGATCCCTTGGTTTGTAGTTGAAGGATTCATTGAATTTTTGCTTATGAGTTTAGATATGACTGTGGGATGTGAACTAGTTCAGTACAACTTGGTAGATATTTATCTACTTTTCTAAAGCTCGAGTTTTTGTTTGGGTGACAACGAAAGATGTGTGGAAGATTCTATGTCGTTATGTCAAGCTAGATTGTTTGAACTATGATAGATAAGTTATTGATGATTGTATGTGTGGATCTATTGTTTTACATGATTAATGATGATTTCGAAGGAATTGAAACTACTTTCCAGACTGTTATGATGTGTTATAGAGGCTTTTGATAGTGAGTAGAGGTTATGAGCTTTTAGTATAACAAAATTATTGGAGTGAACAAGAATTTCTTAAGTGTTAGTATGAAGTATATGATGGTTTTGAATATTACATGAAATTTGGTATCTGAAAAATTACGTGGAGTTGATATTGAGTGTGATTTAATTGATTTATCTCGATGGGAAAGTACTTTAGATTTATGAAGTAGTTCTCTAAATATTAGGTGTGACTCATATATGTTATGTAATGCTAAAATGGAAAGAGAGAGCCATATTTTTTTTATTTTTTTAAGGCTACAATGTGTTTTCTAAGGAGACTTTGATACTAGTGACAGTTTGAGAGTAAGGTAAATGGTTGGTGCAGTTATGATGTTTGTCGGTATTAAGAATGTTAGCTTCAATGGACTATTGGTAGGAGTATGTGGAGTTTGATGAATCGAGTGTTTGTAATGTTGTGCTGGAGATCAGACTGGTTGATTGTGGATGGCGAAAAATTGAGAGATGGAGTCAAATGAATGAAATTTTATTTATATAGGCCCTATGGAAGGAGTATCTTTCGTTATTCGACCTTACTTCTGTATATTCTTATGTGACCAACTACTTCATTCTTGGCATGGTTTAGAGTATGATTCATTTTTTACGTTCGTGTATATTTTTGCTTCTTTGGGTGAATTCCTAGTGGTGAATCGTGTGTACTGATCTTGTGATTTTTCTCGTAGGGTGGCATCATTGGTTAGACTTGTTTATTTAAGTTATGGAAGTTTTGGTATTGTTTGATATGGTTAAAGTATACTAGTGATCTACATGCACGGCCTTGCTTATTAGAACTTATATAAGAGCTATGAAAAGATTGTTAGGATATACTATTAACCATGCGTTTTGATACAGTATTAATATATGTGTCCTTAACTTATATAGTAGATGATTTGGTGTATAGAGTTTAAGCTTATACACAGAAGATTAAATCATCAGTTCTTATAAGTTAAAATTTATAGTTCACAATCATAGATGAAAATTTGGACAAAATCATCAGAGAGATTGTAGCACGAGATTAAATGTAATTTATCTTGATTATGAGAATGACATTGTTCTAACTTCTCGTGCTAGTGCATTTGGTATGTATTGAATGGGACCAAGCAGAGATAGTTGTTTTAGACTGATTCATAAAAACATATTCTCTAAACTATTAAATGTACTTATATTCTTAATCTTGATATAACGATTATGATATGTATATATTATTTATCATTTTGATTTATTAAAAGGTGAGCTTCTGAGATGGGTCAATATGCCTGGTAAATTGGATAAAAACATATTCTCTAAACGATTCCAAGAAAGGTTTTCTTCCTTTTAGACATGGAATTTCTTTATCTAAGGATGAATGTCCTATGACATATGAGGAAACAGAAAGCATAAAGACAATTCCTTATGCATCAGCGGTAGGAAGTCTCATGTATGCCATGTTATGCACTAGACATGACATTTGTTTTGCCGTAGGCATGGTTAGCAGATATTAGTCTAATCCTGGACGAGAACATTGGACAACAGCTAAGCATATAATAAAGTACCTGAAAAAGACTAGGGATTACATGCTAGTCTATCATTCAGATGAGTTGGTGCCCATAGGGTACACAGACTCAGATTTCCAGTCTGATATAGACTCTAGAAAGTCGACCTCAGGAAATGTGTTTACTTTGGGAGGTGGAGCCATTGCTTGGAGAAGTATCAAGCAAACCTGTGTTGCTGATTCTACCATGGAAGCCGAATATGTAGCAGTTTCTGAAGCAGCTAAGGAGGCAGTGTAGCTCAGAAACTTTCTAAAAGACTTGGCAGTTGTTCCTGCAATAGAAATGCCACTTACAATGTTTTGTGATAATAGTGGAGCGGTTGCAAATTCAAAGGAACCACGAAGTCATAATAAGGCAAAACACATTGAGCGAAAATACCATTTGATTCGAGACATAGTACAGAGAGGGGATGTGATGGTGGCGAAGATTGCATAAGAGAACAACCTTGCAGACCCTTTCACAAAAGCTTTACCGCAAAAGTCTTTTGATAGACATGTTGAAGGAATGGGTGTTAGAGTTGTAGGTGCATGGTTATGAGTCTAAGTGGGAGATTGTTAGGATATACTATTAACCATGCGTTTTGATACAGTATTAATATTGAACAATTGTTTATTTATTTATTCAATTCAATAAAGTGTTACATTAAATAGATCAATTGTCATATATGTGTCCTTAACTTATATAGTAGATGATTTGGTGTATAGAGTTTAAGCTTATATACAGAAGATTAAATCATCAGTTCTTATAAGTTAAAATTTATAGTTCACAATCATAGATGAAAATTTGGACAAAATCATCAGAAAGATTGTAGCACGAGATTAAATGTAATTTATCTTGATTATGAGAATGGCATTGTTCTAACTTCTCGTGCTAGTGCATTTGGTATGTATTGAACGGGACCAAGCAGAGATAGTTGTTTTAGACTGATTGATAAAAACATATTCTCTAAACTATTAAATGTACTTATATTCTTAATCTTGATATAACGATTATGATCTGTATATATTATTTATCATTTTGATTTATTAAAAGGTGAGATTCTGAGATGGGTCAATATGTCTGGTAGATTGGATGATAATAATATATATTGGTGAAATAATTAGTTAGTTGATGGAATCCATGTCTCAGTATAGAGATTGATGATACACCTTTTATGAGAAGCTTGTAAGTTTTCATGTGTAAATCCGGCCGGTAGATTTATGAATTTGGCACATGAAATAAGTTAAGTATTGCTCTAAAAGAAGTTAGTCATTGAATTAAATTCGTCAGTAATTTAATTTATTGATTAGTATCGGTAATCTTAACATGGGAAATCAAATAAGTGTTTAGTGGTGAATTTCGAAATAAATAGAGGAGTTCAATTACGAATTTTTAGTGGAATGATTTGTTATTTATTATGGTAAGAATAATTCAATATAACTAGAACTCAGAATCCTATTTTTTAGTAGAAAATGGAAAAGAAACGTGTGTTTCAAGTTCTTGAAGAAAAAGGATTTGTTTTTCTTCTCCTCTTTGGACTAGGAAGACATCTCTATAAATAGGGATTTTTCTAACCTATATTGAAAAAGAGTATTCTATACAATACTTGCCCACCCAAGTATTGAAAGAGTTCACTTGTTGATTGGGATCACTATAGAAGACTATAGAACTGGAGTTGGATTTACTTCAAAATATCTGCACACGCTTCAAGAGGTAATCCTGAGTTAATTTTCAGCATACTATGTATGTGATAACTATTTTTTATTGTTATTTATATTCATGCAAGATGTATGATTCTGGAATGCTTCCGCTGTGTATGCTATTTTCTAACAATTGTCATCAAGAGCCATATTTGCATCTTTATACATAACCTAAAATATGTATATGTGAAATTATATGTATGATTCGTGATTGTGAATTTTGTTTTATCACGAAAAGGACAGAACAGATAAAAAGTTGATTTGATTTATTTTTGTTAAATGCATAAGGTAATAGTTACTTATGAAAATTGATTTGTAAGATTTGATAATATTTTCATATTGTCATGCACGGTGTTCTTCGATGGATAATTTCAAGAGAAATTTTGATAGCTGCACCGATCAATTTTTTTTGTTGTCTTGTGGCAGCAATTATGTGCAATTGTATATAAGAGATTTGTGTTATGGCAAGTCCAAAGAGAAGCATACCACGCCATGGCAGCAATACATGATTGCATGTATGATTTATGTCTCGATTATGTGGCTGTTTTTGATATAATAATAATAATAAAAAAAAGTTAATTTTTTTTGGCTCACATGTTTTAATATAGAGAGAGTTTTGATTTTGTACGACAAAAACAAAATAGTATGGCTGTAGTTTTCTTGTTCACTTTATAGGCAGCCATAATTTTTTTTAATCAAAAGGTGTATTATTGAATATATATGAGATAGTACATGGAATGTACGAAGATTTGGTGTGCGTATATTTTCTTTCTGAAAATTTTTTTTTGTATGAAATTTGGAAGAAAATAAATGGTGATGAGTAAATTTTTTACCAAGATTAAATATTAATGAAGTATTAAGTTTATGTAATAGCTTAGACTTTCCTCCCCATCGGATGAATTTAATACAAGTCATTACGTATTTAATCGCTAGTTTGACAATTTTTATTAACTCTCCTAAACTGAGTAATATGTGATTGGATCAATGCAACTAGAGGATTTTCACTTGACTTAAAGTAACAGTAGACTCTCCAACTGAGTTAGGTCTGTATAAGTTTATAAAGTGAATAATTGGTCATTATATATGTATATTGTATGAATAGTTCTCCAATCCCAACGATTGGCTATTTAAGATGCATGAATGTATATGTATATCATGAGTTTGAATGTAAATATTCAATGTTATATGACTATGTTATTGATCTATTGTAACTATTTCTTTAATCTCAGATTCAACATGTCTCCTTTTAATCCCATTAGTACTATTTTGGGTCAAAACAAACTAGAGGGTTCTAACTATGTTGACTGGAGGAGAAATCTTGACATTGTGTTTATTGCTGAAGAATACAAGTTTGTGCTTCATCAGGAACGTCCATTGAAACCAAATGATCAGTCTAGTGATGAGGATAAGTTAGCTTATCAGAAATGGCGCAAAGCTGATGAGATGGCGCGATGTTACATTATGGCTTCAATGTCAAATGTTTTGCAACATCAACATCAAACTATGTTGTCTGCTTTTGAAATTCTGGAGAATCTCAAACAAATGTTTGGAGACCAGGGTCGATCAGCTAAGCAGAATGCCATGAGAACTCTCATGAACACTAAGATGGTTGAAGGCACTCCTGTAAGAGACCATGTTCTGAAGATGATAGGTCTTCTGAATGAACTAGAGTTTTTGGGGGCTGAAATTGACAATGACTCCCAAGTTGAGATGATATTGCAGTCTCTGCCTGATAGTTTTCAACAATTTTGCCTAAATTATAATATGAATAAGATGAGTTTATCTTTGGCACAATTGTTGAATGAGCTACAGGCGGCAGAGACCCTTGTCAAAAAACATGCACCATCAATGACACTTAATGTTGAGAAAGGTTCTACTTCTAAACCGCAAGGTGGACGGAAGAAGAAAAAGTCTCACAAAGCTAAGGCAACTGCACCTCCAACTGGGGAGTGAAAAAGTGTAAGGGTAAGTGTTTTCATTGCAAGATGTCAAGTCATTGGAAGGCACATTGTCCAGTTTTCTTAGCCAAGAAGAAAAACAAACCAGTTAACTCACTTTCACTTGTCGTTGAAACATTTTTAGCGGCTGTTTCTACCACTTCATGGTGTGTAGATTCAGGAGCCACTGATCATATCTGCACTACTATGCAGGGGTTTCAAGAAACGCGCAAGCTGATTAGAGGTGAAAGCGTTTTTCAAGCAGATGGCTCTGCAGCTCCAGTTTTAGCATTAGGAAATATTATTTTTTCGTTTGATAGTGGTAGAGTTTTAATTTTAAAAGACGTTCTATATGCACCTGCTGTTAGAAGAAATTGGATTTCAGTTTCTAAAGTTTTAAGAGATGGTTATGATGTTAGTTTTTCTGATAACGGTTGTGTTATTAGTTATAATAAACATTTTGTCTCTGCTGGTACATTGATTGATGGTCTTTTTATTATTAATGTCTCTCCATAACTGCAACAATTCGTAGAATTGAATAATGTTAACCTTTCAAGTAAAAGAAAACGTTCTTCTGATTTTAATGAGACTTATCTATGGCATTTGCGTTTATGTCATATAAATCTAGATAGGATTTCAAGGTTGGTTCGAGATGGACCTTTAGGTTCATTAAAAGTGGAGGCACTACCAACATGTGAATCTTATTTAGAAGGAAAAATGACTAAGAGACCTTTTCCCTAAAAAGGAAATAGAGTCAATGATAAACTAGAGTTAATTCATTCTGATTTGTGTGGCCCAATGAACATTTAAGCAAGAGGTGGGTATGAGTACTTCATGACCTTCATTGATGACTACTCAAAATATGGATATATATATTTGTTGCGTTGTAAGTCTGAATGCTTTGATAAATTCAAAGAGTTTAAGGCTGAAATAGAGAAATGACATGGAATATATATCAAGTCATTGCAATCTGATCGTGGTGGTGAATACCTCTCTAATGATTTTATTAGTTACTTATCAGAACAAGGAATTGCATCTCAAATGTCTGCATCTAGAACGCCACAACAAAATGGTGTAGCAGAAAGAAGAAATAGAACTCTTTTAGAAATGGTTAGATCAATGATGAGTTACTCTGATTTGCCGCATTCGTTTTGGGGATATGCCATAGAAACTGCAAATTACATTCTGAACTCAGTTCCTTCTAAATCTGTTCCTTTGACACCCATTGAACTGTGGACTGGGCACAAACCTAGTTTGAAACATATTCGGGTTTGGGGATGTCCAGCACATGTATTAAAAGGGAAGGCAGAAAAATTGGAACCTAAAACAGAAGTATGTGTTTTTATTGGATACCCTAAAGGAACGAAAGGTGGTATGTTTTATAATCCTAAAGAAAAGAAGGTCATTGTGTCTACCAATGCCAAGTTTCTGGAAATGGATTTCTTAACAAACCATATTCCTAGAAGTAAACTAGTTTTAAAGGAATTGAGCAAAGAGAAAACAAATCAATCTACTAAAAATAATGAAAACCAAATTCAAACCCCACATGTTAGAGTTAACATACCATTGCATTATAATAGTGGGAGAGATGTTAACAAACATAAAATTCTGCAAGTACAAGATCTTGAAAATTCATTGCATCAAGGTAGTGGGAGTGATAGTGAGCTGATTGCATTAGAGGAAGAAGTTGTTGATATCTCTGCACTGCAAGATACTGAAGATAACATGGAAACTCAAGATCCTAAAAATGATGTGGTTCCACCACAAGATCATAATAATGCAAATCTCTCTGAACCTACCCCTGCAACTGTAGTGTCTCGTCGTAGTGGTAGAGTGATAAGAAAACCACTTCAGTATGCACTCTTGGGAGAGTCTTTTGACAGAATCCCTGAAGAGTCAAATACCGAACCTGTGAATTACGACGAAGCACTACAAGATAAAGATGTAGAAAAATGGATTGTTGCTATGAAATCAGAAATGGATTCTATGTACTCTAACAAAGTCTGGGATCTTGTAGAACCATCTGTAGATGGAGTCAAACCCATTGGATGCAAGTGGATATATAAGAAAAAGAGAGGAGTAGATGGACAAGTGAAAACTTACAAAGCTAGACTTGTTGCAAAAGGGTTTACTCAAAAAGAAGGGATCGACTATCAGGAAACTTTTTCGCCAGTAGTCATGCTTAAGTCTATTAGAATTCTCTTATCCATTGCTGCTCATTATGATTATGAGATTTGGCAAATGGATGTCAAGACAGCTTTCCTTAATGGAAGTCTTGATGAAAGCATATTTATGCGACAACCAGATGGTTTCATAAAAAAAAAGGAAAAGAACACATGTTGTGCAAGCTTAAAAGATCTATTTATGGATTAAAGCAAGCTTCTAGGGCATGGAAAACTTGCTTCGACACTGCAGTCAAGTCTTTTGGTTTTGAGCAATGTCTTGATGAGTCTTGTGTGTACAAAAAGTGGAATGGGGATAAAGTGGTGTTTCTGGTATTATATGTAGATGATATCTTGCTCATAGGAAATAATGTGGGCTTGATGAATTCAGTTAAGAAATGGTTGTCCACAAACTTTGATATGAAGGATTTGGGAGAAGCTGCTCACATCCTTGGGATCAAGGTTTTACGTGATCGCAAGAAAAGGATGTTATGTTTATCTCAAGCCCTTTATATTGATACAATTCTTACCAGGTTTAGCATGCACGATTCCAAGAAAGGTTTTCTTCCTTTTAGACATGGAATTTCTTTATCTAAGGATCAATGTCCTTAAACAGATGAGGAAACAGAAAGCATGAAGACAGTTCCTTATGCATCAGCGGTAGGAAGTCTCATGTATGCCATGTTATGCACTAGACATGACATTTGTTTTACCGTAGGCATGGTTAGCAGATATCAGTCTAATCCTGGACGAGAACATTGGACAACAGCTAAGCATATAATCAAGTACCTGAAAAAGACTAGGGATTACATGCTAGTCTATCATTCGGATGAGTTGGTGCCCATAGGGTACAGAGACTCAGATTTCCAGTCTGATATGGACTCTAGAAAGTCGACCTCAGGAAATGTGTTTACTTTGGGAGGTGGAGCCATTGCTTGGAGAAGCATCAAGCAAACCTGTGTTGCTGATTCTACCATGAAAGCTGAATATGTAGCAGCTTCTGAAGCAGCTAAGGAGGCAGTGTAGCTCAGAAACTTTCTGAAAGACTTGGCAGTTGTTCCTGCAATAGAAATGCCACTTACAATGTTTTGTGATAATAGTGGAGCGGTTGCAAATTCAAAGGAACCACGAAGTCATAATAAGGAAAAACACATTGAGCGAAAATACCATTTGATTCGAGACATAGTACAGAGAGGGGATGTGATAGTGGCGAAGATTGCATCAGAGAACAACCTTGCAGACCCTTTCACAAAAGCTTTACCGCAAAAGTCTTTTGATAGACATGTTGAAGGAATGGGTGTTAGAGTTGTAGGTGCATGGTTATGAGTCTAAGTGGGAGATTGTTAGGATATACTATTAACCATGCGTTTTGATACAGTATTAATATTGAATAATTGTTTATTTATTTATTCAATTCAATAAAGTGTTATATTAAATAGATCAATTGTCATATATGTGTCCTTAACTTATATAGTAGATGATTTGGGGTATAGAGTTTAAGCTTATACACAGAAGATTAAATCATCAGTTCTTATAAGTTAAAATTTATAGTTCACAATCATAGATGAAAATTTGGACAAAATCATCAGAAAGATTGTAGCACGAGATTAAATGTAATTTATCTTGATTATGAGAATGGCATTGTTCTAACTTCTCGTGCTAGTGCATTTGGTATGTATTGAACGGGACCAAGCAGAGATAGTTGTTTTAGACTGATTGATAAAAACATATTCTCTAAACTATTAAATGTACTTATATTCTTAATCTTGATATAACGATTATGATCTGTATATATTATTTATCATTTTGATTTATTAAAAGGTGAGATTCTGAGATGGGTCAATATGCCTGGTAGATTGGATGATAATAATATATATTAGTGAAATAATTAGTTAGTTGATGGAATCCATGTCTCAGTATAGAGATTGATGATACACCTTTTATGAGAAGCTTGTAAGTTTTCATGTGTAAATCCGGCCGGTAGATTTATGAATTTGGCACATGAAATAAGTTAAGTATTGCTCTAAAAGAAGTAAGTCATTGAATTAAATTCGTCATTAATTTAATTTATTGATTAGTATCGGTAATCTTAACATGGGGAATCAAATAAGTGTTTAGTGGTGAATTTCGAAATAAATAGAGGAGTTCAATTACGAATTTTTAGTGGAATGATTTGTAATTTATTATGGTAAGAATAATTCAATTAATTATTTAGAATTATTTCCATAATAGGAAGCCCCGGTAATAAATTATGTGGTCCCTCCGGTGCCCAATCTAACTAGAACTCAAAATCCTATTTTTTAGTAGAAGATGGAAAAGAAACGTGTGTTTCAAGTTCTTGAAGAAAAATGATTTGTTTTTCTTCTCCTCTTTGGACTAGGAAGACATCTCTATAAATAGGGATTTTTCTAACCTATATTGAAAAAGAGTATACTATACAATACTTGCCCACCCAAGTATTGAAAGAGTTCACTTGTTGATTGGGATCACTGTAGAAGACTATAGAACTGGAGTTGGATTTACTTCAAGATATCTGCACACGCTTCAAGAGGTAATCCTGAGTTAATTTTCAGCATACTATGTATGTGATAACTATTTGTGATTGTTATTTATATTCATGCAAGATGTATGATTCTGGAATGCTTCCGCTGTGTATGCTATTTTCTAACAGAGATGTCATTGTCTAAGAGTGTTCTTAGAGGTTCTACATTTTAAGTGTATCGCTTGTTGGGTGTTTACTTGATCCTTTCCTTCTATGGGTAGGATAAGTTTTATTCTCCCTTTACGAGTACTCAACATCTAATGATCAATTTTTTATAACTTAAACTCGTGAAAAGATTGTATTGTATAAGGGAATCTTAATAAAATCTATCATGATTTGTGCGTTATGAGTGTGTGATTGATAGTTCAATTTCACTTCTCGTGGTAGGTGCTATTGATTCAGAACTTGATAGTGGTTATGTTAAAAAAAATCATCATGGTGATTATGTTATAGTCCAGAGTGATTGAAGTCAGGGGTTTTTCAGTGGGTTTATAAAAGTTTTATTGGAAAGTTTAGTTCTTAGTATCTAATCTTGATGAAATTGTCTTAAGGAGGAACTCACTTGGAAATACGAAAACCGACTGGTAGGTCATAACTGAGCTTTGATATCATTGTTTATGTTCCTTCTTCTTCCTTATGTTCGAGGATGAACATAGACTTTAGTGGTGGATAATATAATGATCCAAAAGATCATTTTTGGAAATTTTTATGAAATTACCATTTTATACATCTAGATAGTTTCCCAGACTCACTTTTGATCAATTTGTGAAGTTCGATTTGAATTTTTTGAGATATTTGTTAACTACAATTATTTAATTAACGGGTTTTTAAAAATAATTAATTTTAGTTAGTAGCTAATGGCTAAGTGCACACTTTATTTTAAAATCCAATACTATTTGGCACAAATATATTAAAATAACTAAATACCGTTAAACAATTATGTAAAAAATTACTTAAGACGCGAGAGGATTATACTGAGAAAAATATTTGTGCGGCACTAACAAGAGGTAAATGACCTCCCAGTAAGAAAATCTTCACAATTTATGCCTTCTTATCTTATTTCCACACGTATACAATGTTACTGATTTGCGGAGATAAGATAAGAAGGCATAAATCGTGAAGATTTGCTTACTGGGAGGTCGTTTTTTTCTTGTCAGTGTCGCACAAATATTTTTCTCACTATGCTCCTCTCGTTTCTTAATTAGTTTTGCATATAATTGTTTAACCCTATTTATTTATTTTAATATATTTGTGCCAAATATTATTGGACTTTTAAATATAGTATGCACTTAGCCGTTAGCTACTAACAAAAATTAATTATTTTAAAACACCCGTAATTAAACAATCTTAATTAACAAATAGCTCAAAAATTTCCGACCCATCTTCACAAATTGATCAAAAGTGACTCCGGCTAATACCGAGATCGGTAAAACGGTAGTATTCTATAAATTTCCAAAAATGACCTCCCGGGTCCGGGTGATTACATGTATAAATAATACTAATCAACATCTCTTTCTCCCTTTTGAGTTTAAACTTCTAAGCAAAACATTGAGATCAACTTAAATCGATATAGACAATTTTTCCTTTAGGTGATGCACACACAAAAAAAATTGAGATCTCAATGAAAAACTATAATCTTGTGTCAAGAAGTTCTTGATCAAGAAACTGTCGATCTATTAGCATTCTCTCCAACAGCGGGGAGTTGGCTAACAAAGACATACTCAATCTCAGAAATTGTTCATGTAAAATTTTCTTGCTTAACTTACTTGAGGTGATCAAATATATTGTCCTATAAATATTCGAGTTCAAGTGATTCTTCAGTATCACTATATACCATCTTCATCGAAAACCTAAAAAAAATAACACAAAGTCAACTCTTAAATCATTGAGAAACTAAAAAAGTACGAAAAATAACCCATATAAGAAAAAAATGAGAGTAAAAGCACTACAAACATTCATATAAAAATACTTCATGTTTGGGAAGCTTCCTATCAAGGTAAGAACACACGAACGCTCATCAGATTTCACTAAAAAAATATTAAGTAGGTAAAATATTAAGCACCAACAAGGATTTCCTTTAATCCTAACATTGTCGAACGATTTTATCTTTTTGATATTTTGTTGGTGGAATCATATAAGCTTTCATATGCTCTTTGCTTGATACGAAGTTTCCTATATTTGGAATATCTCGAAATATAGGTTTGTAGTATTTTGACTCTTTTTTCCCATAATTATTTATTATTTATCGCCCTTTTGGGATCCTCAAAATTTGAGAGTCAACTTCTTGTTATGTTTCTTAGATTTTGTATGAAGATGATAGTGATACTGAAGAATCATTTGAATTCCAAAATTTCTCGGATATGACATTTTATTCCTACCTTTTGTTTCAGATTTCTCTTTGTTTTATAAATCTCAACCTACAAAGAAAAATAATGAATATTTTCATCTAGTTCAAGTTTGCAATTACTAAAATCTTTTTATTTTGTAATAAAATAAATAAACATAAGAAATTGTTTCAATTTTTAGATTTAGAACATCAAATCAACAATTTTACTAGTATTAAACTTCAAAAATCCTAAAAAAAACTATGTAATATAATGCTAATCAAAAAAGAAAAAGTAATATTTTTTTGGGAAAATGCACAAGTACCCCCTCAACCTATGCTCGAAATTCCAGAGACACACTTATACTATACTAAGGTCCTATTACCCCCCTGAACTTATTTTATAAGTAATTTTCTACCCCTTTTTAGCCTACGTGGCACTAGTTTGAAAAAAAAAGTCAACCATCGTCGGACCCACCAGATAGCGCCACGTAGACTAAAAAGGGGTAAAAAATTATTAATAAAATAAGTTCAGGGGGGTAATAGGACCTTCGTATAGTATAAGTGTGTCACTGAGATTTCAGTCATAGGTTGAGGGGGTACTTGGACATTATCCCTATTTTTTTAAAAAAAATAGAAAAGTAAATTTTACATAACTATTTTTAGAGTTTTAATCATAAGGCACTTTTTGGACTCTTTCAAGTCTTTAGCCTTAATCAAGAATAAACTATCTAGCCTTTAACAATTTACACGAATTTAGAATGATTTTATACTTTTAAGAAAAGCAAATAGGTTCTATACATGTATATCACAATTGGTAAAACATTCGTCAAGGATCACAAACTAGCCAGATCATTTTCTCTTAGAATGTTCCTGAATAGACAAAAAGATAAACTTAAAAGTGATGTTAGAATTCACAAAAAACAGTTATAGAAAGAACAATAGTATAAATCAAATTGAGAAGAACAAAAGGGGCAAACCTGAGGATAAAATTGAGCAAATAATTTGTTGTTGATTTACCTATAATCATAGGTGAAATGGAGTGGAGTCCAGGAAGGTAGGAATGACGAATTCGCACAATTGTAATTTTTTTTATTATACTAACAATGAAGCCTAGAAAATAAAATTTTGAGGAAGAATGGGGGAATTTTGTTCCTTTGTTTTAAAGACTACTATGTGTATTGAGTTTCTTACTTCACACATAGTACCTTTATATGTACATTCTATACTTCTTCCTATGAGGGGATATATAAAGTCAAGTCTAGTATATATTTTACGTTCTTATTTTTTATTAGATAAATAGATATTTAATTCTTTTTTGACCTTTGACTAGATGTATTGTTGTATTGTTATTGTAATACGACAAATGATTTGTGTACATTCTACACTTTTATCTTTGACTACATATTTGCACGTTAGACCCTTCTTTGACCATTAATATATTAATATAATTAAAGGTAATTTTTCATTCTAAGTATCAAAAGGCTAAAATATATTGATGTTGTAACATAATAAATGGTTATTTTCCATTCAATACCAAAAAGCTCTTTTCATTTCCATAAGTATTTTGTGTGAAGAACTCTTTTTCTAAGAGAGTAAAAATTATGATATTTCTCTGTACATGATTATTCTAAAACTCTTCACTGTGATCGAGGTCAAACTCCAAATAAGTTTCTAATTGCCCTTGGTAACACCTTAAGAATTGTTTCCTATAGCTTTGCCTCTATTCTCTTGATATTCAATAGCGCTACCTTATAAATGAATTTAAGCATAAACAAGACAACACCTATTAAAATCTGAATGTAGTATCAATTAAGATCTTATCTTCAAACTTCTCCAAAAAAAAAAAATTAGCCATCAAAAACGTAAATACCCCTACATAACCAAACTACAATAATCAGACTTCACTGTAACAATCTTGTTTGTTTCAACACTTTTTTGAATTTTATAATGATTGGTTATTTTACACCTATAACAATATTAGTCCAGTTAAATAATATAATTTGACTATTATAGCAAAGATTATTTAAAAAGATATTAAATATAATTTGAAATATCATAGATATGTTGCTCTACTAATTAAAATTTAATAAAAATTCAATACACTAACTAAATAAATAAACTTATGTAGATTTGTTCCCTAATAGTCGTGTTAAATCTCTTTGAAAATTAAATTCATTCAAAATGGAAAACTTTCTATGTAAAAAACTTTAATTATAAGTGTTGATACATAAATTTTAAATAATAATGTTAACTTCATCACACTTTGTATACAAAGAAAAATCTTGATTGATCTCAATTGAACTAAACTTTCCACTTCAAAATATACATTTAAACATCTTAATTTGGTTTAAGTTGACTTCATTAAACAATTTATCCTCAAAAATGCACATCTGGAATAGATCCTCTTAAATGAGTATGTAAATGTGCATTTTAGAAATTATTCGCAAGCACACTTATCTTAAATTGAATTATCTTGATTATCAGTGGCACAACTATAGTCTGAAGAACACCTTTCTTTCAAAAATTACATTATATATGGGTCAAATCTTATATAAAATATCTTAAACACCAGCAGAGCAAATGGAGACCTACAACACAATGAAAATGGTATATATATATATATATATATATGTATATATATATATATATATATATGTATATATATATATATATATATATATATATATATATATATGATACTTACTAGCTATGAGATTCAATTCATTGCTGTAAATTCTTTTAAATGCTTAAATTTGACATGAACTAATTGAGCAGAAGCTTGGTGACAATTGAATGTAAAAGTATACAAGGGATGTAAGATTGAATCTAGAGTTACTTTTTTTTTTTAGTTTTGTTATTCAATATTTGATATCCTTCATTACATTTCTTATTATGTCACTATAAATGTCTAGACACATCTATTATTATTTAAGATTAAATATACCACTTGCTTGTTGTTATGCATGTCAATCAGAAAAGGAAATTATCGCAGACATTGGCAGTTGTCTTATGAAAACAACTTCATTAAACAGAAACAGACCAATCAGAAAATTAATTGATTTTTTTTACAAAAAAAACATGCTTATAAACACAAAGGATTCAAGGATAAAATCATACATATCAGAAAATAACATAATAAACATACTTTTATTTCTACATTACATATGATTAATTCATAAATTAAAGTTGGTGTACCTTTAGTATAATTTTCTTTTTATGAAAAATGACAAATTATTGAAATATACATGTGAAAAACTAAATACAAAACTATTGATGTTATGTTCGTCCTTTATTTGTTCCTTTATATAAAAAAGTAAATACATGTCATAAAATTAACTTTAAAAATGTTGGGTTTATGATTCTAAATCAAAGGTGTTCGATATTGAATTGACACACTTAATTTATGATTTTGTTATTCACCTTGTACCATAAAATCAATATAGTCGTTTTGCTTTATTAAAGGAGAAAAGACATAAAGTGACATCTGAAGTTGTCCTGAATTTTAAAAAGACGCTTAACTATGCAAATGTCCTATTACCCCCCCCTCCCCCCAAACTATTCAGAACATATATTATTGCATCATTTTTGGATCAATTCCAAATCTGAAATGGCAAGTGTAATCACACACACAAAAATCTTAGTGTGACACGTGTTAATTCAATTTGAAATATTTGTTTTTCATTTTTATGTTTTTGTGTATTTCTTTGTCTTAGTTTTTGACTTATTTTAGTTTTATTATTTTTATTTTAATTTCATTTCAATTTTTAATTTATCTTCCATCCCAACTATCAAGCTCCCTCCATTTTCTTTCTTTATTTCTTCTTCTTCACCTCTTATCTTCACCTAACCCCACACCCATATCAAGTTGAGCCCCTCCATTTTCTTTCTCTTTTCTTCTTCTTATTTGGTCAAATTTCTTACTTTCCAAAATTATACTATTTTTTAGACTTTGTTGAGTTATTGATAACAAAACTAATTATTTTTCTAAGATCAAAATTTTGAAGGTATGATCATTTAATTTATCTCATTTCCATATAAATTCAAAACTAGAAATGATCATTTTGAAAGCATAAGAATTCACCAAAAAATTAAAAATTTTAATTAGAATTTTGATTAAAAAACTAAATTATGTCTACTAATCATCTTGAAATCTAATGGGTTTATCACATTTTTCGAAATGTATTAAAATATCTAGTTATAATTTTAAAATTAAAGAGAGATAAAATAATTGTAGAATAAAAGAGAGATGGAGTTGTGGTAAAAATTTACATTGAAAGTGAAATGTCAATGATGATGACAATGAGTCATTGAAGAAGAAGGAAGAAAGAAAAAGAAAAAAATAACAAGGATAAAAATTTAAAAAAATAAAAAAATAAAAATATATATTATATAGTAAAGTTCTTGTAAAAATAAAATTATATTCGTTTTTTTAGTTTGTTAACGCTCTTTAAGAGAGTGTATACACACTCCATGCCAGGTGAACAAAAAATGATGGAATAATATCAGTTCAGGATTGTTTGAGGAGGTAATAGGACACTTGCATAGTTTAGGTGTCTTTATGTAAATTCGGAATAACTTGAGGTGTCACTTTATGTCTTTTCTCTTTTTAAATCTATAAGGTAGCTAAAGACATGTCATTTAGAAAGAAATTTGTAGCTAAAGACGTGTCATTCAGAAACAATATATATACTTTTTAAAAATAGACATCAAGTGACACCTAAATTTAATCGAATTTTCAAAAAGAAATCTTAAATATACGAGCGTTCTATTGAGGGACGGAGCTACAGCCCGTGAAGGGTGGTCAACTGACCACCTTTCGTCGGAAAATGAAATCGTATGCATAGGCAATATACTCTTTGTTATTTCGTTATATAAATAAATGCACACACTAAATATCAGTGGAGGTTGATAGTCCAGTTGTAAATGTGTTCAATTCAGTGCCAAATGTCTGCAGTTTGATTCTTGCTAAGGAAAATGTACAACAACTATTTTTAAGTTTAAAGAAAAAAAATGGGAAATGAATATGTAATTTTATTTCAAACCCACTTACTGGTAATAAATATATTGCACATCCAGTAGCTAAAAAAATTTACTCTTCCAATTTTGAACAACCTTGGCAATCTTGAACTAATATTATAACATCATCTTTTGTACATTTCACATAAAGAGAGTGTGCACTCTCTTAAAGAGAGTGAGCAACCTAATATAACTAATAGGGATAATGCCCAAGTACCCCCTCAACCTATGCCTGAAATCTCAGAGACACACTTATACTATACTAAGGTCCTATTATCCCCCTGAACTTATTTTATTAATAATTTTTTACCCCTTTTCGACCTACGTGGCACTATCTTGTGGGCCCAACGATGGTTGATTTTTTTAAAAAATCTAGTGTCACGTAGACTAAAAAGGGGTAGAAAATTACATATAAAACAAGTTCAGGGGGGTAATAGGACCTTAGAATAGTATAAGTGTGTCTCTGGAATTTCAGACATAGGTTAAGGGGGTACTTGTGCATATTACCTAACTAATATAAAATAATTTTGCGGGTTAAATAAATTGTTACTTCACCATAATTCTCTTATATAGTTTAAAAATTGTGAAATGTTGTGGCTATAATACCTTTTCGGAACTTACAAATTCAGAATTTTTTTTTCAAAATCTAAAGTGTGAATTCACATTCAGAATTTGAAAATGACGATAAAAATTGAGATAAAAGAAATAATATTTATTGTTATAGATATGCATGATTCATAACTTATGCAGCAATGTAATATTTGTGTACACCGAGGTCATGTGTAAGATATATGATAGTCACTGCTAAAATAAAATCATTTTTCCCTAAAAATTGGAAAAGGGTTAAAAATATTTCTGAACTATGAGATATAGATTACTTCTGTCTTCTGTTGTATTTTAGGATTAAAAATACTCTGTCATTATTACAAGAGATCACAAATACCTATCAAGAGTTAACACCCAAAAGTTTTAATGACGTGGCTAGCCATATGGACTTGTCCCTCCACATAAGGTTCCAATTAGTGGAGGGACCTTAAAAGACTAGTCATTGTTCTTTTTATATTATTATTTTCATTATCTTTCAATTGTCATAGTTTTCTTTTACTACACTAGTTCACTTTTAATTGTCATGATTTATTTTTAAGAGTCAAATTTTAGAAATTTCTACTATATTTTAAGTGTATTATTTCATCATTTTGGTACGCAAAAAAATTGCAATTTATAGTACTTTTGTTATAGTTTTTTAATATTTAAATTATGCTTAAAATATCAAATTAATGTAATCTAATTTAACTTTGAAATTAGTTGAATTTACTTTCTAAAAGCGCAACATGACAAATAAAAATAGACGGAGGGAGTAATAACTTTGACTAAGATTTTATGATGTACTTTTTCATCATATTATTTAAGAAATTAGAATATATAGTAGTTTCGTATAGCTTTGACATTTTTTTATTTAAAATAACGAAATAATGTATTCTAGTTTAACTTTAAAAATTAGTAAAATTACCTTTTGATAAATATAACATAATAATTAAATGTGGGCCGCGGAAGTATATTTTTAGTAGAGAAATGAGAAAAAATATACTTTTTGTAGGTAAAATTATTAAATAATTTAAACGGATATCCTTTTTTGTTTCTTAAAATTTGAATTTTAAAAGATAATCATGTCAGAAAATTTAAATGAAAAATCAATTAAATAGGTTTGACAATTGTGTAGGTAAAATATTTATAATTGGGTGACTTTGAGGTTGTGAAAAAGAGTTGAGCGACTTCCTAAGAAAAAACTCTTAGTTGAGGGATTATGTGAGCTATTATCTTCTTAATGTTAATGAGTATATGTACATTTTTCATTTTCTCTTTACTAAATTTAGGGATAATTTTGGAGACCTCCTCAATATATGATTCAATTACAATGGACCTCCAAGGGAGAAGCCACCCGAGGGGCAAGGGTGTCAAGCTACACCCCTTCGCCGAAAAATTACATTGTATATACTTCTTTGGCATGACGTGTTACGAACATCGAGAACACAATGACAAAAATAGAAATGGAGAAGAAAAAGTATTCACACTCATATTACTGGTTGAAGTGACATAAGCAGAAAATATAAGAATGCTCCAACTATACATCAGAACTTGCTTCCCGTTTGGTATGCGATATGGTATCATCATATGGAATTATGAAATGAAATTGAAGTTTTTCTTGCATTGGTGTGACATTTTATTATTAATAAAAATATATATTGTATGTCACATTATATATTATATTATGTCTATTGATGAACATTACATTTGTGCCTCTTTACTCTCATCAATTGTGGAAGAAAGTGATTGTTAGTTTTTAGTAACTTATGTAACCACCAACTCTTCATTTCATCCATTATTCTATATCTATGTCTTGTAACTTACGTAACATTTGAGCCATTGATTTGGAAAATTTACGATCCACTATCTCCTATTCATTGCAAGAAAGAATTCATCACCCATAAATTTTGTAGTCTTCATTTGTGTTTGGATAAAAGAAGAAAAAAGAGAAGTACAAGAAAATGTAGAGTGTGAAAGATGAGTAGTATAATATTGAGATTTGTGTAGTGAAAGAGAGAGTTGAGACACATAAAATATTCTAAGTATTTAACTATATTTACTATACAAAAGAGAGTTTTATTTGTTGAAGGAATGTTTCTTTTGTGGAGCTTTGGACTCTTCAACTAATCTAGAGTTATTTAAGTTATACACTGTTGTTGAGTTGTTGTATCGTGGAGGGGAAAAGTTAAGAGTTATACTTCTGGACCAGTGTATTTATGCCACATTGGGCTTGAAATTCCTTAAAGAGAGCGAGATATTCGTGTTTCGGCGTAAAGATTTGTTTATACATTTTTGTTAATTTTATTTTAACTGTAGTTTATTGTATTTTTTGTATATTACACCAACAAATTTAAGGAGATTCATGTTTTGTTACAGTTTGGAAAAATTTGGATATCAAGATAGGGATCACAACATCTGTCACGCTCTGAGCTACCCCCTGATACGTGGAACACGGAACATAGGACCACAAGTGAGCCCAAACTAACCTTGCCGACATGATCATGAGCATACTAAAGATAATAAACTTAATGCGTAAGCTAAATCATAATTTAAACTGAAAAGATGGGGACTACCCATAAACTATAACTGAGATAAATGAAATATTGATGAGTTTGATACAAAGAAGTTACTAACTCAACAATAAGCTTAATGTATCTATGCCTGAAATATGCCTCTAAATGACTAAGAATAATGGGACAAGCCCCAACTAAGCCTGGCGAAAATTGAAACTAAAGGACTAAATACTGAAAAGTAACTCATGACTATTGTCCTCGGTGAACACGACTCACCACTGAATATGCTGAACTAAAAATAGAGAATCGATCTAAGCGTGATCTGGATGCTGAAAACTTGAACCTACATAACGAGAAGATGTAGCGCACGTATGCGTTATTACTTGGAAGGTACTGAGAATGTAGGATAGAACACAGCTGAAATAAAACATAACTGAACAAGTACAAAAAAGCAAGTATAATAATATGAACATGATATACTAACTGAATGTAATGACCAATTTATAACATGCTAAAACTGAATAATAAATATACTGATAATGGTCAATGCAAAAGAGTCTGAGTGAACTGTGGGACCTACTGATAACTGATAATGTAGTAAGATCATATAAATGTTGAGTCCGATATATACACCCTATCAAGAGGACCTCATATACCCTGTCAAAGGTATAAAGACATGCTGACATGATCATTAAACTGATTGCCCACAGAGGGGACTTACAACCTACTTGGCTAGTAGTTCTGGGACTAATTAGGTACGCTGAATCCTAGTCCAGCTTGCTATTTTTCTACTCCCAATGAATTATGTTTAACTGATTATGATTGAGTTCCTGTAAATGCTGCATAGCTCAAAAATGAACATGCAAACTGAGAATGCAACGTTTAATCTGATAATTATGCATTAATAACTGAGACATGTATAATTGAATAACTGAAATATCTGACCTACCATATGTAATTCAAGAACTGAAGAAATACATAGCTAGGGTTCTGAAATTCATGCAATAAATTGAACAATAACTTTACAATCTGATTTGGAACATATATTTAATAAATTCATCAAGTTATATAGAGGTTCTACAAACCCTACGTTTAATCATGATAATAGAATCAAGAGTTGACTGAAAACTAGGAACCTAATTGGTGAAAGGAACCCACTAGTGAAATCCCACATGCCCGGTGACGAAATTCACGGAGAAATATTCAGATTTTGGGGGAAGGAACTGTGGGAAACTTGCTGACTTCTTGACTAGGGTTCTTGACTTTTTTCTCCTTTCTTGCTTCTAATTTTCAATGTTTTTGATTAATGATTTGACTTAGGTAAGTTTTAGTTATGTTTGTAGGCTTAAACTGACTAAAAACTTATGATTTAGGATCAAAAGGACGTATCTTGGGGTTTAAATGAAGTGAAAGAAGACTAAAAGAGCCCTGAGTTAATTGTTGTCGAACCAAACGACGACCTGGACAGACGATCCATCGTTCATCGATGGTTCGTCATTTGGGTCTATTCGACAGTCCTTTACTAAAACGGGCATAACGTTTTCCTCGGAGGTCTGATCTTAGACAGTTGGTGGCTATGGAAAGCTAATTTAATTATCTATCAGTGGGTAAGCCATAGGACACCTAATTAATTTTGTGCTAAGAGTTATGATCAATTGAAGTTGATCCAACTATATTTCCCCCTAAATTGTCTGCTAATTTCCATTTATGGTCATCACCTACGGACCAAAGATCGAATGACAGTCCGTGATGGTCAACCGTGGTTCATATCAGAGAGTGGGTGAATGGGATGACCTACAGATCAAAGTCTGACCTACGGACCGTAGGTCCGTCCATTAATCAGGTCTTAACCAAATTTTCCTGGGCTGAGATTTTGGGTGTTTCTGACAATATTAACGGATTTGCAGGATGAACCGTTTGTGAGGCTACGGTCTTTCGATGTCCACCATTTGTTGCACCTGCAAATTTTTCTTAAAGATGGTTTTTGGTGTGTGTTGGATAGGGGGTGTTACATTATCTCCCCCTTGGGACCATTTGTCCTCGAATGAAGACTAAACTAGATGGATTAGAGGGAGAGAGTTGAAATCCCTACTACTAAATACAGAGTACTGAGTTTTTGAATGAATTGAGTTCCGAGAACATGTAAATACGCTAAATGCAAGCATAACTGAGGGAACATGATTCTAAGATTGAATTCACGCATGAATGACTAGAAAATTGAAGAGGAACTATTACCTCAAGCTAGAGTGGAATTAAAAGGAAAAAAGGTAAGGATACTTGGTTTCATGGCTGCCTTTGCTTCCCAACTAGATCCCTCTACGGAGTGACTCCTCCACAAAATCTTGACTGAAAAAACATCTTTATTTCTCAACCTTCTAACCTGACGGTCAAGAATCTCAACTGGTACGTCCTCATAAGAAAGACTATCTTTCACCACCACATTTTCTAATGGAACTACAGAGGTTGGATGACCCAAACACTTCTTCAAGAGTTAGATATTGAAGACTGGATGCACTGCTGCTAATTCTGCCCTGCAACTCTAACTCACATCCCACCTTGTCAATCCTTTATAAAATCTTGTAAGGGCCTACATACCTAGGACTGAGCTTCCCTTTCTTGTAAAACCTCATCACCGCTTTCATAGGTGAGACATTCAAAAAACCCAAACATCAACTTCGAACTCTAGTTCCCTCCTACTTACATCTGCATAAGATTTCTAAAGACTCTGGGCTGTCTTGAGCCTATCTCTAATGAGTTGGACTTTCTCCATATCATAAACGACTGAATCTGGCCCTATCAAAGCTTTTTCACCTACTCAAAACCGACCAACTGGAGATCTACATCTACGCCCATACAAAGACTCACAAGGGGCCACCTGAATGCTGGAATGATAGCTATTGTTGTAGGCAAACTCAATAAGAGGAAGGTGATCATCTGAACAACCTTTCAAATCTATCACACATTCTCTCAACATATCCTCTAGGATGTGAATGGTACGCTCTCTCTGTCCATTTGTCTGTGGATGAAATGTTGTACTAAGGTTAACCTGAGTAACAAGACTTTTTTGAAATGACTTCCAGAAATGAGAGATAAAATGAGGATCTCTATCTGATTTGATAAATAAAGGAATCCCATGCAACCTCACAATTTTGTTAATGTAAAGCTTGACATAGTCCTCTGTCGAATCTGTAGTCTTGACCGCTAAGAAGCGAGAAGGCATAGTCATTTTGTCAACTATCACCAAATGGAGTCATGTTGTCTGCGAGTACGAGGTAACCCTGTGATGAAATCCATATTGATAATTTCCCACTTCCAAGTAGGAATATCGATTTGTTGAGTCATACCTCCTGGTTTCTGATGTTCTACATTGAATTGCTGGCAATTGGGGCACTTACTCAGAAAGTCTTCTATATCCATCTTCATGCCGTTCCACCAATAGACTTCCCATAAATCACGGTACATCTTAGTGGCACCTGGAAGAATAGAATACCTGGAGTTATGGGCTTCTGCAAGAATGTGCTATCTCAACTCACCCACAAAAGGAACACACAATCTACCTTGGTAGCGAAGTACACCATCTCCCCATTGGGAGAAAACCTTCACTTTTTTATTGTGGACTGCACCCTTAAGTTCAAGTAAGATTGGATCACTGTCTTGCTTTTCCTTAACCTCCACTACCAAAGAAGATTCTTCCCTATTCTGAACTATTACACCATTGTCTGATATGCTCTTAAGGCGAACTTCGATGCGAGCAAGCCTATGAACATCCTTCATTAGCTCCTTCTGTTCTTCCTCAGCATGGGCTACACTACCCATAGATAATATGCTAAGAGCATCTTCTACTATATTCGCCTTACCAGGATGATAGTACACACTCATATCATAATACTTAAGGAACTCAATCATCTCCTCTGGCGAAGATTCAACTCTTTCTGGATGAACGCATAATGAAGGCTCTTATGGTCAGTGAACACATCTACATGAAGTTCTATCGAAGTATTAGAAACCATAGGTTTAATCATGATAAGAGAACAAAGAACTGGTTGAAAATTAGGGACCCAATGGGTGAAAGAAATCCACTAATGATATCCCACATACCTGGTGATGAAATTCACGAAAAAATATTCAGATTTCGGGGCTAGAAATTCTAGAATCTTGTTGAGTTCTCGACTATAATTCTTCGCCTTTTCTCTTTTCTTGCTTCTAATTTTCTAATATTTTGATTAATTATTTCACTTAGGTGAGTTTTAGTTATGTTTCTAGGCTTAAGCTGACTAAAATCTTATGATTTAGGGTCAAAATAACGTATCTTGCGGTTTAAACAAAGTAGAAAAGACCAAAAGACCTCTGAGTTAATTGTTGTCGGACCAAACAATGACCCAGACAGACGGTCCGTCATTCCATTGGCAGTCCGTCATTTGGGTCTGTTCAACATGCCTATAGTAAAATGGGCATAAAATTTTACGTGGAGGTCTAATTTTAGCAACGTAGGTGGCTATGGAAAGATAATTCAATTATCTATATGTGGGTATGCCGTGGGACACATAATTAATTTTTTTCTAAGAGTTATGATCGATTAAAATTGACCCAACTTCATTTCCCCCTAAATTGTCTGCTAATTTCCATCTACGTTCAGACCTACGGACCATAGATAGAATGACGGTTCCTACTGGTCAATCGTGGTTTGTATCAGAGAGTGGGTGAATGTTTTGTCGATCGTCGGTCATAGACTATGAACCATAGTCTGATATACGAACCCTAGGTCCGTCCGTCAGTCAGGACTTGACCTAATTTTCCTGGGTTGAGAATTTTGGGGTTTCTGACGCCATTAACGGATGTGAAGGATGGACCGTGGGTCAGGCCATGGTCCGTTGATGGCTACCATTGGCTGCACTTGTAGATATTTCTGAAAAGCTTGTTTTTTGTCTGTTTTGGATACGGGGTGTTAGGTCATCATTCTACTCAAACATCGCTCTCTTTATGATATGGAAGAGAAGATGTGTACGGTAATTATTTTTCTACTTGATCAAAAGTGGAGAAAAGGTAAAGAAAAAAATTTACCTTGTATTTTCAGGAATAATGTGAATCTACTTTTCATGAAAAAAATGATATTGAATTCTTGAAATAGTGAGGGTTCATGAAATTAAAAAAAATCATTGTGAAATTGTGATTTTTGCATCTTCGAAAAAATCCTCTAAAAGAGTGTTACAAGTATATATATATTAATGGTGGAATAAAACACATATTATTTGTCTATAATGTGATGATTTTTAGATCTAACATGAGAGTTTTAAATAAATTATGAAAACCATTTTAAGTAGTTATTTAACATGAAATGTTATGTTGAGATAAATTTCATTCTTCAAATGAAAAAAGAACCATAAAACATGTGATGAAATTTTCCTTGTCAAGTCACATAATGTGGAAATAATTATGAAATACAATTTTGTTGGTTGTGTGAGTCTTGCAACTCCTTTTGATTCAATTACTTAAGAAAGTTGTGATAAATAAAAACAAATGGAATTTGCTAGTCTAATAAAAATATGAGTTGTGACTAACAACTTTTCTTGATATTGTGTTTGTTGTAAAAGTACTTGAAGTTAGTAGCAAACTAGATTAGAAAAAATATTTGGTGTTATTTAGTGGGATGAGAAAAGCAAATTACTTTTTGCCATCTCGATTATGAAGGTTGTAGTAAAAACAATAAATAAATTAAACTTCAACTAGTGAAAAAATGAATTGAAACACTGTATTTTAAAAAAACAATTTTTCTAATTTTGATCAAATGTGAAAGCACCAATATAGTGGTTGAATACAAAATCATTATTATAACGGTAAATTTATGCTCATGAGGAGAAAAACATAATATTGTTAGATCATATTGATCGTTGGTATACCATCAATGTTGATTGTGTTAAAACATGTGATAATCTTGTAGATTCATGAACCAAGTCCTTAGAAAGATAAAGAATCTGAAGCACATGGAGCGGGATGAAATTATAAGCTCATGAATTCTTAGTCATATATGAGGAAATCTAACTTGGGAACTACAGATCTTATAAGCAGGTTCAATGAGGAGAACAAGTCATATGATTACTTTTTTTGAGATGCACTACTGTTAATTTAAACTCTCATGAAAGTTTATATCTCGTATGAGTGGGGTGTAAAATCATAGGAGCACCTTGATAGATTTCACCTATGTGAATATGAAAGTACGTCACTTTCTATGAGAATGGGCTTTTTCTCAAAAACACTAATGAAACCGCGATAACACAAGGTCGTAACGTGTTAGCTATTAAACCTTATGTCAACACATTCATTATTGCGTGTAAGGTGTAAGTTTTTATTTTCGTTACGCATTCATTGTTCAAATCTGAGACTACTACTGACTCTAGAGTAAAGGTCATTGTTTTACTAACTAAAGGTTCAAAGAAGAGCATACCTTCATTATGCATAATAGTCTACCTTTAACTAAATTGTGAAAAACTCTATTATCTTAATATTAAAATGAGTGTGGGATTGTTGGTATCACATTTTAAAATTAATTAAAATATACATTATATGTCACATTATATATCATGTTATGCCTATTGATAGACATTACATTTGTGCCTCTTTACTCTCATCAGTTGTAGAAGAAAATGATCATTAGTTTTTGGTAACTTATGTAACCACCAATTCTTCATTTCATTCATTATTCTATATTTATGTCTTGTAACTTGTGTAACATTTGAGTCATCATTTGACAAATTTATTATCCACTATCTCCTATTCATTTCAAGGAAGAATTCATCTCCTATAAATAGTGTAGTCTTCATTTGTATTGAGATACAAGAAGAGACAAGAGAAATACAAGAAATATAGAGTGAAAAAGATGAGTAGTATTATATTGAGGTTTGTGTAGCGAAAGAGAGAGTTGAGACATAGAAAATGTTCTAAGTATTCAATTATATTCACTTTACAAAAGAGAGTATTATATGTTGATGGAAAGTGTTCTTTTGTGAAGCTTTGGACTCTTCAACTAATCTAGAGTTGTTGAAGTTATACATTGTTGTTGGGTTGTTGTATCCTGGAGGGGAAAAATCAAGAGTTATGCTGTTGGACCAGTGTATATTATGCCGCAGTGGGAAGGAATCTTCTTAAAGAGACGATATATCTGTGCCTCAGCCTAAAGATTTGTTTAAACATTTTGGTTCGTTATATTTCAACTTTCATTTTTTGTATTTGAGCTATATTACACTATCAGTTTGGATATGCTATATGGAGTTTTGGTGTTTTATATTTTCTTATAAACATAAAAATGTCATAAGTTCTAAATCTATTAAAATAGACCTAATTGTTTATTCAATATTATCAAATAAACAAAAAATTATAAAATCTCATAACAAATTTGTAATGACCCTCAAAGTGAAATAGGTCAAACTAGAGCTTTGCATGTGTTTCATGAGTTCATAATGTATATAAATAATAACTTTTAGCATTATAGGTAATGAGGTTAGTTTGATAAGTTTGGAAGTAAAACATCAAGGGACGACCAACATGTTCGACGACTAGAGGTCTATGTGCTTGTGTGTGTATTTGTGTGTCTTTGCATGTTTTATGTATTTTTTGGGGTTCTATTTGATAGGAGAGGATCCTAAGACCTAGGTGAGAATTCCTAGGGTTTGACGTCCGGGTACGACTCCCCAAGGGACACCCTAAAGGTACTTGAGGATGACCCAAGATTTTGCAAGAAAGCTGTCAAGCACTGCCCAAATGGCGACCGTAGTGGATGGGCAAGATTGAATGACGCCCCATCGTTTGGGGGCATAGATCCACACTTATTTATGGGATCTACGACCCAAATAAATGACTCTCTGAACTAAATGCCGCCCAACAGGATGGGTCTTTGTTATTAAACGTAGTGATGACGTGGAGGAAAGCCAGGGTAATGACGCGGAGGACAACGAGGCTAAATTAGAAGATAATTTTATTCAGCCTAGAAGGAGTAATTGTGTGAAAATACCATCTAAAAGATTTTTTGACTTTATCTAAAAAATTGTGGGGATAAAGTGTGCGCTAAATATGCGGCAAGTTAAATAGCAAGTGTCGGATATAAATATATTATCTGTAGGCATAGTTAGTTTAGACTATCATTGTTGCATCGTATCCCTAATTTTTGTCTCTATTTTCTTCGGTAATTCTCTTCTCATCTCTTCTCTGTTTTTTGTTCTTTCCTTGCAGTTCTCTGTAATATTAGTCGTTGTTATTTGTTTAGTAATTAGTAGAACGATTAGTTGGTTGTTATTGTGTTTGTTTCAATCTTCATTCAAACGACGCCCAGTAGATGGGTCCGTCCGTCGTTTGGAAGCCTGCAAAAGTTGTCTGTGATTCGGCCATGCTTGGGGTGTTTTGGTTAATTTATCCCAAGTCTTTTAATAAATATTGACGGTTGTTTTAAGATTTTTAGGTATTTTAAGTTAGTTTGCACTCCTAGAACCTAAGTTAGTCTTCACTATTGAAAATCAAAACCTCCCACCCAAGAAAAACTCTCTTAAAACCCCATTGAAGCTTGAACTCAAGGTAGAACTTGGATTGAAGGTTTTGGGTGATTTCTTCACCAAATCTCGTGGGTTACTCCATAGAAGGTATGATAGTTCATCCTTGATTCTTCTCTCATGCAAGGAGCCAATCCAAAGAATTTTCAAAAAGGGTTTCAAATTCCTAAATTCTTCTATTTTGAATTTAAGTATGGGTTCTTGCATAAAAATGTTTTAATGAAAGATATGAATTTTTTCAATGTTAGTTAATGATTTTACGGTCAAAAACTCAATAAACCCATGAATATGCAAATACTCAATTTTTAAATTATGAAGTGGGTTTAATGTATATGATTAGTTAATGCTAGAGAAGTGTTTCTTATGTCGTATTGTGAATTACCTAACCTTTGTGCTTTATTATGATGATTTTTTCGGAGAATTGAGAAAAGGTGTCAAAGGCTTCTATGAAGGATAAGTTTGAGATATCCTTCTTAGTTCTTATTGAATTTCTCTTATGTGTGTGTATTGTCATTATGTCCTTGAAGATATTGAGATGTCATAATGTATAAGCATGAGTTGCATTTTAAATCGTTTTCGGAAAATAAGTTTTTTTATAGGTTTTTGACTTTTTCAGAGTCGCCACTTAATTTTTAAAGGAAAATCAAGAATACTTTTGTTTTCAAAAGACTTAAATAGAAAATCATTTTGAAAACTTAAAAGGGCGTTCGAGGATTCTTATTTATATCTTAGGAATGTTTTCACGGCACCTAAAATATTTGCTAAATCGCGATTATCCAACAACTAACTCATTTGGCTAAAAATATTCTAACTTAATTTTTGAGATAAAAATTATTTGATGTTGTTTGAAAAAGGAAGTATTAATTTTACTATCTAAGTGAATTTTAATTTGTAAAATTTATTTTAAGCATATTTACTTATTTGATTTAATCGAGTCATTAAAACAAAGTGCGTCTTATGGGAGATTTGAATTTTTCTAGCCCTAAAACTAATAATAAGTATCAATCAGCAAGTAAATGATAAAATAAAGAGAGAGAGAGAGGGAGAGAGGTAGAGAGTTGGGTCCAAATTCGATTTCTGTCCGCCTGGATCGGTATTTGGACCCATTTCGCTTTGGGTTTTTGACCCATTTCAATTTTGTACCTGTCCTAATTTCTAGCAAAATAATACAATGATGACAAGGTATTAGGCCCAATTTTTACAAAATACAACACTAAACAAAAGAAAAACTTGATTTTGGCCACACGACTTAAACTCTTCAATTGACTTCATATCCTCTACTTTTTGGGGATTTGTTCGTCAATTATAAGGTTGGGAGATTCGATGGAGAATTTATGGCTCTCTTCAAATGAAATAGGGGAGGCAAGAGTTCATGGCAAACTCAGGTGATTTTTACATGCATAAAAAGGGAAAGGAACATTAGCATACGACCTAACCAAAACAGACTAATAAAAAAGAACATACTAAATTATGCAAAGGGAAGAAATGAGACATATATACTTATAACATAATTGAAGGAAATCATATAAGGCAAAACAGAAAGTTAAAAAAAATGACTAAAGAACATGCTGATCGTTCCAACTAAATGAATTAACATGGTAGTTAGCTATATGCGCTAATGTGATCAAAATCAAACTTCACTTAACTGCATAAAATATTATAATGAACAATATTTTTTATGAGAATTAAGTAAAAGGTGAGCAAACAAGAAACCTACAGATATTACTAGCATATGCATAAGCTGGGGAGGAAAAGTAACAAGCTAAAAAAATAAACATGATAGGCAAGTCTCACATACTACTCCTGTTTTAAAAAATAAAATAAAAATAATATAATTCAAAACTAACAAATTTAGCACTTAGAGAGAACTTGAACAAAGGGCGATTTTTCAGCAACAAACTCATACTTAAGTCGCTAATGCATGCACATGAATAACCTTAGACTTTGAACAAGAATCCCAAAAAACTGCTTATTTAAGACTGGATCGAGACAAGAGAGCGTTCATGTACAAGGGAAAAAAAAGAAAGATTAACAAAAGCACTAGGATGATAGTTAACTTAAACACGAGACAATCGATTAACACACGAGAGATCTTACTAAGCAAACAAAGTAACTCAAAACTCTAAGTGTCATGCTACAAGCTGCTGAAATTATACAAAATATTTAACTATAATTATCTATCAATTAGACCAAATAAAGAAAGAGACTTCCCATATATTAGTTAGACCTCATATTCCGCACATATAAAGTAAGGGAAAGAACTAATTCAAATAGAAATGGATTCACTGTTAAAGAAATTTGACTGACATTAACATGAACTCAAATCACAACAACTACAAATTCTCGTATTTAAATACAATACTCAAGAAGCCTACCAAACGATAACTCGGGAAAAGAATATAAATAGCTAATTTCTAGATCTTTTTGGACTAAAACCTCAGTAAGCTTAATCATCCCATAGGACTTGTACAAACTATAAAACTAGTCAAAATCTATCCCATAACATTAACACCTCCCTTGTATGCAAGAAGAAGAAGAGGACATAGCTAAAACTAATCAGCTAGCACCAAAACTAAACATGAACTAAACTATCACTAACAATAGAGACAGTAACCAAAATTTTAGGCAAGATGAAGTGGATACTTAATCGACCATAATATAGAATAACTAAAATATCACTAAGAACAACTAAACGGAAAGTATAGAACAACTACAAATCCAACAAAAAACAAATATAAGAAGAGATGCTTACCTTTGTTGGGGCAGCGAAAGGGAAAAAGATGAGCTGAGCTTCTATCACCACGCGACTTGGATTTGAACAACAACATAGATCTCTAAGAGAGCTTATGCCGAATGAAAACCGAGGAATCGATTTAGACTAGGACTGATTCCATGTTATCATTCTTTAAACATATCATTTATCTATTTTTCAAGCTTTTTCCTTAGTATTAGTTGAAAGAAAACTTAATCATTTATTTTTATCGCCTCTTCTCAAAAATTTTCTTCCAACCTTTTTTCTATGTTGTAACGACCCGTTTAGTCGTTTTGAGCAATAGACTTCAATTCTGGAAAAACTGGCAGAAGCGACGGACCCCACGACGGAACGTCATAGGCACGACGGACCGTCGAGGGTGTCTCGTCCCAAAACACTTAGAAAATCTGAAATTAGGTACTGAAAATCAACTCTCTGAACTTTGTGACGGAATGGCAGGACGGACCGTCACAGGTGTGACGGACCGTCGTGATCCAACGTTTCAAAACACTTAGAAAATCTGAAATTGGGTACTGAAAATCAACTCTCTGAACTTTGTGACGGAATGGCAGGACGGACCGTCACAGGTGTGACGGACCGTCACAGACCCTTGGTGGAAATATTGGGTCTCTGAACCTTGCGAAGACCTGCAGGACGGACCGTCGCACGCACGACGGCCCGTCACAGGTTGCGCAAATCCGAGGCAGAGTCGGATTTCTGGTGAAGTTTTAAGGGACATTTTTGGAGATTTCGTGGGTTTATATTAATAACTCAAATTCTTGCGGATTAAAAGAGGTAACCCTAAGTTAATTAGTGGGGTATTATTGCCACCTTTTATTCTTAATTATATACTAACTAGGGTAAAAGAAAGAGGGTTGAATAAGAAAAATAGAAAGAACAAAGAGAGACAGAAAAAGAAAGAGAACGAGTAGAGAGAGAGAGACAAACGAAGAGGATAGCAAGGATTTTGAGAAGATAGCTTGTTGATCGCAATTCTTCGGTGGAGGTAGGTTATGGTTTTGATGCTATTCGTAGTAAACTCTTAATAGCGAATGATATGTGTTAGTAGTATTGTAAAACTTCTATATGCTTAATTGTATGCTTGCATGAATGATGTGATTATGTAATTGTGAATAAATAAGCATGATGAAGCTATTGAATCCCAAAATCTCAAAAGAAACCCTAATCTACTTTGTTAATGATGATGCCTTCGTATAAAAGAAGGCTTGATGAACGAAAGTGGTAAGATTAGGGGATCAGGTGCCACGTTCCGGTACCAGGATAGAATATATGGATCGGGTGTCACATTCTGACACAGGATAGAATATGGATTGGGTGCCACGTTCCGGTACCAAGATAGAATATGGATCGGGTGTCACGTTCCGACACCAGGATAGAATATGGATCGGGTGCCACGTTCCGGTACCAGGATAGAATATATGGATCGTGTGTCACGTTCCGACACCAGGATAGAATATGGATCGGGTGCCACGTTCCGGTACCATGATAGAATGAGGATCGGAGTGTCACGTTCCGACACCAGGATAGTATATTGAGGAGCAGAGTGTCACGTACCGACACGAGGGGAATAAAGATAATGAATCTTGGAATATGATAATATATCTAATCTAATGAACTAAATTCCCAAATGAGTATGATGAGGAGGTGTGAGTCCTCATTTATGTGCTTGGTGTTGTAACCAAGGGTTATGGTAACTATAAATGCTGCATGCTAAGGATATTAGTTGATTTTTATGATATTGCTTAATACATATTGTTTTCTATTTTGAGTTGGCCGATGATATCTACTCAGTACCCGTGTTTTGTACTGACCCCTACTTTTATGTTTTTTTCTTCTTGTTATTTGTGGAGTGCAGCAAACGTGCAGTCATCTTCGACTCAACAGTAACTCAAGCCAGTCTTCGTCACACCGGATCTTCAGGGTGAGCTAACGCTTCTAGCTTGGACTGGATCTTCTCCTTCATGTCTTGATGCCTTGAACCTCCGGCATGGACTAGCTTCTTATGTATTTTTAGCTTTTAGAAACTCTTAGAATTAGTAGTTTAAAGTAGATGTTCTTGTGATGATGACTTCCAGGTTTTGGGAATAATAGATGTTGAATATTGATAGTTATTGAATTGGTTTTTATTAATGAGTTAAGTCTTCCGCACTACTTTCTGTTGTTATTACATTTAAATGTTAAGGTTAGATTGGTTGGTTCGCTCACATAGGAGGGTAAGTGTGGGTGACAGTCGCAACCCGGTTTGGCTCGTGACAAACTTAGTATCAGAGCATTAGGTTCGTTTGTCTCATCACACAAGAACAGGTCTAGTAGAGTCTTAAGGAACGGTAGGGGGACGCCTTTACTTTTCCTTGAGAGGCTATAAGACTTTAGGAAATTTTCACTCTTTCATTCTTTCTTTCGTGCTACTACTTGAGTCCAATTGGTATCTAGGCGATACAAATTAGTATCTGACCATCTTCACTCTCTTTCGCAGATGGTTAGAACTAGAGCAACGACTACGCCAACACCAACACCGGCCAGACAAGAAACAACTGAGCCAGCCACTGGGGCTGTGGCTCGAGGAAGAACAACGGCAAGAGGCCATGGTAGAGGTCGAGGGAGGACGTCCTCTAGGGGAAGAGGACAAGCACCTAGCCCATCTGATACTAGGGCAGTGACTCCTCCACCGACTGAGGAAGTAATGAGAGAAGGGGAGGATGGGGAAACCGAACAAGTGCAAAATGAGGAAATGCCACCCCAACCTACCCCAGAGATGATCAATCAGGTTCTGGCTTATCTCAGCGGGTTGTCTGATCAGGGCCAGACACCCCCAGTGTTTTCTGCACCAGCACCCCAGGCTCCGGAGGTACAACATGCGGCTACTATGGCTCCCCGCATGGATGTTCCATTGGAGATAGGCACGTTTCCACGTCTGACTACTGGGCCTATAATGACAAATGATCAGCATGAACTTTTCAGTGAGTTCTTGAAATTGAAACCTGCAGTCTTCAAGGGTGCGGAATCTGAGGATGCTTACGATTTTCTGGTTGACTATCATGAGCTACTACAAAAGATGGGTATAGTAGAACGGTTTGGTGTTGAGTTCGTGAGTTATCAATTTCAAGGGAATGCCAAAATGTGGTGGCGGTCACATATTGAGTGTCAACCAACAGAGGCACCACCTATGACTTGGGCCTCCTTCTCTAGCTTGTTTATGGAGAAGTATATCCCCCGAACTTTGACGGATAGGAAAAGGGATGAGTTCTTGAGCCTAGAGCAAGGTAGGATGTCGATAAATGCTTATGAGGCTAGGTTTCACGCACTATCTAGATATGCCACCCAATTATGTTTCAGTCCCCAAGAGCGAATTCGCTGGTTTGTGAAGGGGTTGAGGTCAGAATTGCGGATTTCGGCCTTACAGATAGCGGCAACGGCAAAATCCTTCCAAGAGGTGGTAGACTTTGTGATAGAAGTGGAAGGAGTGAAGCCAGACGACTTCACTACGACATCGACATCAAAAAGGTTTCGAAAGGGAGGTGAGTTTAACGGTACTTACACTAGAGGACAGGGTTCGGGAAGTTACTCAGTCCGACCAATTTAGTCTTCACTACAGACTGTAGTTGGGGGTCCACCTCCGACCGGTCAACACTTCTCTGAGAGACCTATGCATTAACCCAGAGAGTGCTATGGATGTGGGGAGATTGGACATATTAAGAGATATTGTCCAAAACAGAGTTATAGACCTCCAAATGTTAGAGGTAGAGGTGGTCATAGCAGAGGCCGTTATTCTGGAGGACGTGGTGGTCGAGGTAATGGTGGTCACCAGAACGGCCGAGGTGATGGGCAACCTGGAGCCACTACATCACAACATGGTAGGGGCAACGGACAGACAAATGATAGGGCCCATTGTTACGCTTTCCCTGGGCGGTCTGAAGCGGAGGCATCTGATGCTGTCATCACAGGTAATCTTCTGGTTTGTGATTGTATGGCTTCTGTATTGTTTGATCCTGGATCCACGTTTTCTTATGTATCTTCCTCATTTGCTAGTGGTCTAAATTTACATTGTGAATTACTTGATATGCCTATTCGAGTCTCTACTCCGGTGGGTGAGTCTGTGGTAGTTGAAAAGGTATATAGGTCATGTTTGGTAAACTTTGTGGGGAGCAACACCTATGTAGATTTGGTTATCTTAGAAATGGACGATTTTGATGTGATTCTAGGTATGATTTGGCTTTCTCTGCAATTTGCAATCTTGGATTGTAATGCTAAAACGGTGACGTTAGCCAAGCCTGGGACAGACCCGTTAGTGTGGGAGGGTGACTACACTTCCAATCCGGTGCGTATCGTCTCCTTTCTTCGTTCTAAGAAAATGATTAGTAAAGGGTGTTTATCTTTCTTGGCACATCTCAAGGATGACACTACCCAAGTACCCTCGATTGAGTCGGTTTTGGTAGTTCGTGAGTTTCTGGATGTGTTCCCTGCAGATCTTCCTGGTATGCCACCGGATAGGGATATTGACTTCTGTATTGATCTTGAACCCGGTACTCGCCCCATTTCTATACCCCCTTATAGAATGTCTCCCGCGGAGTTAAGAGAGTTAAAAGCACAACTTCAAGAGTTATTGAACAAAGGCTTCATTAGACCAAGTGCATCTCCTTGGGGTGCTCCGGTTTTGTTTGTAAAGAAAAAGGATGGGAGTTTTCGGATGTGCATAGACTACAGACAACTGAATAAAGTAACTATTAAGAACAAGTACCCTCTTCCCCGCATTGATGACTTGTTCGATCAGTTACATGGTGCTTGTGTCTTCTCTAAGATTGATTTGAGATCCGGTTATCATCAATTGAAAATACGGGCAACGGATGTGCCAAAGACTTCTTTTCGAACGAGGTATGGGCATTACGAATTTGTAGTGATGTCTTTTGGTCTAACGAATGCCCCTGCTGCGTTCATGAGCTTGATGAACGGGAGTTTTAAGCCATATTTAGACCTCTTCGTGATCGTATTTATTGATGATATATTAGTATACTCAAAGAGCAAGAAGGAACATGAAGAGCATTTGAGAAAGGTATTGGAAATGTTGAGGGAGAAAAAGCTTTATGCCAAGTTCTCTAAGTGTGAGTTTTGGCTAGATGCAGTGTCCTTCTTGGGGCACGTGGTTTATAAGGATGGAGTGATGGTGGATCCTTCTAAGATTGAGACAGTGAAGAATTGGGTAAGACCTACTAATGTGTCAGAAATAAGGAGCTTTGTTGGGTTAGCTAGCTACTACCGCCGATTTGTCAAGGGATTCTCTTCTATTGCCTCCCAATTGACGAACTTGACTAAGCAGAATGTTCCATTTGTATGGTCGGATGAGTGTGAGGAAAGCTTTCAGAAGCTCAAGACTTTGTTGACTACCGCACCTATCCTTACCTTGCCAGTAGAGGGTAAGAACTTCATTGTTTATTGTGATGCATCCTATTCGGGTTTGGGTGCAGTACTAATGCAAGAGAAGAGTGTGATTGCTTATGCTTCAAGGCAATTAAAAGTGCATGAACGTAACTACCCAACTCATGATTTGGAATTGGCTGCGGTAGTGTTTGCATTAAAGCAATGGAGACACTATTTATATGGGGTTAAGTGTGAGGTCTACACGGATCATCGTAGCCTTCAGTATGTCTTTACTCAGAAAGATTTGAACTTGAGACAGAGAAGATGGATGGAACTACTGAAGGACTACGACATCACCATTTTGTATCATCCGGGGAAGGCGAATGTTGTAGCGGATGCTTTACGTAGAAAAGCGGGAAGCATGGGAAGTCTAGCTCACTTGCAAGCCTCTAGACGCCCATTAGCTAGAGAGGTTCAGACTCTAGCTAACGACTTGACGAGATTAGAATTAAATGAGAAGGGAGGATTGTTGGCTTCTGTGGAGTCAAGATCCTCTTTTCTTGACAAAATTAAGGGAAAATAGTTTGATGATGAGAAACTAAGAAGAATCCAAGATAAGGTATTGCGAGGAGAGGCTAAGGAAGCACAAATCGATGAGGAAAGTGTTTTGAGAATCAAGGGAAGGGTATGTGTACCCCGCGTCGATGATTTGATCAACACTATTCTGACAGAGGCTCATAGTTCAAGGTATTCTATACATCCGGGTGCAACCAAGATGTATCGTGACCTAAAACAACACTTTTGGTGGAGTAGAATGAAGCGTGATATTGTTGACTTTATTGCCAAGTGTCCAAACTGCCAAAAAGTAAAGTATGAACACTAAAGGCCCGGAGGAACACTTCAGAGAATGCCCATTCCGGAATGGAAGTGGGAAAGAATTGCAATGGATTTTGTGGTTGGTCTTCCCAAGACATTGGGAAAGTTTGATTCTATTTGGGTAATTGTTGATAGGTTAACTAAATCTGCTCATTTCATTCCGGTCAAGGTGACTTACAATGCAGAAAAGTTAGCCAAACTTTACATCTCGGAAGTGGTGCGATTGCATGGGGTTCCACTATCCATCATATCAGATAGAGGTACGCAGTTTACTTCTAAGTTTTGGAAAACATTGCATGCGGAATTGGGTACTAGGTTGGACCTTAGTACTGCGTTCCATCCTCAGACCGATGGTCAATCTAAAAGGACGATTCAAGTGTTGGATGATATGCTTCGTGCGTGTGTGATAGAGTTTGGTGGTCATTGGGATAGCTTCCTACCCTTAGCGGAGTTTTCATACAATAATAGCTATCACTCAAGTATTGATATGGCCCAATTTGAAGCATTGTATGGTAGGAGATGTAGGTCTCCCATTGGTTGGTTTGATGCATTTGAGGTTAGGCCTTGGGGTACTGACCTTTTGAGGGATTCGATAGAGAAAGTGAAGTTCATTCAAGAAAAGCTTCTAGCGGCGCAAAGTAGACAAAAAGAATATGCAGATCGAAAGGTTAGAGACTTAGAGTTCATGGAGGGTGAACAAGTCTTGTTGAAAGTTTCACCAATGAAAGGGGTGATGCGGTTTGGAAAAAGGGGTAAACTAAGCCCAAGGTACATTGGACCATTTGAAGTACTCAAGCGAGTAGGGGAGGTGGCTTATGAGTTAGCCTTGCCCCCAGGGCTGTCCGGAGTACATCCGGTATTCCATGTGTCGATGTTGAAAAGATATCATGGGGATGGAAATTACATTATCCGTTGGGATTCAGTTTTGCTTGATGAGAACTTGTCTTATGAGGAGGAGCCTGTTGCTATTTTAGATAGAGAAGTTCGCAAGTTGAGGTCAAGAGAGATTGCGTCCATCAAGGTACAATGGAAGAATCGACCGATTGAAGAAGCCACTTGGGAGAAGGAGGCGGATATGCGAGAAAAATACCCACATCTGTTCACAGATTCAGGTACTCATTTTCGCCCTTGTTTTCCTTCTTTTGATCGTTCGGGGACGAACGATGGGTAAATTGGTATCTAATGTAACGACCCGTTTAGTCGTTTTGAGCAACAAACTTCAAGTCTGGAAAAACTGGCAGAAGCGACGGACCCCACGACGGAACGTCATGGGCATGACGGACCG
This sequence comes from Solanum lycopersicum, assembly GCF_036512215.1. Taxonomy (NCBI): domain Eukaryota; kingdom Viridiplantae; phylum Streptophyta; class Magnoliopsida; order Solanales; family Solanaceae; genus Solanum; species Solanum lycopersicum. Next base: position 5,939,424 of record NC_090809.1, read on the forward strand.
TCGAGGGTGTCTCGTCCCAAAACACTTAGAAAATCTGAAATTGGGTACTGAAAATCAACTCTCTGAACTTTGTGACGGAATGGCAGGACGGACCGTCACAGGTCTGACGGACCGTCGTGATCCAACGTTTCAAAACACTTAGAAAATCTGAAATTGGGTACTGAAAATCAACTCTCTAAACTTTGTGACGAAATGGCAGGACGGACCGTCACAGGTGTGATGGACCGTCACAGACCCTTGGTGGAAATATTGGGTCTCTGAACCTTGCGACGACCTGCAGGACGGACCGTCGCAGGCACGACGGCCCGTCACAGGTTGCGTAAATCCCAGGCAGAGTCGGATTTCTGGTGAAGTTTTAAGGGACGTTTTTGGACTATTCTTTCCTTAATTATAGATTTCGTGGGTTTATATTAATAACTCAAATTCTTGGGATTAAAAGAGGTAACCCTAAGTTAATTAGTGGGGTATTATTGCCACATTTTATTCTTAATTATATACTAATTAGGGTAAAAGAAAGAGGGTTGAATAAGAAAAATAGAAAGAACAGAGAGAGACAGAAAAAGAAAGAGAACAAGTAGAGAGAGAGAGAAACGAAGAGGATAGCAAAAATTTTGAGAAGATAGCTTGTTGATCGCAATTCTTCGGTGGAGGTAGGTTATGGATTTCATGCTATTCGTAGTAAACTCTTAATAGCGAATGATGTGTGTTAGTAGTATTGTAAACCTTCTATATGCTTAATTGTATGCTTGCATCAATGATGTGATTATGTAATTGTGAATAAATAAGCATGATGAAGCTATTGAATCCCAAAATCTCGAAAGAAACCCTAATCTACTTTGTTAATGATGATGCCTTCGTATAAAAGAAGGCTTGATGAACGAAAGTGGTGAGATTAGGGGATCGGGTGCCACGTTCCAGTACCAGGATAGAATATATGGATCGGGTGTCACGTTTCGACACAGGATAGAATATGGATCGGGTGCCACGTTCCGGTACCAGGATAGAATATGGATCGGGTGTCACGTTCCGACACCAGGATAGAATATGGATCGGGTGCCACGTTCCAGTACCAGGATAGAATATATGGATCGGGTGTCACGTTCCGACACCAGGATAGAATATGGATCGGGTGCCACGTTCCGGTACCAGGATAGAATGAGGATCGGAGTGTCACGTTCCGACACCAGGATAGTATATTGAGGAGCGGAGTGTCACGTACCGACACGAGGGGAATAAAAATAATGAATCTTGAAATATGATAATATATCTAATCTAAGGAACTAAATTCCCAAATGAGTATGATGAGGAGGTGTGAGTCCTCATTGATGTGCTTGGTGTTGTAACCAAGGGTTATGGTAACTATAAATGCTGCATGCTAAGGATATTAGTTGATTTTATGATATTGCTTAATACATATTGTTTTCTATTTTTAGTTGGCCGATGATATCTACTCAGTACCCGTGTTTTGTACTGACCCCTACTTTTATGTTTTTTTCTTCTTGTTATTTGTGGAGTGCAGCAAACGTGCAGTCATCTTCGACTCAACAGTAACTCAAGCCAGTCTTCGTCACACCGGATCTTCAGGGTGAGCTAACGCTTCTAGCTTGGACTGGATCTTCTCCTTCATGTCTTGATGCCTTGAACCTCCGGCATGGACTAGCTTCTTATGTATTTTTAGCTTTTAGAAACTCATAGAATTAGTAGTTTAAAGTAGATGTTCTTGTGATGATGACTTCCAGGTTTTGGGAATAATAGATGTTGAATATTGATAGTTATTGAATTGGTTTTTATTAATGAGTTAAGTCTTCCGCACTACTTTCTGTTGTTATTACATTGAAATGTTAAGGTTAGATTGGTTGGTTCGCTCACATAGGAGGGTAAGTGTGGGTGCCAGTCGCAACCCGTTTGGGTCGTGACATCTGTTCTCCCAAAAATATTTTGGCCCTTTTTCCCTAAAGCTTTTTTCCAAAAAAAAAAGTCAGACAAGGGCATAAATAGAGGAGATTTTCTGGGAAAATGGAGGGAAATCTGGACCAAATCCAAAATTCAAAATTTTTTCAATTCTCTTCTTCACAGATGAGATTGCTAATAGCTAGAATTCGTACCTTTATCAACGGAATGAGAATGGTGTCCGTCCAATTTTATGAGCAAAGGACGAAGATCTACAACATAAAGACACCTGGATTGAGTACGAGCAGGAGAAGAGGACGACGCGCAATTGGGTTGAGTCGCTGCTGGAGTTCCCGATTTCCCGTAGTCTCGGTCGATTTTTTGGAGGACAAACACGTGCAGGTGTCGGGTGGGTTGTATGCTTTTGGGATTTTAGTGCGCATAGTTGGTGTTGTGTTTGCTATAATGGGGTTAGGCCGGGTCTTTTTGGAAAAGAATGGGGGGAATATTGGATGGGTGTGCTGGAAGTAAAGGTAATTGGGTTGGGATTTTTTAATATTAAGAAAAGCCCAAAATCGATTTGGTTGTAATATTTGGCTTTAAATAAATTAATCAATAAGCTTCTAAATTTTAACGAAATAACATAATCGACTTGATTATAAAATAAAAATAGCGAAAAAATTAAAAATAGAATGAAATGCAAATTATTATATAACTAAACTAGCTAGTAAAATATTTAATCAAATTAAAATCTTTCGAGACGATTTTCAAGTAATCATAAAATATACTAATAATATATATAATTATGTAAATCATATACATTATCTTAAAATTATGAAAGTGATGGGATTAATCTAAAATAAGTTACAAACATTTTAAACATTATAAAATCTAATTATTTGAAATAGTTTAGAATTAAGAAACTCGATGATTAATTCATGTAATGGAGGTGCAAAATTGGGTGTCAACAAGTTGTATTGTGAAGTTGTCAATGTGTGTCTTGACGATGCGCTGTCTAACTGACGTATAATATGAATTTGAAGCATGATCGTGTGTGAATTCTGATTATTGTAGCATGATAATGTGTAGAAGTCAAAGTTCTGAATATGGTGGTTATGTGAAGAGTGTTCTCACATATACTCTCACACACACTTCGAATGAATGAATGAAGTTAATTAATGAAAATGGGGGGTTCTAGGGTAGACATCATTCAAGAGTAGAGATGAAGTGTCTAAAAACCAACCCTACTATTCCTAAGTACTCTAGTGAATGAAGAAGGGGGATCTTGGGGTGGACCTTTGTGAGTTGAGATGAAGTGTTCAGTAGCAACCTCCCTATTCCCAAGAGTTTTCCAAAGAAATGTTGGAGGTTGAATACTCTTCATGACTTGAGATGTAGTATAAGTAACCTCAAGAGATTAGTACATTTCGTGAGTTGTGATGTATACTTTGTAATCCCTTAACCTATAGCTACTGAATGTAATGACTGTCTAGAACTCTGTGGGACCTTATGTTTAGCACCGAGAGGATTTGAAGAAGGGGTGGATCCTCCTCGTGAGTAGAGATGTTGTATCCAATGTACCTTTCGAAAGAGTACTATCCGTGAGTTGAGATGGATTACTTATAAACAATCTCCTTATTCCCACTATGCGCCAGATAGGTGTAGCTATTGGAGATCCATGTAAAGGACAAGAGAACGACCCTACCTAAGGAAAATGGGGATCTTTCATCGGTAGGGGTTAATACCGAGATTCCATGCCAAGCTCTCATGGTCTATGTTTGTTAAATCTAGCCTCCATATGTTAGCTAGGAATTACAGTTTATGATTCCTTAGGTTATATAGGTTTGTAATCTTTTGTTGAGGCTCAGAGTTTATGAAGTGGAGTTGAATCCTACAGAGGTGTAGGTCGTAATTTTTACCCTTTATGAGTTGGGGTTTTTCGCGATAATATATTCTGTCATGATTTTATTTGCTTTACAAAACGTAGCTGCTCTAATATGCAAAGGAAGATTTAGAATATACATGTTCTTTAGACAAATTAGTCACAATTCCAACAAAGTGAAGATAACAAGGACATGGAAGAATGAAAATGGAGAAACGAAAAGACCTAGAAAAGAGTAGAAAACAAGGAGTCAACTACAGGTGATTTAGTCGAGGACATGTGATTTGTTGAAAACAAGAAATAGTTTGTATGAAAGACCTAGAAGAGAGTACAAAGAAAAAAAAGTAGTCAAGTAAAGGTTACTTAGTCGACGACGGATTATTTGCTGAAAAATAAGAAATAATGTACACATGTTGTGCGTTTTTAGAAAAGTTAACTTTACCTGCAGCAAATCTTTTAAATAACATTTTTATCTCTTTTATACGATCTATACTTAAGTACGAAAAAATTCTAAAAATATATTTACATATTTAAAAAAAATAAGAAAAATATAACAATAAAATAAAAATATGTTAAGAGCAGAGAGTTAGATGAGGTGGAGTATATTTTTATTTTATTTTATTAAATGTTATGATAGAATTCATTTGATTGATCACTAGATTACACCCTTAAATGGTAGAATCATCTTTTTCTTCACCAACATTTAATAGATAATTATATAATAATATTACTTGTGCCATTTCAAAATAACAATTTATGACTCATGTGATTTGTAAATCAACTATATAAACTACTAATATATCATCACATTTGAAGAATAATGCAAGGATTATAATAGTATAAAATAATGACTGGTTGAAATTGCCATACCTTTCGTTTGATTTCTCACATTTATATGCGAAGCTAATCCAACAATAATTGCATATCTAATGTATCTCGTAAGCTAGATTTGAGAAGAAAAGTTGATATGTTTGGGTTTGTATTATATGTATCGAGAGATGTGGATGGTGAATACTAAAAACTCGACGGTTTCCATTGTAGAGAGTTTTTCCATGGACAGGAGAACCAATGTAGGGTTTTCTATGGTCCATTGGATATAATCCTAAGGATAAAACGACGTTACTTGTGGTTTTGAATATTTTTATCGAACTTATCTCTCAAGATTTGTTTGAAAAGACAATAGCTATAGATGAAGCTACTCAAAATCAATTGAAGATCCGGCACAACTAGGGTCAAGGTTATACTTGATCTAATTGAAAAGCTTCCAAATCATATAAGATTGCAGTTTGAGGATGGAAAATCTGGTAAGTTGAATGAGGGATCACTAGATTATACCCTTAAATGCTAGACTCACTCTTTTTCTTTATCAACATTTAATAAATAATTATATAATAATATTACTTGTGGCATTTCAAAATAAGAATTTATGACTCATGTGATTTGTGAATAAACTATATAAAATACTAATATATCATCACATTTCAATAATAACACAGATTATAATATCCTAAAACACTGACTGGTTGAAATTGTCATACCTCTCCTTTCATTTCTCACATTTATATGCGAAGTTAATTCAACAATAATTGTATATCTAATATAATCTTGTAATCTAGATTTGAGAAGAAAAGTCGATATGTTTGGGTTTGTGTTCTATGTATAAAGAGAGGTGGATGGTGAATAGCAAAAACTCGAAGGTGTCCATTTTAGAGAGTTTTTCCATGGGCAGGATAACCAATGTAGGGTTTTCCCATTGTCCATTAGATATAATCCTAAGGAGAAAACGATGTTAGTTGTTGTTTTAATTATTTTTATCGAACCTATTGCTCCAGATTTGTTTGCAAAGAAGTCTTTGTTGTCTATTGCATCGGTAGATGGAAAGACAATAGCGATAAATAAAGTTACTCAAATGAAGCCAAGATCCAGAAAAGCTAGGGTCAAGGTTATTCTTGATCTAGTGGAAAAGCTTCCAAATCATATAAGATTGCAGTTTGAGGATGGAAAATTTGTTAAGTTGGATGAGGGATCACTAGATTACACCCTCAAATGCTTGGATCACTCTTCTTCTTTATCAACATTTAATAGATAACTTTATAATAGTATTACTTGTGCCATTTCAAAATAACAATTTACGACTCGTGTGATTTGTGTATAAACAATATAGACTATTAATATATCATCACGTTTAAGGAATAACGCTAAGATTATAATATTATAAAATAATGATTGGTCTAAATTGCCATACCTTTCCTTTGATTTGTCACATTTATATGCGAAGTTAATCCAACAATAATTGCATATCTAATATAATCTCGTAAGCTAGATTAGATAAGAAAAGTTTATATGTTTGGATTTGTGTTCTATGTATCGAGAGAGTTGGATGGTGAATACTAAATACTCGAAGGTGTCCATTGTAGAGAGTTTTTCCATGGACAGGAGAACTATGTAGTGTTTTTCCAAGGTCCATTGGATATAATCCTTAGGAGAAAATGACGTTAGTTGTGGTTTTGATTCTTTTTATCGAACTTATCTCTCCATATTTGTTTGTAAAGAATTCTTTGTCGTCTATAATATCTCAATAGTTGACTAAGTCGTGTTTAACAAGACTTAGGAGATTCTGAGAGTCTATAAATATCGCAATAGTTCATTGAAGAATTTTGTGCACTTACATAGAGAGAAGATTAAAACATGATCAAGAGTTTGAGAGAATTTTTAGATTTATTAGCGAGTGCCGCGAGTTTGTGAGGAAAAAGTTGTAAGATTGTAATTATAAAATTTTAATTACAATCAAGTATGTGTAGGGTTCGTCTAAAAAGTTTGAGAAACTTTATAGATGGTAGAAGACTTATACCTGGAGGGTTGTATCTTTGGTAACTAGGAGTTAAAATTTTTAATTTCTTAACTAGATATTAGAGTTTATAATTCTTTAGGTTACATATGTTTGTAATTTTTCATTGAGGCACAGATTTAAATCAAGTGGAGTTAAATCCTAAAGAGGTGTAGGTCATTGTATTTACCCTCTATGATTTTTTGTTTTTCGCGAGAATATTTTGTGTCATTATTTTATTTGTTTACAAAACGTAAATGATATAATCTGCAAAGTATCACATAGAATATAGTTGTTCCTTAGACAAATTTCTGGGTTAGAATTCCAATAGAGTGAAAATTACTGGTACATGGAAGAATGATAATGGAGAAATGGAAAGACCTAGAAGAGAGTAGAAAGAAAAAAAGTAGTCAAAGACAAGTGATTTAGTCGAGAACATGTGATTTGTTCAAAACAAGAAATAGTGTACACAAAAAGACCTAGAAGAGAGTACAAAGAAAAAATAGTAGTCAAGGGGACAAGTCATTTAGTCGAGCACAGGTCAATTACTAAAAAAAAAAGAAATAGTGTACACATGTTGTGCGTTTTTAGAAAAGTATTTTTTACATGAGGCAAAACCTTTTTAAATAACATTTTATTTCTTTTCTATGATCTATAATTAGGAAAAAAATCTAAAAATATATTTTAATATTTAAAACAAAATAAGAAAAGTATAAAAATAAAAGTAAGTTATGAGTAGAGAGTTAGATGAGGTGGAGTATATTTTTATGTTATTTTATTAAGCCGTTAAGATTTAAGTCATTTGATTGATCACTCTTCTTCTTTATAAACATCTAATGGATAATCATATAATGATATTACTTGTGCCATTTCAAAAAAACAATTTACGGATTATAAAATAATTACTGGTTGAAATTACCATACCTTTTCCTTTGATTTTTCATATTAATATTCTAAGTTAATCCAACAATAATTGCATATCTAATATAATCTCGCAAGCTAGATTTGAGAAGAAAAGTCGATATGTTTGGGTTTGCATTACATGTATCAAGAGAGGTGGATAGTGAATACTAAAATCGAAGGTGTCCATTGTAGAGAATTTTTCCACGGACAGGAGAACCAATTAGGGTTTTTCCAAAGTCCATTGGATATAATCCTAAGGAGACAACGATGCTAGTTGTGGTTTTGATGCTTTTTATTGAACTTATCTCTCCAGATTTGTTTGCAAAGAAGTCTTTGTTCTCTATAGCTCGATAGTTGGAAAGCCAATAGTTATAGATGAAGCTACTCAAATAAGCCAAGACCAAGCACAACTAGGTTTAAGATTATATTTGATCTAATGGAAAAAATTCCAAATCGTATAAGATTGTAAGCACCGAGATAAGGTAATTGTCGTTCTATCTTGAAAAAAAATTAAAATAACAAACAAATTGATGATACAAATAATTTTTCTTCGAAAGGTACTATCAATAGTGAAAAGTATCAAGGTGATGCGAGAGATATATTAAATGAGAAAATAATGGTTGATCAACAATTGGTTGTTGCCAATTCTGAGCAAAATCATATGCACACTCAATTGATGTTGTTATAAATAATATTGTTGTCCAAACAATAACTGAATATAAATGGAAAACCTCAAGAGTTGGGGGTGATGCGCGCCGCGAGTTAGTTCAGGACAAAAATTAATGGAATCAGGACACAAACTAATGGATACACCTGACGATATTGAAGATACTGAAAATTATGGGAAGCATGTTTTGATAGTTGAAACCAAGATGTAACTAAAAATTGGACGCAGACTGCACACAAAAATTCAACTAGTAGTTGAAGCATTTCCCTCATTATTCAAACTAATTCTACATGTAATTGAATAGGGCGTGAATGAAAATTTTCATGACAGTGAAAAAAGACAAGATATTAGTAATGTCTCAAGAGACCTATTATTTTCGAATAACTTTGATGCTTTATTGAACTACTAGAAATTCGTCGTTAGCCGACCGCAAAAATAGTTTGAATATAGTCGGAAAATGGAATTTTTCGATGACTTTCTGACTATTTTTTGGCAGTCGACATATTGAACGTCGTAAAATATTTAGCGGCTATAGTAGTCAGACTTTGCCGATTACCGTAGTTGGAAAACATAAAACTAGTCCTGACCATTAACTATCAAAATGGACGATTACAGTAGTCGAAAGAATATTAAAATAATAGTTTATTAATTAAAAAAATTCAGACTACAGTTGTCATAAAATTTAAGTTATTAATTATTTAATTAATATATCTTCCCACTACAGTATAATCTTTTAAGTATTTTTCTGAGTAGTGTAGTCAGAATAAGTAATTTATTAAATAACTAACTAGGTACTCTCCAATTGATGTAGTAGGCAATATTAATTTTTTTTTTGAAGAAGTCAGGTCATTTTGATGATTACTGTGGTTAAAAAATGCATTTTTATATAGAATTTTTTTTACATGATACACCACCTGTTAAAATATATTACCATCCATTCATAAAAGTTTAACAATAAAATCAAACATCAAATACATTCCTAATCATTAAATTTTTTATTCAATATAACTAAATTTAAAAGTTCAAGCATCACCCGAAGAAAGTCTAATAAGTATTAAACTGTTATTCAAAACAGAAGTAAAGAGTTTAAAACAAAACTAAATGGAGATAAAATAGAGCATGTGTTTAAGATGGAGGTGATTGATCTCTATTCAATCCAAAGTAATTAAGGCTCTTATCCAATTCTTATCGAAACAGAATTGAAATTTTATTTACATATGAAGGCTCTATACTTGGATTTATAACCTTATCTATTAAAAAATATTACACTTCGGTTGTCTTTTCCTTAGAGTTCACAAATATCAAGTTATAAATAAAATCCTTCCATGATAGTCACTGATGTCCATACAGAGTGAAGAGCTAGCCGATGCATGCAACATAAGAATGTTATCTTAGATAAATATCCCTGTCAATATTATTCATGTAAAAATAATTTTTGACCTTCAAACACTTTTAAGAACATCTTCTCTAAAAAAATAATAAGATATATAAACTTCTGAATCAGATGAGTTCTCGAGATCTGGATAGACTTTTCTGTGATAATAGTTGTAATTATGATCCTTCATAGTTGTGATAGTTGGTTTTCCTTTAATAGATCTTTCTGACAGTCTTCTAGGTTGCAGCGAAGATTCCTTTGTATATGTCCCCCTTTCTTAATACAACAATCACGTCTAACACCTTTTAAATATTTGAGTCTTTGGTGCCCTCAAGAAGGTAATATGTCTACTGTATTTCCAGACATATTTCCATGACGGGATCACCAACAACACATAAGTTTGTAAGCTTCAAATATTGGAGAGGTGTTTACTTGTTTGTTGTATTAAGCACGGGCTAGAAATACAAAGAAATATATTCTTTAAAGTAGAAAACTATCCAAAAGATTTATTATAGGGAAACCAATTATCACAACTATGATGGATCACAATTACGCTTATCATCACACTAAAGTCTATCCAGGAGAACACATCATTGATTATTTGGTTATTTTTTCTTATGAATGATAACTTCCAAGTTTTTCAAGGTTAAAAAGCATTTTTCATGAATATAATTATTTAAGACAACATTCTTGTACTGCACCTGTCAGCGCCTTATGAACTTAAGGTCACAAACATGTTATCTTCCTTTCTTCCTCTTTATGGTCATCACTGACTGTCAAGGATGAACAGTCACTATTACTTGATAGTTCATGAATTATGAGGAAAAGAAAACCCAAGTGTATAATTTCTTCATATATAAATAAAGTTTCAATTCTCCTCCAATGATTTATCAAAAAAATGTAGAGTTGCATTAATTTGATACTATTTGGATCTTATTTTTGGACTTATGCCTGTGGAATTAGTTTTGAGAAGTAAAAAAGAATTATATTTAACTGAAAATATGGAATTAAGCATGTTTTTTGGTACAAGACCCAAGAGATGCAAGTGCATTTGAGAGACGAATAAACTCTTGAGTTATAGTGAAACACTTCCCAAAATATGTGGAGAATGTAGCGATAGTACCAAATGTGTGCCACAATAAAATTAAGGGGGCCATGTGCCACTATTCACGGGAAGTGGGATGGTAGAAGTAAGATGACGTCTATAGTTTATTTGCTACATAGTAGTTACAATATTTTCTACTTGCTAATTATATATCTAAAGTTTCGATATTCGTTTTTAAATAACACTTGGAATGTTCCAGAAGGGCGTTTTAACATAGATTTGGGTATTCAAGAAGGGGTTTTTCACGTAGATTTTGATTATGGAGATCAGTACAAGTTGTTCAGAAAATTATATTTCGCAGTCCATATTGGTTGGAGCTCCGGTACCGAATGAGGAAGCCGACAAACTTTCTACTCCTCTTAGAATGTCGACAATGTCAGAGTGTTTGAGAGAGACGGAGTTAAGTTTTTTATTCTAAAGCTTCAATAAAATGCTTTTAGCATTTTCTTACTTTCTATTTCCTTATTTTAATTCCTCTCCTATTTATTCTATTCCATAATTGAATGAAGGCAAATCATTATTTAATTTAAAATGGTTGCACCATCAATGATTAAAAATGTGTTTTCATTTAAATTTAAAGTTCATTAATGATCTTCATTGATTATGGTGTGGTTTTAAATCAAATGGTGAATTGTCTTTATTTAATTTCGAAATAGAAGAAAAAGGAGAGAAAATAAATTTGGAAAAGCGAAAAAAATAAAATGATAAAAGCATTTGATTGACGTTTTAAAAATGAAAAACTTGCCTAAGTCTCTCTCAGTCGGTATTGACAGTTCCAGAGGATTAGGAGCTACATTGTTGGCATCTTCAGGTGTCGGTTCACCGACCAATAAGGATCCCAAAATGTAATCTATTGAACAACTTGTACTTGATCTACGCAACCCTATTCTTCGTGAAAACACTTCTCTAAAACATTCAAAGGTTTATTCTTCTAATTTAGAGGCTTACCCTTATGTTTCATATTCTTTCATATCATTTTATTATTTGTCTTGATTCATCGTGGCATGATTCTGTATAATTTCAATTCTTGAATATGGTGAAGTTAGATCAAAATGAGGATTTTGATGACTATTTAACGCTAGTCACACTAAGGTTGCATAACTAATTAACTAAAACAACATCAGTATTCTACTTGATAAAACTGGACTAAGGAAACTTTTTAACTCTAGCATCTCCGATCCCTAGGAAATCATAACTATAATTTCTTCATGTTGAACAGTTGTTCAATATAATGTCGTTTTCACTGTAACAATACAACTTACTTAGTTTAGCTACATCTTGCAAAATTAATTTGCACTAACATGGGTAGGAAAGTAACACTCTCATGTATATGTGAGAAAGATCATACTTTAGCTATAATTATTATATGTCTTTGAACAATATTGATCATCTTTCAAACTTGTATCACGGTAGAATCTAACAGTTAATCATACTGAACTAACAATTTACAGATAGTCTATGTGCCTATTAAAGATTTTTGTTATAATAAGTGCATAAGACAATCCCAAGAATTAAACTTATAATATGTAAACAACTTATAACCGATTGTTTTGTATTTTTCCTCTACTCTGGCATAAACCCACATTTTGTATCAACATAAATATTCAGGAGGGACTCAAGTCCTAACCTAAATGTCATCTAGATTATGTCTTGCAATCGGATTCCCATTGTCTAGTCGTATAAGATCAACAAATTTTTTATATAAATAACAAAAAAGAGGATAGAATGTGAGTATTAACTTAATTAAATTTAGATTAGTCTCTGTAATGACTCTTTATTTTGATAAATGGAAATCCTTTATTTACCAAAAAAATGACTAACATTTTTGTCAAACAGATTTAATGAGGTAGTGGCATAATCATAAGGATGTTTTGATGTCCTAACTTGACGTTGAAGTTGATGAAGACACCGGAATTGTAAGATCATGATGTACTTGAGATATTGCCACTGCGTTTGATACAACGTGTGTTAGAAAGAAGACAAGAAGTAATTGCCTGCCAATCTTTTAGGCGCCTCTCCAACAACGTTAACTCTTTTGGAGTAATTTATAAACAACACAGTGGAAAGTATAAAAAACAAAAACAAAAACCAATACAATGCAGTACTAATAAGACAAAAATTGGAAGATGAATTGAGAAGCCATGATTTTTTTTTTGGAAAAGCAAACAATAACAACATTCATTCCAACAACATTCATTCATTACTAAGTTTCATCATCTAATTCAAGAGATAAAGCCTACCTAGTATAAATCATTCAGTTGGTTTAATTAATATTGTATAGTATTAAATTTAATATGCAGTTACCTATCAAATTGTTTCTTTTTTAGAAATGACTCACAATTTTTAGTGCAAATTAACAACATATTAAAACATATAAGTATACATGAAAAAATTATAAGAGACAAAAACTGCAAAAATATTTGTTTAAAAACACTATGAAAAGTATTACTTTCCTTTCAATCTCATTTAATAGGAATTTTGATTTAAGTTTTCTTCTAACGACTAGAAGGTCCCTTTTTAATGAGTCATTTTTGTAGGTTTTCTCTTATGTGTCAGATGTTGGTACCAACATTGTGACATATATTGACACTAATTCGACAGAAGGGCTAAATATAACTGAACTCCCTTCTACATATTCTTCTATTGTCATACTAGTATACTTAATTAACCAATTAAGACATCTAGCTCTTTAACAATTTTAAGACAAAGAAACACAAATCAAAATAATCCAACAAGCAAAAATATAATGAAATAAAAAAATGAACTCATATATCGACCCAACTAAAAGTCTCTCTCTCTCCGTACAAAATTAGAATTGTCTTAGCAGGATATGCCAACAAAGTAATAAATTAATATTTTAGGTATATCATTTTCTCAGTACTACCCCCTTATTTGATTTTAATGATGCGTTAGCAGATTGATTTGCATATTCACATATAAGATTAAAAAATTAAAAGAAAATATTGATTTTTAAAATTATAAGTCGGTTCACTTTAAAATGGAAACCAAAATCGTGTTTCACAAAGAAATGGAAAAAACAACTATCTTCTTTGACCCCTTTGGTCACTGCATTCTCAAATTCAATGAAATACCATAGTATATAAACCTCAATCAAAAGCTTTAAGTACCTATGCAAAATAGATATTTGTTCAAACCCGAAAGGGTAAAAGAAAACTAAATGCATATTAAAACAATTAACCAACACATACCTGATAATTGCAGGGGTACTAAGGAATTCAAATTGTTAAAATTAAAAATGTCTTGTAGAGTCCTTGTTTTTTTTTTCATTTCATCTTGTAGTCTTAGGATAATATATATGAGAAATTCAACAAATGTTGATCAAAGTATAATTGATTTTAATAAGCAAAAACAACACAATGCAAAGTGTAAAAAGCAAAAACAATTAGTCAGCAGAAACAACACAGTAGTAGAACAAGAAGGACAAGATAATTAAATCAAGGTAAAATCAAGGAAGAGATATCGGGTCAAGATTCAAGATCACAATTTGAATAAGGTACTTCTCAAGATACTATCAAGGATTTCAAACAAATTTCAACAGTGATTTTCAACAACTATCTTTAAAATGAAAAAGCGAGTGAAAAGACTAAACAACACAACTTGATTTTATAAGTTAAACACCACATAATTCACAAAATGTTAAGCTAACATAAACCTCCATTCTTGAGCATTGAGATCACAACAAGAGACAAGATTTAAAACTAACAAAAAGTGCTAAACAACGAAGTTAAATCGAAACACCTTTATTTAGTGAACTACAATAGGTATACATAATCGCTAAAAAAACTAAACCCAACACTTCACATCATAACAGGAAGGAATACGAGTGTTACCAGGTTCTGGGCAGCGACTAGAACTCAATCCTGGACGTGACGAATTCTAATCCCACTCCGACTCAAAACAGTCGAACATCAAAAAAAATTCAATGACAAAAATAAGAACTCCCAAAAACTTAGCGGAGTGTTCTTTTTCTCGGCTCCAAAAACTCCTGCCGTGAACAGTGAAGGTGAGAAGGGTTATATAGGACAAACATTAGGTCAAAATAAATGGGGAAAACGATGTGGGACTCTTGAAATTTTCAAATTCTTAATTGGGTCTTGAGTCTCTTGATATGAAATGTTAAAGAATTTGGGCCAAAATTTTGGGTTAAAGGTTATCTGATGGTCCAAATATGGACTAAATAAAATCCCGAGAGAGAGTTTCAAAGGAAAATGAGATGGATTATAAAGTCGACTAATTACTCAAGCTTCTTAACTTTAACAACATCAAAATAATTATTTCAAAAAATAAGATCTTATTAAATTGTCAGTTTAAATAAAATAAGTTGCATACTTAATTAAACCTCTGTTTTTTGGTAAATCAATTTACTAACTATTGCTTCCAATTGAAAAATTATATCAATCTATATATTTTAAGTAAAAGACATATAATACATATGAAAAAGTGGCAAAAAGTGTTTGGAAGATAATCTTGATAGTATTTTTTATTTTCAAAAACCATTATTTCCCATTGTTTAATATTTAAGAAGATTAATAATTAATCAAATCGTGGAGGGTCAAAATTGGGTGTCAACAGGAATCATCACTATCACATATATTAAGGCTACTTTAACAAAAAACCTAAATAAATTGAACTCTCTACTAGTCTCCTTCTACTATTCTTAATTTACCCATTAAGAAATTGAGCTCTTCAATAATTTTATGACAAAAAGAACAAAGATGATGAGATGAAAATGACAAATGAACTCATATATCCACCTAACAAAAAGACTACCGGTACAAGATTCTGAATTGTGTTAACATGATATGACAATAAAGTAATAAAATTATTATTTTAGGCATATCATCTACTTAGTGTTACCCCGTTATTTGATTTTAGTTGTAGCAGATCGATTTACATATATTCACACATAAAACTAAAAATAAAAAAATAAAAAAGATTAATTTTAGATATTTAAATCATTCCACTTCAACATAAAAAAAATCAACTATCTTCTTTTTACCCTTTTGGTCACTGCATTGCACAAACTTAATCAAAGATCAAAACTTTAAAAATCATCCCCGTCTATATATATAACTCTTAATCAAATGTTCAAAATACAAAAAAGGGTAAAAGAAAAAATTGGATGCAAATCCAAACAATTAACCAACATGTATACGCCTGAAAATTGCATCAACAATTGGAGAAAAAGCTACGGAAGTTATAGTGATAATTAAACTTACACACCTCGTCTAAAGAATTTCTCCTTTCTGAAAACTTCCTCGCCCCTCTTATTTTGAGTATATTTTAATGAGAAAGATTTTAATAATTAACAAATAGGGGAATAGATGAAAGGAATCGGTTGCTCAAACATGTACCTTTCAGAGCGAATCCGAGTGGGATAAGGAGAAAATCAACCACCGAATTAGATGTTATAATGTTGTGGAAGTATTATTTTTTGACAAGAAACAAGAACAGAAAGTTTCCTTATATAAAGGAGTATGCAGACAACATAGTTTTCTTAATAAAATAGGAAAAATAGACAAATAAGGAAGCTGAAGTAAACAAGGAGACAAGATCCTGAAAGAAGTAGAAAAGTAGAAACTTGCCACGTGAACTTAATAAATCTAAGTATAAAAGGAAGTTTAAACCAAGTAGAACAAGGAGTTAGTGATTTATAAAGTTTTCTTACTATGTTAAGGTAAACTGCCTCAAAGTTTTTCCTTTCAAAGAAGAATGCAAGAAGGAGTCCTAACGTGAAAAGGAGTTCGAGTTAAGTTTAATATAAAGAAGTGTTTTTAAAGAGACGAAGACTAATTTGTGTTGAAAAATACTTAGGAGAGTTCTAAATCCTATAAATATTGCAATAGTTCATGGAAATATTTTACGCACTTACATAGAGAGAAGATTAAAACAAGATCAAGCATTTGAGATTTATTGAGGAGTGTTGCGAGTTTGTGAGGAAAAAGATGTAAAATTGTAATTAAGAGTTTTGATTACAATCAAGTGTGTCTTTAGGATTCGTCTAAGAAGTTTGAGAAACTTGACGGACGGTAGTAGACTTAAACCTGGATTTTTTGTCTTGGATAGCTAAGAATTACAGTTTGTAATTCCTTAGGTTACACAGGTTTGTGATCTTTTGTTGAGAATACAAATTCAATGAAGTGGAGTTAAATCCTATAGAAGTATACGTCATGGTTTTTACTTATTATATGTTGGGGTTTTCGGTGATAAAATATTATATCATTATTTTATCTGCTTTAGAAAACATAACTGATGTAATCTGCAAAGAAACATATAGAATATACTTGTTCCTTAGGAATACTTGGGGTCAGAATTCCAACAATGTGAAGATTACTGGGTCATGGAAGAATGAGAATGGAGAAATGGAAAGACCTAGAGGAGAGTAGAAAGAAAAAAAAAGTAGTCAAGGATAGGTAATTTAGTCGAGGACATGTGATTTGTCAAAAACAAAAATAGTGTACACGTGAAAGACCTAGAAGAGACTAGAAAGAAAAGAAGTAGTCGATGATAGGTTATTTAGCCGAGGACAGGTTATTTGTAGAAAACCAAGAAATAGTGTACACATGTGGTGCGTTTTTAGAAAAAGTATTTTTTACTTGCAACAAAACTTTATTAAATAAGATTTTTATTTATTTTATATGATTTATACGTAAGTAGGAAAATTCTTAAATTATTTATTTACATATTTAAAACAAAACAAGAAAAATATAAAAAAATAAAAATTAATTATGACCAGAGAGTTAGATGAGGTGAAGTAGATTTTTATTTTGTTTTATTAAACCTTCATGATTTAATTCATTTGATTGATCACTAGATTACAACATTAAATTCTAGTAAACTCTTCATCTTTATCAACATTTAATGCATAATCATATAATGTTATTGAATGTAAATCAAAACAATTAACCAACATATATATGCCTGAAAATTGCAGCAACAATTGGAGAAAAAGCTCCGAAAGTTATAGTGATAATTGAACTTACACACCTCGTCTAAAGTATTACTCCTTTCTGTATACATCCTCGCCCACTCTGATTTTGATTGTGTTTGAAAGACAAAGATTTTGATTATTGACAAATAGAGGAATAGATGAAAGGAACCGGTTGCGGCAACATGTACTTTTCAGACCGAATCCTAGTGGGATAAGGAAATCATCAACCACCGAATTAGAAATTATAAAGTTGTGGAAGTATTGTTTTTTTTGGAAAGAAACTTGAACAGAAAATTTCGTTTTATAAAGGAGTACGCATGCAAGATAGTTTTCTTAATAAAATAGGAAAACTAGACAAACAAGGAAGCTGAAGTAAAGAAGGATACAAAAGCCAGAAAGAAGTAGAAAAGCAGAAACTTGCCACGTGAACTTAAAATTTTATATTATAAAAGGAAGTCGAAACCAAGTAGAAGAAGGAGTTAGTGATTAATAAAGTTTTCTTATTCAGTTAAGGTAACCTGCGTCAAAGTTTTTCCTTTCAAAGAAGAATGCAAGGAGGAGTCCTAATGTTAGAAGGAGTTCGAGTCAAGTTAAGTTTAAAGAAGTTCTTTTAAAGAGGCAAACAGTAAGTTGTGTTGAAACAATACTTAGGAAAGTTCTAAAGTCTATAAATACTGCAATATTTCATGGAAAAATTTTGTGCACTTACATAGAGAGAAGATCAAAACAAGATCAAGAGTTTGAGATTTATCGGGAAGTGTTGCGAGTTCTGGAGGAAAAAGTTGTAAGATTGTAATTAAGATTTTTGATTACGATAAAGTGTGTGTGTGGGATTTACATATTTATTTACATATTTAAAACAAAATAAGAAAAATATAAAATAAAATAAAAATAAATTATGAGAAGAGAGTTAGATGAGATGGATTAGATTTTTATTTTATTTTATCAAGCCTTCATAATTTTATTCATTTGATATCACAAGATTACACCCTTCAATGATAGATAGCTCTCCTTCTTTATCAACATTTAATGGATAATTATATAATGTTATTACTTGTGCCATTTCACAAAAAAAATTATGACTCGTGTGATTTGTGAGTCAACTGTAAGAATTATTATTTAATTATTATTCATTATTTCATACTTATATCCCAAATTTACTTGCATCCAAGTAATTTCATAAATAGTATTTAATAAGGATATCATCCGTACATTGCTTATTTGATGCACGTACCAGATTAAGTTATAACCTATATAAATTTGTTCGCCCTCCATACACCCATTACGGTTATCACATATTCTCTACAATAATTCAATCGTTGACGGTTGTGATAACATAAAGTTAGGGAAAGGATGTAGAAACCAATTTACAACTAACCCTTCCGCTTTTCTCTTTGATGATGTCTTCCTCATCAGGTATGTACTCCTAACGATCTCTATGTAAGATTATCGTGTTGAAGATCCTTATATTATGTATCCAAGTATTTTATCCTATATCAACTATATAAACTACTAATATATCATTACATTTGAAGAGTAATGATAAGCTAATAATATTATAAAATAATGACAGGTTTAAATTATTATACCTTTCCTTTAATTTCTCACATTTATTGTGAAGATGATTCAACAATAAATGCATATCTAATATAATCTCATAAGGTAGATTTGAAAAGAATCATGTATAGGTAAATTTACTCTTATCCTATAAGCTAGAGAGATTATTCATATTAAATCCTCAACTCAAATAAAACATTTCAAAATAAAATAGAAAAAAAACATAGTAATTAAAAAAAGGAAGCATAATGTCAAAAATAGTCCAATTGATGAATAACAGAATATTATTATGCAAAATGTGATATTTAATTTTTTGTTTAAAATCATATTTATCAGTAACTAATATAAATGGCAACTTATGGACGGAAATTGCCATTTATCCAATTAAATTAAGCCTTTAGCCACATTGGGAAGTTGACAATGAGAAGAGTAAAGGTTTTGTTGACTATGAGAGGAGTAAAAATACAAAATAATTAATCATGAAGATTCATAAGAATAGAAAAAATAACTATAAAAAGTTAACATGAAGTAAATCATCAAAAACGCACTAACAAAAAATTAATTAAACATTTATTCATTTAATATCAACTTATGCATGTTGTGACGCTTTCTCCAGCTAACATGTGGTCAAGGGAGAGATAATGATATGTTATGTGGTATCACATCCTAGACGTAGATATGACGATTGTTGGTGTAGTAGATGGACTCAGGCCCGACTCAACAAAATTGAGGGCCTAAAAGTCAAACCTTAAATAGGGGCCCTAGTTACCGGAACTGTTACCATTATTCTGTAAGCAATATAAGCATTACGAAAAAATAATGTATTTTTATTTGATTGAGTATTTTGATTAAATTATTATGTCTTACTTGTATTATTTCTCTTGATAATAACTTAAAGGAGAATATATATATACTTACTAATTAAGAATATCAATAATAACAAAAGTTCAAGAAAAATTATAAAATTAAGTTAGAATAATAAAACCTGACTCACGACTATGATAAGTATATATAATAATATTGAAATAGTCTTGCATTCCTTAAATATAATGATTGCTTGTTGCACTTCTTAATATTTTGAAGAAGACACTCAAAAGAAAAGTTTGTTTTTTTTTGACTTGTAAGCAACAATAAATCAATTTTTTAGGAGAGAATTCAACATTGAAAATAAAAATAATATAATAGAGGGTAAAAAAAGATGAGTATAAGGTAAATAATAATATAAGGTCAAAAGTTTCGTAGATGAATAAGAAAGCACAATTTCCCACTTGAGAAAATTATTTTCATAAAATATTTCATTTCCTTAGAAATGTGGGAAAATCTGACGGCTATTTTTTTTTATACTTATGACATGTGTGTTTTTTTTTTTAAATATACCTTTAATTTTAAGTAATATGTGTAAGTACTTTTTTGAAAAATTGAGGGGACCCAAAAATATGAGGCCCCAAGCGACGACTTTAATGGCCCAGTGGTTAAGTCGGCCCTGGATGGACTCTTTGTTAAGATTGGTGCCTTTTTTTATAATGGCCTCATAGGGTAACTTATAAAAATTGTTGTTTCTCCAATTTCTGCTTTTATCCATCAAATGATCTGATTGGTTAGTGAGTCAATGAAAGAAACAAGAGTTTAGTATACCGAAGGGTTCAAGGTATTTAAAATTGTATTATGAAAAGAATTTTAAAAAGATGACGGAATAAAACCTCTCCTATGATCCCTTGGTTTGTAGTTGAAGGATTTATTGAATTTTTGCTTATGAGTTTAGATATGACCATGGGATGTGAACTAGTTCAGTACAACTTGTTAGATATTTATCTACTTTTCTAAAGATCGAGTTTTTGTTTGGGTGACAAAGAAAGATGTGTGGAAGATTCTATGTCGTTATGTCAAGATAGATTGTTCGAATTATGATAGATCACTTATTGATGATTGACTGTGTGGATCTATTGTTTTACATGATTAATGAGGATTTCGAAGGAATTGAAACTACTTTCCAGACTGTTATGATGTGTTATGGAGGCTTTTGATAGTGAGTAGAGGTTATGAGATTTTAGTATAACAAAATTATGGAGTGACCAAGAATTTCTTAAGTGTTAGTATGAAGTATATGATGGTTTTGAATATTACTTGAAATTTGGTATCTGAAAAATTACGTGGAGTTGATATTGAGTGTGATTTAATTGTTTTATCTCGATGGTAAAGTACTTAAGATTTATGAAGTAGTTCTGTAAATATTAGGTGTGACTCATATATGTTATGTAATGCTAAAATGGAAAGAGAGAGCCATATTTTTTTTTTATTTTTTTAAGGCTACAATGTGTTTTCTAAGGAGACTTTGATACTAGTGACAGTTTGAGAGTAAGGTAAATGGTTAGTGCAGTTATGATGTTTGTCAGTATTAAGAATGTTAGCTTCAATAGAGTATTGGGAGGAGTATGTGGGGTTTGATGAATCGAGTGCTTGTAATGTTGTGATGGAGATCAGACTGGTTGATTGTGGGTGGCTAAAATTTGAGAGACAGAGTCAGATGAATGAAAATTTATTTATATGGGCCCTATGGAAGGAGTATCTTTTGTTATTCGAACTTACTTCTGTATATTCTTATGTGACCAACTACTTCATTCTTGACATGGTTTAGAGTATGATTCACTTTGTACGTTCGTGTCTATTTTTGCTTCTATGGGTGAATTCCTAGTGGTGAATCAGGTGTACTGATCTTGTGATTTTTCTCGTAGGGTTACATCCTTGGTTAGACTTGTTCATTTCAGTTTTGGAAGATAGGGTGTTGTTTAAGATGGTTAAAGTATACTAGTGATCTACATGCACAGCCTTGCTTATGAGAACTTATATAAGAGTTTTGAAGAGATGTCATTGTCTAAGAGTGTTTTTAGAGGTTCTACATTTTAAGTGTATCGCTTGTTGGGTGTTTACTTGATCATTTCCTTCTATGGGTAAGATAAGTGTTATTCTCCCTTAACGAGTACTCAATATCTAAAGATTGAATTTTTATAACTTAAATTCTTGAAAAGGATTGTATTGTATAAAGGAATCTTAATAAAATATATCATGATTTGTGTGTTATGAGTGTGTGGTGGATACATCAATTTCACTTCTCGTGGTAGGTGGTATTGATTCAGAATTTGATTGTGGTTATGTGAAAAAAAATCGTCATGGTGATTATGTTATAATCCAGAGTGATTGAATTCAGAGGTTATTCTGTGGGTTTATAAAAGTTTTAATCGAAAGTTCTTTTCTTAGTATGTAATCTTGATGAAATAGTCTTAACTAGGAACTCACTTGGAAAGACGAACACCGACTGTTAGGTCATAACTAAGCTTTCATATCATTGTTTATTTTCCTTCTTCTTCCTTATGTTCGAGGATGAACATGGATGTTAGTGGTGGATAGTGTAATGACCCAGAAGCTCATTTTTGAAAATTTTTACAAAATTACCGTTTTATACATCTATGAAGTCTCCCAGACTCACTTTTGATCAATTTGTGAAGTTGAATTTTAAATTTTTGAGATATTTGTTAATTACAATTGTTTAATTAACGGGTGTTTTAAAATAATTAATTTTAGTTAGTAGCTAATGGCTAAGTGCACACTTTATTAAAAAATCCAATACTATTTGGAACAAATATATTAAAATAACTAATTACCGTTAAACAATTATGTACAAAATTACTTAAGAAGCGAGAGGATTATACTGAGAAAAATATTTGTGTGGCACTAACAAGTGGTAAATGACCTCCCAATAAGAAAATCTTCACGATTTATGCCTTCTTACCTTATTTCACAACGTATACAATGTTATTGATTTGCAGAAATAAGATAAGAAGGCATAAATCGTGAAAATTTGCTTACTGGGAGGTCGTTTTCTTTTTGTCAGTGTCACACAAATATTTTTCTCATTATACTCCTCTCGCTTCTTAATTAGTTTTGCATATAACTGTTTAACCCTATTTATTTATTTTAATATATTTGTGTCAAATACTATTGGATTTTTAAATAAAGTATGCGCTTAGCCGTTAGCTACTAACTAAATTAATTATTTTAAAACACCCGTGACTAAACAATCCTAATTAACAAATAGCTCAAAAATTTCCGACCCAACTTCAAAAATTGATCAAAAGTGACTCCGGCCAATACCGAGATGGGTAAAACGGTAATATTATATAAATTTCCAAAAATGACCTTCCGGGCGCGGGTGATTACATATATAAATAATACTAAATCAACACCTCTTTCCCCCTTTTGAGTTTAAACTTCTAAGCAAAAGATTGAGATCATCTTAAATCTATATAGACAATTTTTTCTTTAGGTGATGCACACAAAAAAAATTGAGATCTCAATGAAAAACTATAATCTTGTGTCAAGAAGTTCTTGATCAAGAAACTGTCGATCTATTAGCATTCTCTCCAACATCGGAGATTTGGCTAACAAAGATATACTCCATCTCAGACATTCTTCATATAAAATTTTCTTGCTTAGCTTACTCGAGGTGATCAAATGTCTTGTCCTATAAACACTCGAGTTCAAGTGATTCTTCAGTATCACTATATACAATATTCATCGAAAACCTAAAAAAATATAACACAAAGTAAACTCTCAGATCATTGAGAAACAAAAAAAGTACGAAAAACAACCCCTATAAGAAAAAAATAAGAGTTAAAGCATTACAAACATTCATATCAAAATACTTCAAGTTTGGGAAGCTTCCTATCAAGGAAAGAACACAAGAACGCTCATTTTTAATTTCACTTACAAAATTTTAAGTAGGTAAAATTATTTGATGTTATCAGGATTGAAGGGAAGCTTTGTTGGTGCTTCATATTCTTCTTCAACTTTGAAGAAGAATATGAAGCACCAACAAGGTTTCCCTTTAATCCTAACAATGTCGAACTATTTTATCTTTTCGATATTTTGTTGGTGTAATCATATAAGCTTTCATATGCTCTTTTCTTGATAAGAAGTTTCCTATATTTGGAATATCTCGAAATGTAGGTTTGTATTTTGACTCTTTTTCTCCATAATTATTGATTATTCATCGCTCTTTTGGGATCCTTAAAATTTGAGAGTCGACTTCTTGTTATGTTTCTGAGATTTTGTATGAATATTATAGTGATACTGAAGAATCATTTGATTTCCAAACTTTCTCGGATATGACATTTTATTCCTACCTTTTGTTTCAGATTTCTCTTTGTTTTATACAACTCATCCTACAAAGAAAATTAATGAATATTTCATCAAGTTCATTTTTGCAATTACTAAAATCTTTTTATATTTATTAATAAAATAAATAAACATAAGAAGTTATTTCAATTTTTAGATTTAGAACATCAAATCAACAATTTTACTAGTATTAAAATTCAAAAATCCTAAAAATAACTATGTATTATAATGCCAATCAAAAAAGAAAAAGTAAAATCTTTTTTTTAAAAAAATAGAAAAGTAAATTTTGAATAAATTTTATTAGAGTTTTAATCTTAAGGAACTTTTTGGACTCTTTCAAGTCTTTAACCTTAATCAAGAATAAGCAATCTAGCCTTTAACTATTTAAAGGAATTTAGAATATGATTTTATACTTTTAAGAAAAGCAAATAGGTTCTATAAAGATATATCACAATTTGTAAAACAATCGTCAAGGATCACAAACTAGCCAGATCATTTTCTCTTAGAATGTTCCTGAATAGACAAAAAGATAAACTTAAAACTGATGTTAGAATTCACAAAAAACAGTTATAGAAAGAACAATAGTATAAATAAAATTGAGAAGAACAAAAGGGGAAAACTTGAGGGGAGTCCAGAAAGGCAGGAATGATGAATTGGCACAATTGTAATTTTTTTTATTATATAACAATGAAGCCTAGAAAATAAAATTTCGAGGAAGAATGGGGGATTTTGTTCCTTTGTTTTCGAGACTGTTATGTGTATTGAGTTTCTTCTTCACACATAGTACCTTTCTCTGTACATTCTATACTTCTGCCTATGATGGGATATATATAGTCAAATCTTGTGTATATTTTACTTTCTTATTTTTTAGTAGATAAATAGATATTTAATTCTTTTTTGGCCTTTGGCTAGATGTATTGTTGTATTGTTATGGTAATACGACAAAGATTTGCGTACATTCTACACTTTTATCTTTGACTAATAATATGCACGTTAGACCCTTCTTTGACCTTTAACTAGATATATTACTATAGTTAATGGTAATTTTTCATTCAAGTATCAAAAGGCTAAGATATATTGTTGTTGAAATATAATTAATGGTTATTTTCCATTCAATAACAAAAGCTTTTTTCTGAATGTAGTATCTATCAAGATCTTATCTTCGAACTTCTCCAAAAAAAATTATCCATCAAAAACTAAAATACCCCTACATAACCAAACTACAATAATCAGACTTCACTGTAACAATCTTGTTTGTTTCAACACTTTTTTGAATTTTATAATGATTGGTTGTTTTACACCTATAACAATATTAGTCCAGTTAAATAATATAATTTGACTATTATAGCAAAAATTATTCAAAAAGATATTAAATTATATAATTCGAAATATCATAGATATGTTTCTCTACTAATTAAAATTTAATACAAATTCAATACACTAACTAAATAAATAAACTTATGGAGATTTGTTCCCTAATAGTTGTGTTAAATCTCTTTTGAAAATTAAATTAATTCAAAATGGAAAACTTTCTATGTAAAAAACGTTAATTATAAGTGTTGATACATAAATTTTAAATAATAATCCTAACTTCATCACACTTTGTATACAAAGAAAAATCTTGATTGATCTTAATTGAACTAAACTTTAAACTTCAAAATATACATTTAAACATCTTAATTTGGTTGCAGTTTACTTCACTAAACAATTTATCCTCGAAAATGCACATCTGGAATACACCCTCTTAAATGAGTATGTAGATGTGAATTTTAGAAATTATTCGTAAACACACTTATATTAAATTGAAGTATCTGGATGATCAGTGGCGCAACTATAGTCGGAAGAACACCTTTCTTTCGAAAATTACATTATATATAGGTCAAATCTTATATATAAAATATCTTAAACACCAACAAAGCAAATGGATACCTACAACACAATGAAAATGGTATATATATATATATATATATATGAGACTTACTAGCTATCAGATGCAATTCATTGCTGAAATATTTTGAATGCCTAAATTTGACATGAACTAATTGAGCAGAAGCTTGGTGACAATTGAATGTAATGTAAAAGTATACAAGGGATGTAAGATTGAATCTAGAGTTACTTTTTTTTTAGTTTTTTTATTCAATATTTGACATCCTTCATTACATTTCTTATTATGCCGCTATAAATGTCTAGACACATATATTATTAGTTAAAATTAAAAATACCACTTGCTTGTTGTTATGCATGTCAATCAGAAAAGGAAATTATCGCAGACATTGGCAGTTGGCTTATGAAAACAACTTCATAAAACAGAAACAGATCATTCAGAAAATTAATTGATTTTTTTTAAAAAAAAAAACATGCTTATAAACACAAAAGGATTCAAGGATAAAATCATACATATAAGAACATAACATAATAAACGTACTTTTATTTCTACATTACATATGATTAATACATAAATGAAAGTTGGTGTACCTTTAAAGGAGAAAAGACATAAAGTGACATTTGAAGTTGTCCCGAATTTTTAATAAGACATCTTAACTATGAAGATGTCCTATTACCCCCTGAACTATTCAGAACATATATTATTACATCATTTTTGGATCAATTCCAAATCTGAAATGGCAAGTGTAATCACACACCAAAAATCATTGTGTGAAACATGTTAATTCAATTTGAAATATTTTTTTCTTAACATTTTAAGTTTTTCTTTATTTCTTTGTCTTACTTTATGACTTATTTTAGTTTTATTATTTTTATTTTAATTTCTTTTCAATTTTTAATTTATCTTCCATCCCAACAATCAAGCTCCCTCCATTTTCTTTCTTTATTTCTTCTTCTTCACCTCTTATCTTCACCTAACCCCACACCCATATCAAGTTGAGCCCCTCAATTTTCTTTCTCTTTGTTTCTTCTTATTTGGTCAAATTTCTTACTTTCCAAAATTATACTATTTTTTAGACTTTGTTGAGTTATTGATAACAAAACTAATTATTTTTCTAAGAGAGATCAAAATTTTGAAGGTATGATCATTTAATTTATCTCATATTTCATATAAATTCAAAACTAGAAATGATAATTTTGAAAGCATAAGAATTCTCCGAAAAATTAAAAATTTTAATTAGAATTTGGATTAAAAAACTAAATAATGTCTACTAATCATCTTGAAATCTAATAAGTTTATCACATTTTTCTAAATGTATTAAAATATCTAGATATAATTTTAAAATTAAAGAGAGTTAAACTAATAGTAGAATAAAAGAGAGATGGAACTGTGGTAAAAATTGAAATTGAAAGTGAAAAGTGAATGAAGATGACAATGAATTATTGAAGAAGAAGGAAGAAAGAAAAAGAAAAAAATAACAAGGACAAAAAGTTAAAATAATAAAAAAAATTAAAATATATATTACATAGTAAAATTCTTGTAAAAATAAAATTATATTCATTTTTTAGTTTGTTCACGCTCTTTAAGAGAGTCTATACACTCTCCATGCCAGGTAGACAAAAATGATGAAATAATATCAGTTCAGGATTGTTTCAAGGGGTAATAGGACACTTGCATAGTGTAGGTGTCTTTTTAAAAATTCGGGATAACTCCAGGTGTTACTTTATGTCTTTTCTCTTTTTAAATCTATAAGGTAGCTAAAGACATGTCATTCAGAAAGAACTTTGTAGCTAAAGCCATTTCATTCAGAAACAATATATATACTTTTTAAAAAAGACATCAAGTAACGCATAAATTTAATCGAATTTTCAAAAAGATATCTTAACTATACGGGCGTTCTACTCAGGGGCGGAGCTACATACCGTGAAGGGTGGTCAGTTGACCACCTTTCGCCGGAAAATGAAATCTTATGCATAGGCAATATACTCTTTGTTATTTCATTATATAAATAAATGCACACACTAAATATCAGAGGAGGTTGATAGTCTAGTGGTAAGTGTGTTCAGTTCAGTGCCAAATCTGCAGTTTGATTCTTGTTGAGGCAAATGTGCAACAACCATTTTTAAGTTTAAAGAAAAAAAATGGGAAATGAATATGTCATTTTATTTCAAACCCACTTACTGGTAATAAATATATTGCACACCCAGTAGCTAAAAAAATTTACTCTTCCAATTTTGAATACCCTTGACAATCTTGAACTGATATTATAACATCATCTTTTGTCCATTTCACATAAAGAGAGTGAGAAACCTAATATAATTAATATAAAATAATTCTGCAGATTAAATAAATTGTTACTTCACCATAAATATCTTATATAGTTTAAAAATTGTCAAATGTTGTGGCTATAATACCTTTTCGGAACTTACAAATTCATAACTTCTGTTTCAAAATCTAAAGTGTGAATTCACATTCAAAATTTGAAAATGACGATAAAAATTGAGATAGAAGGAATAATATTTATCGTTACAGATATGCATGATGCATAACTTATGAAGCAACGTAATATTTGCGTACACCGAGGCCATGTGTAGATATATGATAGTCACCGCTAAAATAAACTAATTTTTTCCTTAAACTTGGAAAAGGGTCAAAAATATTTCTGAACTATGCCATATAGATTTCTTCTGTCTAATGTTATATTTTACGATTAAAAACACTCTGCCATTATTACAAGAGATCACAAATACCTCTCAAGAGTTAGCACCCAAAAGTTTTAATGATGTGGCTAGCCATATGGACTTGTCCCTCCACTTAAGCTGCCATTTAGTGGAGGGACATTAAAAGACTAGTCATTGTTCTTTTTATATTACTATTTTCATTCATTTTTTAATTGTCATAGTTTTCTTTTACTACACTAGTTGACTTTTAATTGTCATGATTTATTTTTTAGAGTCAAATTTTAGAAATTTTGACTATATTTTAAGTGTATTTTTTCATCATTTTGGTATGCAAAAAAATTGCAATTTCTAGTACTTTTGTTATAGTTTTTTAATATTTAAATTATGCTTAAAATATCAAATTAATGTAATCTAATTTAACTTTGAAGTTAGTCGAATTGACTTTCTAGAAGCGCAACATGACAAATAAAAATAGACGGAGGGAGTAATAACTTTGACTAAGACTTTATGATGTACTTTTTTGTATAGCTTTGACATTTTTTATTTAAAATAACGATAAATGTATCCTAGTTTAACTTTAAAAATTAGTAAAATTACCTTTTGATAAATATAACATAATAATTAAAAGTGGGCCGCAGAAGTATACTTTTAGGAGAGAAATGAGTAAAAATATACTTTTTGTAGGTAAAATTATTAAATAATTTAAAGGGATATCCTTTTTGTTTTATACAATTTTGATTTTTTAAAAAAATCAAGTCAGAAAATTTTAATGAAAAATCAATTAAATAGGTTTGACAATTGTGTAGGTAAAATATTTATAATTGGGTGACTTTGAGGTTGTGAAAAAGAGTTGAGTGACTTTCTAAGAAAAAACTCTTAGTTGAGGGATCATGTGAGATATTATCTTCTTAATGTTAATGAGTATATGCACAGACCTCCTCAACATATGATTCAATTATAGTGGACCTCCAAGGTCGAAGCTACCCGAGGGGCAAGGGTGTCAAGCTACACCCCTTCGCAAAAAAAATTACATTGTATATATTTCTTTAGCATGACGTGTTACAAAAAACGAGAACACAATGACAAAAACAGAAATGGAGAATAAAAGGTATTCACACTCATATTACTGGTTGAAGCGACATAAGTAGAAAATATAAGAATGCTCTAATTATACATCAGAACTTGCTTCCCGTTTGGTATGCGATATGGTATCATGATATGGAATTATGAAATGCTATCATGATATGGAATCATGAGATGAAATTGAAGTTTTGTTTGCGTTGGTGTGACATTTTAAATTAATAAAAATATATATTGTATGTCACATTATATATCATGTTATGTCTATTGATGAACATTACATTTGTGCCTCTATACTCTCATCAATTGTGGAAGAAAGTGATTGTTAGTTTTGAGTAACTTATATAACCACCAACTCTTCATTTCATCTATTATTCTATATCTATGTCTTGTAACTTACATAACATTTGGGCCATTCATTTGGAAAATTAACGATCCACTATCTCCTATTCATTGCAAGAAAGAATTCATCACCCATAAATTTGTAGTCTTCATTTGTGTTTGGTTACAAGAAGAAACAAGAGAAGTATGAGAAAATATAGAGTGTGAAAGATGAGTAGTATAATATTGAGATTTGTGCAGTGAAAGAGAGAGTTGAGACACAGAAAATGTTCTAAGTCTTCAACTATATTCACTATACAAAAGGGAGTTTTATTTGTTGTAGGAATGTTTTCTTTTGTGGAGCTTTGGGCTCTTCACCTAATCTAGAGTTATTTGAGTTATAAACTGTTGTTGAACTGTTGTATCGTGGAGGGAAAAAGTCAAGAGTTATACTGCTGGACCAATGTTATTATGCCACACTGGGCTTGAATCTCCTTAAAGAGAGCGAGATATTCGTATTTCGGCCTAAAGATTTGTTTATACATTTTTGTTAATTTTATTTCAACTGTAGTTTATTATATTTGTTGTATATTACACCCACAATTTTAAGGAGATTCATGTTTTGTTACAATTTGGAAAAATGTTGGATATCAAGATAGGGCTCACAATATCTGTCACGCTCTAAGCTACCCCTGATACGTGGATACGGAACCTAGGACCACAAGTGATCCCAATCTAACCTTGCTGACAAGATCATGAGCATACTTAAGATAATAAACTTAATGCGAAAGCTAAATCATAATTTAAACTGAAAAGATGGGGAATACCAATATACTATAACTGAGATAAATGAAATATGATGAGTTTAATACAAAGAAGTTACTAACTCAACAATAAGCTTAAAGTATCTACGTCTCAAATAAGCCTCTAAATGACTAAGAATAATGGGAAAAGCTCCAACTAAGCCCGGCGAAACTTGAAACTAAAAGACTAAATACTAAGAAGTAACTCATGACTATTGTCCTCGGTGAATCAGGGCTCACCACTGAATCTGCTAAACTTAAAATAGGGAATTGATCTAAGCGTGATCTGGATTTTGAGAACCTGAACCTGCATCACGAGAAGATGTAGCGCACGTATGTGTTAGTACTTGGAAGGTACTAAGAATGTAGGATAGAATAAAGCTGAAATAAAACATAATTGAACAAGTACAAAAAAACAAGTATAATAATATGAACATGATATACTAACTGAATGCAATGACCAATTTATATCATGCTGAAACTTAATACTAAATATTCTAATAATGGTCAATACAAAAGAGTCAGAGTGAACTGTGGGACCTACTAATTACTGATAATAAAGTAAGATGATCTAAATGTGTAGTCCGATATATACACCCCATCGAGAGGACCCCATATACCCTGTTAGAGGCATAAAAACATGCTGACGTGATCACTAAACTGATTGCCCAAAAAGGGGACTTACAACCTACTTGGCTAGTAGATCTGGGGCCAATTAGGTATGCAGAATCCTAGTCCAACTCGCTATTTTGCTAATCCCAATGAATTATGTTTAACTTATTATGATTGAGTTCCTGTAAATGTTGGATAGCTCAAAAATTAACATGCAAAGTGAGAATGCAACATTTAATCTGATAATTATGCATTAATAAATGAGACATGTATAATTGAAGAACTTAAATATCTAACCTAGGATGTGTAATTCAAGAACTGAAGAAATACATAGCTAGGGTTCTGAAATTCATGTGATAATTTGAACAATAACTTTACAATTTAATTTGGAACATATATTTAATAAATTCATCAACTTCTATCGAAGTTCTAGAAACCCTAGGTTTAATCATGATAATAGAATCCATAACTGACTGAAAACTAGGAACCCAATGGATGAAAGGAACCCACTAGTGAAATTCCATATGATGGTGACGAAATTCACGGAGAAATATTCATATTTTGGGGGCAGGAGCTGTGGGAACCTTGCTAAGTTCTTGACTAGGGTTCTTGACCTTTGTTCCTTTCGTGCTTCTAATTTTCTATGTTTTTGACTAATGATTTGACTTAAACTGACTAAAATCTTATGATTTAGGATCAAAAATACGTATCTTAGGGTTTAAATGAAGTAGGAGAATACCAAAAGACCCCTGAGTTAATTGTTGTCGGACCAAACGATGACCTGGACAGACGGTCCATCGTTCCATCGATGGTCCGTCGTTTGGGTCTATTCGACAATCCTTTACTAAAACGGCCATAACTTTTTACTCGAAGGTCTGATCTTAGACAGTTTGGTGGCAGTGGAAAGCTAATTCAATTATCTATTAGTGGGTATGCCATAGGACACCATTTAATTTTGTGCTAAGAGTTATGATCAATCGAATTTTACCCAACTGTATTTCCCCCTAACTGTCTACTAATTTCCATTTATGTTCAAACCTACAGACAATAGATCAAATGACATGGTCAACCGTGGTTCGTATCAGAGAGTGGGTGAATGGGATGTTGATGACGATCACATACTACAGATCAAAGTCTGACCTACGAACTGTAGCTTCGTCCATCAATCAGGACTTAACCAAATTTTCCTAGGCTGAGATTTTGGGGGTTTCTGACAATATTAACGGATTTGCAGGATGGACCGTTGGTCAGGCTACGGTCTGTCGATGTCCACCATTTGTTGCACCTGTAGATTTTTCTTAAAGATGGTTTTTGGTGTGTTTTGGATACGGGGTGTTACATTATCTCCCCCTTAGGACTATTTGTCCTCGAATGAAGACTAAACTAGCTGGATTAGAGGGAGAGAGTTGAAATCCCTACTACTAAACACAGAGTACTGAGTCTCTGAATTATTTGAGTTCCGAGAACATGCAAATACGCTAAAATGCAAGCATAACTGAGGGAACATGATTCTAAGACTTAATTCACGCATGAATGACTCGAAAATTGAAAAGGAACTATTACCTCAATCTTGAGT
This sequence comes from Solanum lycopersicum, assembly GCF_036512215.1. Taxonomy (NCBI): domain Eukaryota; kingdom Viridiplantae; phylum Streptophyta; class Magnoliopsida; order Solanales; family Solanaceae; genus Solanum; species Solanum lycopersicum. The sequence continues at coordinate 5,972,712 of NC_090809.1, forward strand.
GGAATCAGAAGGAAAAAGGTAAGGATACTTGGCTTCATGGCTGCCTTTGCTTCCCAAGTAGCTCCCTCTACGGACTGACACCTCTACAAAATCTTGACTGAAAAAACTTCTTTATTTCTCAACCTTCTAACCTGACGGTCAATAATCTCAACTGGTACATCCATATAAGAAAGACTATCTTTCCCCACCACACTTTCTAATGGAACTACAGAGGCTGGATGACCCAAACACTTCTTCAAGAGTTATATATGGAAGACCGGATGCACTGCTGCTAATTCTGCTGGCAACTCTAACTCATATGCCACCTTGTCAATCTTTTTCAAGATCTTGGAAGGCCTACATACCTAGGAATGAGCTTCCTTTTATTGTCAAACCTCATCACCCCATTCATAGGTTAGACATTCAAAACACCCAAACCATCAACTTGGAACTCTAGTTCCTTCGTACTTACATTTGCATAAGATTTCTGAAGACTCTAGGCTGTCTTGAGCCTATCTCTAATGAGTTGGACTTTCTCCATATCATAAATGACTGAATCTGGCCCTATCAAAGCTGCTTCACGTACTTCAAACCAACCAATAGGAGATCTACATCTATGCCCATACAAAGCCTCACAATGGGCCACTTGAATGCTGGAATGGTAGCTATTATTGTAGGCAAACTCAATAAGAGGAAGGTGATTATCCCAACAACCTTTCAAATCTATCAGAAATGCTCTCATATCCTCTAGGGTGTTAATGGTACGCTCTGTTTATCCATTTGTGTATGGATGGAATGTTGTACTAAGGTTAACCTGAGTAACAAGACTTTTCTAAAATAACTTCCAGAAATGAGAGGTAAACTGAGGACCTCTATCTGAGATTATAAATAAAGGAATCCCATGCAACCTCACAATTTTATTAATGTAAAGCTTGGTATAGTCCTCTGTTGAATCTACAGTCTTGACCGCTAAGAAGCGAGAAGACATAGTCATTTGTCGACTATCACCCAAATTGAGTCATGTTGTCTTCGAGTACGAGGTAACCCTTTAATGAAATCCATATTTATAACTTCCCACTTCCAAGTAGGAATATCGATCTATTGAGTCATACCTCATGGTTTCTGATGTTCTACCTTGAATTGCTGGCAATTGGGGCACTTACTCAGAAAGTCTTCTATATCCATATTCATGTCGTTCCACCAATAGACTTCTCGCAGATCACGGTACATCTTAGTGTCACCTGGAAGAATAAAATACCTGGAGTTATGGGCTTATGCAAGAATGTGCTATCTCAACTCGCCTACATAAGGAACACACAATCTACCTTGGTATCGAAGTACAACATCTCCCCATTTGGAGAAAACCTTCACTTTCTGATTGGGGACTGCACCCTTAAGTTCAAGCAAGATGGATCATTGTCTTGCTTTTCCTTAACCTCCATTACCAAAGAAGATTCTGCCCTATTCTGAACTATTACACCATTGTCTGATATGCTCTAAAGGCGAACTTCGAAGTGAGCAAGCCTATGAACATCCTTCGCTAGCTCCTTATGTTCTTCCTAAACATGGGCTTCACTACCCATAGATAATATGCTAAGAGCATCTACTACTACATTCGCCTTACCAGGATGATAATACACACTAATATCATAATACTTAAGGAACTCAAGCATCTCCTCTAGCTAAGATTCAACTCTTTCTGGGTGAACACATAATGAAGGATCTTATGGTCATTGAACACATCTACATGAAGTTCTATCGAAGTTTTAGAAACCCTAGGTTTAATCATGATAAGAGAACAAAGAACTGATTGAAAATTAGGGACCCAATGGGTGAAAGAAATCACTAATGATATCCCACTTACCTGGTGATGAAATTCACGAAGAAATATTCAGATTTCGAGGTTAGAACTTCTAGAATCTTGTTGAGTTTTTGACTAGGGTTCTTCGCCTTTTCTCCTTTCTTGCTTCTAATTTTCTAAGCTTTTGATTAATTACTTGTCTTAGGTGAGTTTTAGTTATGTTTCTAGTCATAAAATGACTAAACTCTTATGATTTAGGGTCAAAACGAAGTATCTTGCGGTTTAAACAAAGTAGAAAAAGACCAAAAGACCCCTGAGTTAATTCTTGTCGGACCAAACAATGACCTATAAAGACGGTCCGTCATTCCATCGACGGTCTGTCGTTTGGGTTTGTTCGACAGGCCTATAGTAAAATGGGCATAAATTTTTACGTGGAGGTTTAATTTTAGCAAGGTCGGTGGATATGGAAAGATATTTCAATTATCTATATGTGGGTATGTCATGGGACACATAATTAATTTTTCAAAGAGTTATAATCGATTAATTTGACCCAACTGCATTTCCCCCTAAATTGTCTGCTAATTTCCATCTATGGTCAGACCTACCGGCCATAGATAGAATGACGGTTCCTGCTGGTCAGCCGTGTTTTGTATAAGAGAGTGGGTGAATGTGTTGTCGATCATCAGTCACAAACTATGAACCGTAGTCTGATCTACGGACCGTAGGTCCGTTCGTCGATCAGGACTTGACCTAATTTTCCTGGGCTGAGATTTTTGGGGTTTCTGACCCCATTGACGGATGTGAAGGACGGACCGTGGGTAAGGCTATGGTCCGTTGATGGCCACCATTGGCTGCACTTGCAGATATTTCTGAAAAGCTTATTTTTGTCTGTTTTGGATATGGGGTGTTACATCATTATTCTGCTCAAACATCGCTCTCTTTAAGAGATAGAAGAGAATATGTGTACGGTAACTATTTTTCTATTTGATCAAAAGTGGAGAAATGGTAAAGAAAAAAATTTACCTTGTATTTTCAGGAATAAAGTGAATCTACTTTTCATGAAAAAACGATATTTAAATTCTTGAAATAGTAGGGGTTCATGAAATAAAAAAAATCATTGTGAAATTGTAATTTTTGAATCTTCGAGAAAATGCTCTAAAAGAGTGTTACAAGTACATATATATTAATTGTGGAATAAAACACATGTTATTATTCGGCTATAATGTGATGATTTTTAGATTTAACATGAGAGTTTTAAATAAATTATGAAAACCATTTAAGTAGTTATTTAACATGAAATGTTATGTTGAGATAAATTTCATTCTTCAAATGAAAAAAGAACCATAAAACATGTGATGAAATTTTCCTTGTCAAGTCACATAATATGGAAATAATTATAAAATACAATTTTGTTGGCTGTGTGAGTCTTGCGACTCCTTTTGATTCAATTATTTAAGAAAGTTGTGATAAATAAAAACAAATGGAGTTTGCTAGTCTTATAAAAATATGAGTTGTGACTAACAACTTGTCTTGATATTGTGTTTGTTGTACAAGTACTTTGAAGTTAGTAGCAAACTAGATGAGAAAATGTTTTTGGTGTTATTTAGTGGGATGAGAAGCAAATTACTTTTTGCCATCTCTATTATGAAGGTTGAAGTAAAAACAATAAATAAATTAAACTTCAACTAGTGAACAAATGAATTGAAACACTTTATTTTAAGAAAATAATTTTTCTAATTTTGATCAAATGTGAAAGCACCAATATAGTGGATGAATAAAAAATCGTTATTATAACGGTAAATTTAGACTCATGAGGAGAAAAACATAATATTGTTAGATCATATTGATCGTTGGTATACCATCAATGTTGATTGTGTTAAAACTTGTGATAATCTTGTAGATTCATGAACCAAGGCCTTTGAAAGATTAAGAGTCTGAAGCACATGGAGCGGGATGAAATTTGAAGCTCATAAATTCTTAGTCGTATATGAGGAAATCCAACTTGGGAACTACAGATCTTATAACCAAGCTCAATGAGAAGAAGAAATAATATGATTATTTTTTGTGAGATGCACTACTGTTAATTTAAACTCTTAATGAAAGCTTGTATCTCGTATGAGTGGGGTGTCAAATCATAGGAGCACCCTTGACAGATTTAACCTATGTGAATATGAAAGTATGTCACTTTCTATGACAATGGGCTTATTCTCAAAAACATTAATGATACCGCGATAACACAAGGTCTTAACGTGTTAGATATTAAAGCTTATGTCAACACATTCATTATTATGTGTAAGCTGTATTTTATTATCGTTAAGCATTCATAGTTCAAATCTGAGACCACTACTGACTCTGGAGTAAAGGTCATCGTTTTATTAACTAAAGGTTCAAAGCAGAGCATACCTTCATTATGCATAATAGTCTACCTTTAACTAAGTTGTGAAAAGCTCTCTTTTCTTAATATTAAAATGAGTGCGGGATTGTTGGTGTGTCATTTTAATATTAATTAAAATATATATTATATGTCACATTATATATCATGTTATGCCTATTGATAGACATTAATTTGTGCCTCTTTACTCTCATCAGTTGTAGAAGAAAGTTATCATTAGTTTTTAGTAATTTATGTAACCACCAACTCTTCATTTCATCCATTATTCTATATTTATGTCTTGTAACTTATGTAACATTTGAGTCATCATTTGACAAATATAGTATCCACTATCTCCTATTCATTTCAAGGAAAAATTCATCACCTATAAATAGTGTAGTCTTCATTTGTATTGAGATACAAGAAGAAACAAGAGAAATACAAGATAATATAGAGTGAAAAAGCTGAGTAGTATTATATTGAGGTTTGTGTAGCGAACGAGAGAGTTGAGACATAGAAAATTTTCTAAGTATTCAATTATATTCACTTTACAAAAGTGAGTATTATATGTTGAAGGAAGGTGTTCTTTTGTGGAGCTGTGGACTCTTCAACTAATCTAGAGTTGTTTGAGTTATACATTGTTGTTGGGTTGTTGTATCCTGAAGGGGAAACATCAAGAGTTATACTTCTAGACCAGTGTATATTATGCCGCAGTGGGATGAAATCTTCTTAAAGAGAGCGACATATTTGTGCCTCAGCCTAAAGATTCGTTTATACACTTTGGTTCGTTTTATTTCAACTTTAATTTATTGTATTTGGGATATATTACACTATCAGTTTGAATATGCGATATGAAATTTTGGTGTTGTATATTTTTTTATAAACATAAAAATCTTATAAGTCCTAAAACTATTAAAATAGACCCAATTGTTTATTCAATATTATCAAATAAACACAAAATTATAAAATCTCACAATAAATTTGTAATGACCCTCAAAGTGAAATAGGTCAAACTAGAGCTTCACATGTGTTTCATGAATTCATAATGTATTAAAATAATAAATTTTAGCATTAGAGGTAATGAGTTCAGTTTGATAAGTTTGGAAGTCAAACATCAAGGGACAACGAACATGTTCGACGACTAGATGTCTATGTGCTTGTGTGTGTATTTGTGTGTCTTTACATGTTTTTTGTATTTTTTTGGGGTTCTATTTGATAGGAGAGGATCCTAAGACCTAGATGAGAATTCTTAGGGTTTGACAACCGGGTACAACTCCCCATGGGACACCTTATGGGTACTTGAGGAGGACCCAAGACTTTGCAAGAAAACTGTCAAGCATTGACCAAATGGCGACCGTAGATGACGGGCAAGATTGAATGACGCCCCATCATTTGGGGGCATAGATCCACACTTAGTTATGGGATCTAAGCCCCAAAGAAATGACTCTCTGAACTAAATGATGCCTAACAGGATGGGTTTTTGTTATGAAACACAGTGATGACGTGGAGGAAAGCTAGAGTAATGATGTGGAGGACAACGAGGCTAAATTGGAAGATAATTTTATTCAGCCTAGAAGGAGTAATCGTGTGAAAATACCATCTAAAAGATTTGTTGACTTTGTGTAACAAAAATGTGGGGGTAAAGTGTGTGCTAAATATGCGGCAAGTGGAATAGAAAGTGTCGGATATGAATCTATTATCTCTAGGCGTAGTTTGTTTAGATTATCATTGTTGCATCGTATCCCTAAGTCTCGTCTCTATTTTCTTCTATAATTCTCTTCTCATCTCTTCTCTGTTTCTTCTTCTTTCCTTGCAGTTCTCTGTAATCTTAGTCTTTGTAATTTGTTCAGTAATTAATAGAATGATTAGTTGGTTGTTATTGTGTTTGTTTCAACCTTCATTCAAATGACGCCCAGTAGATGGGTCCGTCCGTCGTTTGGAAGCCTGCAAAAGTTGTCTCTGATTCGGCCATGCTTGGGGTGTTTTGGTTAATTCATCCCAAGTCTTTTAAAAGATATTGACGGTTGTTTTTGTTATTAATGTAGTAACCCGTATTTATAAGGTTATCCAATGAACAGATACATAAATAAGATGAAGAAGAAAATACATGTACAAGAATTAATCTGAGTCCACAGAATCTACTGTGTGTCCTTAGGAAATTTAACTCCCTCACTGTACCCAAGGTTATGGATTAATTTCTCCCACGATGAAACGGATTAAACCTGTTAAATAAATTGCGATACCTCAAACTTCTTTAAGTTCAACAAACTTAAGAACAACAACAAATCACACAGACTCAATCGATCAACACTTTGATTTTTATTTGAGAGAAAAATAAATGCAGAGAAGGAAAATTTTTTAGTATTTGAAAAAAACGAAAATTGACTTCCTTTTATAGCCATTTTCAGCAAGGAACATGTCTGTTCAGTGAAATTTATTTAGACCCATTTTATCCAGAAAGTTGTGTCTTTTGAAAAAAATAACAACTTTTAACAAAATTGGGTATGTTAGGAAAATAATGACTTTTTTGGAAATTAACAACTCTTCGGAAAGTAACGACTTTTCAGAAAGAGTAACAATTTTTCGGAATGTTACCGTTACCTGCAAATTTATAAGAGATAATTTTAACAAGATTTATTTGATTTAACAAAAACTGATTAAATAAATTTTGTCCAAAAAGTTTATCAATCAATCACATCATTTGCCAAATCCAAATCCGAAGCCGAGGCCGAGCGAGCAACGATGACGACGGCGCGAGGGCCCATCTTCTTCTTAGCTATTTAAGAAGTAATGAAAGTGTTTCCTTCTATAAGGACAACAATTTCCTTTTCTTTTGCCGAAATGGGAGAAATGACTTTTCATTTGCACTTTGCAAATGACTTTTCATTTTCCCTCCAAAGTAGTTCCCTTACTTTTCATATTCTCTCTTTTCTTTTCCCATTCACACTTGGTAAATCCCAACAATCCCCCACATGAATGGGGAAGGCTATTGTTAAAACATATGCATGAAAAAACTTGTGTGTCTTGTAGGTAAAGGTTAATCGTATATGGATAAGTAGGTTTCCCATTAAACATTCCATAGTGAACATATAACGGATATAGTCGGTCAATCGATAGATTTGATATCTTTGAACCATCGACTTTGGTGTATACCTAGACAACATATGTCACACAATCAACCCTTGAACTGTTCTTAGTTCTCATTGTTTTGTTCGTTTCAGCCATGAACACATCTTGGATAGTAAGTGCTTAAAGAACTGGCCTTACCGGATTCTCCTTGATGCGGCTTACACTTCACACTTACATAGGTGATTTCTAAATGTGTTATCCCATAGATACACCAGTTGATATTTCCTGTATCAAACGTAGAAACCATTAAAAAGTCCTTATGTCTTTATCCTGGTTACTAAACATTGTCTCATCATGAGAATGGACCATAAAATAATAGTAGTTTTTTCTTTTCCTTTGACATTGTTGAACCGTCATCAATGACTTTGTTTTATCTCCTTGAACCTAGATATTGGGATCTCCAGTCTTCTAGGTAGAGTTACCGCCACGATGACTTATTCTCGGCAATAGTCCAATTCCCGTGATGATTTCTCAACTCCCTCTCTAGTTAGGCCTTTTGTAAGTGGATCCGACACATTATCTTTTGACTTCACATAGTCAACTGTGAAAATTCCACTAGATAGTAGTTGTCTCACAGAGTTATGTCTTCGTTTTATGTGACGAGACTTGCCGTTATACATAATGCTTCCAGCCCTTCCTATTGCAGCTTGACTATCACAATGTATGCATATATGGGCCATTGTTTTGGGCCAAAATGGAATATCTTCTAAGAAATTCCGAAGTCATTCAGCTTCTCCTCCTGCCTTGTCTAAAGCACTGAATTCAGACTCCATTGTAGAGCAAACTATAAATGTTTATTTGGATGATTTCGAAGATATTGCTCCTACACCAATAGTAAAAACGTATCCACTTGTGGATTTTGTTTCAGTTGACCCATTAATCCAATTTGCATCACTATATCATTCAAGAACGGCTGGATATTTGTTGTAATATAAAGCATAGTTTTGAGTGTCATCTAAGTATCCCAAAACTCTCTTCTTGCCAACCAATGATTATGATTAAGAATACTTGTGTATCGACTAAGTTTACTGATAGCGCAAGCTATGTCTGGTCGTGTACAATTCATGACATACATTAAGCTTCCCGATACGCTAGCATAGTCCAATTGAGAGTGACTTTCACCTTTATTCTTTGCAAGATGAAGATTTACTTCAATTTGAGTCTTTGCCCTTTTAAAATTCAAAAATTTGAATTTTTCAAGTATCTTTTGAATATAATGAGTATGAGACAATGCTAGACCGTTAGGAGTTTCAAGAATTTTTATTCCTAATATCACATCATCAACTCATAAATCTTTCATATAAAACTTACTAGCCAACATACGCTTTGTAGCTTTTATATTAGCAATGTCTTTGCTCATTATAAGCATATTGTAACGACCCGTTTAGTCGTTTTGAGCAACAAACTGCAATTCTGGAAAAACTGGCAGAAGCGACGGACCCCACGACGGAACGTCATGGGCACGACGGACCGTCGCAGGGTCTTGTTTCAAAACACTTAGAAAATCTGAAATTGGGTACTGAAAATCGACTCTCTGAACTTTGTGACAGAATGGCAGGACGGACCGTCACAGGTGTGACGGACCGTCACAGACCCTTGGTGGAAATATTGGGTCTCTGAACCTTGCGACGACCTGCAGGACGGACCGTCGCAGGCACGACGGTCCGTCACAGGTTGCGCAAATCCCAGGCAGAATCGGATTTCCTTACACGTTTTAAGGGATGTTTTGGGACTATTCTTTCCTTAATTATAGATTTCATGGGTTTATATTAAAAACTCAAATTCTTGGGGGTTAAAAGAGGTAACCCTAAGTTAATTAGAGGGGTATTATTGCCATCTTTTATTCTTAATTATATACTAATTAGGGTAAAAGAAAGAGGGTTTGAATAAGAAAAATAGAAAGAACGAAGAGAGACAGAAAAAGAAAGAGAACGAGTAGAGAGAGAGAGAAACGAAGAGGATAGCAAGGATTTTGAGAAGATAGCTAGTTGATCGCAATTCTTCGGTGGAGGTAGGTTATGGTTATTTCATGCTACTCGTAGTAAACTCTTAATAGCGAATGATATGTGTTAGTAATATTGTAAACCTTCTATATGCTTAATTGTATGCTTGCATGAATGATGTGATTATGTAATTGTGAATAAATAAGCATGATGAAGCTATTGAATCCCAAATCTTGAAAAGAAACCCTAATCTACTTTGTTAATGATGATGCCTTGGTATAAAATAAGACTTGATGAACAAAAGTGGTGAGATTAGGGGATCGGGTGCCACGTTCCGGTACCAGGATAGAATATGGATCGGGTGTCATGTTCCGACACCAGGATAGAATATGGATCGGGTGCCACGTTCCGGTACCAGGATAGAATATGGATCGGGTGTCACGTTCCGACACTAGGATAGAATATGGATCGGGTGTCACGTTCCGACACCAGGATAGAATATGGATCGGGTGCCACGTTCCGGTACCAGGATAGAATATGGATCGGGTGTCACGTTCCGACACTAGGATAGAATATGGATCGGGTGCCACGTTCCAGTACAAGGATAGAATGAGGATCGGAGTGTCACGTTCCGACACCAGGATAGTATATTGAGGAGAGGAGTGTCACGTACCGACACGATGGGAATAAAGATAATGAATCTTGAAATATGTTAATATATCCAATCTAATGAACTAAATTCCCAAATGAGTATGATGAGGAGGTGTGAGTCCTCATTGATGTGCTTGGTGTTGTAACCAAGGGTTATGGTAACTGTAAATGCTGCATGCTAAGGATATTAGCTGATTTTATGATATTGCTTAATGCATACTGTTTTCTATTTTGAGTTGGCCGATGATATCTACTCAGTACCCGTGGTTTGTACTGACCCCTACTTTTATGTTTTTCTTCTTGTTATTTGTGGAGTGCAGCAAACGTGCCGTCATCTTCGACTCAACAGTAACTCAAGCCAGTCTTCGTCACACCGGATCTTCAGGGTGAGCTAACGCTTCTAGCTTGGACTGGATCTTCTCCTTCATGTCTTGATGCCTTGAACTTCCGGCATGGACTAGCTTCTTATGTATTTTTAGCTTCTTAGAAACTCTTAGAATTAGTAGTTTAAAGTAGATGTTCTTGTGATGATGACTTCCAGGTTTTGGGAATAATAGATGTTGAATATTGATAGTTATTGAATTGGTTTTTATTAATGAGTTTAAGTCTTCCGCATTACTTTCTTTTGTTATTACATTGAAATGTTAAGGTTTAGATTGGTTGGTTCGCTCACATAGGAGGGTAAGTGTGGGTGCCAGTCGCGATCCGATTTGGGTCGTGACACATATCATCTACATATAGTCAAAAAATAACTTCCTGATTTTGAGTATCTTTAATGTAAACACATTTATCACATTCATTGATCTTAAATCCATTTTACAACATGGTTTGATCAAACTTTGCATGCCATTGTTTTTGTGCTTGTTTTAGCCCATAAAGTGACTTAATAAGTTTGCACACTTTCTTTTCTTTACTAGGAACTACAAAACCGAATTTCAAGACCGTGTTTGTTTTCACATCCATTTGATGAATTTCAAGACCGTATACTGCAGCTAGTGCAATTAACATCCGAATTGATGTAATCCTAGTCTGAGGGTTTTGTAGTTCTTGGTAAAGAAAAGAAAGTGGGCAAACTTATTAAGTCACTTTATGGGCTAAAACAAGCACCAAAACAATGGCATGCAAAGTTTGATCAAACCATGTTGGCAAATGGATTTAAGATCAATGAATGTGATAAATGTGTTTACATTAAAGATACTCCAAATCAGGAAGTTATTTTATGCCTATATGTAGATGATATGCTTATAATGAGCAAAGACATTGCTAATATAAAACCTACAAAGCGTATGCTTGCTAGTAAGTTTGATATGAAAGATTTAGGAGTTGCTAATGTGACATTAGGAATTAAAATTCTTAAAACTCCTAACGGTCTAGCATTGTCTCAAACTCATTATATTCAAAAGATACTTGAAAAATTCAAATTTTTGAATTTTAAAAGGGCAAAGAATCCAATTGATGTCAATCTTCATCTTGCAAAGAATAAAGGCGAAAGTCAGTCTCAATTGGACTATGCTAGCATATTGGGAAGCTTAATGTATGTCATGAATTGTACACGACCAGACATAGCTTGTGCTATCAGTAAACTGAGTCGATATACAAGTAATCCTAATCATAATCATTGGTTAGCAATGAAGAGACTTTTGGGATACTTAGATGACACTCAAAATAATGCTTTACATTACAACAGATTTCCAGCCGTTCTTGAAGGATATAGTAATGCAAATTGGATTACTGGTCAACTGAAACAAAATCCACAAGTGGATACGTTTTTACTATTGGCGGTGGAGAAATATCTTAGAAATCATCCAAACAAACATGTATATCTCGCTCTACAATGGAGTCTGAATTCATTGCTTTAGACAAGGCAGGTGAAGAAGTTGAATGGCTCCGGAATTTCTTAGAAGATATTCCATTTTTGCCCAAACCAATGGTCGCTATATGCATACATTGTGATAGTCAAGCTGCAATAGGAAGGGCTGGAAGCATTATGTATAACGGCAAGTCTCGCCATATAAGACGAAGAAATAACTCTGTTAGACAACTACTCTATAGTGGAATTATCACAATTGACTATGTGAAGTCAAAAGATAATGTGTCGGATCCACTTACAAAAGGCCTAAATAGAGAGGGAGTTGAGAAATCATCGACGGGAATGGGACTATGGCCGAGAACAAGTCATCGTGGCGGTAACTCTACCTAGAAGACTGGAGATCCCAACATCTAGGTTCAAGGAGATAAAACAAAGTCATTAATGACGGTTCAACATTGTCAAAGGAAAAAAATAATAAAATATTATTATTATTTTATGGTCCATTCTCATGATGAGACAATGTTTAGTAACTAGGATAAAGACATAAGGACTTTTTAATGGTTTCTAAGTTTGATACAAGGAATATCAAATGGTGTATCTATGGGATAACACATTTAGAAATCACCTATGTAAGTGTGAAGTGTAAGCCACTTCAAGGAGAATCCGGTAAGGCCAGTTCTTTAAGCACTTACTATCCAAGATGTGTTCATGGCTGAAACGAAAAAAACAATGAGAACTTAGAACAGTTGAAGGGTTGATTGTGTGTTATATGTTGTCTAGGTATACACCAAAGCTCGACGGTTCAAAGATATCAAATCTACCAATTGACCGAGTATATCCGATATATGTTCACTACGGAATTCTTAAAGGGAAACCTACTTATCCAGATGCGATTAACCTTTACCTACAAGACACACAAGTTTTTTCATGCATATGTTTTAACAATAGCCTTCCCCATTCATGTGGGGGATTGTTGGGTTTTAGCAACTGTGAATGGGAAAAGAAAAGAGAAAATATCAAAAGTGAGGGAACTACTTTGGAAGGAAAATGAAATGTCATTTCCAAAGTGCAAATGAAAAGTCATTTCTTATAAATTTGCAGGTAACGGTAACATTACGAAAAGCTGTTACTCTTTTCGAAAAGTCGTTAATTTTCAAAAAGTCGTTACTTTCCAAAAAGTAGTTATTTTCCTAACAGACACAATTTTTTGAAAAGTTGTTATTTTTTTCCAAAAGAAACAACTTTCTGGATAAAATGGGTCTGAACAGTTTTCACTGAACAGACATGTTCCTTGCGGAAAATGGCTATAAAAGGAAGTCAATTTTTGATTTTTTAATCACTGAAAAATTTTTGTTTGTCTGCATTTATTTTTTTTCTCTCAAAATAAAATCAAAGTGTCGATTGACTGAGTTTGTGTGACTTGTTGCTATTCTTCAGTTCGTTGAAGTTAAAGAAAATTGAGGTACCGCTATTTCTTTAACAGGTTTAATCCATTTTATCTTGAAAGAAATTAATCCATAACCTTGGGTACAGTGAGGGGATTAAATTTCTTAAGGACACACAATAGTTTCTGTGGACTCGGATTAATTCTTCTATTTTAAATTTTTTCTGCTTCATCTTGTTTCTGTTTCTGTTTCTGTTCATTAACTTCATAAATACAAGTTATTGTAAGAATAACATAATCAACATCACTTCTACTTCTATTGGAACACAAGATTCCCCTTTTCTGTGGAAAAGGCCTGTATCAATAATTCGGATTTTACGTATGGACAATTTCTCAATATCTTGTTCATTCGCAACCAAAATATTTTCTTTGTGCGTTGGTAAAAAAAAAATTCTTTTTGGGGGAGAGATATTATTTCACAAATCGAGTCATATGCCGAATGAAAACACAGGAATGAACTAGACTAGGACTGATTCCCTGTTATCATTCTTTAAACGTATCTTTTATCTATTTTTCAAGCTTTTTCCATAGTATTAGTTGAAAGAAAACTTAATCATTCATTTTTATCGCCTCTTCTCAAAAAAATTTCTTTCAACCTTTTTTCTCTTTTCTCCCAAAAATATTTTGGCCCCTTTTTCCCAAAATCTTTTTTCCAAAAAAAAAAAGTCAGACAAGGGCATAAATAGAGGAGATTTTTTGGGAAAATGGAGAGAAATCAGGACCAATTCCAAAATTCAAAATTTTTCAATTCCCTTCTTCACAGATGAGATTGCTAACAGCTACAATTCGTACCTTTCTCAATGGAATGAGAATGGTTTTCGTCCAATTTTATGAGCAAAGGATGAAGATCTAAAACATAAAGACACCTGGATTTGAGTACGAGCGGGAGAAGAGGACGATGAGCGATTTGGTTGAGTCGCTGCTGGACTTCCCAATTTCCCGTAGTCTCGGTCGATTTTTTGGAGGACAAACACGTGCAGGTGTCGGGTGGGTTGTATGCATTTGGGATTGTTGTGCGCATAGTTGGTGTTGTGTTTGCTAGAATGGGGTTAGGCTGGGTTTTTCCGGAAAATAATGGGGGGAATATTGGATTGGGGTGCTGGAAGTAAAGGAAATTGGGGTGGGTTTTTTTTTATATTAAGTAAAGGCCCAAAATCGATTTGGTTGTGATATTTGGCTTTAAATAAATTAATCAATAAGCTTCTAAATTTTAACGAAATAACATGATCGACTTGATTATAAAATAAAAATAGTGAAAAACATAAAAATAGAATGAAATGCAAAATATTATATAACTAAACTAGCTAGTAAAATATTTAGACAAAGTAAAATCTTTCGAGACGATTTTCGAGTAATCATAAAATATACTAATCATATATATAATTATGTGAATCATATATATTATCTTAAAATTATAAAAGTGATGGGATTAATCTAAAATAAGTTACAAACATTTTAAACTTTATAAAATCTAATTATTTCTATTTGTTTAGAATTAAGAAACTCGATGATTAATTCATGTAATGGAAGTGCAAAATTGGGTGTCAACAAGTTGTATTGTGAAGTTGTCAATGTGTGTCTTGAAGATGTGCCGTCTAACTTAGGTATAATATGAATTTGAAGCATGATAGTGTGTGAATTCTGATTATTATGGCATGATTATGTGTAGAAACCAAAGTTTTGAATATGGTGGTTATGTGAAGAGTGTTCTCACATATACTCTCACACACACTTCGAATGAATGAATGAATTTAATTAATAAAAATGGGGGATTCTAGGGTAGACATCATTCGAGAGTAGAGATGAAGTGTCTAACACCAACCCTACTATTTTGGGGTGGACACTCTTTGTGAGTTGAGATGAAGTGTTCAGTAGCAACCTCCCTATTCCCAAGAGTTTTACAAAGAAATGTTGGAGGTTGGATACTCTTCATGACTTGAGATGTAATATAAGTAACCTCTAGAGATTAGTACATTTCGTGAGTTGTGATGTAGTACTTTGTAATCCCTTAACCTATAGCTACTGGATGTAATGAATGTCTAGAACTTTGTGGGGCCTTATGTTTAGCACCGAGAGGATTTGAAGAAGGGGTGGATCCTCCTCGTGAGTAGAGATGTTGTATACAATGTACCCTTTCGAAAGAGTACTCTTTGTGAGTTGAGATGGATTACTTATAAGCAATCTCCTTATTCCCTAACTATGCGCCCACATATGTTTAGCTATTGGATATCCATGTAAAGGATAAGAGAATGACCCTACCTAAGGCAAATGGGATCTTTCTTCGGTAGGGGTTAATACTGAGATTCCATGCCTAGCTCTCATGGTCTATGTTGGTTAAATTTAGCCCCCACAAATGAATGTAAATTAACTAAGTCTTCTTAATGGTGTACTACTTAGGGTAGGTGGTTGAATGAGACGCTACCTATCCATTGCAAAAGTAGACATTTGGAAGAAGTCTTGGTGTGTTCTTATATGAAAATGTATGATGGGTTACTACATGATGTTAATGAAGTAAGTTGACTTTATGTCTAATGTTATTGAAGCATATTGATATTATGTCTAAGTTTGATAAGTTTGATGAAGTTATGTAAATGATGAATGTGATGTGTCTAGTCTAGGGTGATTCCTAAGGGGCATTAAGTGGAATTAGTAGTATGGGATGCTACTTTCACATTGCACTAAGTGTAACTTGGGGGGTTGTCTTGGCGGATGGTCTTCATGTGAAGCTGTAGAATGTATGTATGTTTCCTCTAGTACATTTAGTAATAAATGTTGACTTGTTAAATGAAATGAAATATGCTTATATTTAGTATTCTTAAAGATCACTTAGGTGGGTATTGAAGAGGTTGTATTAGCGGTCTCTTTATGTCTTACCTAGGTGAGTATTATCTAGGAATTAGAGTTTATAATTCTAAGGTTACATAGGTTTGTAATCTTTTATTGAGGCTCAGAGTTTATGAAGTGGAGTTGAATCCTACAGAGGTGTAGGTCGTGGTTTTTACCCTTTATGAGTTGGGGTTTTTCGCGATAATATATTCTGTCATTATTTTATTTGCTTTACAAAACGTAGCTGCTCTAATATGCAAAGGAACATATAGCATATACATGTTCTTTAGGCAAATTTGGGAGTCACAATTCCTACAAAGTGAAGATAACAGGGACATGGAAGAATGAGAATGGAGAAACGAAAACACCTAGAAAAGAGTACAAAAAAAAGGAGTCAACAACAGGTGATTTAGTCGAGGACATGTGATTTGTTGAAAACAAAAAATAGTTTAATGAAAGACCTAGAAGAGAGTAGAAAGAAAAAAAGTAGTCAAGTAAAGGTTACTTAGTCGACGACAGATTATTTGCTGAAAAATAAGAAATAATGTACACATGTTGTGCGTTTTTAGAAAAGTAAACTTTACTTGCAGCAAAACTTTTAAAGAACATTTTTATCTCTTTTATATGATCTATACTTACGTAGGAAAAAAATTCTAAAACTATATTTATATATTTAAAAAAAAGAAAAATATAACAATAAAATAAAAATATGTTAAGAGCAGAGAGTTAGATGAGGTGGAGTATATTTTTATTTTATTTTATTAAACCGTTATGATAGAATTAATTTGATTGATCACTAGATTACACCCTGAAATAATTGAATCATGTTTTTCTTCATAAACATTTAATAGATAATTATATAATAATATAACTTGTGCCATTTCAAAATAAAAATTGATGACTCGTGTGATTTGTAAATCAACTATATAAACTACTAATATATCATCACATTTGACGAATAACGCAAGGATTATTATAGTATAAAATAATGACAGGTTGAAATTGCCAGACCTTTTCCTTTGATTTCTCACTTTTATTTGCGAAGTTAATCCAACAATAATTGCATATCTAATGTAATCTTGTCAGAAAGATTTGAGAAGAAAAGTTGATATGTTTGGGTTGGTATTATATGTATCGAGAGAGGTGGATGGTGAATACTAAAAACTCGACAGTTTCCATTGTAGAGGGTTTTTCCATGGAAAGGAGAACATGTAGGGTTTTACATGGTCCATTTGATATAATTCTAAGGATAAAACGACGTTAGTTGTGGCTTTGATTCTTTTTATCAAACTTATCTCTCCAGATTTGTTTGGAAAGCCAATAGCTATAGATGAAGCTACTCAAATAAAGTGAAGATCCGGAACAACTAGGGCAAAGGTTATACATGATCTAATGGAAAAGCTTCCAAATCATATAAGATTGCAGTTTGAGGATGGAAAATTTTGTAAGTTGAATGAGGGATCACTAGATTACACCCTTAAATGCTATAATCACTTTTCTTCTTTATCAACATTTAATAGATAATTATATAATAATATTACTTGTGGCATTTCAAAATAACAATTTATGACTCGTGTGATTTATGAATAAACTATATAAACTAATATATCATCACATTTCAATAATAACACAGATTATAATATCACAAAACAATGACTTGTTGAAATTGTCATACCTTTCCTTTCATTTCTCACATTTATATGCGAAGTTAATCTAACAATAATTGTATATCTAATATAATCTCGTAAGCTAGTTTTGAGAAGAAAAGTCGATATGTTTGGTTTGTGTTATATGTATCAAGAGAGGTGGATGTTGAATATTAAAAACTTGAAGGTTTCCATTTTAGAGAGTTTTTCCATGGACAGGATAACTAATGTAAAGTTTTTTCCATGGTCCATTGGATATAATCCTAAGGAGAAAATGACGTTAGTTGTTGTTTTGATTCTTTTTATCGAACCTATTGCTCGAGATTTGGTTGCAAAGAAGTCTTTGTTGTTTATAGCATCGGTAGATGGAAAGACAATAGCGATAGATAAAGTTACTCTTATTAAGCCATGATCCAGAGCAACTAGGGTAAAGGTTATTCTTGATATAATTGAAAAGCTTCCAAATCATATAAGATTGCAGTTTGAGGATGGAAAATCTGGTAAGTTGGATGAGGGATAACTAGATTACACCCTCAAATGGTTGGATCACTCTTCTTCTTTATCAACATTTAAAATATAACTATATAATAGTATTACTTGTGGCATTTCAAAATAAAAATTTATGACTCGTGTGATTTGTGTATTAACTATATAAACTATTAATATATCATCACGTTTGAAGAATAACACAAAGATTATAATATTATAAAATAATGATTGGTTTAAATTGGCATACCTTTCCTTTTATTTATCACATTTATATGCAAAATAAATCCAACAATAATTGCATATGTAATATAATCTCGTAAGCTATATTAGAGAAGAAAAGTCGATATGTTCGGATTTGTGTTCTATGTATCGAGAGAGTTGGATGGTGAATGCTAAAAACTCGAAGGTGTCCATTGTAGAGATTTTTTCCATGGACAGGAGAACCATGTAGGGTTTTTCCATGGTCCATTGGATATAATTGTTAGGAGAAAACAATGTTAGTTTTGGTTTTGATTCTTTTTATCAAACTTATCTCTCCAGATTTGTTTGTAAAGAATTCTTTGTTGTCTATAAATATCGCAATAGTTGACTAAGTTCTGTTTAACAAGACTTAGGAGATTTTGAAAGTCTATAATATCGCAATAGTTCATTGAAGAATTTTGTGCACTTACATATAGAGAAGATTAAAACATGATCAAGAGTTTGAGAGAGTTTTTATATTTATTGGGGAGTGCCGCGAGTTTGTGAAGAAATAGTTGTAATATTGTAATTATGAATTTTGATTACAATTAAGTATGTGTGTAGGATTCGTCTAAAAAGTTTGAGAAACTTTACGGATGGTAGAAAACTTATACCTGGGGGGTTGTATCATTGGTAACTAGGAATTATAGTTTTTAATTTCTTAACTAGGAATTAGAGTTTATAATTCCTTAGGTTACATATGTTTGTAATCTTTCATTGAGGTTCAGAGTTTATTCAAGTGGATTTAGATCCTAATGAGGTGTACAACATTGTTTTTACCCTCTATGATTTGGGGTTTTCTCGATAATATTTTGTGTCATTATTTTATTTGTTTACAAAACGTAGATGTTATAATCTGCAAAGTATCAAATAGAATATAGTTGTTCCATAGACAAATTTCGGGGTTAACAGAGTGAAAATTACTGGTACATGGAAGAATGAGAATGGAGAAATGGAAAGACCTAGAAGAGAGTAGAAAGAAAAAAAGTAGTCATAGACAAGTGATTTAGTCGAGAACATGTGATTTGCTAAAAACAAGAAATAGTGTAAACATAAAGACCTAGAAGAGAGTACAAAGAAAAAGTAGTAGTCAAGGGGACAAGTGATTTAGTAGAGCACAGGTCATTTACTAAAAAACAACAAATAGTGTACACATTTTGTGCGTTTTTAGTAAAGTATTTTTTACTTGTGGCAAAACTTTTTTAAATAACATTTTTATTTCTTTTCTATGATCTATAAATAGGAAAAAAATTCTAAAAATATATTTTAATATTTAAAACAAAATAAGAAAAGTATAAAAATAAAACTAAGTTATGAGTAGAGAGTTAGATGAGGTGGAGTATATTTTTATGTTATTTTATTAAAATGTTAAGATTTAATTCATTTGATTGATCACTCTTCTTCTTTATCCATATTTAATGGATAATTATATAATGATATTACTTGTGCCATTTCACAAAACAATTTACTAATCATGTGATTTGTGAAGTAACTATATAAACTACTAATATATCATCACATTTGAAGAATAATTCAAAGGATATAATATAATAAAATAAATACTGGTTGAAACTACCATACCTTTTCCTTTGATTTTTCATATTTATATTCTAAGTTAATCCAACAATAGTTGCATATCTAATATAATCTCGTAAGCTAGATTTGAGAAAAAAAGTCGATATGTTTGGGTTTGCGTTATATGTATCAAGAGAGGTGGATAGTGAATACTAAAATCGAAGGTGTCCATTGTAGAGAACTTTTCCATGGACAGGAGAACCAATTAGGGTTTTTCCATAGTCCATTGGATATAATCTTAAGGAGACAACAATTTTAGTTGTGGTTTTGATGTTTTTTATTGAACTTATCTCTACAGTTTTGTTTGCAAAGAAGTCTTTGTTGTCTATAGCTCGACAGTTAGAAAGCCAATTGTTATAGATAAAGCTACTCAAATATGCCAAGACACGCACAACTAGGTTTAAGGTTATACTTGATCTAATGGAAAAAATTCCAAATCGTATAAGATTGTAAGAACAAAGATCAGGTAATTGTCGTTTGATCTTTAAAATAAACTAAATAACAAACAAATTGATGATACAATTAATTTTTCTTCGAAAGGTACTATCAATAGTGAAAAATATCAAGGTGATGTGAGAGATATATTAAATGAAAAAAGAATGGTTGATCAACAATTGGTTGTTGCCAATTCTGAGCAAAATCATACACACACTCAATTGATGTTGTTACAAGTAATAGTGATGTCCAAACAATTACTGAATATGAAGGGAAAATATCAAGAGTTGGGGTTGATACGCGCCGCGAGTTAGTTCAGGCAAAAAATAAATGGAGTCAGGACACAAACTAATGGATACACTTGGCGATATTGAAGATGCTAAAAATTCTGGGAAGCATGTTTTGCAAGTTGAAACGAAGATGTAACTAAAAATTGGACGCAGACTGCACACAAAAATTCAACTAGTAATTGAAGCATTTCACTGACTAGTCAAACTAATTCTCCATGTAATTGAATAGGGTGTGAATGAAAATTCTCATGACAGTGAAAAAAGACAAGATATTAGTAATGTCTCAAGAGACCTATTATGTTCGAATAACTTTGATGCTTTATCGAACTACTAGAAATTCGTCGTTTGCCGACCGAAAAAATAGTTTGAATGTAGTCGGAAAATGGAATTTTTTGATGACTTACTGACTAATTTTGGGTAGTCGACATATTGAACGTCGTAAAATATTTAGCGGCTACAATAGTCAGAATTTGCCGATTACCGTAGTCGAAAAATACAAAACTAGTCCTGATCATTAACTATCTAAATGGACGACTACAGTAGTCCAAATAATATTAAAATAATAGTTTATTAATTAAAAAAATTCCAACTACAGTTGCCATAGAATTTAAGTAATTAATTATTTAATTAATATATCTTCCCACTACAGTATAATCATTTACGTATTTTTCTGAGTAGTGTAGTCAGAATATGTAATTTATTAAATAAATAACTAGGTACTCTCCAATTGATGTAGTAGGCAATATTAATTTTTTTTTGAAGAAGTCAGGTCATTTTGCTGATTACTGTGGTAAAAAAAATGCATTTTTATATAGAATTTTTTTTACATGATACACCACCTGTTAAAATATATTACCATCCATTCGTAAAATTTTAACAATAAAATCAAACATCAAATACATTCCTAATCATTAAAATTTTTATTCAATATAACTAAATTTAAAAGTTCAAGCATCACCCGAAGAAAGTCTAATAAGTATTAAACTGTTATTCAAAACAGAAGTAAAGAGTTTAAAACAAGTCTAAATCTCATAGAAAATGTTCAAAAATACTAAATAAATTTCTTCCCAAGAGTGAGAAGTTGAAGAACAAAACAACAATGGCAATGAATGAATTGAGGAAGGTTGTACTCCAAGTCCATAAATTTTACCTTTATTCACACCTTCTGCCATATTTTTTTCTTCCTTCTTCCATATTTATCCATATATATCATCATATGACAGTTGTGTCGTGGAACCAGCCTCAAATATAAATCGTGTTTCACTCCGTTCATGCAAACCTCTTTCAAATGAATCAAATCACTAGAAAACTACTATTTATGCGTCATAACATATTAACCAAAACATTACTTTTAAGAAACAACAAAACAATTCAACCATAGGGCATAGTCTTTTACAAATTAATAATGACCTCTTTAATAACTTGGGAACAAAATATAAAATAAGCAACAGAATAACAAATTTTGTTATCATTATATCCTATTGACAGATTCTATGAAAAGTTGAAGTAGTAAATTTGACATAGATCCACCCTCTTTAGTTGCTAAGGTAGTGGTTACCAAAATATAGCATCGATAAATGAATTATGGCATTGAGGATCAGAAGCCATAATTTAATGAAGGAAAATCATTATTTAATTTAAAATTGTGGCACCATCAATGATTAAAAATGTGTTTTTTATTAACTTTTAAAGTTCATTAATGATCTTCATTGATTATGGTGTGGTTTTAAATCAAATGGTAAATTGTCTTTATTTAATTTCCAAATAGAAGAAAGAGGAGAGAAAATAAATTTGAAAAAGAAAAAAAATGAAAATGATAAAAGCATTTGATTGGCGTTTTAAAAATGAAAAACTTGCCTAAGCCTCTCTCAGTCGGGATTGACACTTCCAGAGGAGTAGGAGCTACATTGTTGGCATCTTCTGATGTCGGAGCAACAACCAATAAGGATCGCAAAATTTAATCAGTTGAACAACTAGTACTTGATCTCCGCAACCCTATTCTTCGTGAAAACACTTCTCTCAAACATTCAAAGGTTTATTCTTCTAATTTAGAGGCTTACCCTTATGTTTCGTTTACTTTCATATCATTTTATTATTTGTCTTAATTCATCGTTGCATGATTCTGTATAATTTCAATTCTTGAATATGGTGAAGTTAGGTAAAATTGAGGATTTTAATGACTATTTAATGCTAGTCACACTAAGGTTGCATAACTAATCAACTAAAACAACATCAGTATTCTACTTGATAAAATTGGACAAATGAAACTTTTTAACTCTAGCATCTCCGATCCCTAGGAAATCATAACTATAATTTCGTCATGTTGAGCAGTTGTTCAATATAATGTCGTTTTCACTGTAACAATACAACTTACCTAGTTTAGCTACATCTAGCAAAATGAATTTGCACTAACATGGGTAGGAAAGTAAAACTCTCATGTATATGTGAAAAAGATCATACTTTAGCTATATTTATTATATGTCTCCGAACAATATTGATCATGTTTCAAACTTGTATCACGGTAGAATCTAACAGTGAATCATACTGAACTAACAATTTACAGATAGTCTATGTGCCTATTGAAGATTTTTGTTATAATAAGTGCATAAGACAATCCCAAGAATCAAACTTATAATATCTAAACAACTTATGATCGATTGTTTATATTTTTCCTCTACTCTGGCATAAACCCACATTTTGTATCAACATAAATATTCAGCAGGGACCCAAGTCCCAACCTAAATGTCATGTAGATTATGTCTTGCAATCGGATTCCCATTGTCTAGTGGTATAAGATCAACAATTTTTTTGTACAAATAACAAAAAAGAGGATAGAATGTGAGTATTAACTTAAATAACTTTAGATTAGTCTTTTTAATGACTCTTTACTTTGATAAATGAAAATTCTTTATTTACCAAAAAAAATTAACAACATTTTTATCAAACAGATTTAATGAGGTAGTGGCATAATCATAGGGATGTTTTGATGTCTAACTTGACGTTGAAGTTGATGAAGACACAAAAATTGTAAGATCGTGATGTACTTGAGATATTGTTCCATTGTGTTTGACACAATGTGTGTTAGAAAGAAGACAAGTAGTAATTGACTGTCAATCTTTTAGGCGCCTCTCCAACAACGTTAATTCTTTTGGAGTAATTTATAAACGACACAGTGAAAAGTATAAAAAACAAAAACCAAAACCAATACAATGCAGTACTTATAAGACCTAAAATGGAAGATGAATTGAGAAGCCATGATTTTTTTAGGAAAAGCAAACAACAACAACATTCATTCATTACTAAGTCTCATCATCTAATTCGAGAGATAAAACCTACCTAGTATAAAACATTCAGTTGGTTTAATTAATATTGTATAGTATTAAATTTAATATGCAGTTACCCATCAGATTGTTTCTTTTTTAGAAATGACTCACAGTTTTTAGTGCAAATTAAAAACATATTAAAACATATAATTATACATGAAAGAATTATAAGAGACAAAAACTGCAAAAATATTTGTTTAAAAACACTACGAAAAGTATTACTTTCCTTTCAATCTCATTTAATAGGAATTTTGATTTAAGTATTCTTCTAACGACTAGAAGGTGTCTTTTTAATGAGTCATTTTTGTAGGTTTTCTCTTATGTGTTAGATGTTGGTACCAACACTGTGACATATATTGACACTAATTCGACAGAAGGGCTAAATATAATTGAACTCCCTTCTACATATTCTTCTACTATCATACTAGTATACTTAATTAACCCATTAAGAAATCGAGCTCTTTAAGAATTTTAAGACAAAAAAACACAAATCAAAATCATCAACAAGAAAAAATATAATGAAATAAAAAAAATGAACGTAGATATCAACCCAACTAAAAGTCTCTCTCCGTACAAATTTAGAATTGCCTTAATAGGATATTCCAACAAAGTAATAAGTTAATATTTTAGGTATATCATCTTCTCAGTACTACCCCCTTATTTGATTTAATGATGTGTTATAAGATTGATTTGCATATTCACATATAAGCTTTAAAAAAATAAAAGAAAAGATTGATTTTAGAAATTATAAGTCAGTTCACTTTAAAATGGAAACCAAAATCGAGTTTCACCAAGAAATGGAAAAAACAACTATCTTCTTTGACCCCTTTGGTCACTACATTCTCAAACTCAATGAAAGACCATAGTATATAAACCTCAATCAAAAGCTTTAAATACCTATGCAAAATAGATATTTGTGCAAACCCGAAAGGGTATAAGAAAATTAAATGCAAATCAAAACATTTAACCAACACATACCTGATAATTGCAGGAACAATTGGACAAGAAGCTTGGAAAGTTAATGTAAAAATAAAACATTGAGAGAGTTCCTTTAGACGAATGGTGTTACGTTAAAGCGTTTTTGCTACCTGCACATTAGTGTACAATAAATATGTTTATCAAGAATGTTTGAACTTCATAGCATGAGAAAAAAGAATGAGAGGAATGGAATACCTTCTCATAGCCCCCTGGTAGTTAGATTCTAAAAACATCATTGTCAACTTCCGATTAATTTGTAATTGAGAGGAATAAAATCTAAAATTGTAATGGAAAACTTTTCTAAATACCTGTAGGCACTAAGTGATAGTATCAAATGAGGTTCCAACATAAGGGGGTAAAATCCTCAAAAATTTCCCTCTTCTGGAAAAGGAAAATAAAGGTAATAAGATATTTGACTTTGTTTCCTTTTTTTTCAAGAGGAGGGAAATTTTTGAGGAATTAGCACCCTTATTATTCTAGAGTTTATTTTGTTCTTCAGATGCGCATGATTCCTAAGGTATCACTCCATGCTGCAACCCCAATATTTCTTATATCTGTTCAAACACGCATTTCTTTAGTGATTATTGATTACCCTTGCTTCACACTGCCCCATTAAAAGCTAGGAATATAAGGAAACATTTCTACCTTTTACGGCAAGCTATTAAGGAAAAATCTTAATGACATATCAATTAGGGTTACTAAGGAATTCAAACTGTTAAAATTAAAAATGTCTTGTAGAGTCCTAGTTTTTATTCATTTAATCTTGTAGTCATAGGATGATATGTATGAGAAATTGAACAAATGTTGATGAAAGTATAACTGATTTTAATAAGCAAAAAAAAACACAATGCAAAGTGTAAAAAGCAAAAACAATTAGTCAGCAGAAACAACACAATAGTAACAAGACCCAAAAAACAAAGTGGAAATTGAGACGTCATAACTAAGAAAAGTCATAAAACAGAGAAAAAGACAATGTTCAACACATATACGAAATCTCATAAAGAGGTGCACACAACATTGTGTTAACCTCATAATCGAAGGTGTTAATAATGACAAATGAATATACTGACTAGTCACTTCATGCAGGAAAGGAACGAGATACATCACCAAATCGCAGACTCTCAATCAACCTGATTGCAGGAATCAAGTGAATCATGAGAAAATCTAGTAAACAAAGGAAAGTGAATATTTGATCAATTAGATAAAATTTCACAGTTTGCAAGAATTAAAGAAAGAGACACAAGGAATATATTTCATAGCTTGCACAAATTAAAGGAATACACACAATGAAATCTCTCAAGTAAATCAAGAAGGACAAGATAATTAAATCAAGGTAAAATCAAGGAAGAAATACGAGCCAACGTCAAGATCACAATTTGAATAAGGTAATTAATCAAGATACTATCAAGGATTTCAATCAAATTTAAACACTGATTATCAACAACTATATTTAAAATGAAAAAGTGAGTGAAACGACTAAACAACACATGATGTAATTAGTTAAAAACCACATAATTCACAAAATGTTAAGCTAAAATAGACCTCCATTCTTGAGCATTGAGATCAAAACAAGAGACAAGATCTAAAACTAACAAAGAGTGCTAAACAATGAAGTTAAATCTAAACACCTTTATTTATTGAACTACAATAGGTATACATAATCGCTAAAAAAACTAAACCCAACACTTCACATCAAAAGATGAAGGAATTCGAGTGTTACCAGGTTCTAGGCAGCGACTAGAACTCAATCCTGGACCTTGACGAATTACAATCCCACTCCGACTCAAAATAGTCGCAAATCAAAAAAAAATCAACAAAGAAAATAAGATCACCCAAAAAATTAGCGGGGTGTTCTTTTTCTTAGCTGCAAAAACTCCTGCCCTGAACAGTTTGGGTGAGGGGGTTTATATAGGACAAACTTTAGGTCGAAATAAATGGGGAAAACGATGTGGGACTCTTGGAAATTTTCAAATTCTTAATTGGGTCTTGGGTCTGTTTATGTGAAATGGGTTTAAAGAATTTGGGCCAAAATTTTGGGTTAGAGGTTATCTGATGGTCCAAATATGGACTAAATAAAATCCCTGGAGAGAGTTTCAAAGGGAAATGAGATGGATTATAAAGTCAACTAATTGCTCAAGATTCTTAACTTTAACAACATCAAAATAATTATTTCAAAAGGAAAGATCTTATTAAATTGTCAGTTGAAATAAAATAAGTTGCATACTTAATTAAACCTCTGTTTTTTGGTAAATCAATTTACTAACTATTCCTTCAAATTGAAAAATTATATCAATCTATATATTTTAAGTAAAAGACATATAATCCATATGAAAAAGTGGCAAAAAGTGTTTGAATGATAATCTTGAGTGTATTTTTTATTTTCAAAAACAATTATTTCCCATTTTTCAATATTAAAGAAGATTAATAATTAATCAAATCATGGAGGGTCAAAATTGGGTGTAAACGGGAATCATCACTATAACATATATTAAGGCTACTTCAACAAAAAGCCTAAATAAATTGAAATCTCTAATAGTCTCCTTCTACTACTCTTAATTTACCCATTAAGAAATCGAGCTCTTCAATAATTTTATAACAAAAAGAACAAAGATGATGAAATGAAAAGGACAAATGAACTCATATATGCACCTAACAAAAAGACTACCGGTACAAGATTCTGAATTGTCTTCACATGATATGACAATAAAGTAATAAAATTATTGTTTTAGGCATATCATCTACTTAGTGCTACCCCGTTAGTTGATTTTAGTTGTAGCATATTCATTTACTTATATTCACACATAAAACTAAAAATAAAAAAAATAAAAAAATTAATTTTAGATATTTAAATTAGGCCACTTCAATGTCAAAAAAAATCAACTATCTTCTTTTTACCCCTTTGGTCACTGCATTGCACAAACCCAATCAAAGATCAAAACTTTAAAAATAATCCCCGTCTATATATATAACTCTTAATCAAATGTTTTAAATACCAAAAAGGGTAAAAAAAATTGAATGCAAATCAAAAAAATTAACCAACATGTATATGCATGAAAATTGCATCAACAATTAGAGAAAAAGCTCAGAAAGTTATAGTGATAATTAAACTTACACACCTCGTCTAAAGATTATCTCCTTTCTGAATACTTCCTCGCTCCCTCTGATTTTGAGTATATTTGAACGAGAAAGATTTTGATAATTGACAAATAGGGAAATAGATGAAAGGAATTGGTTGCTCCAAAATGTACCTTTCAGACCGAATCTGAGTGGGATAAGGAGAAAATCAACCACCGAATTAGATGTTATAAAGTTGTGGAAGTATTATTTTTTTGACAAGAAACTAGAACAGAAAGTTTCCTTTTATAAATTAGTACGCAAACAACATAGCTTTCTTAATCAAATAGGAAAACTAGTCAAACAAGGAAGGTGAAGTAAACAAGGAGACAAGAGCATGAAAGAAGTAGAAAAGTAGAAACTTGCCACGTGAACTTAAAAAATCGAAGTAGAAAAGGAAGTTTAAATCAAGTAGAAGAAGGAGTTAGTGATTTATACAGTTTTCTTACTCTGTTAAGGTAAACTGCGTCAAAGTTTATCCTTTCAAAGCAAAATGCAAGAAGGAGTCCTAACGTGAGAAGGAGTTCGAGTCAAGTTCGGTTTAAAGAAGTTTATTTAAAGCGACGAAAACTATGTTTTGTTGAACAATACTTAAAAGAGTTTTAAAGCCTATAAATATTGCAATATTTCATGGAAGAATATTACACACTTACATAGAGAGAAGATCAAAATAAGATCAAGAGTTGAGATTTATCGGGGAGTGTTGCGAGTTTGGGAGGAAAAAGTTGTAAGATTGTAATTAAGAGTTTTGATTACAATAAAGTGTGTGTGTTGTATTTACATATTTAAAACAATATAAGAAAAATATAAAAATAAATAAAAATAAATTATGAGCATAGAGTTAGATGAGATGGATTAGATTTTTATTTTATTTTACTAAGCCGTCATAATTTAATTCATTTGATTGATCACAAGATTACACCCTTAAATGATAGAAAGCTCTTCTTCTTCATCAACATTTAATGGATAATTTTATAGTGTTATTACTTGTGCCATTTCACAGAAAAAAATTGACTCGTGTGATTTGTGAGTCAACTGTAAGAATTATTATTTAATTATTATTCATTATTTCTTACTTATAGCCCAAATTTACTTGCATCCAAGTAATTTCATGAAAAGTATTTAATAAGGATATCATCCGTACATTGCTTATAGTTATAACCTATATAAATTGGTTCGCCCTCTATGCACCCATTAGGGTTATCACATATTCTCTACAATAATTCAATCATTGACGGTTGTGATAACATAAAATTAGGGCAAGGATGTAGAAACCAATTTAAAACTAACCCTTCCGCTTTTCTCTTTGATGATGTCTTCCTCATCAGGTATGTACTCCTAACGATCTCTACGTAAGATTATCGTGTTCAAGATCCTTATATTATGTATCCAAGTATTTAATCTTATATCAACTATATAAACTACTAATATATCATTACATTTGAAGAGTAATGATAAGCTAATAATATTATAAAATAATGACAGGATGAAATTATCATACCTTTCCTTTAATTTCTAACATTTATATGTGAAGATGATTCAACAATAAATGCATATCTCATAAGCTAGATTTGAAAAGAATCATGTATTGGTAAATTTACTCTTATCCTATAAGCTAGAGAGATTATTCCTATTAAATCCTCAACTCAAATAAAACATTTCAAAATAAAATGAAAAAGAAACATAGTAATTAAAAAAGGAAGTATACTGTCAATACTAGTCCAATTGATGAATAACGGAATATTATTATGCAAAATGTGATATTTAAAAAAATTTTAAAATCATATTTATCAGTAACTAATATAAATGGCAATTTATGGACGGAAATTGCCATTTATCCAGTTAAATTAAGCCTTTAGCCACTTTGGGAAGTTGACAATGAGAAGAGTAAAGGTTTTGTTGACTATGAGAGGAGTAAAAATACAAATTAATTAATATTCATAAGAATAGAAAAAATAATTATAAAAAGTTAACATGAAGTAAATTATCAAAAACGCAATAACAAAAAATTAATTAAATATTTCTTTATTTAATATCAACTAATGCATGTTGTGACACTTTCTCCGGCTAACATGTGGTCAAGGAAAGATAATGATATATTTTGTGGTATCATATCCTAGACGTAGATATGACGATTGTTGGTGTAGTAGATGGACTCAAGGCCGACTCAACAAAATTGGGGGCCTAAAATTTAAATCCTAAATAAGGGCCGTATTATTCTTTTATTTTATTTTCAAAAAAATAATAATGATGTACTCTCTCTCTATATATATATATATTTAAGGTCAAACACATAAACAGATCCCTAAAATTTTTGGATTTTTCCCCTCAGGTACCACAACTATGCTATTTCCCTAGTGAATCATTAAATCATCCATAATTTGTTTCTTTTAAACACTCTTGGCTGATAGTGAAATCAGATTTTGTTAGGGGTATTGGTAGGAGATACACATGTTTTTCAAGAACTCATTAGTTCAACTGATTATGAAACTGTTCGGGAATAATTTTGTTTTACTTAAAGTTATTTGAACACATTATAAAACAAATGAGACTAACACAAAGATAATTTTCATTTCTTCAATCAAAATCATTACAATACGAACACAATTGAAGACATTTACAATTAAAAAAGCCGATCAAAATCATCTAATAGAGTCTAAAATGAAAAAATCATGGGTGGTTTAATGATTCAAAAGGAAAATGGCATAGTTGAGGTACCTGAAGGAAAAAACCCAACAAGTTTAGGGATTTTTTTATGAGTTCGGCTTTTACTTAAAGCTATTTTCTTGTCTTTTTAGATGTGAAGTCATTAATTACTGTTTATTAATAATTGTTTTAGTAATTCCTTTTAAATTGATAATATAGCTAATAAATTTAATCTTACATTGTTGATCTTAGATTAGATTTTATCAATTTTAGTTTCGAAAAACTTCTTTCATCCGAGGCAATAGTTATCGGAATTGTCAACATTATTCTATAAGAAATATAAGCATTACGAAAAAATCAAGTATTTTTATTTGATTGAGTATTTTCATTAAATTACTATGTTTTACATGTATTATTTCTCTTGATAATAACTTAAAGGAGAATATATATATACTTACTAATTAAGAATATTAATAATAACAAAAGTTCAAGAAAAATTATAAAATTAAGTTAGAATAATAAAATCTGACTCACGACTATGATAAATTGATATAATAATATTGAAATACTCTTGCATTCCTTCAATATAATGATTGTTTGTTGCACTTCTTAATATTTTGAAGAAGACACTCAAAAGCAAATTTTGTTCTTTTTTGACTTGTAAGCAACAATAAATAAATTTTTTAGGAGAGAATTCAACATTGAAAATAAAAATAATATAATAGAGGGTAAAAAAAGATGAGTATAAGGTAAATAATAATATAAGGTCAGAATTTTCGGAGATGAATAAGAAAGTAGAATTTCCCACTTGAGAAAATTATTTTCATAAAATATTTCATTTCCTTTGAAAAGTGGGAAAAACTAACGGCTATTTTTATTTTTTTGTTATACTTATTACATGTGTTTTTAAAAAATATACCTTCAATTTTAAGTAAAATGTGTAAGTACTTTTTTTAAACATTGAGGGGACCCAAAAATATGAGACCCCAAGCGATGACTTTAACGGCCCAGTGGTTAAGTCGGCCCTGGATGGACTCTTTGTTAAGATTGGTGCCTTTTTTATAATGGCCTCATAGAGTAACTTATAAAAATTGTTGTTTCTCCGATTTCTGCCTTTATCCATCAAATGATAAGATTGGTTAGTGAGTCAATGAAAGAAACAAGAGTTTAGTATATCGAAGGGTTCAAGGTATTTGAAATTGTATTATGAAAAGAATTTTAATAAGATGACGGAATAAAACCTCTCCTATGATCCCTTGGTTTGTAGTTGAAGGATTTATTGAATTTTTGCTTATGAGTTTAGATATGAGTGTGGGATGTGAACTAGTTCGGTACAACTTGCAAGATATTTATCTATTTTTCTAAAGATTGAGTTTTTGTTTGGGTGACAAAGAACGATGTGTGGAAGATTATATTCGTTATTTCAAGCTAGACTGTTCGAATTATGATAGATAACTTATTGATGATTGATTGTGTGGATCTATTGTTTTACATGATTAATGAGGATTTCGAAGGAATTGAAACTACTTTCCAGACTGTTATGATGTGTTATAGAGGCTTTTAATAGTGAGTAGAGGTTATGAGCTTTTTGTATAACAAAATTATTGGAGTGACCAAGAATTTCGTAAGTGTTAGTATGAAGTATATGATGGTTTTGAATATTACTTGAAATTTGGTATCTGAAAAATTATGTGGAGTTGATATTGAGTGTGATTTATTTGTTTTATCTCGATGGTAAAGTACTTAAGATTTATGAAGTAGTTCTGAAAATATTAGGTGTGACTCATATATGTTATGTAATGCTAAAATGGAAAGAGAGAGCCATATTTTTTTTATTTTTTTAAGGCTACAATGTGTTTTCTAAGGAGACTTTGATACTAGTGACAGTTTTAGAGTAAGGTAAATGGTTGGTGTAGTTATGATGTTTGTCGGTATTAAGAATGTTATATTCAATGGAGTATTGGGAGGAGTATGTGGGGTTTGATTAATCGAGTGCTTGTAATGTTGTGATGGAGATCAAATTAGTTGATTGTGGATGGCTAAAAATTGAGAGATGGAGTCAAATGAATGAAATTTTATTTATATGGGCCCTATGGAAGGAGTATCTTTTGTTATTCGACCTTACTTCTGTATATTCTTATGTGACCAACTACTTCATTCTTGATATGGTTTAGAGTATGATTCACTTTCTACGTTTGTTTATATTTTTGCTTCTACGGGTGAATTCCTAGTGGTTAATCGGGTGTACTGATCTTGTGATTTTTCTTGTAGGGTGGCATCCTTGGTTAGACTTGTTCATTTCGGTTATGGAAGATTTGGTGTTGTTTAAGATGGTTAAAGTATACTAGTGATCTACATGCACGACCTTGCTTATGAGAACTTATACAAGAGCTATGAAGAGATGTCATTGTCTAAGAGTGTTTTTAGAGGTTCTACATTTTAAGTGTATCGCTTGTTGGGTGTTTACTTGATCATTTCCTTATATGGGTAAGATAAGTTTTATTCTCCCTTAACGAGTACTCAATATCTAAAGATCAAATTTTTATAACTAAAATTTGTGAAAAGATTGTATTGTATAAGGGAATCTTAATAAAATCTATCATAATTGTGCGTTATGAGTGCATGGTGGAAACTTCAATTTAACTTCTCGTGGTAGGTGGTATTGATTTAGAATTTGATTGTGCTTATATGAAAAAAAATTGTCATGGTGATTATGTTATAGTCCAGAGTGATTGAAATCAGGGGTTATTCTGTGGGTTTATAAAAGTTTTAATCGAAAGTTCAGTTCTTAGTATGTAATCTTGATGAAATAGTCTTAATGAGGACCTCACTTGGAAAGACGAACACCGACTGTTAGGTCATAACTAAGCTTTGATATCATTGTTTATTTTCCTTCTTCTTTCTTATGTTCGAGGATGAACATGGATCTAAGTGGTGGATAGTGTAATAACCCAGAAGCTCATTTTTGGAACTTTTTACAAAATTACCGTTTTATACATCTAGGTAGTTTCCCAGACTCCTTTTTGATCAATTTGTGAAGTTGGATTTGAAATTTTTGAGATATTTGTTAATTACAATTGTTTAATTAACGGGTGTTTTAAGATAATTAATTTTAGTTAGTAGCTAATGGGTAAGTTCACACTTTAATAAAAAATCTAATACTATTTGGAACAAATATATTAAAATAACTAAATACCGTTAAACAATTATGTACAAAATTACTTAAGAAGTGAGAGGATTATACTGAGAAAAATATTTGTGTGGCACTAACAAGAGGTAAATGACCACCCAGTAAGAAAATCTTCACGATTTATGCCTTCTTATCTTATTTCCACACGTATACAATGTTACTGATTTGCGGAGATAAGATAAGAAGGCATAAATCGTGAAGATTTGCTTATAGGGAGGTCGTTTTCTTCATGTCAGTGTCACACAAATATTTTTCTCACTATACTCTTCTCGCTTCTTAATTCGTTTAGCATATAATTGTTTAACCCTATTTATTTATTTTAATATATTTGTGCCAAATACTATTGGATTTTTAAATAAAGTATGCGCTTAGCCGTTGGCTACTAACTAAATTAAATATTTTAAAACACCCGTAATTAAACAATCCTAATTAACAAATAGCTCAAAAATTTCCGACCCAACTTCACAAATTGATCAATGTGACTTCGGCCAATACCGAGATGGCTAATACGGTAATATTATATAAATTTCAAAAAATGACCTTCCGGGTCCGGGTGATTAGATATATAAATAATACTAAATCAACATCTCTTTCTCCCTTTTGAGTTTAAACTTCTAAGCAAAAGATTGAGATCATCTTAAATCTATATAGACAATTTTTCCTTTAGGTGATGCACACAAAAAAAATTGAGATCTCAATGAAAAACTATAATCTTGTGTCAAGAAGTTCTTGATCAAGAAACTTTCGATCTATTAGCATTCTCTCCAACACCATAGAGTTGGCTAACAAAGATATACTCCATCTCAGACATTCTTCATATAAAATTTTCTTGATTAGCTTACTCGAGGTGATCAAATGTCTTGTCCTATAAACATTTGAGTTCAAGTGATTCTTCTGTATCACTATATAACACAAAGTCAACTCTCAGATCATTGAGAAACAAAAAAAGTACGAAAAACAACGCCTATAAGAAAAAAAAATGAGAGCTAAAGCACTAAAAACATTCATATCAAAATACTTCAAGTTTGGGAAGCTTCCTATCAAGGAAAGAACACATGAACGCTCATCTGATTTCACTTATAAAATTTTAGGTAGGTAAAATTATTTGATGTTATCAGGATTGAAGGGAAGCTTTGTGGGTGCTTCATATTCTTCTTCAACTTTAAAGAAGAATATGAAGCACCAACAAGGTTTCCCTTTAATCCTAACAATGTCGAACGATTTTATCTTTTCGACATTTTGTTGGTGTAATCATATGTCACGACCCAAATTGGACCGCGACTGGCACCCACACTTATCCTACTATGTGAGCGAACCAACCAATCTAACCCCAATCGTTTACCAATAATAACAGCAAATAATGCGGAAGACTTAAACTCATTAATGAAAATCAATTAAATAACTTCTAAAAACTCAATAACATTTATTATCCCCAAAATCTAGAAGTCAGCATCACAAGAACATCTATCCTCAAATTACTAAAGCTAAGAGTATCTAGAAAGCTAGAATAAATAAAAAGTTAGTCCATGCCGAAACTTCAAGGCATCAAGACATGAAGAAGAATATCCAGTCCAAGCTAGAAGCGTTAGCTCACCCTGAAATCCGGTGTAATGAAGACTGGCTAGAGTTGCAGTTAAGTTGAAGACGACGGTACGTTTGCTGTACTCCACAAATAACAAAGAAAGAAACATACAAGTAGGGGTCAGTACAAAACACAGGTACTGAGTAGATCTCATCGGCCAACTCAAAATAGAAAACAGTATATATCAGATAATATCATAAAATCAACTACAGTACTCAATATGCGGCATTTACAATTACCATAACCCTTGGTCGCAACACCAAGCTCATCAATGAGGACTCACGCCTCCCCATCATACTCATTTGGGAATTAAGTTCATTAAATTGAGTATATTAACATATTTCAACATTCATTCTCTTTACTAATCTTGGTGTCGGAACGTGACACCCGATCCATATATATTATCCTGGTACCGGAACGTAGCACCCGATCCATATTCTCTCCTGGTGTCGGAACGTGACACTCCGATCCTCATATACTATCCTGGTACCGGAATGTGGCACCCGATCAATATTCTATCCTGGTGTCTGAACGTGACACTCCGATCCTCATATACTATCCTGATACCGGAACGTGGCACCCGATCCATATTCTATCCTGGTGTTGGAACGTGACACTCCGATCCTCATACACTATCCTGGTACCGGAACGTGGCACCCGATCCCCTAATCTCACTACTTTCGTTCATCAAGCCTTCTCGTATACTAAGGCATCATCATTAACAAAGTAGATTAGGGTTTCTTTTTCAAGATTTAGGATTCAATAGCTTCATCATACTTAGTTTATCACAATTATATAATCACATTCATGCAAACATACAATTAAGCACATAGAAGGGTTTACAACACTACCCAATACATATCATTCGCTATTAAGAGTTTACTACGAATAGTATAAAAACCATAACCTACCTCCACCGAAGAATTTTGATCAAGCAAGCAATTTCCCAAAGCTTTGTTCTCTTCTTTCTCTTGATCGTACGTTTCTCTTCTCTTTCTGTTCTTTTCTTTTTCTTATTTAAACCCTCTTCCTTTTACCCTAATTAGCATATAATTAAGTATAAAAGATGGTGAATTAACCCATTAATTAATTCAAGGTTATCTCTTTTAACCCTCAAGTAGTTAAATTATTAACATTAATCCACTAAATTTATAATTATAGCAGGAATAGTCCAAAACGCCCCTTAAAACATTTAAAGAAATCCGACCCCGCCTGGGATTACGCAGCCTCTGATAGGCCGTCGTGCCTGCGACGGTCCGTCCTTCTCCTCCGTCACAGAGTTCAGAGACTCCATTCCATTAAAGGGTTTGTGACGGTCCGTCGTGCCCACGACGGTCCGTACTGCCATTCCGTTATGAAGTTCAGAGAGTCGATTTCAGTACCCAATTTTCAGAATTCTATGTATTTTGGAATTAGACACCCTCGACGGTCCGTCGTGCTTACGACGGTCCGTCGACCAAGACAGCTTTTTCAAGAATTAAATTCTGCTGCTCAAAACGACTAAACAGGTCGTTACAATAGATACCAATTTACCCATCGTTCGTCCCCGAACGATCACAAGAAGAAAAACAAGGGCGAAAAGGAGTACCTGAATCTGTAAACTGGTGTGGATATCTTTCTCGCATATTAGCCTCCTTCTCCCACGTGGACTCTTCAACTGGTCGATTCTTCCATTGAACTTTGATGGATGCAATCTCCCTTGATCTCAACTTGCGAATTTCTCTATCTAAAATAGCAACGGGCTCCTCCTCATAAGACAAATTTTCATCAAGCAGCACTGAATCCCAATGAATGATGTAGTTTCCATCCCCATGGTATCTTTTTAACATAGACACATGAAATACCGGATGTACTCCAGACAGCCCTGGAGGCAAGGCTAATTCCTAAGCCACCTCCCCTACCCGCCTAAGAACTTCAAATGGTCCAATATACCTTGGGCTCAGCTTACCTCTTTTACCAAACCGCATCACCCCTTTCATGGGAAAAACCTTCAGCAAGACTTGCTCACCCTCCATAAACTCCAAGTCTCTAACCTTTCGATCTGCATATTCCTTTTGCCTACTTTGCGCTGCTAAAAGCTTTTCTTGAATAGATTTCACTTTCTTCAATGAATCCCTTAAAAGGTCAGTACCCCAAGGTCTAACCTCAAATGCCTCAAATCAAACAATGAGAGACCTACATCTCCTCCCATACAATGCTTCGAATGGAGTCATATCAATACTTGAGTGATAGTTATTATTGTATGAAAACTCCGCTAAGGGTAAGAAGTTATCCCAATGGCCTCCAAATTCTATCACACATGCACGAAGCATATCCTCCAACACTTGAATTGTTCGCTAAGACTGACCATCGGTCTGAGGGTGAAATGCAGTACTAAGGTCCAACCTAGTACCTAATTCAGCATGCAATGTTCTCCAAAACTTAAAAGTAAACTGCGTACCTCTATCTGATATGATGGAGAGTTGAACTCCATGCAATCGAACAATTTCTGAGATGTAAATTTTGGCTAACTTTTCTGAATTATAAGTCACCTTGACCGGAATGAAATGAGCAGACTTAGTTAATATGTCCACAATTACCCAAATAGAGTCAAACTTCCCCAATGTCTTTGGAAGACCAACCACGAAGCCCATTGCAATTCTCTCCCACTTCCATTCAGGAATTGGCATTCTTTGAAGTGTCCCTCCAGGCCTCTGGTGTTCATACTTTACTTGCTGACAATTTCGACATTTGGCAACAAAATCAACAATGTCGCGCTTCATTCTACTCCACCAAATGTGTTGCTTTAGGTCGCGGTACATCTTGGTTGCTCCAGGATGTATAGAATATCCAGAACTATGAGCCTCTGTAAGAATAGTGTGGATCAAATCATCAACACGGGGCACACATACCCTTCCCTTAATTCTCAAAACACCTTCCTCATCCATTATTGCTTCTTTAGCCTCTCCTCGCAACACTTTATCTCGGATCTGGATCAATTTCTCATCATTAAACTGCTTTCCCTTAATCTTGTCAAGAAAAGAAGATCTTTCCTCCACACAAGCCAACAATCCTCCCTTCTCATTCACTTCTAACCTCATAAAGTCGTTAGCCAGAGTCTGAACCTCTTTAGCCAATGGACGTCTAGAAACTTGCAAGTGAGCTAGAGTTCCCATGCTCCCTGCCTTTCTACTTAAGGCGTCTGCCACAACATTAGCCTTTCCTGGGTGATACAAGATGGTAACATCATAATCCTTCAGTAGTTCAATCCATCTCCTCTGTCTCAAGTTCAAATCTTTCTGAGTAAAGACATACTGTAGACTACGATGATCTGTATAGACTTCATACTTGACTCCATATAGATAGTGTCTCCATTGCTTTAAGGCAAACACTACCGCAGCCAACTTCAAATCATAGGTCGGATAATTACGTTCGTGCACCTTTAATTGCCTCGAAGCATACGCAATTAAATTCTTCTCTTGCATTAGCACTGCACCCAAACCAGAATAGAATGCATCACAATAGACAATGAAATTCTTACCTTACACTGGCAGGGTAAGGATTGGTGCAGTTGTCAACAAGGTCTTGAGCTTTTGAAAGCTTTCTTCACATTCATCCGACCATACAAATGGAACATTCTGCTAAGTCAAGTTCGTCAATTGGGAAGCAATGGAAGAGAATCCCTTGACAAATCGACGGTAATAGCTAGCTAAACCAACAAAGCTCCTTATTTTTGACACATTAGTAGGTCTTACCCAATTCTTCACTGTCTCAATCTTAGAAGGATCCACCATCACCCCATCCTTAGAAACCACATGCCCCAAGAAGGACACTGCATCTAGCCAAAACTCACACTTGGAGAATTTGACATAAAGCTTTTTCTCCCTCAACATTTCCAATACAATTCTCAAGTGCTCCTCATGTTCCTTCTTGCTCTTTGAGTATACCAATATATCATCAATAAATACGATCACAAAGAGATCAAGATATGGCTTTAAAATCCCATTCATCAAGCTCATGAAAGCAGCAGGGGCATTCGTAAGACCAAAAGACATCACTACAAATTCGTAATGCCCATACCTGGTCCAAAAAGCAGTCTTTGGCACATCCATTGCCCGCATTTTCAATTGATGATAACCGGACCTCAAGTCAATCTTAGAGAAGACAAAAGCAACTTTTAACTGATCGAACAAGTCATCAATGCGAGGAATGGGATACTTGCTCTTAATAGTTACCTTGTTCAACTGCCGGTAGTCTATGCACATCCAAAAACTCCCATCCTTCTTCTTCACAAATAACACCAGAGCACCCCAAGGAGATGCACTTGGTCTAATGAAGCTTTTGCTCAACATATCTTGAAGTTGGGCCTTTAACTCTCTTAACTCCGCGCGAGCCATTCTATAAGGGGGTATAGAAATGGGGCGAGTACCCGGTTCCAGATCGATGCAAAAATCAATATCTCTATCATGTGGTATACCAGGAAGGTCTGCAGGAAACACATCTAAAAACTCGCGAACTATCGAAACCGACTCAATTGGAGGTACTTGGGTAGTATCATCCCGGAGGTGTGCCAAGAAAGCTAAACAACCCTTACTAACCATTCTCTTAGCACGAATAAATGAGACGATATGAACCGGATTGGAAGTGTAGTCGCCCTCCCACACTAACGGATCGTTCCCAGGCTTGGCTAACGTCACAGTTTTAGCATTACAATCCAAGATCGCAAAATTTGGAGAAAGCCAAGTCATACCCAGAATTACATCAAAGTCAACCATTTCTAAGATAACCAAGTCTACATATGTATTGCTCTCCATAAAAGTCACAGGACAAGACCTATACACCTTCTCAACTATCACAGACTCACCCACCGGAGTAGAAACACGAATAGGCATGTCAAGCAATTCACAATATTAATTTAAGACCAGTAGCAAATGAGGAAGATACATATGAAAATGTGGATCCAGGGTCAAATAATACAAAAGTCATGCAATCACAAACCAAAAGATTATCTGTGATAACAGCATCTGATGTCTCCGCTTCTGACCGCCTAGGGAAAGCGTAACAATGGGCCCTATCACCTGTCTGCCCATTGCATCTACCAGGCTGTGCTGCAGTAGTTCCTATTTATCCGTCACCCCGACCGTTTTGGTGACCACCATTACCTCGGCCACCACGCCCTCCAGAATGACGGCCTCTTCCATGACCACCTCTACCTCTGACTATTTGAGGTCTGTAAGTCTGTTTTGGACAATACCTCTTAATGTGTCCATTCTCCCCACATCCATAACACTCTCTGGATTCAAGCATAGGTCTTTGTGAAAATGACGAATTCTGGGGATAACCTCCAAACTCAGAGAAGTGTTGACCAGTCTGCGGTGGACCCCCAACTACAGTCTGTAGTGAAGACTGAATTGGTCAGACTGAGTAACCTCCTGAACCCTGTCCTCTAGAGTAAGAACCATTAAACTCACCTCCATTTCGAAACCTTTTTGATGTCGATGCCATGGTGAAGTCATCTGGCTTCACTCCTTCCACCTCTATCACGAAGTCTACCACTTATTGAAAGAATTTTACCATAGCCGCTACCTGTAAGGCCGAAATCCGCAATTCTGACCTCAACCCCTTCATAAAATGGCAAATCCGCTCTTGTGGACTGAAACACAGTTGGGTGGCATACTTGGAGAGTGCACGAAACTTATCCTCATAGGCAGAAACCGACATCCTGCCTTGCTCTAGGCTCAAGAACTCATCTCTTTTCCTATCCCTCAAAGTCCGGGGGATATACTTCTCCATAAACAAGCTAGAGAATGATGCCCAAGTCATAGGTGGTGCCTCTATTGGTTGACACTCAACATGTGACCGCCACCACATTTTGGCATTCCCTTGAAACTGATAAGTCACAAACTCCACACCAAACCGTTCTACTATACCCATATTGTGTAGTAGCTCATGACAGTCAACCAGAAAATCATAAGCATCCTCAGATTCAGCACCCTTGAAGACTGGAGGTTTCAATTTCAAGAACTTACTGAAAAGTTCATGCTGATCATTTGTCATTACAGGCCCTGTAGTCAGACGAGGAAATGTGCCTATTTCCAATGAGACATCCATGCGGGGAGCCACAGTAGCCACATGTTGTACCTTCGAAACCTGAGGTGTTGGTGCAGAAAACACTGGAGGTGTCTGGCCCTGATCAGATAACCTGCTAAGATAAGCAAGAACCTGATTGATCATCTCTGGGGTAGATTGGGTGGCAATCCCTCATTCTGTAGTTGTTCATTTTCCCCATCCTCCCCTTCTCTTACTACTTCCTCTGTCGGTGGAGGAGTCACCACCCTAGTATCAGGTGGGCTAGGTGCTTGTCCTCTTCCTCTAGAGGACGTCCTCCCACGACCTCTTCCACGGCCTCTTGCCTCTACTCTTCCTCTAGCTACAGCCCCAGTGGCTGGTTCAGACGCACCCTATCCCGCCGGTGTTGGTGTTGGCGCGGTTGTTGCTCTAGTTCTAACCATCTGTGAAATAGAGTGAAGATGGTCAGATACTAATTTGTATCACCTAGATACCAATTGGACCAAAGTAATAGCATGAAAGAAAGAAAGAACAGAATTTTCCTAAAGTCTTATAGCCTCTCACAGAAAAGTAAAGGCGTCCCCCTACCGTTCCTTAAGACTCTACTAGACTCGTTCTTGTGTGATGAGACCAACGAACCTAATGCTCTGATACCAAGTTTGTCACGACCCAAATCGGGCCGCGACTGGAACCCACACTTATTCTACTATGTGAGCGAACAAACCAATCTAACCCCAATCGTTTACCAATAATAACAGAAAATAAGACGGAAGACTTAAACTCATTAATGAAAATCAATTATATAACTTCTAAAAACACAACAACATTTAGTATCCCAAAATCTAGAAGTTATCATCACAAGAACATCTATCCTCAAATTACTAAAGCTAAGAGTATCTAGAAAGCTAGAATAAATAAAAAGTTAGTCCATGCAGGAACTTCAAGGCATCAAGACATGAAGAAGAAGATCCAGTCCAAGCTAGAAGCGTTAGCTCACCCTGAAATCCGGTGTAATGAAGACTGGCTAGAATTGCGGTTGAGTTGAAGACGACGGTACGTTTGTTGTACTCCACAAATAACAAAGAAAGAAACATACAAGTAGGGGTCAATACAAAACACAGGTACTGAGTAGATATCATCGGCTAACTTAAAATAGAAAACAGTATATATCAGATAATATCATAAAATCAACTACAGTACTCAACATGCGGCATTTGCAATTACCATAACCCTTGGTCGCAACACCAAGCTCATCAATGAGGACTCACGCCTCCCCATCATACTCATTTGGGAATTAAGTTCATTAAATTGAGTATAATAACATATTTCAAGATTCATTCTCTT
Organism: Solanum lycopersicum; assembly: GCF_036512215.1. NCBI lineage: Eukaryota > Viridiplantae > Streptophyta > Magnoliopsida > Solanales > Solanaceae > Solanum > Solanum lycopersicum. The sequence goes on from NC_090809.1 coordinate 6,015,566, forward strand.
TAATAATCCTGGTGCCGGAACGTGACACCCGATCCATATATACTATCATGGTACCGGAACGTGGTACCCGATCCATATTCTATCCTGGTGTCGGAACGTGACACTCTGATCCTCATATACTATCCTGGTACCGGAACGTGGCACCCGATCCATATTCTATCCTGGTGTCGGAACGTGACACTCCGATCCTCATATACTATCTTGGTACCGGAACGTGGCACCCGATCCATATTCTATCCTGGTGTCGGAACGTGACACTCCGATCCTCATATACTATTCTAGTACCGGAACGTTGCACCCGATCCCCTAATCTCACTACTTTCGTTCATCAAGCCTTCTCGTATACTAAGGCATCATCATTAACAAAGTAGATTAGGGTTTCTTTTTCAAGATTTAGGATTCAATAGCTTCATCATGCTTATTTTATCACAATTATATAATCACATTCATGCAAACATACAATTAAGCACATAGAAGGGTTTAAAACACTACCCAATACATATCATTCGCTATTAAGATTTTAATACGAATAGTATAAAAACCATAACCTACCTCCACCGAAGAATTTTGATCAAGCAAGCAATTTCCCAAAGCTTTGTTCTCTTCTTTCTCTTGATCGTACGTTTCTCCTTCCCTTTCTGTTCTTTTTTTTTCTTATTCAAATCCTCTTCCTTTTACCCTAATTAGCATATAATTAAGTATAAAAGATGGTGAATTAACCCATGAATTAATTCAAGGTTATCTCTTTTAACCCTCAACTAGTTAAATTATTAACATTAACCCACTAAATTTATTATTATAGCAGGTATAGTCCAAAACGCCCCTTAAAACATTTAAAGAAATCCGACCCCGCCTGGGATTACGCAGCCTGTGACGGGCCGTCATGCCTGCGATGGTCCGTCCTGCTGCTCCGTCACAGAGTTCAGAGACTCCATTCCATTAAAGGATCTGTGACGGTCTGTCGTGCCCACGACGGTCCGTCCTGCCATTCCGTTACGAATTTCAGAGAGTCGATTTCAGTACCCAATTTTCAGAATTCTAAGTATTTTGGAACGAAACACCCTCGACGGTCCGTCGTGGGGTCCGTCGACCAAGACAACTTTTTCCAGAATTAAAATCTACTGCTCAAAACGACTAAACAGGTCGTTACATCATATAAGCTTTCATATGCTCTTTTCATGATACGAAGTTTCCTATAATTGGAATATATCGAAATGTAGGTTTGTAGTATTTTAACTCTTTTTCTCCATAATTATTGATTATTTATCGCTCTTTTGGGATCCTCAAAATTTGAGAGTCGACTTCTTGTTATGTTTCTGAGATTTTGTATGAATATTATAGTGATACTGAAGAATCATTTGATTTTCAAAGTTTCTTGGATATGACATTTTATTCCTACCTTTTGTTTTAGATTTCTCTTTGTTTTGTAGATCTCAACCTACAAAGAAAATTAATGAATATTTTCATCTAGTTCAAGTTTGCAATTACTAAAATCTTTTTGTATTTATTAATAAAATAAATAAACATACGAAGTTGTTTCAATTTTTCGATTTAGAACATCAAATCAACAATTTTACTAGTATTAAAATTCAAAAAATCCTAAAAAAAACTATGTTATATAATGCCAATCAAAAAAGAAAAAGTAATATTTTTTTAAAAAAAATAGAAAAGTAAATTTTGAATAAATTTTAATAGAGTTTTAATCATAAGGAACTTTTTGGACTCTTTCAAGTCTTTAACCTTAATCAAGAATAAGCAATCTAGCCTTTAACTATTTAGAGGAATTTAGAATATGATTTTATACTTTTAAGAAAAAAAAATAGGTTCTATACAGGTATATCACAATTTGTAAAACATTCGTCAAGGATCACAAACTAGCCAGATCATTTTCTCTTAGAATGTTCTTAAATAGACAAAAAGATAAACTTAAAACTGATGTTAGAATTCACAAAAAACAGTTATAGAAAGAACAATAGTATAAATCAAATGGAGAAGAACACAAGGGGAAACTTGAGAACAAAATTGAGCAAATAATTTGTTGTCGATTTACCTATAATCATGGGTGAAATGGAGGAGAATCCAGGAAGGCAGGAATGACGAATTGGGACAATTGTAATTTTTTTTATTATACTAACAATGAAGCCTAGAAAATATAATTTCGTGAAAGAATGGGGGATTTTGTTCCTTTGTTTTCAAGACTACTATGTGTATTGAGTTTCTTCTTCACACATAGTACCTTTCTCTGTACATTCTATACTTCTGCCTATGACGGGATATATATAGTCAAATCTTGTATATATTTTACGTCCTTATTTTTTATTAGATAAATAGATATTTAATTCTTTTTTGTCCTTTGACTCGATGTATTGTTGTATTGTTATGATAATACGTCAAATGATTTGCGTACATTCTACACTTTTATGTTTGACTAATAATATGCACGTTAGACCCTTCTTTGACCTTTAACTAGATATATTAATATAATTAATGGTAATTTTCATTCAAGTATCAAAATGCTAAGATATATTGTTGTTGAAATATAATTAATGGTTATTTTCCATTCAATAACAAAAGCTCTTTTCATTTTATTACTGATCTTTTTTTCTTTCAATACCAAAAAGCTCTTTTCATTTTCATAAGTATTTGTGTGAAAAACTATTTTTCTAAGAGAGTAAAAATTATGATCTTTCTCTGTACATGATTATTCTAAAACTCTTCACTATGATCGAGGCTAAATTCCAAATAAGTTTCTAATTGTCCTTTGTAACACCTTAAGAATTGTTTCATATAGCTTTGCCTCTATTCTCTTAATATTCAATAGCGCTACCTTATAAATGAATTCCTAAACATAAACACGACAACACCTATTAAAATCTGAATGTAGTATCAATCAAGATCTTATCTTCAAACTTCTCCAAAAAAAAAATTAGCCATCAAAAACTAAAATAGCCCAACATAATGAAACTACAATAATCAGACTTCACTGTAACAATCATGTTTGTTTCAACACTTTTTTGAATTTTATAACGATTGGTTGTTTCACACCTATAACAATATTAGTGCAGTTAAATAATATAATTTGACTATTATAGCAAAAATTATTTAAAAAGATATTAAATTATATAATTCGACATATCATAGATATGTTTCTCTACTAATTAAAATTTAATACAAATTCAATACACTAACTAAATAAATAAACTTATGTAGATTTGTTCCCTAATAGTCGTGTTAAATCTCTTTGAAAATTAAATTCATTCAAAATGGAAAACTTTCTATGTAAAAAAACGTTAATTATAAGTGTTGATACAAAAAATTTAAATAATAATGCTAACTTCATCACACTTTGTATACAAAGAAAAATCTTGATTGATCTCAATTGAACTAAACTTTCAACTTCAAAATATACATTTAAACATCTTCATTTGGTTTAAGTTGACTTCATTAAACAATTTATCCTCGAAAATGCACATCTGGAATAGACCCTCTTAAATGAGTATGTAGATGTGCATTTTAGAAATTATTCGTAAACACACTTATATTAAATTGAAGTATCTTGATGATCAGTCGCAACTATAGTCGGAAGAACACCTTTCTTTCGAAAATTATATTATATATAAGTCAATTCTTATATATAAAATATCTTAAACACCAGCAAAACAAATGGAGACCTACAACATAATGAAAATGGTGTCTGTGTGTGTGTGTATATATATATATATATATATATATATAATATGAGACTTACTAGCTATAAGATTCAATTCATTGCTGGAAATTCTTTTAAATGCCTAAATTTGACATGAACTAATTGAGCAGAAGCTTGGTGACAATTGAATGTAAAAGTATACAAGGGATGTAAAATTGAATCTAGAATTACTTTTTTTTAGTTTTGTTATTCAATAGTTGACATCCTTCATTACATTTCTTATTATGTCACTATAAATGTCTAGACACAGCTATTATTAGTTAAGATTAAATGTACCACTTGTTTGTTGGTATGCATGTCAACCAGAAAAGGAAATTATCGCAGACATTAGTGGTTGGCTTATGAAAACAACTTCATAAAACAGAAACAGATCAATCAGAAAATTAATTGATTTTTTTATACAAAAAAACATGCTTATAAACACAAAGGATTCAAGGATAAAATCATACATATAAGAACATAACATAATAAACGTACTTTTATTTCTACATTACATATGATTAATACATAAATGAAAGTTGGTGTACCTTTAGTATAATTTTCTTTTTATGAAAAATGACAAATTATTGAAATATACATGAGAAAAACTAAATACAAAACTATTGATGTTATGTTTGTCCTTTATTATTTCCTTTATATAAAAAAGTAAATACATGTCATAAGATTAACTTTAAAAATGTTGGGTTTATGATTCAAAATCAAAGGTGTTTGATATAGAATTGACACACTTAATTTATGATTTTGTTATTCACCTTGTACCATAAAATCAATATAGTAGTTTTGCTTTTTTGAAGGAAAAAAGACATAAAGTGACATTTGAAGTTGTCCCGAATTTTTAATAAGACATCTCAACTATGTAGATGTCCTATTACCCCCCTAAACTATTCAGAACATATATTATTACATCATTTTTGGATCAATTCCAAATCTGAATTGGCAAGTGTAATCACACACCAAAAATCATTGTGTGACACGTGTTAATTCAATTTGAAATATTATTTTTTTAACATTTTAAGTTTTTCTTTATTTCTTTGTCTTACTTTTTGACTTATTTTAGTTTTATATTTTTTTTTAATTTCGTTTCAATTTTTAATTTATCTTCCATCCCAACTATCAAGCTCCCTCCATTTTCTTTCTTTATTTCTCCTTCTTCACCTCTTATCTTCACCTAACTCCACACCCATATTAAGTTGAGCCCCTCCATTTTCTTTCTCTTTTCTTCTTCTTATTTGGTCAAGTTTCTTATTTTCCAAAATTATTCTATTTTTTAGACTTTGTTGAGTTATTAATAACAAAACTAATTATTTTTCCAAGAAAGATCAAAATTTTAAAGGTATTATCATTTATTTTATCTAATTTCCATATAAATTCAAAACTAGAAATGATAATTTTGAAAGCCTAAGGATTCTCCGAAAAATTAAAAATTTAAATTAGAATTTGCATTAAAAAACTAAATAATGTCTACCAATCATCTTTAAATCTAATAAGTTTATCACGTTTTTCAAAATGTATTAAAATATCTAGATATAATTTTAAAATTAAAGAGAGTTAAACGAATAGTAGAATAAAAGAGAGACGGAGTTGTGGTAAAAATTGAAATTTAAAGTGAAAAGTGAATGAAGATGACAATGAATTATTGAAGAAGAAGGAAGAAAAAAAATAACAAGAAGAGAAACTTAAAATAATAAAAAAATAAAACTATATATTATATAGTAAAATTCTTGTAAAAATAAAATTATATTCGTTTTTTTAGTTTGTTCACGCTCTTTAAGAGAGTCTATACACTCTCCATGCCAGGTGAACAAAAAATGATGAAATAATATCAGTTCAGGATTGTTTCAGGGAGTAATAGGACACTTGCATAGTTTAGGTGTCTTTTTGAAAATTCGGGATAACTCCAGGAGTCACTTTATGTCTTTTCTCTTTTTAAATCTATAAGGTAGCTATAGACATGTCATTCAGAAAGAAATTTGTAGCTAAAGACATGTCATTCAGAAACAATATATATACTTTTTAAAAAATACATCAAGTGACACCTAAATTTAATTGAATTTTCAAAAATCTTAACTATACGGGCGTTATACTCAGGGGCGGAGCTACAGCCCGTGAAGGGTGGTCAGCTTACCACCTTTCACCGGAAAATGAAATCGTATGCATAGGCAATATACTCTTTGTTATTTCGTTATATAAATAAATGCACACACACAATATCAGTGGAGGTTGATAGTCCAGTGGTAAGTGTGTTCAATTCAGTGCCAAATGTCTGCAGTTTGATTCTTGCTGAGGCAAATGTACAACAACCATTTTTAAGTTTAAAGAAAAAAAATGGGAAATGAATATGTCATTTTATTTCAAACCCACTTACTGGTAATAAATATATTGCACACCCAGTAGCTAAAAAAATTTACTCTTCCAATTTTGGACACCCTTGACAATCTTGAACTGATATTTTAACATCATCTTTTGTCCACATAAAGAGAGTGTGCAGTCTCTTAAAGAGAGTGAGCAACCTAATATAATTAAGATAAAATAATTTAGCAGGTTAAATAAATTGTTACTTCACCATAATTCTCTTATATAGTTTAAAAATTGTGAAATGTTGTGGCTATAATACCTTTTCGGAACTTACAAATTCATAATTTTTGTTTCAATATCTATAGTGTGAATTCACATTTAAAATTTGAAAATGACGATAAAAATTGAGATAGAAGGAATAATATTTATCGTTACAGATATGCATGATGCATAACTTATGCAACAATGTAATATTTGCGTACACCGAGGCCATGTGTAGATATATGATAGTCACCGCTAAAATAAACTAATTTTTCCCTGAAACTTGGAAAAGGGTAAAAAATATTTCTAAACTATGCGATATAGATTACTTCTGTCTTTTGTTATATTTTAGGATTAAAGACACTCTGTCATTATTACAAGAGATCACAAATACCTCTCAAGAGTTAACACCCAAAAATTTTAATGATGTGGCTAGCCATATGGACTTGTCCCTCCACTTAAGCTGCCATTTAGTGGAGGGACATTAAAAGACTAGTCATTGTTCTTTTTATATGACTATTTTCATTCATTTTTTAATTGTGATAGTTTTCTTTTACTACACTAGTTCATTTTTAATTGTCATGATTTATTTTTTAGAGTCAAATATTAGAAATTTTGACTATATTTTAAGTGTATTTTTTCATCATTTTGGTATGCAAAAAAATTGAAATTTATAGTACTTTTGTTATAGTATTTTAATATCTAAATTATGCTTAAAATATTAAATTAATGTAATCTAATTTAACTTTGAAATTAGTCGAATTGAGTTTCTAGAAGCGCAACATGACAAATAAAAATAGACGGAGGGAGTAATAACTTTGACTAAGACTTTATGATGTACTTTTTTGTATAGCTTTGACATTTTTATTTAAAATAACGAAACAATATATTCTAGTTTAACTTTAAAAATTAGTAAAATTACCTTTTGATAAATATAAAATAATAATTAAAAGTGGGCCACATAAGTATATTTTTAGGAGAGAAATGAGTAAAAATATACTTTTTGTAGGTAAAATTATTAAATAATTTAAAGGGATATCCTTTTTGTTTCTTATAATTTTAATTTTAAAATAAAATCATGTCAGAAAATTTAAATTAAAAATCAATTAAATAGGTTTGACAATTGTGTAGGTAAAATATTTATAATTGGGTGACTTTGAGGTTGTGAAAAAGAAATAAGTGACTTTCTAAGAAAAAACTCTTAGTTGAGGGATCATGTGAGATATTATCTTCTTAATGTTAATGAGTATATGTACATTTTTCATTTTCTCTCTACTAAATTTAGGTATAATTTTGGAGACCTCCTCAAGATATGATTCAATTACAGTGGACCTCCAAGGGCGAAGCTACCCGAGGGGCAAGGGTGTCAAGCTACACCCCTTCGCAAAAAAAATTACATTTTATATATTTCTTTGGCATGACGTGTTACAAAAAACGAGAACACAATCACAAAAACAGAAATGGAGAATAAAAAGTATTCACACTCATATTACTGGTTGAAGCGACATAAGCAGAAAATATAAGAATGCTCTAATTATACATCAGAACTTGCTTCCCGTTTAGTATGCGATATGGTATCATGATATGGAATTATGAAATGCTATCATGATATGGAATCATGAGATGAAATTGAAGTTTTTTTGCGTTGGTGTGACATTTTAATATTAATAAAAATATATATTGTATTTCACATTATATATCATGTTATGTCTATTGATGAACATTACATTTGTGCCTCTTTACTCTCATCAATTGTGGAAGAAAGTGATTGTTAGTTTTTAGTAACTTATATAACCACCAACTCTTCATTTCATCCATTATTCTATATCTATGTCTTGTAACTTACATAACATTTAGTATCCACTATCTCCTATTCATTTCAAGGAAGAATTCATTACCTATAAATAGTGTAGTCTTCATTTGTATTGAGATACAAGAAGAAATAAGAGAAATACAAGAAAATATAGAGTGAAAAAGATGAGTAGTATTATATTGAGGTTTGTGTAGCGAACGAGAGAGTTGAGACATAGAAAATGTTCTAAGTATTCAATTATATTAACTTTACAAAAGGGAGTATTATATGATGAAGGAAGGTGTTCTTTTGTGGAGCTTTGGACTCTTAAACTAATCTAGAGTTGTTGGAGTTATACATTGTTGTTGGGTTGTTGTATCCTGAAGGGGAAAAATCAAGAGTTATACTGCTAGACCAGTGTATATTATGCCGCAGTGGGATGAAATCTTCTTAAAGAGAGCGATATATTTGTGCCTCAGCCTAAAGATTTGTTTATACATTTTGGTTCGTTTTATTTCAACTTTAATTTATTGTATTTGAGGTATATTACACTATCAGTTTGGATATGCGATATGAAATTTTGGTGTTGTATATTTTATTATAAATATAAAAATCTTATAAGTTCTAAAACTATTAAAATAGACCCAATTGTTTATTCAATATTATCAAATAACACAAAATTATAAAATCTCATAATAAATTTGTAATGACCCTCAAAGTTAAATAGGTCAAACTAGAGATTCGCATGTGTTTCATGAGTCCATAATGTATTAAAATAATAACTTTTACCATTAGAGGTAATGAGGTCAGTTTGATAATTTTGGAAGTCAAACTTCAAGGGACAACGAACATGTTCGACGACTAGATGTCTATGTGCTTGTGTGTGTATTTGTGTGTCTTTGCATGTTTTATGTATTTTTTAGGGTTCTATTTGATAGGAGAGGATCCTAAGACCCAGATGAGAATTCTTAGGGTTTGACGTCCGGGTACGACTCCCCAAGGGACACCCTATAGGTACTTGAGGAGGACCAAAGACTTTGCAAGAAAGCTATCAAGCACTGCCCAAATGGCGACCGTAGACGACGGACAAGATTGAATGATACCCATCGTTTGGGGGCATAGATCCACACTTAGTTATGGGATCTAAGCCCCAAAGAAATGACTCTCTGAGCTAAATGATGTCGGAAAGCCAGAGTAGTGATGCGGAGGACAACGAGGCTAAATTGGAAGATAATTTTATTCAGCCTAGAAGGAGTAATCGTGTGAAAATACCATCTAAAAGATTTGTTGACTTTGTCTAACAAAAATGTAGGGGTAAAGTGTGCGCTAAATATGCGGCAATTGGAATAGAATGTGTCGGACATAAATCTATTATCTCTAGGCGTAGTTAGTTTATACTATCATTGTTGCATCGTATCCCTAATTCTCGTCTCTATTTTCTTCTGTAATTCTCTTCTCATCTCTTCTGTGTTTCTCCTTCTTTCCTTGCAGTTCTCTGTAATCTTAGTCGTTGTAATTTGTTCAGTAATTAATAGAATTATTAGTTGGTTGTTATTGTGTTTGTTTCAATCTTCATTCAAATGACGCCAGTAGATGGGTCCATCCGTCGTTTGGAAGCCTGCAAAAGTTGTCTGTGATTCGGCCATGTTTGCGGTGTTTTGGTTAATTCATCCCAAGTCTTTTAAAATATATTGACGGTTGTTTTTGTTATTAATGTAGTAACATGTATTTATTAGGTTAACCAATGAACAGATATAGAAATAAGATGAAGCAGAAAATATATAAAATACAAGAATTAATCCGAGTCCACAGAAACTACTGTCTGTCCTTAAGAAATTTAATCCCCTCACTGTACCCAACGTTATGGATTAATTTCTCCCAAGATAAAATGGATTAAACCTGTTAAAGAAATAGTGGTACCTCAAACTTCTTTAACTCCAACGAACTTAAGAACAGCAACAAGTCACACAGACTCAGTCGATCGACACTTTGATTTTTATTTGAGAGCAAAATAAATGCGGAGAAGGAAATTTTTTCAGTATTTGAAAAAATTGAAGATTAACTTCCTTTTATAGCCATTTTCAGCAAGGAACATGTCTGTTCAATGAAATCTGTTCAGACCCATTTTATCCAGAAAGTTGTGTCTTTTGGATAAAATAACAACTTTTCAAAAAATTGTGTCAGTTAGAAAAATAACAACTTTTCATAAAGTAACGACTTTTCGGAAAGTAACGACTTTTCAGAAAGAGTAACAACTTTTCGGAATGTTACCGTTACCTGCAAATTTATAAGAGATAATTTTAACAGGATTTATTTGATTTAACAAAATTTGATTAAATAAATTTTGTCCAAAAATATTATCAATCAATCACAACATTTGCCAAATCCAAATCCACATCCAAATCCAAATCCGAAGCCGATACCGAGGCCAAGCAAGCGACGACGATGACGGCGCGAGGGGACATCTTCTTCTTAGCTCTTTAAGAAGTAATGAAAGTGTTTCGTTCTATAAGGACAACAATTTCCCTTTCTTTTGCCGATATGGGAGAGATATATTAAATGAAAAAAGAATGGTTGATCAACAATTGGTTGTTTCAAATTCTGAGCAAAATCGTACACACACTCAATTGATGTTGTTACAAGTAATATTGATGTCCAAACAATAACTGAATATAAAGGGAAAACGTCAAGACTTGGGGTTGTTGCGCGCCGTGAGTTAGTTCAGGCCAAAATTAATGGAGTCAGGACACAAACTAATGGATACACCTGACGATATTGAAGATGCTGAAAATTCTGGGAAGCTTGTTTTGCAAGTTTAAACGAAGATGTAACTAAAAATTGGACGCAGACTACACACAAAAATTCAACTAGTAATTGAAGCATTTCCCTGACTAGTCAAACTAATTCTCCATGTAATTGAATAGGGTGTGAATGAAAATTTTCATGACAGTGAAAAAATACAAGATATTAGTAATGTCTCAAGAGACCTATTACGTTCGATTAACTTTGATGCTTTATCGAACTACTAGAAATTCATCGTTTTCCGACCACAAAATAGTTTGAATATAGTTGGAAAATGAAATTTTTCGATGACTTTCTGACTAATTTTGGGTAGTCGACATATTGAACGTCGTAAAATATTTAGCGGCTACAGTAGTCAGAATTTGCCAATTATCGTAGTCGGAAAATATAAAACTAGTCCTGACCATTAACTATCTAAATGGACGACTACAGTAGTCAAAATAATATTAAAATAATAGTTTATTAATTAAAAAAATTCCAACTACAGTTGCCATTGAATTTAAGTAATTAATTATTTAATTAATATATCTTCCTGCTACAGTATAATCATTAAAGTATTTTTCTAAGTAGAGTAGTCAGAATAAGTAATTTATTAAATAAATAACTAGGTATTCTCCGATTGATGTAGTAGGAAATATTAATTTTTTTTTTTGAAGAATTCAGGTCATTTTGCTTATTACTATGGTAAAAAAAATGCATTTTTATATAGAATTTTTTTTACTTGATGAACCACCTGTTATATTATACTACCATCCATTCATAAAAGCTTAACAATAAAATCAAACATCAAATACATTCCTAATCATTAAAAATTTTATTCAATATAACTAAATTTAAAAGTTCAAGCATCACCCGAAGAAAGTCTAAGAAGTATTAAACTGTTATTCAAAACAGAAGTAAATAGTTTAAAACAAGTCTAAATCTCATAGAAAATGTTCAAAAATACTAAATAAATTTCTTTCGGAGAGTGACAAGTTGAAGCACCAAACAACAATGACAATGAATGAATTGAGGAAGGTTGTACTCCAAGTCCATAAATTTTACCTTTATTTACACCTTCTGCCATATTTTTTTTCTTCCTTATGCCATATTTATCCATATATATCATCATATGACAGTTGTGTCGTGGAACCAACCTCAAAGATAAGTGGAACCAACCTCAAAGATAAGTCGTATTTCACTCTGTTCATGCAAGCCTCTTTCAAATGAATCAAATCACTAGAGAACTATTATTTATGCCTCATAACAAATTAACCAAAACTTTACTATTGAGAAACAACAAAACAATTCAACCATAGGGCATAGTCTTTTACAAATTAATAATTACCTCTTTAATAACATTGGAACAAAATATCAAATAAGCAACAGAATAACAAATTTTGTTATCATTATATCCTATTGACATATTCTATGAAAAGTTGAAGCAGTGAATTTGACATAGATCCACCATCTTTAGTTGCTAAGGCAGTAGTTACCAAAATATAGCATCAATAAATGAATTATGGAATTGAGGATCAGAAGAAACAGAAAAATCAAATGAAATGTGTTTGTGGAATGCATCATAATGGAGATAAAATAGAGCATGTGTTTAAGGTGGCGATGATTGATCTCTATTCAGTCCAAAGTGATTAATGCTCATATCGAATTCTTATCGAAACAGAATTGGAATTTGATTTACATATGAAGGCTATATACTTGGATTTATAACCTTATCTATTACTTGTAAAAGAAATATTATACTAGGGTTGTCTTTTCCTTAGAGTTCACAAAATATCAAGTTATAAATAAAATCCTTCCATGGTAGTCACTGATGGCCATACAGAGTAAGAAATGAACAGCTAGCCGATGCATGCAACATAAGAATGTTGTCTTAGATAAATATCCCAGTTCATATTATTCATGTGAAAATGCTTTTTGACCTTCAAAATCTTTTAAGAACATCTTCTCTAAAAAAATAAGAAGATATATAAACTTCTGAATCAGATGAGTTCTCGAGATCTGGATACACTTTTGTGTGATGATAGTTGTAATTATGATCCTTCATAGTTGTGATAGTTGGTTTTCCTTGGATAGATCTTTCTGACAATTTTCTACGTTGCAGTGAAGATTCCTTTCTATTTGTTCCCCTTTCTTAATACAACAATCACGTCTAAAACCTTTTGAATATTTGAGTCTTTGATGCCCTCAAGAAGGTAATATGTCTACTGTATTTCCAGAAATATTTCCATCACGGGATCACCAATGACACCTAAGTTTGTAAGCTTCAAATATTGGAAAGGTGTTGACTTGTTTGTTGTATTAAGAACGGGATAGAAATACAAAGAAATATATTCTTTAAAGTAGAAAACTATCCAAAAGATTTATTATAGGGAAACCAAATATCACAACTATGATGGATCACAATTACGCTTATCATCACACTAAAGTCTATCCAGGAGAACACATCATTGATTATTTGGTCCTTTTTTCTTATGAATGATAACTTCCAAGTTTTTCAAGGTTAAAAAGCATTTTTCATGAATATGATTATTTAAGACAACATTCTTGTGTTGCACCTGTCAGCGCCTTATGAACTTAAGGTCACAAACATGTTATCTTCCTTTCTTCCTCTTTATGGTCATCACTGACTATCAAGGATAAACAGTCACTATTACTTGATAGTTCGTGAATTATGAGGAAAAGAAAACCCAAGTGTATAATATCTTCATATATAAATAAAATTTCAATTCTCCTCCAATGATTTATCAAACAAATGTAGAGTTGCATTAATTTGATACTATTTGGATCTTATTTTTGGACATACGTCTGTGGAATTAGTTTTGAGAAGTAAAAAAGAATTATATTTAACTGAGATATGGTATTAGCAAGTTTTGTGGTACAAGACCCAAGAGATGCAGGTGCATTTGAGAGACGAATAAACTCTTGAGTTATAGTGAAACACTTCCCAAAATATATGTAGAATGCAGCGATAGTACCAAATGAGTGCCACAATAAAATTAAGGGGGCCATGTTCCACTATTCACTGGAAGTGGGATGGTAGAAGTAAGATGACATCTATAGTTTATTTGCTACACAGTAGTTACAACATTTTCTACTTGCCAATTATATATCTAAAGTTTCTATATTCATTTTTAAAAATTATGTTTGAATTCATAATGAAACAGCTCAATCCCAAATGAGATAACTTACACCATTAAGATTAAAATAGGGTACATGAAATTAAAACTCTTTTTCCTCCTATTTCTCAACAATAGCTAAATTCGACAGTCGATGACATCATTTTCCATCTTTATTAATTTTATGTTTATCCACTTACATTTAAACTCTCTCAAGTAACAAGTGTGTAATTGTGTCATCAAAACCCTCAAAGCACCATAATGAAGATTTAAAATTATACAAAATCATTCCCAAGGAATCGATAGAAAAAGATATTATAATAAATGAAGCATGAAAGCGAACATCGAAACATGAAAAATAACACTTGAAATGTTCCAGACGGGCGTTTTAACATAGATTTTGGGGAGTCAAGAGGGGGTTTTCACGTAGATTTGGATTACGGAGATCAGTACAAGTTGTTCAGAAAATTATATTTTGCAGTCCTTATTGGTTGGTGCTCCGGTACCGAAAAATGAAGCCGACAAACTTTCTACTCCTCTGAGAATGTTGACAATGTCAGAGTGTTTGAGGGAGACGGAGTGAAGTTTTTTATTCTAAAGCTTCAATCAAATGCTTTTAGCATTTTCTTACTTTTTATTTCCTTATTTTCATTCCTCTCCTATTTATTCTATTCCATAATTTAATGATGGAAAATCATTATTTAATTTAAAATTGTGACACCATCAATGATTAAAAATGTGTTTTTCATTTACTTTTAAAGTTCATTAATGATCTTCATTGATTATGGTGTGGTTTTAAATCAAATAGTGAATTGTCTTTATTTAATTTCCAAATAGAAGAAAGAGGAGAGAAAATAAATTTGGAAAAGAAAAAAAAATGATAAAAGCATTTGATTGACACATCCAGAGGAGTAGGAGCTACATTGTTGGCATCTTCTGATGTCGGAGCACCGACCAATAAGGATCGCAAAATTTAATATGTTGAACAGCTTGTACTTGATATCCGCAACCTTATTCTTCGTGAAAACACTTCTCTAGAACATTCAAAGGTTTATTCTTCTAATTTAGAGGCTTACCCTTATGTTTCATTTACTTTCATATCATTTTATTATTTGTCTTGATTCATCATGGAATGATTCTGTATAATTTCAATTCTTGAATATGGTGAAGTTAGGTAAAATTGAGGATTTTAATGACTATTTAATGCTAGTCACACTAAGGTTGCATAACTAATCAACTAAAACAACATCAGTATTCTACTTGATAAAACTGGACTAATGAAACTTTTTAACTCTAGCATCTCCGATCCCTAGGAAATCTTAACTATAATTTCTTCATGTTGAGCAGTTGTTCAATATAATGACGTTTTCACTGTAACAATACAACTTACCTAGTTTAGCTACATCTAGCAAAATGAATTTGCACTAACATGGGTAGGAAAGTAACACTCTCATGTATATGTGAGAAAGATCATACTTTAGCTATATTTATTATATGTCTCCGAACAATATTGATCATGTTTCAAACTTGTATCACGGTAGAATCTAACAGTGAATCATAGTGAACTAACAATTTACAGATAGTTTATGTGCCTATTGAAGATTTTTGTTATAATAAGTGCATAAGACAATCCCAAGAATCAAACTTATAATATCTAAACAACTTATCATCGATAGTTTTATATTCTTCCTCTATTGTGGCATAAACCCACATTTTTTATCAACATAAATATTCAGCAGGGACCCAAGTCTCAACCTAAATGTCATGTAGATTATGTCTTGCAATTGGATTCCCATTGTCTAGTCGTATCAGATCAACAAATTTTTTATACAAATAACAAAAAAGAGGATAGAATGTGAGTGTTAACTTAATTAACTTTAAATTAGTCTCTGTAATGACTCTTTACTTTGATAAATGAAAATCCTTTATTCACCAAAAAAAATGAATAACATTTTTGTCAAACAGATTTAATGAGGTAGTGGCATAATCATAGGGATGTTTTGATGTCCTAACTTGATGTTGAACTTGATGAAGACACTGGAATTGTAAGATCGTGATGTACTTGAGATATTGTTCTACTGCGTTTGACACAATATGTTCTAGAAAGAATACAAGTAGTAATTGCCTGTCAATCTTTTAGGCGCATCTCAAACAACGTTAATTTTTTTCGAGTGATTTATAAACAACATAGTGAAAAGTATAAAAAACAAAAACCAAAACCAATACAATGCAGTACTAATAAGACCTAAAATGGAAGATGAATTGAGAAGCCATGATTTTTTTTAGGAACAGCAAACAACAACATTCATTCATTACTATGTTTCATCATCTAATTCGAGAGATAAAACCTACCTAGTATAAAACATTCTGTTGGTTTAATTAATATTGTACAGTATTAAGTTTAATATGCAATTACCTATCAGATTGTTTCTTTTTTAGAAATGACTCACAGTTTTTGGTGCAAATTAAAAACATATTAAAACATATAATTATACATGAAAGAATTATAAGAGACAAAAACTGCAAAAATATTTGTTTAAAAACACTACGAAAAGTATTACTTTCCTTTCAATCTCATTTAATAGGAATTTTGATTTAAGTATTCTTGTAACGACTACAAGGTCTCTTTTTAATGAGTCATTTTTGTAGGTTTTCTCTTATGTGTCAGATGTTGGTACTAACACTGTGACATATATTGACACTAATTCGACAGAAGGGCTAAATATAATTGAACTCCCTTCTACATATTCTTCTATTGTCATACTAGTACACTTAATTAACCCATTAAGAAATCGAGCTCTTTAACAATTTTAAGACAAAAAAACACAAATCAAAATCATCAACAAGAAAACAAATAATGAAATTAAAAAAATTAACTCGTATATCAACCCAACTAAATGTCTCTCTCCGTAAAAAATTAGAATTGCCTTAACAGGATATTCCAACAAAGTAATAAATAAATATTTTAGGTATATCATCTTCTCAGTACTACCCCCTTATTTGATTTTAATGATGTGTTATTAGATTGATTTACATATTCACATATAAGCTTAAAAAAATAAAAGAAAAGATTGATTTTAGAAATTAAAAGTCAGTTCACATTAAAAAAGAAACCAGAATCGAGTTTCACAAAGGAATGGAAAAAATAGTTATCTTCTTTGACCCTTTTGGTCACTGAATTCTCAAACTCAATGAAAGACCATAGTATATAAACCTCAATCAAAAGCTTTAAATACCTATGCAAAATAGATATTTGTGCAAACCCGAAATGGTAAAAGAAAATTAAATGCAAATCAAAACAGTTAACCAACACATACCTGATAATTGCAAGAACAATTGGACAAGAAGCTTGGAAAATTAATGTAAAAATAAAGCATTGAGAGAGTTCCTTTAGACGAATGGTGTTACGTTAAAGCGTTTTTTGCTACCTGCACATTAGTGTACAATAAATGTGTTTATGAAGTATGTTTGAACTTCATAGCATGAGAGAAAAGAATGAGAGGAATTGAATACCTTCTCATATTCCCCGTGTAGTTAGATTCTAAAAACATCATTGTCAACTTCCGATTGATTTGTAATTGAGAGGGATAAAATCTAAAATTGTAATAGAAAACTTTTCTAAATACCTGTAGGCACTAAGTGATAGTATCAAATGAGGTACAAACATAAGGGGGTCAAATCCTTAAAAAATTCCCTCTTTTGGAAAAGGAAAATAAAGGTAATAAGATATATGACTTTGTTTCCTTTTTTTTCAAGAAGAGGGAAATTTTTGAGGAATTAGCTCCCTTATTATTCTAGAGTTTATTCAGTTCTTCAGATGCACATGATTCCTAAGGTATCACTCCATGCTGCAACCCCAATATTTCTTATATCTGTTCAAACACGCATTTCTTCAGTGATTATTGATTACCCTTGCTTCACACTGCACAATTAAAAGCTAGGAATATAAGGAAACATTTCTACCTTTTACGGCAAGCTATTAAAGAAACATCTTAATGACATATCTATTAGGTTAACTAAAGAATTCAAATTGTTAAAATTAAAAATGTCTTATAGAGTCCTAGCTTTTTTTCATTTCATCTTGTAGTCTTAGGATGATATGTATGAGAAATTCAACAAATGTTTATGAAAGTATAACTGATTTTAATAAGCAAAAACAACACAATGCAAAGTGTAAAAAGCAAAAATAATTAGTCAACAGAAACAACAGAGTAGTAAAAAGACCCAAAAAACAAAGTGGAAATTGAGACGTCGTAACTAAGAAAAGTCATAAAACAGAGGAAAAGACAATGTTCAGCACATATACGAAATCTCATAAAGAGGTACACACAACATTGTGTTAACCTCATAATCGAAGGTGTTAATAATGACAAATGCATATACTGACTAGTCACTTGATACAGGAAAGGAACGACATACATCACCAAATCGCAGACTCTCAATCAATCTGATTGCAGGAATCAAGTGAATCATGAGCAAATCTAGTAAAGAAAGGAAAGTGAATATTTGATCAATCAGATCAAATTTCACAGTTTACAAGAATTAAAGGAAGAGACACAAGGAATATATTTCACAGCTTGCACAAATTAAAGGAAGACACACAATGATATATCTCAAGTAAAATAAGAAGGACAAGATAATTAAATCAAGGTAAAATCAAGGAAGAAATACGGGCCAACAGTCAAGATCACAATTTGAATAAGGTAATTAATCAAGATACTATCAAGGATTTCAAACAAATTTAAACACTGATTATCAACAACTATCTTTAAAATGAAAAAGTGGGTGAAACGACTAAACAACACAACTTGATGTATTTAGTTAAACACCACATAGTTCATAAAAATATTAAGCTAAAATAAACCTCCATTCTTGAGCATTGAGATCAAAACAAGAGACAAGATCTAAAACTAACAAAGAGTGCTAAACAACGAAGTTAAATCTAAACACCTTTATTTATTGAACTACAATAGGTATACATAATCGTTAAAAAAAACTAAACCCAACACTTCACATCAAAAGAGGAAGGAATACGAGTGTTACCAGGTTCTAGGCAGCGACTAGAACTCAATCCTGGACGTGATGAATTCCAATCCCACTCCGACTCAAAATAGTCGCACATCAAAAAAAATTTGACGACGAAAATAAGAACTCCCAAAAACTTAGCGGGGTGATCTTCTTCTCCGCTCCAAAAACTCCTGCCCTGAACAGTTAGGGTGAGGGGGTTTATATAGGACACAATTTCGGTCGAAATAAATTGGGAAAACGATGTGGGACTCTGGAAATTTTCAAAACATATTCATTTACATATATTCACACATAAAACTAAAAATAAAAAAATAAAAAAATAATTTTAGATATTTAAATCATTCCACATCAACATAAAAAAAAATCAACTATCTTCTTTTTACCCCTCTGGTAAGTGCATTGCACAAACCCAATCAATGATCAAAACTTTAAAAATCATCTCCGTCTTTATATATAACTCTTAATCAAATGTTTTAAATACCGAAAAGGGTAAAAGAAAAAATTGAATGCAAATCAAAACAATTAACCAACATGTATATGCCTGAAAATTGCATCAACAATTGGAGAAAAAGCTCCGAAAGTCATAGTGATAATTAAACTTACACACCTCTTCTAAAGAATATCTCCTTTCTGAATACTTCCGCACCCGCTCTTATTTTGAGTATATTTGAATGAGAAAGATTTTCATAATTGACAAATAGGGAAATAGATGAAAGGATTTGGTTGCTCCAACATGTACCTTTCAGACCCAATCCGAGTGGGATAAGGAGAAAATCAACCACCGAATTAGATGTTATAAAGTTGTGGAAGTATTATTTTTTTGACAAGAAACTAGAATAGAATGTTTCTTTTTATAAAGTAGTAGGCAGACAACATAGTTTTCTAAATCAAATAGGAAAACTAGACAAACATGGAAGCTGAAGTAAACAAGGAGACAAGAGCATGAAAAAAGTAGAAAAGTAGAAAATTGCCACGTGAACTTACAAAATCGAAGTATAAAAGGAAGTTTAAACCAAGTAGAATTACTCTGTTAAGGTAAACTGCGTCAAAGTTTTTCCTTTCAAAGCAAAATGCAAGAAGGAGTCCTAACGTGAGAAGGAGTTCGAGTCATGTTCGGTTTAAAAAAGTTTATTTAAAGCGACGAAGACTAAGTTTTGTTGAACAATACTTAGGAGATTTTTAAAGCCTATGAATATTGCAATAGTTCATGGAAGAATTTTACGCACTTACATAGAGAGAAGATCAAAACAAGATCAAGAATTTGAGATTTATTGGGGAGTGTTGCGAGTTTATGAGGAAAAAGTTGTAATATTGTAATTAAGAGTTTTGATTACAATCAAGTTTGTGAAACTTGACGGACGGTAGAAGACTTAAACCTGGATTTTTTTTGTCTTAGATAGCTAAGAATTACAATTTGTAATTCCTTAGGTTACATAGATTTGTGATCTTTTGTTGAGAATCATAGTTTAATGAAATCGAGTTAAATCCTATAGAGGTATATGGTTTTCACCCATTATGTGTTGGGGTTTTCTGTGATAAAATATTATGTCATTATTTTATCTGGTTTACAAAACATAACTGATGTAATCTGCAAAGAAACATATAGAATATATACTTGTTTCTTAGGAATACTTAGGGTCAGAATTCCAACAGAGTGAAGATTACTGGGCCATGGAAGAATGAGAATGGAGAAATGGAAAGACCTAGAGGAGAGTAGAAAGAAAAAAAAGTAGTCAAGGATAGGTAATTTAGTCGAGGACATGTGATTTGTCAAAAACAAGAAATAGTGTACACATGAAAGACCTAGAAGAGACTAGAAAGAAAAAAAGTAGTCGATGATAGGTTATTTAGTCGAGGACAGATTATTTGTAGAAAAACAAGAAATAGTGTACACATGTGGTGCATTTTTAGTAAAAGTATTTTTTACTTCCAGCAAAACTTTATTAAATAAGATTTTTATTTCTTTTATATGATCTAAACGTAAGTAGGAAAATTCTTAAATTATTTATTTACATATTTAAAACAAAATAAGAAAAATATAAAAAGAATAAAAATAAATTATGACCAGAGAGTTAGATGAGGTGAAGTAGATTTTTATTTTATTTTATTAAACCTTCATGATTTAATTCATTTGATTGATCACTACATTACAACATTAAATGCTAGTAAAATCTTCTTCTTTATCAATATTTAATGCATAATCATATAATGTTATTGGATGTAAATCAAAACAATTAACCAACATATATATTCCTGAAAAATTGCAGCAACAATTGGAGAAAAAGCTCCGAAAGTTATAGTGATAATTGAACTTACACACCTCGTCTAAAGTATTACTCCTTTCCGTATACTTCCTCGCCCCCTCTGATTTTGAGTGTGTTTGAAAGACAAAGATTTTGATTATTGCGCTCTGTATACTGGACCATTTTCCGCTCTAGGCGCTCTTCTGACTCAGTAATCGACTTCTGCATCTACGGCTGGATATGATGCAAAAGTGTAGCCATTTGTGCCTCTAATTTTTGGACCCTACCAAGCGGGACCAGTGCCAGTAGAGGGGCTGTGTGAGAGGAGCTCGGGGCAGTGCTACTACCCGGGATAGACTCGACCGGGGTAGTGTCAGTGGACGCCGCCTGTGTAGCCGTGCGGGCCTGGGCTACCATATCAACAAGATCATCAGTAAGTGGGGGCAGCTCTAGACGGGGCCCTCTCCGTGGAACCAACTCATTAGCCTCATCTTTGATGAGGCCGACGTCAACAGTGCTCTCCGGGGTCTTGAGCTGATCTACGTGCCATATAGGCACACCTGCGGAACTGCAGAGACCAAAGATCATGCATGGGAAAGGGTAAGTAGTAGTGACCTTGAAAGCTCTCTCGTGCATGACTGCCTATAGAAGCCACGCGAAGTCCACCTCGAACCCGGCTATCATCGCCGCCATCAACACTGCTCGATCCCATGTAACGATATTATCAACAGCTACGGGGGAAAGGCAGTGACGGACAATCAGCCACAAGAACTTCGCCGTGAAAGTGAGGTTGCCCTTCTTGATGGCCCCCTTTGGCTCAAATACCCAATCGGCACCCTCTCCATCAACTGACAAGTGCAGGGCCATCCACCTCTTGGTGGTCTCTCTCAGTGATGGCTCGCACATGAACTGGCCATCTTTAACTATCTGCTAGCGGTAGTCAAACTCGGCAGTGAGAGGGGTCCGAGTAGCATCAACACCCTTGCTGTATAGAAACCGGAGGATGGCAGCCAGGGAAATGTCAACTTGTACGCCCCGTACTCAGACCTGCTCCAGTGGGTCCTGATTAGCGGGGGCAGCCCGCCTATTTATATGTGATCGGAGAGTATCTACGTAGGATGCGTAGAACTCTCAGACCATTTTATCACTGTAACGTCCCAACGGACGTGTTGTCCACTCCAAGCGATGCCTGGTGAAGAGATTGAGGATCTGAGACATCGTCGGGAGACTCCCTGTAAGGACCCGCCGCTCCAAGGTGAGTGTTCGAGTCATCACTCCTTTAGCAGTCAGGAACTTGACGTCGGAGTAGACTTCAAATTGCCCGTCGACACACCATCGGTTGGGCTGGTCAGTGGCTGGGGTGGGGGCATCAGCTGGTAACCTGTACGGATTCTGAACTGTCAGCCTCATCAGACGAGGCCGACGCTGTAGCGGTGGCGGGTGCGGGAACCTCAGCAGAGCTAGAGGCTTCCTCGGACCACGATACTCTTAAGGAGCCAGACGCTCCTTCTTCATTTGTGGCTGACCTAGAGGGTGTGCCGGTCAGTGTGCGCTCCTCATCAGACTGGGAGGCAGTGACTACGCCGGATGCCACCTTTTTGGGTGTGGCTCTGGGAGCACGTGCAGCACGGGAAGGAGTGGAAGTGCCTGGGGGCACATACTTGGGGTCACGCTCATCATCCGAGCCAATGACCATGCGGGCAGACAGGGCGACAAACTTCGATCGCCCGCGTGTGTACATTCGGTCTTGCTTGGGTGCTATAGTAGATAGTACCTATAAAGGATCAATATTAGCATGAGAAGTGGCGAACTAGACAAGCAAAACCACAAAAACAATTTAAAACAGTATGTCATTTCTATTGTCACAGTGACACACGACGGGCCTGGTGACGGCTCGTCGTGACTATGACGGACCGTTATGAGGTCCGTCGTGTTTTACTTAGACTATGCATATATGGAGAACCCTGAAGGAGAGTCTCTAACTAGTATGACGGTATGTGCAGGACGGACCGTCGCAGGTACGACACTCCGTCGTAGGTGTCCGTCGTAGGACACTTGAAAAAAATATAGAGACCCTTAGGAGAGGGGTCTCTGACCGTCATGACGGTAATGCAGGACGGACCGTTGTGGGTATAACGGTCCGTCACATGTGTCCATTGAAGGATACGTAGAAAAAGTGAGAGACCCTTAGAAACAGGGTCTCTGACAACCAAAACGGTTGTGCAGGACAGACCGTCGTGAAGACGACGATCCGTCACATGTGTCGGTTGGGGGACACTTAGAAAAATAATGGAAAGTGATTAGGGCTTTTGGAATGGACCTTATGACGGTCCGTCGTGGGTACAACGATCCGTCATCGGGGTCTCGTTCTGTAGATCAGTGACAGAACTGGTGAATCCCATTCATCCTCGATGAACCCAAATCGAACTTGTAGTGTTATGGACCTACATTTGTCTAACCCAACTACCTAGGAAACTAGTAATGCGAAAACACCTATGTCTACGGTTGTAAACATGGCAATTTCGAATATTTTTAACCTAGGTTAGACAGAATCTTATATAAAAGAAATGACATATCACGAACAACTAAGCTAATACTAATTAATAAACAAAAAATGCAAGATAAATGAGTAGAAATTAAAGACACATACCTTAGAATTGGGGAAAACAAAATGGACAAGTACTTGGTGACCAGGAAGACACCCACAGCAGCAACTCCGACTAGTAGATTAACACTTTTAGGGCTTTGGAGAATTGTGAGGGGGAGGGACAATGATCGGTTAATAGAGGGAGAGATTGTGGATGTTGAAAAGAGAGGGTAATGGGGGGAATAATGAAGGAATGGGGGAGAAATGAAGGGTTGGGGAGTTTAAATGGTGAAAGTTTATAATGAACTCCAACCGGGTCGGGTCGGGTATGCCTCATTAATCACGCGACGATTCCCCGACGTGTGTGCCCTAGTTTGAAAATAACAGAAAAATATGCCTGGTACGACGGATGCATACGACGGTCCGTCGCAAGCGCAACAGTCCGTCGTTGTATCGTCAGTGACTGCTGCAGAGTAATTTTCTGCAGAATTTCCTAGTGATGTGCCTGAAAATTTAAAAACCCATCAGTAGAAAAATGCTACCATTACTAAAAGACTATAAGTATTGGGTTGCCTCCCAACAAGCGCATGATTTAATGTCGTGGCACGAATGGGGACACTTGATTACTCAGACTTCATCAAGATTGTATGCATCTATCACTTCATTCCCCGATGCTTTATGCCCAAAATAGAGTTTTATTCGATCTATATTCATCTTAAACCGCACTCCCTCCTTGGATTTTAACTCAACTTCTCCATGAGGGAATACTTGGGTAATCAAGTAAGGGCCAGTCCATTTGAACTTGAGCTTGCCCAGAAGACAAGGCGACCCAGAACTGTCTACAAGCACCAAATCTCCAACCCTAAACTCCTGTTTTGCACTTTTTTGTTCATTCTCCTTCTTCATCTTTTCTTTGTGGGATATGGAGGATACTGATTGGAGCTCACCACTCTGCCTCATAGTCCTACACACGTTGAAGGTCGCTTCTTCATTGTTCAATCGAAATTTCATCTGCCCCTTTTCCATATCAACTAAGGCTATACTTGTAGCAAGGAATGGCCTCCCAAGAATAATAGACACTTCAAAATCGACTTCACAATCAAGAATAACAAAATCAGCCAGAAAGATGAATGACTTCACTTTTACTAGCACATCATGGAGTATCCATATAGGCCGTTTCACTGTCCGATCAGCCATCAGTAGCCGCATCGCAGTGGGTTTTGGGTCACCCAAACCCAACTTCTTGTAGATAGAGAGGGGCATGAGATTTATGCTTGCCCCCAGATCACATGTTGCTTTCACAAAATGTAATGACCCAACTGTACAAGGAATAGTGAACGCATCCGGATCTTCTTTCTTTTGTACGAGGGATCTTGTAGCAATAGCACTACAATGCTGCAGTCTATCATCATCCTCAAAAGTGATCGATCTTTTCTTGGTGACCAGATCTTTCATAAATTTGGCATAACCGGGCATTTGTTTTATAGCTTCTACCAAAGGGACATTGATAGAAAGTTGCTTCAACATTGTTATGAAATGCCGGTATTTACCATCCTCGGTCTTTTTCACTAATCTCTGAGGGAAAGGTGGTGGTGGCCTAGGCATGGGAATTACCTTCATAGGTACTTCTGCATCTTTTCCATTACTTTCCTCTACTTCACCACTACCCTTTACCACATTATCATTATCCTTTCTCACATTTTCCTCAGTAGACGGCATCGGTGGGTCAATGGTTTGCTTACTCAACTATCAATTCTTTTCACAGAAAGTCACTCAACTTTCATTTTCGACTCAAAAGTCACTCAACTATGATATCTTTGCATATAAGTCACTCAACTTTCATTTTCAACTCAAAAGTCACTCAACTATGGCTTCTTTGCACAGAAAGTCAGTCAACCTATTTAATTGTTTTTTCATTAAAATTTAGTTACATGAAATTTTAATTATCAACATAAAATTTAAGAATCAAATATAAATCTATTTAAACCATATAATGATCCGCCCATTTAATCCAACCCGCTAAAAATATAATATTAAATATTTTATTTTACCATTAATTCCCTAAATCATTCCTTATTGAACATTTAACGTTTTATTTTACCATTAATTAACTAAAAGTATGTGGGAAACAAGGGAAAATGATTTAGGGAGTTAATAGTAAAATAAAATATTCAATATTGTATTTTTAGCGGGTGGGGTTAAATAATGGAGCGGGTCATTAAATGGGTATATATTCGATTATTAAATTTTAGTTAATAATTAATATTCTATATCACTAAATTTTAATGAAAATAACAATTAAATAGGTTGAGTGACTTTTTGTGCAAAAAAATATAGTTTAGTGACTTTTGAGTTCTTGAAAGTTGAGTGACTTTTTGTGCAAAGAAGTTATAATCGAGTGACTTTTGAGTTGAAAATAAAAATTGAGTGACTTTCTGTGTAACCAATTGATAGTTAAGTGACCATCAAAGTTATTAACTCATACTTTCGTGTAACTCATAACATACATATTCTAATTTCATGTATTTCATTTATAGGATAATGTGCTATACATGTGTCTAGAAAATTGTAAGAATAGAAAAATATATGAGCACTTTAAAAAACTGAAAAGTTTCTACTGCTATTTTCTCTCTGTCCTTTGATATTTGGGTTTGAAACAAATAAAACCAAACATAATGATTTAAATATACTAATAAATATCAAGAAAAATAAATTTAAATATTATTTTACAAAATTAAATCACTATTTATGAGTATTAAAATGTTGCTTGAAAAACAAAAGAAAAATAAATGCCTCTTTCTGTTATTAAATAACGTCTATATCTACGGTATATAATTCAAATATATAAATACAACTTGATAATTGGCTGCAACAAAATACAAGAATATGAAGCAATTAAAATTTTATTTTTATCGTCTAAATATATGATGATCGAGATCTCCTTTTTAAATTGAATTTACGATAGGAAATTGATGAATTAATGAGTGATATACTTGGTAAATATACTTTATGATATAAATATTTTTATCCTTAAAAATAAATAAATACTTTATTTCTAAAAAGAGCAATCAAAAAATTGTTCCAACTTCTACGTGAATAAATTTTTACCTTATTAAACAAGCATCTCAAAGTTGATAAATTTATTTCATTACTTGTCTATGTAGTAAGCGTTTGAGCACACATAAATTTCTTCTTTTTTTCAAAATTTAAATCTGAAGGAAGTCTCTAAATAAAATTATTGACAATTATACAAAATATTCTATAGTCGAATTGGACCAAATCGATGAAATTTATTAGATTTTGATAAATTTTTTACCTAAAAAAACTGGAAAAATGTCGGGATCAAAATAATGTAATATTAAGAAGAGTGAAATAAGTTTTTTTTTTTAAAACCAACATCACTTTCTTAAGCTCCAAATAATTGAATTGGAAGCCTATACTCGCTCTATTCTATATTAATTGAATATTGAGACTTTATTTATTATTCAAAATTCAAGATGTTTGCTTAATTTTTTTTATATTTGTCCTTTCATTTATTGATATTCTATATTTACTAGCCATATTTATGATTTCACAAAAAGCAAACAGTGAAAATTATAATTTACATTGTTTCTTTGAATATTATTCTTAATATGTGTGCATTGCCTTACAAATTTGCTTACCAAACATTTCCATATATAATTTTCCTTTTTACTTTGTATTTTTGACAAATCTTTGAGTGCATCTAGAACTTGTATTCTATCATTATGATAATTTCACGAATAAGGTTATAAAGACTATCAATTTTATGCCTTGTTTTGATCAATAATTTGACCATACTACATTGTTTTTTTTAGAAGCATAGAGTCGTAGTTCTAATTTAGGAAAAATGAACCCTATGTATTCCTATTTCAATTTGGATTAGGAATTAATTATTTGTTTAATTTTAGTAACTAAAAAACTACCAAAAGAAAATCATATAATGTGAAATTAGAATGATACTCATAAAAAATGTGATATAAATAATTATCGACATTACCATAAATAGGTTATACACTAACATAAACACTAATTTTAGTAACTTAAAACTACCAAAAATAATAATCAATTTTGTACTTCGACTAGGATTAGAATTAGGGTTAATAAAACCCCTATAAATACATACTATGTTGTTATGTTTCTAATATGCCAAAAAGAAACTTCTTACTCTTACTTTTATATTATCTTCTCACGTTCTTACTTTTAACTACTTTTTCTCCTTTTCTAAGTGATCATATTATTAGCTCAAAAATGGCAATATATGTCCCTATTGCCAATAATTGGCACTATGAACATTTTCCCAATTTTGGATATGCCACAAACATTTACCATGTTAAACCTTGTTTTATTGGATATGTATCTAATGTTCATGATCATGTTCAATCCGTAGATAGATATGTTCGATAGAGAGAAGCCCCTAGGTACATTAGTTGGTCATTTCCTCCGTCTGGATACATTAAGATCAACACGGATGGAACGTTTATGCAAAATTCAGGGTTAGCAGGATATGGAGGCATTGCAAGAGACGATAAGGGTAGGTGGCTAGGAGGATTCGTGGAGCGATTAGGTATGGTAACAACATCGTGCCTCACGGTAGAACTGTGGGCCATACATGGCGGACTCACCTTAGCGAAGAACTTCAAGTTGAAGAACATTATCATAGAGACTGACTCTCATGAAGCATTGATGCTCATGATGAGTAAGGGAGGCGCTGTCGACAATCACCTTGATCGCGAGTTGATAGAAGAGTGTCAACGTCTCCTGTCCGAACATGGGATCTCCATGATGCATACTCTAAGGGAAGGAAATTGTTGCGGATCACCTTGCGAAATTGGGAAGAATGCAACTAGATGAAGATCTTGTAATACTACATCGTCCACCACATTCCATGCACCAACTTCTTCTCGCGGACATGGCTAACGTAGCATACCCTAGGTACCGAAAATATGTAGGATAGTTTAGTATATATAACACATAAGAAAAAAACATGAATTTATATAAATGTATATAATGATAATTATATTGAACTGTTAAAATATTTTTATTAATTACTGTCATAAGTTTTTCCATCATCTAATCCTTTTGTTGTTTCAAATTGAGATCCCTTTTGTTAGCATAGCTTTCTAAGCCTGAATCTCATTTCCACAGTGGTGCTTTTAAAATGACTCGGATCACTATGCCAATGATAACAGACACAAATTTAAGAGGCATATATGCAACATTTGGCTTTAACATATAGTTTCATATTTTTAATATACTGTGTTACTAACGACTCGATACAATATATATATATTTAGTTTAGAACTATATATCATTATAGTCCTGAGGAAAAAATGACTTCATAGGAGGACAGGTAGGTGTGATGGAAAATTGGGAGTTTTTAGTAAATAAAAAAGGATGTATTTGACAATAGACTCTTCAAACATTATCAGTTTCTATAACCCTTAATAAGGCGTGGATGTGATCGCACTTGTATATATAAGGCATGGATTTATCCATTTTCACAAGTAGGAAGATGTAAACGTTGAGGCTCAATAACAACATAGGTCTTCCCTCCGATATATATGTTACAACATCTTCAATACCATGCTTTTACTTCGTCTTTTCCTTGGTAAGTCATCAAATTTGGGGTGGCAGCGGGTCCGGAACTGGAACTGCCTGACCAGTATTAACCAGAACCGGCATGGAACCACCGGGAACCACCACCCGGAACCGACCGGAACCGGGACGAACCAGTAGTGCTAGTTCCGATATTGTATATTTGTACCCGTTCAGGTCCGCCAGTGAACCGGACCGGATTCCAGGACTAGGCGGGATTTAATTTTTTAAAAAAAATTATTAAAATCAATTAAAAATTAAACAATTAAAAATTATTGTTTTAAAGTTAAAAAAAATATAATTTTCATAACTTTTAAAGTTAATTATTTATACTTTATAAACTTCAATGTTTGAAAGTTTGTAAAACTTTAAAGTTAGTTTGAAAGTTTGTAAAATTCAAACTTTCAAATTATAAATATATAATTTAAATATTGGTTTGAAACTTTGAATATAATTTATATTATATAAATTTAAAATTTTATATTTTTAGTTTAAAATTTTAACTTTAAAAGTTTAAAAATTTAAATTTCAAACTTTGAAAATTTAAAATTCAAACTTTGAGGTTATAAAAGTTTTAATTTCAAAGTTTAAAAACTATAAAAGTTAAATTTCACAATAATAAAAATTAAATTTAAGACAATAATTAAAAAAAATTATGGCGAATAGCAGCCTAGACTTTTATTAATATTAATTTGATATTAAAAATTTGATCTACAAAAATATTAGTAGAGTATTAAAAGATCTAATCTACACAGACACCAACTAGGAAGGGTTCTCTTTGAATTAGATCTCAAATTATTATACTCATACTAATAACAATTAAACATTTAAATTTAATAGTTGGTGCTACCATAAAAATCTTTTCTTAAATCATTTAACATTTCTATTGTAACATGATCGGGAATTGGTTGAATAGATAAATCCTCTATTGCTTCAATGTCATCGTCACTATAATCCTGCAATATTTCATCAACGTCACTTTGAAATTTAGTCGGTAGTGGTTCACGACCCAAATTTCTTCTCTCGGCATTAATCCAATCACTAAATAATACCAATATCTCGAAGCTATCTGCTGTTAGTGAATGTCTATGCTCTCCAATTTGAAATCTTGCTGCACTAAAAACGCCTTCTAAAGCTACTGTAGATGCTTGAATAATTAATACATCTCGAGCCATTGGTTGAAGTTTTGGAAATCCTTTGTTGTGATTTCTCCATTATGCTAGAACATCTTCAGTAGGTTCTGTATTTTGATTAACATATGCATCAAAATCATTTCTATTATTGTGAGAAAGTTCAAGATAAGAATCTAAATAGTCATCAATGTTATCTTTATTAAGTCTACTCCTAGAACTTTCACGTTCTTGACCACTTGATACATTTATATTAGAATTATATAAGTCATATAATTTTCTAACTTCAATTTTTATGCTATCTTTAACTTCTTGACAATTAGGAATTTCATCTTTTTCACTATCAATATCCAAGTTAAAATATATTTTATCAACCATCTTAAATGCACCTACATCTTTGTAATGAGGGTTTAACAAACAAGCGGTTAAATAAATTTGAGGAATAGGAATAAAATATTTTCAATTATTTTTTAATAGTTTCTTCAAATCTTGGTTTCAGTCCCTCTCCTAGTCCCGATCCTTACGTTGTCTTGCTCCCGTTCACCCATACATCCTAGGCCTAAGGTAGAACGTGCTAAAAAATCAGTTGTATGGCAATTTATGATATAAAATAAAGATGAAACAAAAGCTATTTGTAAATTATAAGTTGGAACGAAAAAGTAGATGTGTATGACCGCCGAAAGTCGAAAGTGAAAAATTGAAAGTTGAATTTTGAAGCTCCAAATCCAATTTTCAAAGACCAAAACCGAAATTTCAACAATTTTAAGAGATTAGAGAGTAGAGAACTAGAGAGTAGAGAGTTGAGAATAGAAGATGATTTTGTGAATTTGTGATTGATAAGAATGAAAGTTTAGGGGTATTTATAGGTAAAACAAGGGTTAAAATGTATTTTTTAAAATTTTGAGGTATAAAAAAAGTTAGGGGGTAGGGGGTGTAACGTAGAGTAAAAAGGGGAAAAGAGCCGTTGGTGGGCCCCACTAGCCGTTACCCAACAGCTCTCAAACGGTAATATTTCAAAAAATTAGAAAAAAAATAATTTTACTGGACCGGACTGGGACCGAAATCAGGATTTACCGGAGCGGGACTAACCGGTAAAGTCCTATCTGCGTCCCGTTTCATGTCCTAGACCTCGTCCCTACCGATCCATACTTGGACTAATCGGAACGGGACTGGACTAGTTACGGATCGGGACGGAACTGGACCAGTTCCGGACAGTCCCGGGTCCGCTTCCACCTTTAGTGGCGCCTTTCCCACTAAAAATATAGTAATTCTTTCATCCAATCTCGAGTTTTGTACAGTCTACATATTAGTTTCCTTCTATTTTTGTGTGTAACTTACCAATTGAATTGTTGTTTGAGTCATCATAAGGCTGCCATTGAACAACACAAAATATTGAAATATGGAGCAAAAATCAGATTTCTAAAATTCTCTTTGCTTTTAATGAAGTAATATATACTCACATAAATATATGATATTTTTATTTATAATAAATTTTAGAAATCTTCCCATTCTATTTTAGATTTTGTGTCAGTAAAACAGTCACACAAATTAAAACAAAAAGTAATAATTAGAGCAATACATTTTAGGGATTAAGGTGAGATATCCATGATTAAGTTAGATATTAAAATTAAATAGAGATATCACATAATTAAGTTTATGACTAAAATTTAGGCAGAAGTCGTCGGTGACCCCGTAAACATGGCACAATCTTTCACTTAGACACCTCAACTAAAGGACTTTTATTTTAAACACCTAACGGTAAGTCCCTGTGTGTCACTTTAACACTTTTTGCATAAAAATCTGTAGACCGTAGGCGCGTGCAATACAACCTGTTCTACGTAGATTAACTTACAAATTATATGATGCCAACTGTTAAACCTAAGTTATTTTTATTCAAAATATTAGACAAATTAAATTGGATAAAAGAAAAATTAGAAATCGATTCGTCTTTCCACTTGCTTCTTTCAACTTCCTTCATACGTTTCTCTTTCTTCTCTGATGAAAACCCTAGTTAAATGTCTCTTTCTGCACATGTATTCTTTGTTTTTCCTTCAATTCTTTGGTAGTAATAACCATTGTTGTATTTTGTGTCATCATTTGTAGGTTTAAGGTTGTATTGACGAGGTATCGGGCTATGCGACGTGAAGTTGATGAGGTATTGGTGTCACAATTTTGGTTTTAACCTTTGTTTTTTGCCTTTGTTTTCTTGAAGAAGGTGTATTTTGTTGTTGAATCTGCTTATTTTCATTTTTAATCTAGGTTCTGGTCTAACTAGTGTTGATAAAGTTAGGGGATTTTTGGGTATTTCCTTTTGTTGGGGCTCGGTATCCTTCTCGGGATATGGACAACTATATTTTAAAATGTTTTCATCATAGCGGGTGTGTTGTTTCAAACCCTAAACCTACTTACCAATGAGAAGTAGATGTATATAGTGTCACCATAGATAAAGATCGTTTTAGTCTTGTCGAGTTTCTTTCCTACACTAAAGACTTTGGTTAGACAAATATTAAGGCACTTTACTGTGAAGATGGTGATGAATTAGTTCAAGTTACTTCTGATACTCAACTGTTAGAATTTGTGAAAGACTTGGTAGATGGTGATGCGTTTCATCTGTATATGGTCCATGAAGTTGATGAATTAGAAACAGAATTACCTACCATCTTCTCTTTTACCATGTTCTGATCCTGTTGATGAATCTATGGGTATAAATGCTGAGGGGATTGTGGATAATGATTCAAATTTGAATGGAGGTGATACAAACCACAATGAAGTTGAATCAAATCTACTGAGTAGTGACTAAGATGTTGATGATATTCTTGATGAAGATGATTCAGATGTTGATGAAGAACTAAGATCCCTTAGGGTTGAAAGGATAAACAAAAGAAATACTAATCATAGGAAGAAAAAAGATAGGAAGAAGAAAACAATAACTGAAGAAGTACTAATAGGTGAGGCAGGTGTGGACAGAGGCTTTGAAGATATTGGAGTAAATAAGAAGAATAGATATGTTGGCAGATTGGAAGGAGATGAGAACTACATTTATAGCTCAAAATGTGATAGTGATGATAGCACAGATATCCTAGATGCAGAAGTTATTGAAGGTGTTGATCTTCCAGGCAGAAGAAAGAGAAAAAAGGTCAGATATGATAATGAATGTAGTATTGCTATTTTTGAACTTGGAATGATTTTTGATAATGCTAAGGAATTTAGAAAGGCTCTAGATAACTATGTTGTTTGAAAAAAATTATCAAATTAAGTTAAGGCCTAATGAAGCTCATAAGAGTGAGAGCTAAATGTAAATTCCAAGAAAAAACAAATGGTTGTGCTATGGTGCTATTGATAGGGATTCTGGTAATTTTATGATTAAGAATTTCCATGCTATACAAAAATATGTACCATCTAATAAGAACAAAATGTCTACAACTAAGTTCCTAGCAACTAGATTCAAGGATTAAATAACTAAACAACCATCTTTGAGGATTTGGGAAACACAAGAATTGTGCAGGAAGGAGTTAGGACTGCATGTGGGTAAAACAATTTCTTACAAGGGAAAGATAATGATAATGTACTTCTATGTATGCTTGGACACATTGAAGAAGGGGTGGAAGGAAGAATGTAGAAGAATAATAGGATTTGTTGTATGTTTCTTAAAGGGTGCTTGTAAGGGTGAACTTCTTGTAGCAGTTGGAAGGAATGGAAACAATTAGATGTTCCCAATGGCTTAGGCAGTTGTGGAAAAGGATACTACACATAGCTTGAGCTTCTTTATCAACTACTTGAAAGATGACCTGCAGTTAGGTACTGGACAGGGTCTTACTGTAATGTCAGATATGCAGAAGGTAATTAATTGTCTATTACTGAACTGATACCAAATGCTGAAGTTAGAATGTGTGCTAGACACATCTGGTCTAACTGGAGTAAAATATGGAAGGGAGAGGAAAGAAGCAAACAATTTTGGAGATGTTCCAAGACAACTTTTGAAGTGAAGTACAATGAGGAGCTTTACAAAATGAGCAAACTTGGTAATGAAAATATTAATGAAGATTTATTACATTATCAAAGAGTGTCATGGGTTAGAGCATTCTTTCAAGAGTACTCCAAATATGATGTAGTTAAAAATAACATGTCTAAAACCTTTAACTCATGGATATTATCTTGTAGACACATATCTATAATAACCATGTTGGAGAAAATTAGAAGAAAATTAATGACTATAACTGTGAATATGGTTAAGTTTGATGACACCTGGATATGTGATATTACACCTATGGCTAGACTTATGTTGGAGGGTAATTAGGAAAAGTCTAGGGCTTGCAAGGTGCTTTAGAATGCTGATGTTGGGATTGAGATTGGAGAAGGTCAGTATAGGCATACAATCAACTTGACTAATAGAGTTTGTAGATGTAGAATTTGGCAGTTGAGAGGCATTCCATGCCAACATGCTATTTCTGCTTTGTACCACATACAACAGAAACCTGAACCACTTGTGGAGCATTGTTATAGGAAGGATAAGTTCTTAAAGGCTTATAGTCATTTCATTTAACCAATTCTAAATATGAAGTTGTGGCTTGAAACTAACAATCTAAGGATTGAGCCTCCTGAGCCTAAACAAATGTCTGGTAGACCTCCAAGAAATAGAAGAAAGAGTAAAGATAAACCAAGAAAGAAGTATGGAAAGATATTCAAACAAGGGGTGAAAATTACTAGTTCATAGTGTAAACAACCAAGCCACAACAACAAATATTGCAAGGTAAATGATTTATGATTTGTTTGTGCCTTTTTTAAAGTTTTATTGAATATTATAAACAAACTTTATGTTTTATATTTATTTTGGTGTCCATACTTCACAACCAGATAGCCATAATTCACAATTTGTCGTTGGTCAAAGTTCACAAGGAAGTAGTTACCATGAACAAATAAGCTCCTACCAGCCTGGCCCGACAACATCAAACAATCATGCTTCTTCAACAACAGTTTGTGGTGATGCCAGTAGAGTTAAAACGGCAAGGGAAACTGCAAAAACAAGCCAACCACCACCACTTTGGGATACTAGTATTCCTGTTACAAGAGGAATAATTAATCAACTACCTTCAAGGACAGATAAATCACTGGACAAAAAAAGATACAATGTTGAAACTGGAGAACATTCTACAAGAGGGGGACCAAAGAGGCAAACTAAAGGTGGAGCAAGTAATGTTGAATTTGGCATCTACACAAGTGCAAGTGGAGCCCATATACTAAACGTAAGTTTGTCACTAACTGTCTCTTAAATGAATGAAAGTTTATATATTCATTTTGATTTGTTCTTCAAAAACCAGTCTGGGTTTTCAAGTCAAAGGATTCTACCTGTCACGACCCGGGACTACCCCTGAGACACGGACACGGGACCTAGGACCATAAGTGATCCCAAGCTAACCCAACTGGTATGATCATGAGCATACTAAAGAATATAAATTGTTGCGGAATCTAAATCATAATTTATAATGAAAAGATGGAGAATACCCATGTGCTAAAACTGATATAATATGAAGACTGATGAGTTTAATATAATGAAGCTACTAACTCAATACTAAGCTGAAACTAACTATGTCTGAAAATAGTCTCTAAACTGGACTAGAAATACTGGGACAAGCCCTAGCTAAATCTATCAAAAACTGAAACTAAATGACTAAAAGACTGAAAAAAAAGCTCATGATTATTGTCCTTGGAGAATGAGGACTCACCACTGAATCTGTTAAACTGGAGATCGAGAAATCGATCTATGCATGATTTGGATGCTGAGAGCCTGAACCTACATAACGAGAAGATGTAGCGCACGTATGCATTAGTACTTGAAAGGTACTGAGCATGTATGATAGAATAAAGCTGAAATAAAACATAACTGAATAAGCACAAAAGCAAGTATACTAATCTGAACATGACATACTGATTTTTGAGCTAATTGGATGCAATGACCAATTTATAACATGTTGCACCTGAATACTGAATATAGTGATATATGGTCAATGCAAGAGAGTCTGACTGAACTGTAGAAGCTACTAATAACCGATAATAAAACCACATGAGCTAAATGTGGAGTCCGATGTATACGACCCATCGAGAGGACCCAATATACCCTGCCAGAGGCATAAAAGCATATTGGCATGATCACTAAACTGATTGTCCACATAGGGGACTTACAACTTACTTGGCTTGTAGTTCTAGGACTAATTGGGTACGTTGAACCCTAGTCTACTTTGGTATTATGCTACTCCCATTGATTTATGTAGTTAACTGATTATATCTATGTTTTCTGTAAATACTGGATAGCTCAAAACTGAACATGCAAACCGAGAATGCAACATTTAATCTGATAATGATGCATTAAAAACTGAAGCATGTATCACTGCATAACTGAAGTATCTGACCTAGCATGTGTAATTCAAGAACTAAAGAAATACAAAGCTAGGGTTCTGAAATTCATGCGATAATCTGAGTATTAATATGATAATCTGATTTGAAACATATATTTTAACTAAATCATGAAGTTCTGCTGTAATTTTAGGAACCCTAGGTCTGATCATGATAAGAGAATCAAGAACTTACTGAAAACTAGGGACCCAATGGGTTAAAAGAACCCACCAGTGAAATCTCACACACCTAGTGATCAAATTCACGAAAAAACACTTAGGTTTAGGGGCAGGAACTGCTGGAACCTTGCCGCGCTCTTGAACTAGGGTTCTTGACCTTTTTTGTCTTTCTTGCTTCTAATTTTTCTATGTTTTGGTTAATAATTTGACTTAGGTAAGTTTTAGTTATGTTTCTAGGCTTAAACTGACTAAAATCTGATTATTTAGGGTCAAAACGACGTATCTCAGGGTTTAAATGAAGTGGGAAAAGACCAAAAGAACCCTGAGTTAGTTGATGTTGGACCAAACGACGACCAGGACTGATGGTGTGGCGTTCCATCAACGGTCTATCATTTGGTCTGTAGGTTGGGTCTGTTCGACAGGCCTTTACTAAAACGGGCATAACATTTTACTCGGAGATCTGATTTTAGAAAGTTGGTGGCTATGGAAAGTTAATTCAATTATCTAACTGTGGTAGGTCATGTGACACCTAATTCAGTTTTTCTAAGAGTTATGATCATTTGAAGTTGACCCAACTGCATTTCCCCCTTAACTGTCTGCTAATTCCCACCTATTGTCAGACCTACAGATCGTGGGTCCACCTACAGACCGTGCTGGTCATTTGTGGCTCTTGTCAGAGAGTGTGTGAATTGGGTGTCGATCGACGGCCACGAACTACGGACCGTAGGTCCATCTTTCGATAATTACTTAACTAAATTTTCCTAGGCTGAGATTTTGAGGGGTTTGATGCCGTTGACTTAACCTTAGGCCCCGTTGGGTGCACCTGTAGATTTTTCTACAAATCTAGTTTTTGGTCTATTCTAGATACCGGGTGTTACATTATCTCCCCCTGGAAACATTTGTCCTCGAATGAAGAATAAACTAGCTAAAATAGAGGGAGAGAGCTGCAAACCCTACTACTAAACACTGAGAACTGAGTTTCTGACTGAATTGAGTTCCGAGAACACGCAAATACGCTGAAAATACAAGTACAAGCTGAGGGAACATGATTCTAAGACTGAATTCACGCATGAATGACTAGAAAACTGAAGACGAACTATTACCTCAAGCTGGAGTGGAATCGGAAGGAAAGAGGTGAGGATACTTGGCTTTCATGGCTGCTTCTGCTTTCCAAGTAGCTCCCTCTACGGACTGACTCCTCCACAAAACCTTCACTGAAGCAACTTTTTTTTTCTCAACCTTCTAACTTGATGGTCAAGAATCTCAACTGGTACATCCTCATAACAAAGATTGTGTTTCACCGCCATACTATAGAGGCTGGATCACCCATGCATTTCTTGAAGAGTGGGATGTGGAAGGCCGGATGCACTGGTGCTAATTCA
The DNA here is from genome assembly GCF_036512215.1 of Solanum lycopersicum. Lineage (NCBI taxonomy): Eukaryota > Viridiplantae > Streptophyta > Magnoliopsida > Solanales > Solanaceae > Solanum > Solanum lycopersicum. The sequence continues at coordinate 6,054,096 of NC_090809.1, forward strand.
GCTGGCAACTCTTACTCATATGCCACATTTCCAACCCTTTTCAAGATCTTGTAAGGGCCTACATATATAGGACTGAGCTTTCCTTTCTTTCCAAATCTCATCACCCATTTCATAGGTGAGACTTTCAGAAGAACTCAATCATCAACTTTTAACTCTAGTTCCCTTCTCCTTACTTTTGCATAAGATTTCTGACGACTTTGGGCTATCTTAAGTCTCTCTAATGAGTTGCACTTTCTCCATAGCACAAAGGACTAAATCTGGCCCTATCAAATTTGCTTTACCTACTTCAAACCAACCAATAGGAGATCTACATCTATGCCCATATAAAGCCTCATAAGGGGCTATTAGAATGCTGGAATAGTAGCTATTGTTGTAGGCGAACTCAATAATAGGAAGGTAATCATCTCACCTACCTCGGATATCGATCACACAAGCCCACAACATATCTTCTAGGGTCTGAATAGTACGATCTGTCTGTCCATCCGTCTGCGGATGAAATGTTGTGCTAAGGTTAACTTGAGTACCAAGACCCTTATGAAATGACTTCCTAAAATGAGAGGTAAACTGAGGATATCTATCTATGATGATAGACAAAGGAACCCCATGTAACCTCATAATCTCATTAATATAAATATTGGCTCAGTCTTCTATCGAATCTATAGTCTTGACCGCCAAAAAGAGAAAAGACTTAGTCATCCTATCAACTATCACCCAAATGGAGTCATGTTGTCTGCAAGTACGCGGTAATCTTGTGATGAAGCCCATATTGATCACATCCCACTTCCAAGTAGGAATATCAATAACTTGAGTCATACCCCCTGTTTGTGATGTTCTACCTTGACTTGTTGGCGATTAGGGCACTTACTCACAAAATCTTCTATATCCCTCTTCATGCCATTCCACCAATAGACTTCTCGCAGATCGCGGTACATCTTAGTTGCACCTGAATAAATAGAATACCTAGAGTTATGGGCTTCTGCAAGAAATATGTTGTCTCAACTCGCCCACATTAGGAACACAAAATCTACCCCGGTAGCAAAGTACACCATCTCCTCCTTGGGAGAAAACCTCCAGTCTTTGATTATGGGCTGCATCCTTAAGTTCAAGAAATATTAGATCACTGTCTTGTTTTTCCTTAACCTCCACTACCAAAGAAGATTCTGCCCCATCTTGAATTGTTACACCACTGTATGATATGCTCATAAGGCGAAATCCCAAGCGAGCAAGCCTATGAACATCCTTCACTAGATCTTTCCTTTCTTCCTCAACTTGGGCTACACTACCCATATATAATCTACTAAGAGCATCTGCTACTACTTTCACCTTACCAGGATGGTAATGCACACTCATAATCCTTAAAGAACTCAAGCCATATCCTCTGGCAAGATTCAACTCCTTGACATATACTGAACGATCTTATGGTTAGTGAACACATCTACATGAACACCATACAAGGAGTAACTCTAGATCTTGAGTGCAAACACCACTGATGGAAGCTCGAGGTCATGAGTTGGATAGTTCTTCTCATGCACCTTAACTTGTCTAGAAGCATAACCTATAACCTTATCTCGTTGCATCAACACACAACCATATGTACCCTCTGGTAGAGTCAATATAGGAGCTGTAGTCAATCTAGTTTTCAATTCTGCGAGCTTTCATCTGACTGTTGGAACTTGACGATCTTCTGAGTCAACCTAGTCAATGGTACGGTTATGGATGAAAACCCTTCTACGAACCTTCTGTAATAACCCGCAAGACCTAAGAAACTTTTGATATCTGTAGTAGAGGTAGGTCTGAGCCATTGTTTCACTTCTTCTATCTTCTGCGATTGCACTCGAATCCCCTCGCTAGATATAATGTGACCAAGAAAAGCAAAGGATTGCAACCCAAACTCACATTTGCTAAACTTAGCGAATGATTGACGATCTTTGAGAGTCGGCAGAACAACTCTCAAATGGCTTGCATGTTCTTCCTCATTCCTAGAGTAAATGAGGATATCATCAATAAAGATGATAACGAACAAGTCCAAGTGATGTTTGAACACTCTGTTTATCAATTCCATGAAAGCTGCAGGAGCATTGATTAGTCAAAATGACATAACTACAAATTCATAATGACCATACCGAGTCTTGAAGGCTATTTTTGGAATGTCATTATCTCTAACTCTAAGCTGATAATAGCCAGATCTGAGGTTTATCTTTAAGAAATGACTAGCACCCTAAAGTTGGTCAAAAAGTCATCAATCTTGGGGATGGGATTCTTATTCTTGATTCTGACCTTGTTCAACTATCCATTGTCAATGCACATTCTGAGAGAACTATCTTTCTTCTTTACGAACAACACTGGTGCACCCATGGTGAAATACTAGGTCTGATAATCTCTTATCTAAAAGGTCTTTCAACTGGTCTTTCAATTTCATAAGCTCTGCTGGAGTCATTCTGTAAGGAAGAATAGAAATAAGTTGGGTATCTGGAAGGAGATCAATTCCAAAGTCAATTTCTCTTTCAGGAGGGAACTAAGAAGATCTTATGGAAACTCATTGACTACGAGAACTGACTCAATAGTTGGGGTTTTAGAGCTAGAATCCTTAATACGAACTAGATATAGAGATAACCCTTGGAGATCATCTTTCTGGCCTTAAGGTAAGAAATGAATCGACCCGAGGCGCTAAGCTACTACCCTTACATTCTAAGATTGGTTCGTCTGCAAACTGAAAACAAACAATCCTAGTTCTACAATCGACTGAGGCATAACATGAATGTAACCAATCCACGCATCGAAGTCTACCATTTCTAACTCTACTAGATCTGCTGAGGTGACTTTCTGAAAGAATGTGACAGGGCAATTTTTGTATACGCGTCTAGGTATAATTAGGTCACCGACTGGAGTAGAGACTGAAAAAGGTTCTGAGAGAGTTTTTGGACTAACACTGAATTGGACTGCTATAAAAGGAGTTACAAAAAAAGAGTAGCACATGGATCTAATAATGGATAAATATAAAGTTCAAAGACTCGTAACTTACCAGTGACTACATCAGGAAAACCTTCCTGATCCTGGCGATCCTGAAGACCATACAACCTGTTCTGGCATTGATCGCCACCTGTACCAGATGAGTTATCCCTACTGAGTTGGGCGACTTGGTGGTGCTGATAAAGTTTTAGACTGAGCGTTACTATTTCCACCTTTTTGACCCTGTCTAGAAAACAATCCCTTAACCTGTGACCATACTGACCGCACCAAAAACATCTTTCCTTTCCTGCAAGGCACTCGTCTGGATGGTTCTTACCACACTTAGGGCAAGTGGGATAAGTCTTGGTGCCTGAAACACTTCCCTGAGACTTAGAGTCTGGTGCTCTGCCCTTCTGGTCATACCTATTCTTGGAGGATGGAACACTAGCTGATAAAGGGGCAGGAGCTGAAAACTTCTGTTGACTCTGCGAGCGATTTCCACCACCCGATTTCTGCTGAGAGTATTCATAGTTCCCAGTCTTAGCCTTTTTATTCTCCTTAGTCTGTTCCCTAATCTTATCACCCTCAACCTGCTGAGCATGAGTCATAAGCATAAATATGTTCATATCTCCAAGTAACATATTATTTCTACAGTCGATTTTCACCAAATTCGACACTCCATACAAGAACTTATTCATCTGAGCCCTGATGTCAACAACTATGTGATGAGCATACCTTGAGAGTTGGTTAAACTTTAGCCCATACTCTTGGACTGTCATGTTACCCTGCCTCAAGTTCATGAATTCCTGAGACTTTGCCTCTCTCAACTCTATTGGGAAAAACTTGCTGAGAAAACTCTCACTAAAACTATCCCAAGTGATAGAAGCTGCATTTGCACCCCTATTCTCTTTCTACTGCGTGTACAAGATATGAGCAACATCCTTCAACTGGTATGATGCCAACTCAACCCAATCATTCAAGTGACTTGCATTACCTCAAAGATCTTCTTGATCTCATCCAAGAAATTCGTAGGATCCTCATCAGTTTGTGATCCTAAGAACTCAAGAGGATTTATCCTAACAAAGTCACGAACCCTTGATGCTACTGATCCACAATTTTCATTCACCTGAGCATGAACCCGATTGTTCTGGTTAGTTATACTCTGATCCAACATCTGTATGGCATTTCTGAACTCAGCATTGGAGATTTCTTGATCTGGGACTGGAGGAGTTGCGTTTGCATTTCTAGCACTCACATTCCAAGCTTTAACTCTAGGAGGAAGCATGATCTGAAACGCAGAACATCAAGTTAGAATGGAATAAGATCATACCTTACGCATGATAAAAGTAACAAGAAAGTGAAGTTTTCCTAAAACACTTCATAGCCTCCCTCTCATTAGATGTGGTGCTCTTCACATCCATGAAAATGACTCTAATTAGTGCGGCTTTTCAGACATCTTAGGATTCTTAAACCTAGTGCTCTGATACCAAGTTTGTCACGACCTGAGACTACCCCCGAGACGCGGACACGGGACCTAGGACCACAAGTGATCCCAAGCTAACCCTGTTGGCATGATCATGAGTATACTAAAGAATATAAATTGTTGCAGAAGCTAAATCATAATTTATAATGAAAATATGGGGAATACCTATATGATAAAACTGATATAATATGAAGATTGATGAGTTTAATATAATAAAGTTACTAACTCAATACTAAGCTGAAACTAACTATGTCTGAAAATAGCCTCTAAACTGGACTAGAAATACTAGGACAAGCCACAGCTAAATCTAGCAAAATCTGAAACTAAATGACTGAAAAAGAAGCTCATGACTATTGTCCTCGGAGAATGAGGACTCACCACTGAATCTATTGAACTAGAGATCGTAAAATTGATCTATGCATGATCTATATGCTGAGAACCTGAACCTACATAACGAGAAGATGTAGCGCACGTATGCATCAGTACTTGAAATGTACTGAGCATGTAGGATAGAATGTAGGATAGAATAAAGCTGAAATAAAACATAACTGAACAAGCACAAAAGCAAGTATAATAATATGAACATTATATACTGATTTCTGATCTAACTAGATGCAATGACCAATTTATAACATGCTGAAACTGAATACTGAATATACTGATAAATGGTCAATGCAAGAGAGTCTGACTGAACTGTGGGAGCTACTAATAACCGATAATAAAACCACATGAGGTAAATGTGGAGTCTGATGTGTATGCCCCATCGAGAGGACCCAATATTCCCTGCCAGAGGTATAAAGGCATGCTGATGTGATCACTAAATTGATTGCCCACAGATGGGACTTACAACCTACTTGGCTAGTAGTTCTAGACTAATTGGGTACGCTGAACCCTATTCCACCTTGATATTATGCTACTCCCATTGATTTATGTAGTTAACTAATTAAATCTAAATTTTGTATAAATACTGGATAACTCAAAACTGAATATGCAAACTAAGAATGCAACATTTAATCTGATAATGATGCATTAAAAACTGAAGCATATATGACTACACAACTAAAATATCTGACCTAGCATGTGCAATTCAAGAACTAAAGAAATACAAAGTTAGGGTTTTGAAATTTATGTGATAATCTGAGTAATAACATGATAATATGATCTAAAACATACTGTAATTCTAGGAACCCTAGGTTTGATTATGATAAGAGAATCAAGAACTCACTGAAAACTAGGGACCCAATGGGTGAAAGGAACCCACCAGTAAAATCCCATATACCTGGTGATGAAATTCACGAAAAAACACTTCGGTTTTGGGGCTGGAACTACTGGAACCTTGCTGCGTTCTTGAACTAGGGTTCATGACCTTTTTCTCCTTTTTTGCTTCTAATTTTTTTAAGTTTTGATTAATGATTTGATTTAGGTAAGTTTTAGTTATATTTCTAGGCTTAAACTGACTAAAATCTGATTATTTAGGGTCAAAACGACATATCTTAGGGTTTAAACAAAGTGAGAAAAGACCAAAAGAACCCTGAGTTAGTTGCTGTCGTACCAAACGACGACCAGGACTGACGGTCCATCATTTGGTTCGTAGGTTGGGTTTGTGCGACACGCCTTTACTAAAGTGGGCATAACTTTTTACTCAGGGGTTTGATTTTAGGAAGGTCGATGGCTATGTAAAGCTAATTCAATTATCTCTATTTTTGTAGGTCATGGGAAACCTAATTTATTTTGTGCTAAGGGTTATGATCATTTGAAGTTGACCCAACTGCATTTTCCCCTTAACTGTCTGCTAATTCTCACCTACGGACAGACCTACGCACCGTGGGTCCACCTACGAACCGTGCTTGAAATTTGATAATGGGAATGGGTTAATGGGGTTAATTGGTACAGGTTTATTTTAGATGGTTCGGGTTATTGGGTTTTAAATAGGAAATAGGGTTTTTTTTATAAATTTGGGGTAATTTGGTCAATTTTGGCGATTCTATCTAATGAGGGGCAATTTTGGTGAAGTTAGTACGGGGAGGGATAAAATTAACTTCATTTTAACGAAGAGGGTAAAATCAAACAATAAATCAAAGTTGAGGGGTATTTTTGACCCTTTTCCCATATATTTATGATATAAATATTTTTATTTGTAAACAAATTGTTTATACTTCTACTCGAAAACATTTTTACTTATAAGAGAAGTATCTCAAATTTGATAAATTTATACCATTACTTATCTTAGAGATTTTGAATACCAATATGCAAAAAGATATCCCTCACATCTAGTAAGTATCTGAGAATACAGGATTTTTTTCTCCAAAATTTAAACCTAAAGGGAGTCTCTAAATAAAATTTATCAACAATTACACAAAACATTTCACAATCGAACTGGATCAAATCGTTGAAAGTTGTTTAATTTTGACAAATATATATCTATAAGTAACCGTTTGAATAGAGATAAACTTTTTCCAAAAAAAGTGGAAACGCTGCTGCCGGGGATCAAACCCGGGTCACCCACGTGACAGGCGGGAATACTCACCACTATACTACAACGACTTTTTGTATTGAGTAACATGTTTTTAATTTAACATAACTTTTCATGTCGATATATCTTTTATACAAAATTGATTAATTAATTATAATTGATTAGTACTATATCCTATGATTGATATGGGATATTATTGTGGAAAATATATGCTCACAAGGTGATGATGAAATTTTGCATAAGACGTTTTAGATGAGTTTTTCATTGTTTGTATCATTGAGATTAGGACTTTATTCAACCCGTGTGATGATTCAACATAAAAGTGCCAAACTATACCGTCATAAGAGCTCTTGGAAGTCATTAACATGTTATCCCACGTCCAAACGAATGTGTTCTTACTTCGTCTTTTCATTGGTAAGTCATCAAATTTGTGGCGCCTTTCTTACTAAAAAATATAATAGTGATTCTTTCATCCAACTTGAGTATTGTGCAGTCTATTGATTTCCTTCTCCCTTTTGTGTGTAACTTACCAATTGAATTGTTGCAACTTGCAAAAGTCAGATTCTAAAAAAAATGGTTTTAATTAAGTAATTAATACTCACATAAATGTATTAATAAGTTATAAGTTATTAAAAATTAAATAGATTATCACATAATTAAGTTTATGATTAAAATTTATGTTATATTTAATTGAAGGCGTACAATATAAATTGTCCATTAAAACTTGGGTATTTAGAATCATTGGCAGCTGCAATGGCATCATGTGTTTGTCTGGCGATTTATTTGGTGAATTGCATAATCTTATTTTGTGGAATCCTTCTGTTCAGAAGTTTATAGCTTTACCTATGCCTTCGATTAAGCCTCAGGTGCCTCATATGTTTTTTTTGGATTTGGTGCTGATTTGTCTAGGACCGATGACTATAAGTTGGTTATACTTGTGTATACTGAGAATGATGATGTTATGAATAATAATCTCAAGATTGAAATTCTTCGATTAATAGTGGGGTTTGGAGGATAGTGAGGAGGGTTAAGATTATGTATTTTATGATGAAGTTTATGTGGTCTCAAGTTTTGTAAATGTAGTTGTACATTGGATTGCATATTATGTGGTTGCGAATGGTGGTGGCCTTTGGAGTTAGTTATGAATTTTAGATAGTGGATGAGGTATTTGGGGAGATCATGTTGTCGGATGCTTTAGTTGGTGTAATTCCAACGAATTTATTGATTATGTTGTTTGAAGAATCACTTGCTATTGTTAGATATTAGAGAGAGAGAGATGATATTTCATGTGATGATGAAATAATATGGAGTCTTGGAATCTTGGAGCAGGTTGTATCGTATAAATTTTGTTGCAGGTATGGAGAGAGTAGTTGGATTTAGGAACAACGGGGAAGTTTTATTTTTAACTAGAAGCAATGATCTGATTTCTTATGATCCAAATAGTGGACGCAATATGGGTCTTTGTATTCAAGGGAGGTATCGCTCGTTTTATGTTCAAAGTTACATGGAATCACTTATTTTGCTTAAAGGGAACAATGTCGTTTTATCAAATGTGGTAGACTAGTTTAGAGAGGTAATGTATTGAATGTTGAATTAATTGGAATATCTTTTCGCATTACATTAGTTGTTAGTGTACTCTTGTTGCTTTTTGATATGAAACCTCATCCTAACGAAGGAACTTGTATTTATCAGTTGATTATCATATTATTTTTTGTTGTACCTAATATGATGTTACTATCGTTTTGTTTTCGTTGAGCTAAACATGGTCAGCCCTTTTCGTTATGGGAATTCATCGTTTTATTATAAATCTTTCATTGATTATGATTGATCTTCTTTCTTTCTATTACTTGGATGAATATTCTTGCTTCCTTTTTCTGTGAAGATACTTTAGGTTAATTGTTATTATTAAAACTAATTTAGAAGTATAAAGGGTTAACACTTATTACAAAAGAACATTTAATAATAAAGAATTGAAGTTAAGAAACTATTAGATGTTCAACAATCATTTGGGGGGAAGAAAAAGTTTTCCAATTATTTGCCATAATTGAAAATTGAACTTGTAATAAAACAATGATGGAGAGTCCTAGGTCATAAATTATAAATGTCATATATTAACCCTCATTCAACCTTAACTTACCACATAATTACTCTATAAGTTCATCCATATTTGAAAATAGACTTGAAGTGACCTTCAAAAATAGTTAAACAATGGATTCTCACTTAACATAACACAATAATAAAAGAAAATAATTATCGATTCTATAAAAATAAGTTATCGGATTAAGCTGATTAAATGCAAATAAAAGGTTAAAACTAGTAATTATATGATTGCTGGATTTTCTTGCCTAAAGGTCTTAAACAGAAGATAGTGAAAGAAATAGCTTAGCGATTTTGGCATTGGGTTTATCCCAAATCCAAAATACACTCTGTCACGATTTTTATTAAAAATTATCTAAACTTGTCCTGCCTCGTCTCCTACCCCGGCCCATTGTAATCCCTATATTTAAAGTGAATTTTACCAAAATTGTCTTTAACAAGTAGGGTTTGTCTTGTCCCTCTCTCTCTGTCTCTTTCTCTCAAAGTTGTGCAATGATTGATTCTGACTCCGCCTACATTCCTCCCAAACTTTTGAGAGAAATCCTATTGAAACTTCCTACTAAATCCTTAATCCGATTCATAGTTGTTTGCAAATTATGGCTTTCCATCATCACTAGTTCTCCTTTCATCTCCGCTCACCTCGCCCAAACCCGACATTCCAACACCCTTCTTGTAAGGCGTTACATCGATACTTGCAAAAAAGAGAACTATTCATTGTTTCAAGACTCTAAGAATCAACCCTTTTCCTTGGATCTTATATCGGAATTGAATTACCCTTTCAAATGTCGATGAGCGTATTACAAAATTGTTGGCAGTTCCAATGGCATCATGTGTTTGTCTGGCAAATTGTTTGGTAAGATGTGGAGTCTTGTTCCTCGCCCTTCGATTAGGTCTAAGTCGCCTCATATGACTGTTTTTGGATTTGGTGCTGATCTGCCACAGACTAATGACTATAAGTTGGTTAGACTTGTGTATCATAAGAATGATATGGTCGGGTATAATAAGTATAGTGGTTTACCTGAGATTGAAATTTATTCGATCAATAGTGGGGTTTGGAGGAGAGTGGTGGGGTTTGAGATTCAGCATTGTATTGTGGAGATTATGTCGTCTCCCGTTTTTGTCAATGGATTTGTACATTGGATTATTTATGATTATGTTGCGAATGGTGGCAGACGTCGAATTTTAATCATGACTTTTAATATAGCGAATGAGGTGTTTGGGGAGATTATGTTGCCGGATGCAATAATTGGTGGAACTATGACAAGTTTATTGGTTACGTTGTTTGAGGAATCACTTGCTATTGTTAGGTATGGTATGAGGATGGGGATGTATGGTTATTTCTGTCAAGTATGGGTGATGAAGCAGTACGGAGTTTCAGAATCTTGGAATAGGTTGTGTCATATAAATTTGGTTGCAGGTTTCAAGAAAGTTGTTTGATTTAGGAACAACGGAGAAGTTTTAATTTCAACTAGGGAGAATGGTCTGGTTTCTTATGATCCAAATAGTGGACGAAGTAAGAGTCTTAGTATTGAAGGATACACTTGGTCATTTTATGTCCAGAATTACATGGAGTCACTTATTTTGGTCAAAGTAAACAATGTCATTCCGGGTGGGATTTTGGGAGGAATGGGAGGTTTATGGACTTAATGAGTAGCTGGACTACAAAATTTATTGATACTATAAGATGAAACTGATAAGTACGCAAGGTATCTTACCAAAATTCATGGATGTTTCAAGATATTGGAAGTGAAAGATGTTTTATCAAATTTGGTATCTGTTAATTATATTGTTCTGAATGTTAAACTTTTGTTTTCCATTTACTTGCGTAATTGTGTTACATTAGTTGTACTGTACTCTTGTTGCATTTTGATGTATTTCCAGTTTAATTGTTGTGATTCGTTATCTTTATCAGTTGATTGTCATATATCTCAATTCTGTTACAAGTACTCCGATACCGTAACTTTTTCAAAAATTGCTTGAGGCCATTTCGATTCATCTAGTGTTGTATGAATGTGAAGTTAAATTAATATTTTAAGAAATATTGGTAAGTCGTAAATTAAAAAGAAAAAAATAGAAAATAAAAAAAAGTATTTTTTTGTAAATCAACTGCCCCTACTTTCTAACCCCAAAAACTCCACTTCCATCACTTATTAGCACTAATTAATATTTTTCTTCTTATAAATACTTACTACTCCCATTTCTTCTATGTCATTCACAAATGATATGTCGTCATAGAAAATTACTTCAATTTCTCAACTATGTTTCTTGTGGTTTTATTGCTTTCACCAAAGTGCTCATTCTCGGAAGCTCGATATCTTAAAGAAGACGATCAACAACTAGTATTGTGCGATTGGAGAAAGAGAAACACTTTGAACAATATCTGAAAAGTGTGGCGATCTTTTTATATTTGCAGAGAATAGTCATATCAATGATGATGATGATATTTACCCCGCCCTTGTTCTCAAAATTACATCAAGAAACCTACGACTAATGTTTAATTAGTAGTAATTCTTCATTTTATTTTCAATTTCTCCATGGTTTTAAATTACTCTGTACAATCATATATTTCAGAAAATACTTTCCAATATGTGTTTATGCAATATTTACAATTTAGTAACATCAATGTCAATACAAAATTAGCTAAATTTCTCCGCTTACTTATACAATTGCAAATTCAGACGTTGATATGATCGAGAAAATGTTCAATTTTTCTCCTCAGCATGTTAAGAAAATGAATTGGAGGAAGAAGACTCCATTGAAGAGTAGAGAGAAATAGAGAGAAACAGAGAAGTAATGAAGAAGAGAGGAAAATTTTCTATATCGAAACTGCTTCTACAATACTGCTTACAAGCATATATATAACCACTTGTTATGACTCAAAACCTCTAACTAATTTACTGACATATTCTAACCGACTAACTAACTAACTAACTATATTTACACCCTTAACAATGTACAATTACAGCTAGTATTATTGGAAAACTTGTGTACATTTAGTTAGTTCTTTTACACCCCCCCCCCCTTCAAGCTAGGAGCTATGAAGATGTTCTTCATTCCTAGCTTGGACATTAGATACGTATGATGGCCTTTCCCAAGTGCCTTGGTAAGCATATCTGCAGGCTGTTCTGAAGATGGTAGATAGGCAGTGATAAGCATTCCATCTTTGATCTTCTCTCTGATGAAGTGACAATCAATATCTATGTGTTTTGTTCTTTCATGAAACACGGGATTAGCTGCAATTTGTAATGCTCAAGTACTATCTGAATAAACAGATACTGGTAAAGAGATATCAACTCCCAATTCCTAAAACAAACCAACAGTCCAAATAATCTCTGCAACAGTTGAGGCCATGGCTCTGTACTCAGCCTCAGCTGAACTTCTGGAAACTGTAACCTGCTTTTTAGACCTCCATGAGATAAGAGATTCTCCATATTTGATGAAGTATCTAGTGATTGACCTCCTGCTGTTTATGCATGAACCCCAATCAGCATCACAAAATACCTGTAAACTATCTCCTCCAGTTAATGACATTAGAATTCCCAAACCTGGTTCTGTCTTCAAATATCTGACCAGTCTAAGTGCTGAATCCATATGTGAAACTTTTGGTGCATGCATAAATTGACTTAGACACTGACCTGCAAAAGATATGTCTGGCCTAGTGGTTGTGAGGTACAATAACCTTCCAATCAATCTTTGATAACTTGCAGGATCCTCAAGAAGTGTATCATTATGTGAAGAATTCATGTGATCATCATATTCTGTGGAGGTGAGTTTTAAATTCATTTCCATAGGTGTTGATACTGGTTTAGCACCTGATAACCCCATATCAGCTAGTAACTCCAAAGTATACTTCCTTTGATGTATGAGTATGCCAGTGTCACTTCTAGCAAACTCCAATCCAAGAAAGTATCTTAGTTCTCCTAAGTCTTTAATCTTGAATGCATGTTGCAATGCTTCTTTAGTTTCATGAATCATATTGGAATAAATCATCTACTGGAATAAATCATCTACATATACTAATACCACTACTAATTTGTTTTCCTTCCTCTTAGTAAACAAAGAGTAGTCTCTACTGCTCTGTATGAACCCTGAATCAGTCAAGGTAGTGGTTAGTTTAATATTCCACTGTCTTGAAGCTTGTTTAAGACCATAGAAAGATTTCAATAATTTGCAAACTTGATCACTGCCAACTGTTCTATTAAGACCATCGGGAGGTGTCATATATACTTCTTCATATAAATCTCCTTGTAAAAATGCATTGTATACATCCATCTGATGTAATGTCCAGTGATTAGCAGCTGCAATAGAAACAACTGACCTCACAGTTGCCATCTTCACCACTGGAGAGAAAGTTTCTTGGTAATCAAATCCTTCATTTTGATTGTACCCCTTAGCAACTAGTCTAGCCTTGTATCTTTCTACACTTCCATCTGCATTATATTTGATCTTGTATACCCATTTACATCCTATAGCCTTTTTATCCTTAGGCAATGTCACCAATTCCCATGTTCCATTATCTTCTAGTGCTTTGATCTTATTTTTCATAGCATCTACCGATCTAGGATCTTGTACTACCTCTGAGTAGCTTGATGGTTCAGTCTCAACAAAAAACATTGAAATAAAACTCTGATATGTAGGTGACAATCCTTCATAGTCTAAAACTGAGGCAAGAGAATAATTGCACTTCTTAGAACCAGCTTTGACTACATAATCTTTGTGCCAAACAGGTGGTCTAGAATTTCTGCTTGATTTTCTCACAGGTGATGGAGTAATGTCACATGAAACTTGTGATAAATCATTTTCACAATCCTCACAATTATGAGAAGAAGAAACATTGTCTTGGCAAGTAGCTGAAGAAGTAGAATCTGCAACTAGGACATCATAATCAAACATGTCTGATGGATGTATATTTTGTGTCTGTTTAGGAGTGTTATCATGAAAAGGAAAAACTGTTTCCAAAAATATTAAATCCCTGCTAATGAAGAATCTCTTGTTTTCCAAATCATACAGTTTGTATCCTTTTTGAGTTGCACCATATCCCATCAAAATAGCTCTTATTACCCTTGGACTAAACTTATCATGTGTGGTAATATTAGTGGCAAAACACATACATCCAATGACTCTCATGTAGTCTAAAATAGGAGGTCTTCCATATAGTTTCTCAAAAGATGATACATTCCCTAAAGTTGTAGAAGGAATTCTGTTCAACACATGAGTAGCAGCATGAATACATAGTCCCCAAAATTTGTCAGGAAAACCAGCTTGAAATTTGATAGCTCTTGCAGTTTCTAGAATATGTCTATGTCTTCTTTCCACCACCCCATTTTGTTGAGGTGTATATGGACAAGAACTCTCATGAATGATACCATGAAGTTTGAATAAATCATCACAATTGGTATTGAAGAATTCAGTACCATTATCAGATCTTATTCTTTTGATCCTTTTATCAAATTGAGTTTCTATTTCAACAACAAACTGTTTTAGCAAACTAACAACATCAGATTTAAGTCTCATTAAGAAAGTCCAAGTCCATCTAGAATAGTCATCAACTATAGTCAAAAAATATCTCATACCATCATATGTTTCAACTCTATAGGGACCCCAAACATCCATATGTAGAAGCTGAAAAATACAAGTAGAACTACTAGTACTGTGTGGAAATGCAATCTTGTCTGTCTAGCAAGAGGACAAATATAACATTTATGTAAAGTAAACTTGTTACCAAACTTGTGAAATGATGAAATCTTTCTGATGACTCCCATGGGAACATGTCCCAGCCTTTGATGCCATATATTTGCATTTACCTCCACACTCTGAATGGTTGTCATGCAATGCTGTGATTGTAATATCTTGTGACTATACTGACCATGCTGAGAGTAGAAAGTGTAAAGTCCATCTTCCTCTTTACCAATCATTTTCACCTTCCCAGATCCTAGGTCCTGTAAAACACAACAATTTTGGTATAATGTGACACAGCAATTCAAGTCTTTTGTCATTTGAGACACTGACAAAAGATTGAATTTGAAAGCTGGTACACATAACACTCTTCTAAGAACATCACCTCCTCCTATGTGACAATCTCCAATATGTGAAACCTTGGCAGAAGTACCAGTTGGCAACTGAACTTGACCTGCATTCTCTACCATAACTGAATTATATAAACATGTATGGTCTCGTACTATATGATGGAATGCACCAGTGTCTATAATCCACTTCAGAGAAGCATTTGAAGACAAATGATTACCTGTCATATTTGCAGTACCACTTATATCATCAAGTTTAGTTTGATCAAGCATTTTGAGTAGTTTCTGATGTTGTAATGGTGTGAACAAAGGCATAGGCATATGCTGGTGAGACTCATTGTTCTGTGAAGAAGAAACATATGGAGACTACACTTGCATCTGATTAGAATATGATGACTGCATCATCTGAGGCATGTGAGGATTGTAAGATGATTGAATTGATTCTGTCTTATCACATTGATACTGTTGAGATACATGTCCTGCATTATAGATAGAATTCCCAGCAACAATTGTATCCCTTTTACCTTTGTAATCAGCAGGATATCCAATCATTTTATAGCAGTTACTCTTAAGATGACCAGTTTTGTGACAGAAATCACATTTCAGAAGTTTATTACAATCACTCCTCATGTGACCTTTGATGTTGCAGTAATCACAAAAGGCATTTGGATTATAAGATCTCCTAGGTTTATGACTACCAGGACCAGAATTAGATGTAAACATTGCAGTAGGAACCATATCAGACATTACTCTACTTGATCCAGCTACCATTCTTTGACTTTCATCTTGATTAACCATAGCATAGTCTTGATTGATGCTAGGAAGTTGTGACATTAACATAATTTGACTTCTAGCCTGACTATAATTGTCATTAAGCCCCATTAGAAATTGCAACATTCTCTGATGTTGTGATTGCTCAAAAAATTCTTTAGATCTAGAACATGTACAAGTTGGAGGAGGCATTATAGAATCATATTCATCCCACAAATCCTTCAGTCTAGAGTAATACAATGACACAGACGAGACACCTTGAACAAGACTAAAAATCTCCTTATGCAACTGAAAACTACGAGAGCTATTTACCTTGTTAAACCTCTCCTTAAGATCTTCCCAAATCAAGTATGAATCTGAGCAATAA
Organism: Solanum lycopersicum; assembly: GCF_036512215.1. Classification (NCBI taxonomy): domain Eukaryota; kingdom Viridiplantae; phylum Streptophyta; class Magnoliopsida; order Solanales; family Solanaceae; genus Solanum; species Solanum lycopersicum. The sequence continues at coordinate 6,070,259 of NC_090809.1, forward strand.
AGAACTCCACTATGAAGATCTTTACTTACATTGCACAATATCCACGAAACAACTATAGCATTACAGCGATCCCAAAGTCGAATCAAATCCCCTGTGAACTGGGTCTTCTTCACTTTTCCATTGATAAATCCAACCTTATTCTTTCCAAGCAAAGCTAACTCCATAGCCGTACTCCATAAGGTATAGTTATCACTTCCAGTGAGTAAGATCCCAACATTCAACGATCCAGGTGAATCTGATGGATACATATACAGTGGATGGAGATGATCTAAAGAAGAAGCTGGTATGGAAGTTCCTGAAGCAGTTCCTTGAACCTCCATGAAATCGAAGAAGAAGAAAATCAACAAAATGACGAAATCCTTTACTGAATGTGTAAGATCTGTTCAACCAAGCTCGTATGGCTTTGATACCATGTTAAGAAAATGAATTGGAGGAGAAGACTCCATTGAAGAGTAGAGAGAAACAGAGAGAAACAGAGAAGTAATGAAGAAGAGAGGAAAATTTTCTATATCAAAACTGCTTCTACAATGCTGCTTACAAGCATATATATAACCACTTGTCATGACTCAAAACCTCTAATTAATTTACTGACATATTCTAACCGACTAACTAACTAACTAACTATATTTACACCCTTAACAATGTACAATTACAGCTAGTATTATTAGGGAACTTGTGTACATTTAGTTAGTTCTTTTACAGCATTCAACACGAATTGCTTAAACTTTTCGATATTCCCTTGCTTTTTTAAAGAATGAGATTTTCAGAAGCTGTTTAGCAGTTGGCCTCTTCTTTGGATTCTTCGAAAGACATTTCACAACCATCTTCTCAAACTTCTCCGAAAACACCTTTTGTTTATTGAATCTCCATTCCTTTAGCTTCTCGACGATCAACAACTTTTGTTGCAGAAATCCAAATCCATACTGTGAGAGATCATGAGGGTTGAGTAGAGAGTTAGTGATTCGAATATGGGGTAGGGGAGCTCCGAGTCATGTACAAGATATATTGATCATATGTACGTGTAAGTGAGGTCTGCGGAGGGTAAAGTGTAAGAAAGCATAACCATTAATAAGAAAAAAAGGAATGTGTTTGATCAAATAGTCTATTATAACTGGAAATCAATCAAACAGCCCAATTTGGTGTTCATAGAACAGATGCATTATCTACAAAAAATGACCAACTTCATATGAACATATAAACGAGAAACAGAAGGAAGAAGCAGACTACAAATCCGCACAAATATATAGAACATATGATCCTCAGCTAAGAAAACAGATCATTTCATGCCTTAACCTACATTGATCTTTCACTGATCAATTAACACAAATTGCTTAAACTTTTCAAAATCATTAAAGAACGGAGTATTCAAAAGCTCAAAAGCAGTTGGCCTGTCGTCTGGATTCTCTCTAAGACAAGAAAGAACCATCTCCTCAAACTCCCTCGAAAACACACTTTTCTTTCGTTTAACTAAATCCATCACTTTCTTCAATTTATTATCCCTCTTGATGATCATCTTTTCAAGTGATTTTGGAAATTTCTTCTTCTCCCTTAACTTGTTAATTATATAATTCAAGTCCGTTCGATTCTTCACAGGTAAATTCCCATACACCAATTCCAGTGCTGTTATTCCCAATAGCCACATATCAGATTTTTCTCCTCTGTTATCCTCATTTTCACTACCAAACACCTCTGGTGCAGCACCCCACATAGAAATATTATTCGGATTCAAAAACAATCTACCTTGTTCAAATGGGGATCCGGAGTCATAAACGGATAATTCAAATGCTAAGTTGATCGACACTTCATTCGTATCATCGTTGATGTTAACAAAGATATCTCCGGCATTCAAACTCTTATGAACAGTTGGACGGCAGAAATCATGAATTTCATCTCGTAGACCAATAAGTACTTGTTTAAGAACAACAGGAATGAGATTCTCTGGCAATTTCTTTTCAGGACGAGTGGAGAGAATAGAACGAAGCGAGCCCTCAGACATATAAGGGAAACTAACGCATAACAAATTCGAAGCAAAGAAAGTTTTCTTGCTTCGAATTATTTTGGGACACTCAGGTAGATAAAGGTGAGTTTGAAGTTGATGTTGAATCAATTTGAATTCATTCCGATGGAGTTTCATGTCTATGATCTTCAAAGAGACATAGCCACGAGGAACGGGTCCGCTAGAGCGAGGCTTATTTCTGGAAAACAGAGCTTTGTAAACAGGGCATCTTCCATTAGAAAAAGACCCAATTTTCACGATGAGAAGATAAGTATCTTTTGTGCATTGATTAGTGATGGTTACTCCAGGTCTTGGTTGATTTGAAGAAGAACCATCTTCACCAATATCTGTTTGCTGTTTCGAAGAAGAACCAATTTCCGTTTTGGCACTGAATGGGTTTCTGGAATCCATGTTTTCTTGGACCAGAGAATCACAGTTGCAGAAAAAAAATGGAATTTGGTTTGTGAAGAAGACGAAAATGGAAGAAGAAGAAGATGTCTTTATAGCTTTGGCCGTTTGGGTTGTTACCCCCACCCCCCCACCCACCCCTCTCTTTTTTTTTTTTTTTGAGCAATTATGCTTATGGTTCGGCTTATTGAATATCGATTTGTAAATGTATTAATTCGCTAGTCAATTTGCAAACCAATAAAATATTTATAGCTTGTATGAGTCCACCACAAGTCAACATACCAGATTCTTTGACACAAACAAGAACTATACATAATGTAATATTTTGAGTAAAGAATAAAGGATGTTTACGTGAAAATCTCCTTGTTGAAGGAAGGAAAAAATCATGATTGTGTATCATAGGATTTAAGCAACAACTTCACTAATCAATGAGTAAAGATTTAGATTACAAACTCTTACAACTTAGGAATTAAACCCTTGAGCCCTTCATTTTTTGTAATAACTCTACAACAAGATCCATCGACAAGCTAAGATTTTAATCATTCATATTCAGACGTCTTAATTTTAATGAAAACAAATGAGGTCGAGGACTACGACTTATATAGATGTTTCTTCTATTTTCTTAAATACTTCTAGTACAACAATCTCTTTCTTCTCTATATATTTCATAAATATTATAACTTCACATGTTTCCTTAGATGTGTATTATATATATCATGACATGTAATTAAAAGGTATTTAATATGTGTTCTTTTGAATTATAAAAGTGTTTTATAAGAACAAATCTTATTTAACATAGCGCAACAAAGTACGTGAACAACTTTAAGTGATTGCTAATGACTTACACCATCGAAGAAAGTTGTCCAAACGAGAAATATGGGATTTGGAGATTTGTGTGCGCTCCTAGCGTCCGGAGTTTACTCACTCTCCCTGTGTTTTGGACTAGAACTAGTCTTTATTATGGTTTATCTTCCGGAGAAACGACGTTATTTTTGTATTGATTTGAATCTCTTTTTTTCCCTTTGCTTCTTATCATTATGGTTTATCTTCCGAAATTATTTTTTTCTCCGCAATAGTATGTCGCCACTAGTTTCAGACTATGAGTTTCGCTTACCTATTGGTGGGATGTAGTAGGTGTTATCACAATCTGGATTTTTGGTTGTGACAATCATACCCTAGGGCAGTGGCGGACCCAAGAATTTTGTTCAAGGATTTCGAAAAATAAAAATATTAACGTGTAAATAAATTTTTAAAAATGAGACCCTTGAATTCTTTTAGGTGTAAAACCACGAGACCCTTGAATTCTTTTGGGTTTAAAATCACATTTTTAGCACTTTTTTTTAATAAACAACACTAAAAAAAATTGAAAACCAGAGCTGAAACTAAAAGAAAAACTAAAATTAAAAAGGAAAAAAAAATAAAACGCTACTACAATGATTCGAACTGGTACACAAAGCTAAATTCCAAGGAGACTTGCCACTGCACTATCAATTTCTCATTGTCATAAAGAGGGTTAAACATATTTATATCTATAGAAATATATAAAATTTACCTTTTATATATCATGTAATTTTTTATGGAGGGGTTTCGGGTGAGCCCCTGGTCTAGGGTGTACTTGATATAGAGATAAATGTAATTTTACCAAATCACATTATCAAATATAAGTTATTTAAACATTAAAAAATAAATAATATTTGATAGTAAGAATAAAGAAGATACAACATGATAAGCTATTTATTAATTTTATAAACCGAACAAATATTAGATATTTCAAAATAAAATAATGGAAAACAAAATAATAAACCAATTGAGTAAATTTTACTTATAGTAATAACATTTCAAATTTCCAAAAAAGTTTTGTTCCCTCAAAAGAGAAAGAGAGTGTTTTTGGCCTCTAAAATCCAAACTTAAAATTCTTCTATTCATTACAATTTTCAACTTAAAATATATGTAGTTGGAGATGGAGAAATATCTTAAAAGTAGAATGACTTTTTTATATTATTTGGCGAGTGACGTCTGTGAAGGGTAAAGTGTAACAAAACAATGAAGAAATCGATAAACAGCCAAATCGAACATACGGATGAAGAATGAGATGAGAAATCCAGCAGAAGTTCCATTTCATGTACTACACAATGGAGTATTATACATCAAGAAATTGCTTAAACCTTTCAATAGGACTAAAGAATGGAGTTTGAAGATCATCTTTTCGAGTGATTTTGGAAATAGCTCAGGCATTCAAACTCTTATTAAGCGTTGGAGTGCAGAAAACATGAACTTCGTATGTAGACCAACAACTACTTGTTTAACAACAACAGGAATGAAATTCTCTGGAATTTTCTTTTCGGGACGAGTGGATGAGAATAAAACTAACTGATCCCTCAGACATACACAGCAAAGAAAGGCATAATGAATTCGAAGCAATGAAAGTTTCCATGCATCGAATTACGTTAGGATTCTGAGGTTGAAAAATGCAATATTTGATTTATTATCACATAGCTACGAGGGAAGGGTCTGCCAGTGCCATACAAGAAATGTATTTATAGCATTGGCCCTTTGGGTTGTTATTTCCCCGCCCTTGTTTTATTTATTGCTTCAGTAATACTTAGTAAAGAATAAAGGATGTTTACGTGGAAACGTCTTTATTCAAGGAATGAAAAACCACGACTGTCTCGGCAACAACTTCACTAATTGCCACCTAGTAATTGAACCCTTAATCCCTTCCCTCTATTTCAATATCGATCAAAGCAATGACTCCATTGGCCACTCTATTAACCAACTCTAGTTAACATAGATATCACTCGAAACTCGACAAACCTAACTCTAGCTATGAACTCAACTTGATAATGGTTACAACTGAAATGATCAATAATCCTTTGTAGTTTAGGAATATATCTTAACACTATAAGAACACAAGACATTAACTAAAGACTACACTTGATCACTCGATCAGGTCGCTTAATGCTTCCTTGAGAGAAAATGGCTTTTTCTTTTTCTTGATTGCAAATAAGCTAGTGCAACTCCATTGACTGAGGACTCTTGCACCTCTTTTGCCTTGCTCACCAATCACTATAGTTGTCCTCTGTAGTCTGTCTTGAATGTCTGCCACGCAGTTCCCTCTATCAAATCTCATAGTTTGTTAACTCATCAAAACTTCACAATATAACATTTTCCTTTTTTTGATGATGACAACCTATATCAAACGTATTCCCCTGTCAACTATACTATTGGTTCACGAATTCCCCTTGTTAGTATGACCATATCCGGACCAACTAACCTGCATCAACAGAAATCGTCCCCGTTTTGACATCACAACAGAAGTCTTCCACCAACAACAACAAATCCCACTAAGTCACGTCTACCGAGTGTAAGAAGACAATGAAGGAAGTACAACTATTAATGAAATCCGCTTTGCCCCGTCTGCTGTCAAGAAATCAATCAACAGCCTAATTTGGAGAACCAGAATTCATTTGCTATTCATGAACAGATGCATCCTACTTTTCATCCAAATAAATGAACAGAAGACAAATTCACAGAAGTTACATTTCATGTATATAAACCATATGGCCCTCAACTAAGAAAACAGATCATTTCATGCCTAAAACGAAAGTAGTACACATTATAACATCATAATCCATGAATCTGCTATTACTAATACATTGATCTCTCACTGCTCACTCAACACAAATTGCTTAAACCTTTCAATATCACTAAAGAATGGTGTTCTCAAAAGCTCATCAGCAGTTGGTCTGTCGTCAGGATCCTCTCTAAGACAAGAAAGAACCATCTCCTCAAACTCCTGCGAGAACACCCTTTTCTTTCGTTTAGCAAAATCCATCACTTTCTTGAGTTTCTTATCCCTCTTAAGGATCATCTTTTCAAGTGATCTTGGAAATTTCTTCTTCTCCCTTAACTTGTTGATTATATAGTTCAAGTCTGTACGATTCATCACAGGTAAAGTCCCATACACCAATTCCAGTGCTGTTATCCCCAATAGCCATATATCAGATTTTGCTCCTCTGTTATCCTCATTTTCACTCTCAAACACCTCTGGTGCAGCACCCCATATAGAAATACTTTTCGTATTCAAAAACAAACTAGCTTCTTGGGGTTCTAAATCATAAGTAGAAATTTCAAATGCTAACTTGATCGACATTTCTTTAGTATAATTGTGGATGTCAATAAAGATATCTCCGGCACTCAAACTCTTATGAAGCATTGGAGTGTAGAAAATATGAAGTTCGTCTCGTAGACCAAGAAGTACTTCTCTAAGAACAACAGGAATGAAATTCTCTGGCAATTTCTTTTCGGGACGAGTGGAGAGAATGGAACGAAGCGATCCCTCAGACATATAAGGCAAAACAATGCAAAACAAATTGGCAGCTATGAAAGTTTTCTTGCATCGAATTATGTTGGGATTCTTTCGATAAGTAACGCGTGGATGACTTTGACTTAGAACCAAGTGGAGTTCATGCTCATGGAGATTCATATTGACGATCTTTAAAGTGACATAGCCATAAGGGATGGATTTACCAACGTCAATCAAATATTTGAAAAACTTAGCTTTGTAAACAGGGCAATGTCCATTAGAAAAAGACCCAATTTGCAAGTTGAGAATATAAGTATCATTGTTGTCTGGATCAGTGATGGTTTGTCCAATTCTTGGTTGATTTTCCAAATCCAATGAACCAGTTTCTGCAACTCTGCTTCTTGAAGAACCAATTTCGAAATCTTGTGGTTGTTTTGAAGAAGAAACAATTTCCATTTTAGGACTGAATGGGCTTCTGGAATTCATCTTTTCTTGGAGCCCAAGTTCAGAAAAAGTGGAATTTGGGATGTAAGGAGAAGAAGAACAAGAAGAAGAAGAACCAATTCCTGTTGGTTCTTCTGGAGAACAACCAATTTCCATTTTGGGACTGAATGGGTTTCTCGAACTCATCTTTTCTTGGAGCAGAGAATCACAGTTTCAGAAGAAAAAAATGGAGTTTGGTTTGTGAAGAAGACGAAGATGTATTTATAGCTTTGGTCATTTGGCATTCAACATTTGTATAAGGGGAATTTTCACAAATAATCATTATAATAAAATCAATTGTATTTTATAGTTATAGTTTGTATATTTATCGTTGTAATTATAGTTTAAATTGATTCATTTGTATAATTCACATGATTTGTATAATTTGCGAGTAAATTTGTACAATTTGCTAGTATATTTATATAATTGAACTATTTCAATATACACTCAAAATGACGAATTTAAATAAACACAAAATCTGAATTTTAAGCAATTATATAATTCATATTATAAATATTACATTACAAATTTCGAATTATACAAACTCGAAACTTCAGCCCACGTGATTATCACTGAATGTTGATCGTGAATGGTTAATTAATTAAAACTAATACTATAATAACTAATTAACTAGTTTATATTTGCTTAACCATATATTTTCCCCTATTTTTATTCTCTTGCAACTTTTGGACTGTCATTTTTTGTTTATTATATTTTTTTGTTGTATTTATTGTTAATTTGTTATAAATAATTGTATAATATTATTATGCTTATATATAATAATATAGTTTTTTTAATTGTTTAAAATGTATTTTTGTGTACCAATATAATTTTGAGTTTTAACATCAATAATGCAGTAGATAGAAGATCAGAGAGAAAAAGGGGGAAGAAATAGTTCTCAAAAGCCTTATTTCACATTTTCCCCATATCACCCCTTATAGAAGTGATAAAGAGTAACAAAACTGTACTTTTTTTCCTTAAAAACTAGGGTCATTTGGTACAAATATTAATAATATAGGAATTGATATTACATTTAGTGTAGGAATTAGTAATGCAAGATCATTTTTATCAAGTATTTGGTTTATTAATTCCCACCTCATTTTGGGTTTGGATTAAAATTTTATTATAATAATAAAAAATTCTTTCCAATTATACTCTTAAATTATTATGTAATTGTGTTAAGGTAGATAATTGTCGGACGATGTTATTTTTTATGTCTTCTAACTAGCTATGAGAAGAACAATTTTGTTGTCATGTTTGTCTTTTTTTTCACTTAATTTATTTGAGGATAAATAATTATCGACTTAGTAAATTGATCACTTACGAAATGTCAATTTTTAATTTAAAAACAATAAACTATCAACTTTCAAAATTGAAAAGACAGTAAACAATAGTAAAATTGAATAAACCATCTACATTTACACATAAAAGTTACAGTTGTAGTTTTAATATATATGTATGCAATTTTGTCAAAATTATTCAAAATACAAATTATTATAAAAACACACAAAAGTATATATAAACCAATTATACATTCAATTAAGATCACAAACTCCATGTGATGATATATTGCCTTTTTAATTAGTTAATATTAAACACCTCACATTTCAAATATTGTATTAATTTGTATTGGATTTATTTAGTAAAAACAACTCTCTCTAAATAATTTGTAAGTTAATTTATTTAAATAAATTTACTAGTACAAATATAAAAATAAAATCAAGAAAATAATCGAAACAATTAAAAAATATTTAACGGGTATTTTCATCTTAACATAGACTTATCCCATGATATTATATCCCATAATATATGAACTATTTATTTTAATACAACCTACCAAACGACCCCTAATTATTTTAGTTAACCCAAAATAGGTCTAGATGTAGTAGGCTAGTAGCTGCAATGATTTAGTAGCACACGCGATTATCATTTACAGTAATGAAGTTCTTATTTTGCTTATTTATTTGACATGCATCACAAATAGGGGTCACAATTTCAACCATATTAATGAAATGAGTCAATTTTATCCATGTTTACTGACTTGGATCACCCATATCTATTTTAATTGGGTAAATAAGGGCTTCAAGTTATTTAAGAGTTCCTAATAAATATGATCAAAATGGGTAAAATATGAATATCCATATAGACCCATAATAGATCACTCACTTTTCACTTTTACTCAAAATTCTAAATTGTGCTAAAAATAAAAATTTAAATATTAATTTTTAATTTTTAATTTTCAAAAATATTAATTTATTTTTCAAAAAAAAATTGGAGGGTGGATGGGGCTGAGAGGGGAAAGGGGCAGAGGTGGATTCTTTTTTTGAAAAACAAAAAGAAGTCGAGTAGGTTGGGTTGAGGGTGTGGGGGCGTCCGAGGGAGGGGGTGGCGGAGGTAATAATGTTTTTTTTAGTTGGAAAAACATAATTATTGTTATAAACAATTTGTATTAGAGTGAATGTCTAATTATGTGGAGTCTTTTTGGAATATGATTAGAAATTCTACTTGGAGACCAAGTTAGGTTTTCCCTATAAATAAAGAATTTTCCTTCATTGTAAATAAGATTTGTGAAAGATCCATGAATCTTGAATATACTTCAAGATGAATAAGTAGTTTTTTCTATTCTCCCTACTTTGTTCTTCTTAATTAATATAGTTTCATAACACGTTATCAGCACGATTGTTATATTCTTAAGGAATTATGATAGAAGACGGGAAAAGAGCAAAAAAGATCTTGCATAAGTTATGCAATAAGGTTGCAACAAGGTTCTTATATCTTCAAAGTATGATTTATCTTTAAGTTATAATTATTTATGTAACAGATCTGGAGTTACCATCTAGAGTAAGTATTTAAAGAGACTTGTCGACTTTTTATACGTTTAATTTTAACCGATTGGGAAGAGAATTCTTTAATTTATTTTAATAATTAAATAAACACAATTTAGTGAAAGGTATGTTTTCAACCTTTATTATGAGGTAAATGATCTATTAAGTTATATCTATTAATTATTAGTTTTAATTATAATAAATCAATAATCTCAATTTTGTGAGTAATTATAATATACGATCATAATAATGATCATCAAAAGTGATGAAATTACAATTATTTTCAAGGCTTGAGGTTGGGCCTCATTGTGGGTAAGACGATAAATTTAAGTTTTATCGCACCAAAAAAATAAGACGATGGATTTACATCCATTCACACCAAGAGGGTAGATGAATTTAAGTTTTATCGCATCAAAAGAATAAGACGATGGATTTACATCCAATCGCACCAAGAGGGTAAGAACATTCGGTTAAAGCCCTGGTATACCACAATGAGAAGATATTGGATTCAAGTTCCATCGAGTTATGGCCTAAGACACTTTTATATGAATAAGATATTGGTTTTGAGTTTAATGGACCATATTGATAATATAATAATGATTAAAGAAAAACTAATGTGTTTTTTATGAGAAGTCATGAAATTTACTGAATTTTCTCCATTACTTAAAGTGAATGTGGTAGTAGTGTAAAATATGTCTGAAAGAAGACAAGTGATTGAATAATGCACATAAATATGGAATGAAGTACTAAAACTATCATAATTTGGACAATAATGCACATAAATATGGAATGAGGTACTAAAGCTATCATAATTTGATACGCTCACATGTTTGTGCTCCATTCATGAAGAATGAGAACTTTTGATAAATGCTAAAAATAAAGTTCCATTCTCCAAAGGGAATAGGGTGTAAGCAACCATAGCATGAAAACGATTGCGTCACTTGGTCAATGATGTGGTATCACCAAGAATGTCTGTAAGAAGACATGTATTATAGAAAAGTTTAATACTTTATCTTCAGGCTTGTATTGGACAAGAATTAGTGCAATTGAGGCACATTCTATGGTAAATAAGAAGTTTACTAATTCCAATACTTTCTTAATTTGGCATGATTGTGTGGGACATCATTAGTCTATAATGTTTAGACGAATCATGGAAAATTAAAATGGATATCCATGGAAGAACCTAAAAAATTCTTTCAAATGACGATTTTCTTGTACGTCTTGTTATCATGACAGGTTAATTATGAAACCATCATAAACGAAGGTTGAGATTAAATCCCCTGCGTTCGAGGGACGTATAAAGATATTTTTGGACCTATTCATCCACCTAGTGGATTGTTTAGATACTTAATGGTCATAATAGATGTTTTTTTCTAGATGGTCTTATGTGTGCATACTGTTATCTCGCAACTTGATGTTTGCAAAAGTATTGACATAAATAATGTTAGTCTATTCAGTGATGGAATCACGACTCACCTCTACAAGATGTAGAGTAATTAAAAAAATTAAATATGAAAAGTTGAATTTTTCTTATATAATAGTAATAAATTGAGAATTTACTAAAGCAAAAAGACACATGTCATAGTAAACTTGAAGTTTACGAGTACTAAAAAATTTATTGTTGGCATAAATAATCCGGTCATCCAAAAGATGTGCATACTAAGTAATGAACATACATAAAAACCAGAAGATTCTTCAAGAATTCTGTTAATTTGTTGCTTGTTCTCATGACAAGTTGATTGGATCAACTAATGTTGAGACTAAATCCCTAAATTCTGAAAAGTATTAAAGGTGAATATGGGCACATTCACCTATGATGTGATATGATAAAGAGATGCATCTATAAGATAATCACGTGTGTGTTTGTTGTCAACCTGTAGTTTGACATTCGCATAATTGTTTGTGCAAGATAATTGAGTTAAGAGCACAACTTTCAGAATATGTAATCAAGATAATTTATCTTGATAATATTGACAAATATTCAAGCTGGTGTGACATTAAATGTCTCAGAAATATGATGAAATCATTACTTATGAAAATAAAGCTACACGTGTTGATATGAAATATGATATCGCATATAAAAGTAATTGTATGCATCAAAACAATAAATTATGATCAGATTTTCTTTCAATTGATTTATGGTCATAGACCAAATATTTTTCATTTGATTATTTTGTTATGTGGTATATAATCAATGAATATACAATGATGCACAAAGATAGATTCTCCAAAAGATTGAGATATATATTAGTTTGTCTGACATAAGGGGGAGACTAGAAGCAACACAAGAGTTGTAAATATTCCTATTGAATGTCCCTTAAGGATAGAGTCTACGACATGCATGACAGACTAGTCAATTCTAATAAAATAATCCTTGAAAAAGGGAGGAGGATCAAAGAATCAAAATTATCATACTAAGGAGACAATATGCTCTTGGAGAGCCTACGACAACACTTTATGGAACCTCATGAGAGGGGTACCAACCTAAAAATAATAAAGAGATGAGATCTCAATAAGTTATGTCGTATTGTGAACCAATGCAAAATGATATATCATTGACGATATCTTTGATACAATAGCGCGCAATATTGTAAAAGATTATAAGGATATAAATTCTACATCTATTAAAGCATGCTGGTGTAGAAATATTTATCAAGTGAAAAGTGGAATGATGCATCTTGGTAAGCGTAAAACTTATTTGACTTGCAATCTAGGCACTAGAAGATGTCATACATCTAATATTGAATTTTGTCACTTGACAAAATTGATATGAAAATATCCAATGGGTTCAAAATCTAAAGCATATACAAGTTTTTGAAAAACTTATTTATCGTCCTCATAAGGATTAAATTGATTCAAAATGCATAGAGAATATACTAGTATTATTATGCAAGTTGATGGCTAGAATTGAAACTCTTGAAGAGTTTTCAAAAGGCAATAGATTATTTGCTTAAAGAAGTTGAAGTAAGGAACTTGCAGAAATCTTTGACTCTAAAGGAAAGATTTATAAAAGGAGATAACATAAATCATATTTCGTCAAAGTTTTTCTACACTCATGAGCTTCCAAGAATGGTGATTTCAATATGTAAGAGGTCTATTCAAGTAATACTATAGTTGATTTAGTTACCATGTCCTTACCAACTATAACTTTCAAGAAGATAAGCACAAGTTTGAAAATTGAAGATTTCAGTCTGCTGGCACTTAGAAACTTGCTGAACATAAACTAGTTATTGGTATAGTTCAATTTTGAAAGGCCAATAACTAGTTTATGTTTAGCAAGTTTCTAAGTGCCAGCAGACAGAACATTGTTTTCAGTAATGTTTGTTTTTGCAAATTTAGTTTTATACCTTTTGTAGGTATACACATGGTGAATATACTAAAGGAAATGGAAGGCCAAGATTGACCCGATTCTTTTTGTAATTTTTAATTGCAATATTTTGAATACTATGCTCTTCTGTTAATGAATGATATTGGTCTGTGTTTACTGAGGTGTCTCGTTATTTTATGCATTTTTACTTATGATTAGTGTTGTCCAAGCGATCATGAGTTTGCTTGAACTGCATTTTACCAACCTGGTTTGCTGTTTTACTTTTTTATGATGTCAAAAAAGGGAAAACTGTTAAGGCTAAACTCGGTAAGTCAGTTTGTTTTGGAAGAACGTGATCATGTTGATAAGGGGAACGAGTGTTGATAAAGGAAAAAGAAGTTGAGTAAGTTTGTCATCATTAAAAAAAAGGCTATTTTGAGCTCATTCGGTAGTTTTGATGATATAACAAACTATGAAATCTAATAAGGGACTAGCTCGATCCCACGAGAGACTAATAGTTTATTTACGTGAAAAGGACAGCTGTAAGAAGCTACAACCTGCAACTCTTCAGTAAATTTGCGCAAAATTCCACTAAGAGAAACTATGATCCATTTAAGTATGAGGTAGGAGGATTTTCTTGGTCATTAATATGATGTCCGAAATTATATTTCAATTGGATCAAGTGAGCATATTGTGAGAGATCAGTTGTTAATTGTGGCAACAACTAGACAATCGAAGAGCAAACCATCTATAAATTGTTGAATTAGAGATTCATTGATTCGATATTGAGGTATGGGAGTCCTTGGTACGCAGACGAGTCATGTACAAGAGATATCGATCATATGTATGAGTAAGAAAACATTGGAGAAAGCATAACCGTTAATAAGTAAGACATGAACTGCAAGATCTAATAGGAATGTGTTTGATCAAATACTCTATTATAACTGGAAATCTGTTTGCCCCGCCTGCTGTCATTTGGCGAACCAGAATTCATTTGGTGTTCATAAAGGTGCATTATCCACAGAGAATGAATCAACTTCATACGAACACACAAACGTTTCATCCAAATAGAGAAACAGAAGGAAGAATCAGACAACAGAAATGTCGATAAACCATATGATCCCAACTAAGAAAACAGCTCATTTCATGCCTAAACGAAAAGTAACACACAATATACATATCGCGATATTTCCTGTTTTGATCATTCGCTGCTCAATTATTAGAATTCAACACAAATTGTTTAAACCTTTCAATATCACTAAAGAATGGAATTTTCAAAAGCTCCTTAGCAGTTGGCCTTTCATCTGGATTCTCTTTAAGACAAGAAAGAACCATCTCCTCAAACTCCCGCGAAAACACCCTTTTGTTTCGTTTAGCAAAATCCATCACTTTCTTGAGTTTCCTATCCCTCTTGATGATCATCTTTTCAAGTGATTTTGGAAATTTCTTCTTCTCCCTTAACTTGTTAATTATATAATCGAAGTCTGTCCGATTCTTCACAGGTAAATTCCCATACACCAATTCCAGTGCTGTTATTCCCAATAGCCATATATCAGATTTTGCTCCTCTGTTGTCCTCATTTTCACTACCAAACACCTCTGGTGCAGCACCCCATATAGAAATACTCTTCGAATTCAAAAACGAACTATCTTCTACACGATTACAATCTGGGGGTTCGGAATCATAAACAGATGTTTCAAATGCTAACTTGATCGACAAAGCTTTAGTATAATAGTGGATGTTAACAAAGATATCTCCTGCATTCAAACTATTATGAGGCGTGGGTTTGTGGAAAACATGAAGTTCGTCTCGTAGACCAATAAGTACTTGTTTAAGAACAACAGGAATGAGATTCTCTGGCAATTTCTTTTCAGGACGGGTGGAGAGAATAGAACGAAGCGATCCTTCAGACATATATGGCAAACAAACGCATAACAAATTCGTAGTAATGAAAGTTTTCCTGCTTCGAATTATGTGGGGATTCTCAAAAAGAGCAATGCGTGTATGACTTTGACTTCGAATCAAGTTGAATTCATTCTCATGGAGGTTCATGTTAATGATCTTCAAAGTAACATGGTCATAAGGGAGAGCTTTGCCAACCTGATCCGTATATTTCGAAAACACAGCTCTGTAAACAGGGCAATTTCCATTAGAAAAAGATCCAATTTCCAAGTTGAGAAAATAAGTATCTTTAGTGTCTGGATCAGTGATGGTTTGTTCAAGTCTTGGTTGATTTAAAGTAGCAGCAAAATCCATTGATATATTGCTTCTATCAGAACCAATTTCTGCAACTATACTTCTTGAAGAACCAATTTTGGCATCTACAGTTGTTGAAGAAGAACCAATTTCCATTCTGCGAGTGAATGTTCTTCTGGAACTGATCTTTTCTTTGCATAGAAGTTCAGAAAAAGTGAATTTTGGTTTGTGTGGAAGACGAAGAGAAGAAGAAGAAGATGTATTTATTCCCCCATTATCATCTGGTTGTTTTGAAGAAGAACCAATTTCCATTCTTGGCGTGAATGGGTTTCTGGAATTGATCTTTTCTTGGAGCAGAAGTTCAGAAAAAGTGGATTTTGGTTTGTATGGACGACAAAGAGAAGAAGAAGAAGATGTATTTATAGCTTTGGTCGTTTGGGTTGCTATTCCCCCAATATCTGAAGCAATTTCCATTTTAGGACCGAATGGGATTTTGGAATCCATATTTTCTTGGAGCAGAGAATCACAATTTCAGAAGAAAAAAAATGGAGTTTGGTTTGTGAAGAAGACGAAGAAGAAGAAGTATTTATAGCTTTGGTCGTTTGGGGCTGTTTTTTCCCGCGCTTAATTGGAAATTTTGTACACCACATTTTCATTGCTCTTTCGGTTTTTGATTTCTGCTACTATCTGTTATTTTTTACATTTTAATTATTACATTACATTTCAATTAGAGTCGTATTTTATGGTTACGATTCTACCATATTTTTTTTGTTACTAAATGTTATTTCTTATACTTTAATTATAGTATAATTGTAAGCATTGTACAATATATTTTGTTACTTTTTCACTTCGATTGAATTGTTTTCTTTTAGTTGAGGGTCTATCTAAAATAAGGGGCGACTCAAGCACTTTGCGGACCTAAGGTAAGTGTCTTATTTTTCAATGCATAGAATTATCTTTGATGATGATAAAATTTGTGTATACTTTATACTTTTCAATTGTTTATTTTATAAAATGGAGAAGGGCATATAGTACCCCTCAACTATTTGAATTGGTAAAAAAAATATCCTTCATTCACATTTTGACCTTCAAATACCCCAAAGCTAATTTTTTAGCCTAAAAATATCCTTGATATTATCAATTGACTCATATTTGCCCTTATTTTTAACAAAGTCCCCTAAATTAAAATTATTAAATATTATTTATAATGTTACTTAATCTAACTTATCCAAATTTAAACTATTCACAAATAAATAATAAAAATAACACATAATTCATGTTTTGATCCGATACGATTAAATATAATATAAAAAAATTTATTAATTTCATGATATTTTATAATTGAATTATTCGAAATTATTCCTCAAATTATTATAAATCAACTCATTGCTTGAAATGAGGGTACATACAAAATAAAAATGTAGTATACATGCATATTTTCTTAATTAAATATCGAAATAATTATTTTGTATGGATATCATCTATCATTTTACCCTTTTTTCCTCCCTGTTTTGTCACAAGTTGAAAAAAAATTAAATTTAAAATGATGGACAATATCTTAAAAGAAAAAGTGAAGAGAGAATAGAGGATTAACCTTTTTTTATTTCTAATTCACTATGGGAATCCCCAAAATCAAGCCAAAGACATAAAATATCTTTAAAATATGAGTTATGTTACAATATTACCCTTCATCCACTTTATAGATGTGGAATAGTTAGAAACAAGGTTATTTTTGAGTCAAAAAGTTAAAGTTGGGGGTATTGAGAAGCCGAAAGGTGGATAAAAAATAATTTTATACTTATTAAATAGTTAAAAGGCATTTTAAGGTTATCTTTTATAAAATTATATTTAATATGTTATTATTATATATTGTTGAGTTAGTTTTTCTTCAGTTTTAGTTTACTTCAACAAAGACCTATTCTTCAGGGTTGGAACAAGTCAATTTCTATTTTCTATTTTTCTGTCAGTAGTGGAGTTAGTTGAGTCATGTCTTGTATTTTCGTTTTTCTTTAACTTTCATGTATTTCCTATAAAAAGGCATTGGAACCTATGAATAAAGGTAGATTATTCTGGTGCATTTGCTAAGACTCAAACTTACGGTTCACATATATCACATAGAGTTGCCTCGTTTTCTGAAATTGACTGGATTTTTACTAAATATTATCATCATATATTATTATAAGTAGAAAACTCCAACCTTCAAAGTCAGATTACCATTTGCCCCTCCACTAAATCAAAATAAATAAATTTATATTTCAAATACTAATACGTAATTACATAATGGTAGAATATGAAGTCCAACAACAATCATTTAAACTTTTATTTATGACATTATAATTATAATTACAATTAATTATGTTAAATTAAATTAGAGTAGAAAATCATAATGTATGAAACTCTTTGAATTTTGTCATTCTTTGAATTTTGAAATTAACATAAATTTATCTATCATGAAACAATAATGTATGAAATTCTTCAAATTTTATGATTCTTTCAATTTTGAAACTAAAATAAATTTATCTATCATGATTCAATGTGCCCCATTAAAAAATTTTGGGTATGTGAAAAGACAATAAAATATCATTATAAATACCAGTTAATTGCTCACATTCTTTTCTTTAATATCATCTACTATTCTCTTTTCTTCTTTCGAGATTATGATATGAATACATGTCGTCAAGAAGTTAACTAGAGAGAAAGAACAAGTAGCTTCATTTTGAAATTAAAAGAGAAGTTTCCTTACAATATAGTTCAACTGTTAAACTTAAAGTATAAGATATGACTTATATATTCCCTTAGATCTTTTTTATGTTAGATTATGATATTAAGTTTTTCATTTTCATTTTGGAGTTAAGGTATGATTTTTCAAAATTGATTTGGTATGCAACCCATATTTGTATGTAATTATGTATTATTTTGCATTGTTATGAATTTTTTTCTTTATTTTTGTGTTATTATACGTTTAAGTGTTATTTAATTGTCAAAACTTCAATTAATACATGATGAGTTTGATAATATTTGAATAGTTTATGCAAAATATATTTTTGTTTAAATAGAAGTAATTTAATAAATAGATAATAGTGTGTTAGGAGAAAATAGTAATGATTTTATATAACTCATTATATATATATATATATATATATATATATATATATATATATCGTGGGAACGTAATAAGAACTAATAGATGTAAAAGAAAGAGGGAAAAGATGATTAGTTCTCCTAATTAAATTCTATAATATTATTGTATTCTCTCTTTCCTTCTTTCTTTTTTTAAAAATTTGTTTCAGTTTTCCCTTTTCTTTTTCTTAAAATGGCCAAGTATTACATGTCTAAAATGCAAAATTTGTATATTATAAATATCCTCTTACAACTTTTAGGCTGTCCTAATTTTTGTGTTATTTCTAATTTGTTATAAATAGTTGTATGATATTATTATGTTCATATATAGTGTAGTTTTTTTTTATTTAGAGTGTATTTTTGTGTAATAATATAATTTTGAACTTTAATATTAATGATAACGTTGATGGAATACAACTGAGAAAAAGTAGTTCTCAGCTAAGGGTGTAAAAATGAATGCAAATATATGATACAAAATAATTTAAATTGGATTAAAAATTAACTCATTCCAGATAGTTATTCCATAATCAATTACTTTCATATATCTATTTTATAATTATTTTTTTGATCTCACGGTTTTAGTTATACACGATATCTTTCTTAAATATATTTTTTACAAATTTAACTGCCTCAAGTAAAAACAAAAATTCGTGCTTAGCAAGCTTTTGGATTATTATTATTATTATTATTATTATTGCCACTTAGATCGTACATCTTAATTTTTTATTATTTGAATTATATTAAAAGTCCTAGCATTTAAAACATTAAAATTAATATTTTTACTTTATGTAAGTCTTATTTAAATTATGATAAACAAAATTTAAAATACTTAAAAAAAATAAAAGAAGTTCGTGCTTCTTTTTTCTTTTTTTTTTTGAAAAATATCTTTTTAACCTTCTATATTTAAATTCTTATTATATAGATAGATAAAACATTACGTCAATAGCTACGAAACACATATGCTTAACTAGTTACTATTAATTAATAAGTATTTGTAAGTTGTAAATTAGAAATCATGTAAAAATTGCAAAATAAATAAATAAAAGAAAAAGGCAATTTGTGGAAATGGAGTAAGTTACTGCTCCACGTCCGAACCCAAATATTAGAAACGTGGAGCAACCCCACGTACTAATTATTTTTCTTATAAATACTTAGTACAACATTAATTAATCTATTTAGTTTCACAAATATTATGGCTTCCTCAACAAATTACTTCAATTTGTCAACTATTTTTCTTATGTTTTTGTTGCTTTCACCAAAGTGTTCATTTTTGGAAGCTGGAAATCTTAAAGAAGACGATCAACAGCTAGTATTGTGCGATGAAATATACGTAGTTGGAGAAGGAGAAACACTTCAAACAATATCTGAAAAGTGCGGCGATCTTTTTATATTGGTAGAGAATACTCATATCAATGATGATGATGATATTTACCCTGGCCTTGTTCTCAAGATTACCTACCACTAATGTTTACTTAGTATTTGTTGGTTTTAAATTATTGTTTATTTTTACTCACATCAATGTAATTAACGTGATTTATGGTGTATAAAAATTTACATTGTCCACTTATTTCCTGTGTTATTATAATCGTATAAATGTTAGGATGATCCACTCCTCTTTATGTGAAAATCGAGTTCCCCAGCTTAGGGTTATATTTAGTAAAATTCATACTCACTGTGAAATGTTTTGTTTCCTCACATGGTCAAATTGGCAATCGAAGAAAGTTTATTCCATTCACCAAATCGTAACACAATTATTCTTGAATTTTATTATATTTATTTATTTTAAATCAGTAACTTAATTGTCTTTAAATAATTTAAATAATTAATTTCATTTTAAAACAAAATAAAAATTTAAAACAGTTTTTTTTTAAAAAATAATTTTTTTAAAAGAATTTATTACGTTATTGTTCATTGTATTGCCGATGAAAAGTGGCTAACAAAAGTGGGTAATAATTCACTAAATTTTAAAATCCTTTTGAACCAGATATACATATTTTGTCTCTGCTTTAAAACTATTACATAAAATACCATTTTTTTTAAAAAAAATATACCATATTTTAAAGAAAGTTAAATTAGATACACAATCTCTTTAAATATGATATTGTGTAATTATCTTAAAATTACATCTCCTCCATTACCCCTTCTTCTTCATTAAATGTTCCCTTCCCCTATCACAAAATTTGTTTTTATCTCATTCTCATACCCACACGTATCCTTTTTTCCTTGACCATTTTTATTCCCTTTTGCATGTGCTAAATTCATATCAAACTCTACATAATCAACATTAGTTAAAGTAACAAAGTAAGAGTTTTTTTAATTTTTCCTATTGTATTTGTTTTCAATCGTATCATGTATTTGATTCAATGCTTTAATTTTTTCTAGCCAATTTATTATAGGATTTTTATATTGTTTGCTCCAATTTAATAGCTCATAATTCAGAAAATAGTATGAATATTATTATATATGTATCTTAGCTACATGCTTTTGAATATAATGTATGAAATTGATACTTGATACACCAAATTAAATAGATACATGAAATTAAAATTAGATCATATAATAGATACATGAAATCAATATTATATTATATAAATAAATAAATTAAATCAATATTATATCATATAAATAGATACATGAAATTAATACTAGACACATAACAAATACACAAAATTAATGAACTTTATTATTGATAATAGATACATCAAATTAATGAACTTTATTATTTTAAGAGTGATAAAATGAAATTAATCATATTGCATGATCAAGATATACATGTTTTTGTCTTTTATAAATAATATCAAAGAATTTATCATTTCAAACAATAATAAAATGAAATTAAATAAAAACTAGATACATTCCTTGATTTTCACCTTATATTAAGGAAATTAATTATAGTCAATTAATTTAAACAAATAAAATACGTATTTCAATTTTAAAATTCGACAGATACACATGTATTTCACGGATCCAAACTCATATATCCTAAGTATAAATATGGTAGAGGAAATAATATTTAAAACTATTAGAAATCTAAGTAGTTAGAACCTAAACTAATAGGATTTATGTAGTTTGTCTTAATAAACACAACAACAACAACAACAACAACAACAACAACAACAACAACAACAACAACAACAACAACAACAACAACAACAACAACAACAACAACAACAACAACAACAACGATAATAGAATTTAAAAAGTATGTGGAAACTTATAGTAACCACCGTAAAATTTTGATCTTTTTAATGACAAGCATATTGCTAAAAATAAAAATAAAAATATAATTCCAATTAAAAAAACTGAAATATTTAAATAAAATTTCAAAATAGGAATATAAACCAAACAATTTGAACCTCAAAAAATTTAAAAATAAAAATTAAAAAAACGCACATATTCTCTTGAAATTTATGTTCAAGCGCCTAATTTTGTGAAACTATCAAGTACTATCTTTTAAATATTTTAATTTAAAAATTATCTATCTTTATATTTAATAAGAAATAAAAGGTGTCACATGTCATTAGAACGATAATTATTATTAAAAGATAAATTAAAAACCGATTGTAAGGAAAAAGTTACCATTAAGAAAAGTGAAAAAACTTATCGTAAAAAAAAAAAGAAAAAAGTTGAAGGGTAGATTAGTTGAAATGGTGTAGAAAGAAAAGACTTCCAACTCAAAAATAATAATAAAAAAAGGATGTCACGAAATTAACCATCTAGCTTATGCAGACGATAGCATTCTGTTTGGGTCCGGGAACAGAGACTCAATTATTCAAATGATGAATGTTTCGAAGGGATCTGAAAGTCAAAAGGTCAATAAAGATAAAAGTTATTTCTAGACACTAAGATTAATGACAATAAGATTGAGAAAGCTAACACGACTTAAAACTATCGGCCTAAGGTTTGCTTAATGTCAATAACATACACAATAATAAATATAAAACACATTTTGAATTTCTTTGGTATAACTTTGATGAGAAGCAACTCCCAGGTAC
Organism: Solanum lycopersicum; assembly: GCF_036512215.1. Lineage (NCBI taxonomy): Eukaryota > Viridiplantae > Streptophyta > Magnoliopsida > Solanales > Solanaceae > Solanum > Solanum lycopersicum. Next base: position 6,092,895 of record NC_090809.1, read on the forward strand.
CTGTAAACACTTAGTAAAAAACCTAGTGATAAATAAATGTGAATAAAAAAATAAATGAAATAAGTAACATAAAATAAAATCGGTCTTATTATCATGGAAGGCCTCAAAAATCCATGGTAATTTTTTCATCGACTATTTTAACAAATAAATAATATAAACTTAACTAAATTTCCGTCTTATAAAATGTGAAGGCCTCTAAATCCGACAGAGAAATTTTTCATTGGCCAATTTTAACTTAAAAAAAAAAACAATTTAAAAAGAAATAAACAACAAAAGGTAACCACATGAAATTAACAAAACAAGATTTGCTAGTACCTTCTTAAACGGTCAATGTAATAAATCAAAATAAATTAATTGAGAATAACTATATGTGAGTCAAATGAAGGAGCAATACAAATCTAAAGTTATTGAAAAATGGAGAAACTAATAAATATATATAATACCTATCACAGTATAAAAATGCAAAAATCGCAACTTAAACGAATGAAGAGCACATTGCTTTCAGAATATAAAATGACAAAATTAATATCATGAAAAGTGAAGTCAAACGGAAAACCAACAATAAGAATATCACCAAAATTAAACAAAGAAAGTAATATAATCATCGGAAGTAGACTTAAATAAAAGCAATGAAATCAAACTATGATAAATATAATTAAGCAAATATGAATAAATACATATCTAAGAAAATCAACTCATATAAGTTCAGAAACTAGAATGAGATTTTTTTTTCATTGATCAATTTTGACAAAATAAATAATATAAATTTAAATTAAATTCCGTCTTTTAAATTGTGAAGGCCTCCAAAATCGACGAAGAGTTTTTTCATTGGCTAATTTTTTTTAAATTAATACTTACCATAATAAAAACTAGATAATGAAAAAAAAAGGGAAAGAAACAAACTCTTTGAGGAAACTCCATGACAACATCAACTGGTAATGCAAAAAATATGAACTAACTTAACAAAAAAATATATACAAATAATGGAAATTGAAGTAACTAATAACATATAGTATTAAATAAATAGTATTACATAATATTAGTATTTACTGTGTACTAATCCAAGTCCTATTAGGATTAGTATTCCTTAATACTAGTCCTATTAGGATTAGTACTCCTTCCTATATCTCCTATATATATCTCCCATGTATTCCCTTATTAGGTTAACACTTCAATACAATCAATATTCCTTCATGGTATCAAGAGTCAGAAAGCCTAGATCTTCTTTTCTCTAGGTTTTTTTTTCTCTCTTTAGGGCACCGATCGTTCTCTCTCTTCTCTTGGGCGGCGGCAGCCATGACAACCGAGGTGGATCCTCTCGATTCACTTCCTTCTGGCGTTAAACTCCTTCTCAGGCATCTTCATGTCCTGATTCCCGAAAAATTATCAAACATAAATTACCCTACATGGAAAATCACCGTTCTTACAGCCCTTCAGGCCAATTACCTTCTCAAATACGTCGATGGAAGCACAGAAACACCGCCGGCAGTCATCACCGCCACGGACAAATCAGAAAACACCAATCCGGCCCATGCCGCCTGGAAAGCCGTGGATGACCAGATCCGATCATGTTTGATTGCGGTCATCTCTCCCACGGTTCAGAAACACGTCCGATCCTACACAACTGCTTCAACCCTGTGGATGGCCCTCGCAACACGCTATGCATCAATTTTCCACTCTCATATTTTTCAATTGCGTGATCGTCTCCACACAATTACCAAAGGCACGAAAACTATGACGGAGTATTTAGACGAGGTCTCCACCATTATCACAGCCCTCGACACCGTGAACGAAATCATTCCCGAAAAAGATCTCATCATGTGCGTCGTTCGGGGGCTCCCATCAGCTTACTCCTCCATTAAACAGGCGGTTCGCATCAGTCCAACGCTCATTGACCTGGCTACTCTCTCCTCGTGGCTAAAAAATGAAGAAATCAACGTGGATCTGGAGAGCAAATTTCTTCTCCGAGAAGCCGCTGTTATGGAGCCGACCACCTCCCTCACCGCAAGCCAGAACTATCGCGGGGGGCGTGGTGGCGGCCGATAGGGGAGCCGCGGCGGCTACGGTAGAAACAGCGGAGGCCGCGGGTAGAAACAGCGGAGGCCGCGGGCGCGGCGATCGGCAAGGCAGTCGTCCGCCGTACGACGGTCAGCAGCACGGCAGCAACAACAGCCTGCACTCCTTCGGCAGTGGCGGGCAGTCATCTTCCAGCGGCGGGCAGGGCACTTACGAACGGGATCGTCCAACTTGTCAAATATGTCAGAAAACAGGACACACCGCTGCTCGTTGCTGATTTCGGTATGAGGAGAGCCGAAATAGTGATAACCGTGCCAATTATGCATCTCAAGCCGGCCCTTCCTCTGAATGGCTGTTGGATATTGGGGCCAACATGCACGTTACTTCTGATCTATCCAAGCTTAACGCTCCAAATCCACATCATGGCTCCAATGGTATTACTGTTGGCAGCGGTGAGTCCCTTAATATTTCTCACACTGGCACGGGTACCATTAAAACCCCCACCGCTATCTTTCACCTAGGTAACCTTACCCACGTCCCTTCTATTAAAACCAATCTCCTTTCAGTTCACCAATTCACAAAAGACAATAATTGTTCACTCTTGTTCACCTCTAATAATTTTCACATCCTAGACAATACTACTAAGAGGGTAATTTTTCAGGGCCCCTGTGAGCATGGTCTGTATGTTCTTCCTGGCACAAGTTCATCTGCCCACCCAGTTTCAGAAAGCGTTCCTGTGGCTCCGGTGGCTCTTTCGGCTGATTGCCACAGTCTGTTGTGGCACAGTCGTCTGGGTCACCCGTCTACTCAAATAATAAATTCTTTAATGTCTCAATTAGGTTTTTCTTCCATTCATGTAAACAATTGTGACTCATGTTCAATTGCTAAATCTCATAAATTACCTTTTACTTTATCTGAGAAGCGTACAACTGCACCTTTTCAACTTATTCATTCTGACCTATGGGGTCCTACTGCTGTTCCTTCATTTATTGGTTTTTGCTATTATATTTATTTTGTGGATGATTTTACAAAATACACTTGGTTGTACCCACTAAAACACAAATCACAGGCATACACCACCTTTGTCACTTTTGAAAAAATGGTCAAAACACAATTCAATTCTCATGTTAAACTTTTTCAAAGTGACAATGGAAAGGAATATGTAAATAACATCTTTGACCTGCAATCCCTAGGAATTATACATCAAACTTCCTGTACATACACTCCCGAACAGAATGGGGTGGCTGAGCGTAAGCATCGCCATCTCATTGAAACGGTGGTTACTCTTCTACATCAATCTCATCTCCCTGTCTCCTTTTGGGTAGAAGCTCTAGCCACCGCAACCTACCTCATTAACAGAATGCCCAGTCACACCCTCTCCAACAAATCACCCTATCAACTCCTTTACCAAGAACTTCCCAATTATACCAACCTCCGCGTCTTTGGGTGTCTTGCCTACCCTTGGCTACGCCTTCATATTACTCACAAATTACAACCCCGATCCCGTCCTTGTATTTTTTTGGGCTATCATCCTACCTCCTAGGGTTATCGCTGTCTTGACCCACAAACTCATAAAGTCTACATATCTCGTCATGTCAAATTTGTCGAAAATGAGTTTCCCTACGAGTCTATTTCCTCCTCCACCAATACATCATTCATTGGCGTCCTTCCTCTTTTCCCAACATACTCACAGGGTCCCTCACCACCTTCCCCCACACCTCCACCCACTACCCAACCACCCTTCATCACCCCTTCGACCGTCACCACAATACACCCGTAACCACTACCCACACTCACAACCAACCCGAACCACCCCATACCCACAACATCTCCAGCCCGATCCGTTGTGGGTCCTTCCTGGCCATCCCTAAATCACCACCACCCGTGCCACCCCCCACTACTCATCCCATGTTAACCCGTGGCAAAGCCAGTATCTTTAAACCCAAAACCTTTCAGGCTATCATACTACCAAATACACCCCTTCCCGATAGTGAACCAACAACCTACTTTGTTGCCTCAAAAAATGCTTATTGGCGTCATGCTATGGATGACGAGTTTAAGGCTTTGACTGGTCAGAAAACTTGGGTTCTTGTACCTAAGCCCCATGGGCGGCACCCAGTGGGCTGTAAATGGGTGTACAAAATTAAACACAATGCAGATGGCAGTATTTCCAGGTACAAGGCTCGTTTGGTTGCTAAAGGCTACAATCAAGAGTATGGGCTTGATTACTCCGAGACATTCAGTCCTGTTATTCGGCAGGAAACCATTCGCCTGGTACTGTCACTCGTCGTGTGCAACAATTGGCTCATCAATCAGTTGGATGTTTCCAATGCTTTTCTTCATGGCATGCTTAATAAAACTATCTACATGACGCAACCACCGGGCTATGTTGATCCCCACTTCCCTCAACATGTTTGCAAACTCCAGAAGTGTCTGTATGGGCTCAAGCAAGCCCCCCGTGCTTAGTACACACGTCTGAAAACGTTCCTCTAGGGACTCGGCTTCACGTGTTACGTACACGACACGAGTCTATTTACTCGACATTCATCACACGGTACAGTCATTCTTCTTGTCTATGTAGATGATATCATTATTACAGGCTCTATTGCAGCTCTCATTCAGGATATCACTCGAGCTATGCATACTACTTTCAAAATGAAGGACCTTGGCCCATAACATTATTTCCTGGGAATGGAGGTCTCGGACTGGCAGCGACTTGTTTCTTCATCAGTCAAAATATGCTCGAGATCTGTTGCAGAAAGCTGGACTGGAAAAATGCACCAGTCAACCAACACCGATGGCAGTCTCTTCGTCTTCGAATGGACCCGACACCCCCTTTGCCGATATCACCCACTTCCGCAGCCTCATTGGGGCTCTACAGTATCTGGCCATTACCCGTCCTGACATCCAGTTTACTGTCAACCGAGTTGCTTAGCGCATGCATCAACCAAGTGAACATGATTACCATTGTCTAAAACGCATTCTCAGTTGCATTTTTGGCACTCTTGGTCGTGGTTTACTCATTCAACTCGGGGACTTGGAGCTTCGGGGTTTCTCAGATTCAGATTGGGCGAATGATAAAAATGACAGAAAATCTACATCGGGGTTTCTCGTTTTTTTGGGGCCGAACCTGATCTCCTGGTGTACAAAAAAACAACCCAAGGTCTCTCGGTCCTCGACTGAAGCTGAATACCACGCCCTTGCTCTTCTTGCTGCTGAGACCATGTGGGTCACATATATTCTTCGCGAACTCCGTGCCACTCACACTGTTCCTGCTCTCTATTATGACAACAAATCAACCATATGTGTGGCCAAGAATTCCGTCCTACACACCAGAATGAAGCATGTTGATACCGATTGTCTCTTTGTTCGCGATGAAGTTCAGGTCGGCACCATGACTGTGCAGTATGTACCCACTGAAGAACAACCGGCTAATATTCTCACCAAGCCTCTCCCGAGCCGACAACACGATTACCTCAGTTCCAAGCTTCCGTTCGCTTCCGCTCAGCTCAACTTGAGGGGGGATAATAACAGATAGTATTAAATAAATAGTATTACATAATATTAGTATTTACTGTGTACTAATCCAAGTCCTATTAGGATTAGTACTCCTTAATCCTAGTCCTATTAGGATTAGTACTCCTTCCTATATCTCCTATATATATCTCCCATGTATTCCCTTATTAGGTTAACACTTCAATACAATCAATATTCCTTTTGTAACAACTAGACTATCACTGTAGCCATAATAAATTTTTAAAAAATGCACACAATCAATATATTATTATTAATAATAATAATAATAATAATAATAATAATATAAAAAAATCAATATAGTAAGTTTACATAACACTCACAGCAAAACTAAGAATAAAATTAGTGAGTAAATGATGCAACAATAAACACGAACAATTTTAAAAAAGAGAAAAGACATAATATTATTATTGAAGTTGTTTCGAATTTTTACAAAGACACTATAACTTTGAAACGTCCTATTACCTCACAAAAGTATTGAATATTTTCATAAAAGGACCATTTTAACCCATTTTCTCATTATGTATGAGAACACGCACATCATGTGCGTGAATATCTGTTTTTAATGCCAAAATCCAATTAAAATCTGTCACATCTAAGTTATTTAATTAATTAATTATTTATTTCATTCTAATTCATCTTCTTCCCTTACAAAAGAGTGAGGTACTCTATGTTAGAACTGATGAAATCAACTCAATAAGATATGAATTAGTTTTAATTTCAATCCAAAAAGCTAGTTTGAAGTTCTCTGAGGTTTCATTTCTTCATAATTCTTTTATTTTTGAGAACCCAAAAATCAAACAAAACTCTCATTAGTTGTTTTTTCGGGAGGATCAACAACTACCTGGGACTTGCCAACTTCTGAACTTTGATCGGCCGTATCATCGTCGGGGTCGCAAGATGTTTCCAAGACTTGTCCATGGAAGCTCACGTTTTATCAAGCCGTTGTTTGACAACAAGCCCAATCGCCAGCCACTCAAAAGACATGGCTCCGATATCATTACTATCGATTTCAACAAATTATTCTTCGTCATTGAAATCACAAGCAAATTTTCTGATATACATGCCGATGAAGGTTTAATTTGCAGCTGAATCGATTTGCTATTTTTACTATTCTAACATGTATTCTTCAGTTCATTGTTTACTCCACTAGTTTTCAAGAAATTTGATCAACAAAGATCAAAATTGTAGGATATGATCTTCAACTATGCTTATGATTGAAGAAAATGATGAGACAAAATAAGAAATGAACAATGGAGAACAACAATTTTCTTTTTTGAAACGATTTGGGTAGGGTCAGGTTTGAAGAAATTTATTGAGGTTAAATTAGTAATTACACTAACCTGTTAGTGTAGTTAATTAGCTGTTAGTGTAGTTAATCTGTTATCAAATTAATTAGTTAGTTAGGTTCAGAAAGTTAGTTACAAAGTTTGTTCTGTTTGTTATATAACTACTGTACTCTTTCAGTTTTGGAATCAAATGAAAATAGCACACATTTTTAATGCCTCTTCTCTAACTTCATCCATGGAGGTTTCAACCTTCTTCAACCTTTAACATGGTATCAGAGCAGGAACGTTTCTGATTTTCTTGCCTCTTTCGTCTTCAATTTGCGTATCAGATCGTCATATTTCATCTTCTGCAGATCTTTGAATTTTTTTTTCTTCGCGACATAAATGGCAAATTCTGCCTCTACGAGCACTGGATTGGACAGTGTTCCTCCTCCATCTAGGATTGATGCAGGGAGTCACTTCTACATTCATCCCTCAGATAATCCTGGAGCAGTACTTGTACTAGTTCCCTTCAATGGTACTGGTTTTCATTCATGGCGTCGTAGTGTGCTTCGTTCCTTGTCGGTGAAGAACAAGCTAGTGTTCATCAATGGTGAGTGTAAGATACCAGAGGTAAATCATTCCAGCTATCGCCAATGGGTGAGGTGCGATGACATGGTCACTTCATGGATTCTCAATTCTCTAGATCGAGATATTGCTGGTAGTGTTGAATATGTCAATGATGCTTTGGAACTGTGGACAGAACTAGAAGATCGATATGATTAGGCAAATGGAGCAAAATTGTATCAAACTCAGAAAGAAATAAATGATCTTAATCAAGGTATTCTCGATATCACAACACATTACACTCGTATGAAGAAACTTTGGGAGGAATTAAACAGTCTATGTGTTTCAAGTCAGTGTAGTTGTGTGTGTGTGTGTGGAGCTAAAGCCAATATTCAGAAAGCAGAGCAAGACAGACGTTTGATTTAATTTCTGATGGGCTTGAATGTGGTATATACTACGATTAGGGGAAGTATTTTAATGATGAATCCCTTACCATCTTTGGCACAAGCTTTTGCCTTACTGGTGCAAGAGGAAAAACAACGAGAGTTTAAGCCAAGTAATCAGTTGTTTACTGAGAGTAGCTCTCTAGCTGCAGTTTCATCAAATTCAGGAGGTAGAAGTTTTCAAACGAAGTTTTCTACCTCCAACACAACACCAAGAGGAAGGCCTTTTTGTGATTTTTGTAGAAGGCCAGGACATGTTAGAGCAAAGTGTTACAGGTTGCTTGGCTATCCATCTAATGACACAAATGGTTCTATTCGTGATTAGCACAATCCAAGGAACACAGTCCAACACACATATCCAAATCCAAGGCATAATAATAGAGGAAGAGGTGCATCAACAAACTTTGTAAGACTATCATGTGATGGAGATGCTAGTGGGCAGACAAAGGAGTCAAGTTCAACCTCTCGTAATGATCCTCAAGGAAATGAGAATATCAGTATCACCAAGGAACAATATGATCAAGTTTCTCATCTGCTGAATCAGTTTCAAAATGATGGAGTGTGTGGATCTGTGAACTTTGCAGGAGGTTTTGCTTGTTCTTTTTCTCCTGATTATATTAAAATTTCATGTGAGTGTTTCAAAACAAGGATTGACCTATGGATTCTAGAATCAGGAGCTTCTCATCACATGACCTTTAATAAAAATAACCTTGTGAATACAGTTAATCTACCTTATCCTATGTTAGTCAGATTGCCAAATGGATATAGAGTCAAAATCACTATGGTTGGCAATGTACACCTTACACCTAAAATCATCCCGTCAGGAGTATTATATGCTCCTTATTTCAAGTACAATTTTAATCTCCATCAATTCTCTTGTAAACCATCTTCGATGCTCTGTCTCTTTTTCTAACACTTCTTGTCTCTTGCAGGCCCCTTCACTGAAGAGGCCTCTGGAAATTGGTAATATGCATGATGGCCTTTACTTCCTTTGCTCAGACTGCCTACAAAAGAATTCACATGCTCAACATCATTCCTTTTCTCTTTACCCTCTATCCAGTGATAAAGTACAATGTACACTTCTCTCATGTAAATCTCATTCAAATGCAATAAACTCTTCTTTTGTGGTAATAAAGACAATGTTGCTGACAACTCTTTTAGTTCTAATTTCTTTCCTAATGATAGTGTGGATTTGTTGTGGCATTATAGACTTGGACATGTACCTTTTGTGAAGATGAAAAATATATCTTCCATACCAGTAAACTTCTCCTCAAAACAACCTTTCTTCTGTCCTATATGTCCCATGGAAAGACAATCCAGATTACCCTTTCCACCAAAAACTCACACCACTACTGTCATTTTTGAACTATTACATGTTGATATTTGGGGTCCATATCAAACACTAACTCATGACAACTTCAAATACTTCATTACCTTAGTAGATGATTTTAGTAAATCTACCTGGACACATCTTCTAAGCTGTAAAAGCAATGTTTTTCATATACTTAAAGCCTTTATACTCATGGTTGAGAACCAGTTCAACACCACTGTTAAAACCATCAGATCAGATAATGGTTTAGAATTCACTAGTAGTGAAACCACTTTGTTCTTCCAATCAAAAGGGATCATTCATCAGAAATCTTGTCCTTATACTCCTCAACAAAATGGTGTGGTCAAAAGAAAGCACAAATATATTCTTGAAACAGCAAGGGCTCTTCTTTTCCAGTCTAAACTCCCAGTGAAATATTGGGGTGAACGTATACTTGCTTCCACATATCTTATAAATAGACTACCTTCTTTTCCTCTCCATAATAAAACTCCCTATGATATCTTATATAAACACAAACCTACCTACTCACACTTAAAGAGTTTTGGATGTTTATGTTATCCTACTACTCTAAAAGCCCACGGAGCTAAATTTGATCCTAAAACCATACCACATGTGTTTGTTGGATACCCCTATGCTACAAAGGGTTACAAAGTCTAGAACTTGTCCACTCAGAAAATTCATGTCTCAAGGGATGTAATTTTCCATGAAACTATCTTTCCTTATGTCATGTCTAAAGATCCTACTCACTCTCCAAAATTTCCTTTTCATTGTGTGTCTCTTCATGATTATCCAATATCATATGATGATCAAGATCATTCCAGTAATGAAGCTGTCACTGAAGTTCCCACAACATCACCTACTATCTCCACATCACCTGCTCATATCACACCTAAAAATTCACTATCCATACCACAACTTAGAAGATCCCAAAGACTACAAAAGACCCCTGCATATTTGTCTGATTATATTCACAATGTACCATCCCCAACTGTTTCACATTCACAACCACCACAACCACCTTTATCATCCTTGAATGCACTTTTTACTCTTAAACATCATGTGTCTCCTGATGTCTTTAATTCTGATAGTCAGTCTTTTGTAATGAATGTCTCTCATGACTGTGAACCTAATGCATATGAAGAAGCATCTATGGATCCTGCATGGCAAAAGGCTATGACACAAGAGTTTCTTGCCCTGCATGACAACAACACTTGGACTCTCACACACCTACCAAAGGATAAGAAGCCTGTTGGTTGTATGTGGGTTTATATGGTCAAACACAAGGCTGATGGAAGTGTAGAGAGGTATAAAGCAAGGCTTGTAGTAAAGGGATATACTCAACATCATGGCATAGACTACACAAAAACCTTCTCACCTGTGGTAAAGATGACCACTGTGAGAACACTCATTGCTGTTGCTGCAAAGAAACAGTGGAACATACATCAGCTTGATGTTAACAATGCCTTCCTGCATGGAGACTTACATGAAGAAGTGTACATGGACATACCACCAGGTTTGGTCACTCCTCACAAGAATTTGGTTTGCAAACTCAACAAGTCATTGTATGGTCTAAAGTAGGCTAGTAGGCAATGGTATGAAAAGCTGACTGAAGCACTACACACAAGAGGATATAAACATTCTCTTCATGACTATTCACTATTCTGCAAGAAAAGAGGTGCATCTAATGTCTTTCTAGGTGTTTATGTGGATGATATTTTACTTACAGGAACAGACACTGATGAAATTGATGAGCTCAAAAGGTTTCTTGACAACCAGTTTAAGATCAAAGATCTTGGAAGATTAGATTATTTCCTAGGCCTAGAAGTTTTGTACAAAGATGATGGCATTTTGATTTCTCAGAGAAAGTTTGTGTTGGACCTTCTCAAAGAGTTCAATTGTGATCACATGGCTCCTTTATCTTCTCCACTGGATCCAAATATCAAGCTAAGATCCCATGAAGGGAAAATTCTAGATGATCCTACTTACTATAGAAAACTAATTGGTAAGTTGAATTTTCTTACACATACTAGACTTGATCTTGCTTATGGTGTACAACTTCTCAGTCAATACAAGCAAGAACCTAGAGAGCCTCATCTACATGCTGCTTTTCACATGTTAAGATACCTCAAGAAAGATCCTACTCTAGGTGTTTTCATGTCAACTGCTGCAAATTTTGAAGTACAAGCATATTGTGATTCTGATTGGGTTGCCTGTCCTGATTCAAGGAAATCTGTTAGTGGTTATATTGTATTGTTAGGAGACTGTCCTATTAGTTGGAAGTCCAAGAAACAAGAAATAATCTCACTTTCTTTAGCTGAAGCAGAATACAGATCCTTGAGAAAAGTAGTAGGTGAATTAACTTGGCTGCAGAGATTGTTTGAGGAGCTGAATATATATCAGACTGCACCATTTCCTGTGTTTTGTGATAGCCAAGCAGCCATACATATTGCTAAGAATCCTGTTTTTCATGAACGTACGAAGCATATAGAAGTGGATTGTCATTTTGTGAGATCAAACTTCAAGAGGGGCTTGTTACAGTGCATCATGTTGATAGTGCTGATCCAAAGCTCTTACTGGGATTAAACACTCTACACTTTTGGACAAATTGGATTCGATCACCTCTGATCCAATTTGAGGGGGGTATTGAGGTTAAATTAGTAATTACACTAAGCTGTTAGTGTAGTTAATTAGCTGTTAGTGTAGTTAATTGGTTATCAAATTAATTAGTTAGTTAGGTTCAGAAAGTTAGTTACAAAGTTTGTTCTGTTTGTTATATAACTACTGTACTCTTTCAGTTTTGGAATCAAATGAAAATAGCACACATTTTCAATGCCTCTTCTCTAACCAAGCCTTCATCCATGGAGGTTTCAGCCTTCTTCAACCTTTAACAAAATTAATTAAAATATAATTAATAAAAAGAGTGTTCACCATGTGTCTGTTTGCAGTAGAGAAAATGAGTCAAAATGGTTCTTTTACAAAGATATTCAATACTTTTATGGGGTAATAGGTCTTTATGAAAATTCGAGACAACTTTAGGGATGAACTTATATATTTTCTCTTTAAAAAATTAACATCCAGCAACATAATAACAAAATTATCAATACATCAACGGAGCTTTCCGATTCTTGTTCATTTTCTGGTTGTTCTGGTCAAAGCTCTAGTTTGGTCGAAGCTTCGAGCTATCTAGTTGGATTTGGGTTTTGCAGAGCTCAAAACTGTCGACAACCTACAAAATGAAAGAAAAATCGTGAATGGGAAGGAACTAGGGGTGTTTTTATGTTGCTCTGGTTCATTGGAGCTTTGAGATTCTCGCCGGAGTTGCTGGTTGCAGCGAACAATGGGGAAAACATGGGTTGTCAGGGGTTTTAGCTCGTAGTTTCAAAGCTCTCCATTAATCTTGACAGGAAAGGGAGTGAATAGTGGGGTTTGGAGGTTATTTTCGATGGTGTTGGGTTGTCGGAAAAGAGAACTGGGAGTGGATAAAGAATGGGGGTCTAGGTGGTGGCTTGGTGACGTAATCTGGGGGTGTAGTGATAGAGAAAGAGTTGGGGTTTTGGCTACTTGTTGTTTGCTGGAAAAATAGGGTGTAGAGGTAGTGAGCTTGTCGGAGAAGAAGGAGAACATTGAGGGTCTGTTTAGTTTATGTTCCAGCAATTGTGGAGATGGGGTTTTGGGTTTTGCCGAAAAGTGCTCCGACGAGGGTAGTGACCGGAAAAGTATGAACATAAAAGAATATCTTTTAAGACTTAAAAGATCTAAAAAAAAATTAGCCCTAAAATTTTATTTCACCCCTACCCTTTTTTGACCTAATCTAAATCTAATTAGAAGAAGAAAAAAATGTAATGGGCCAAAATGTGTGGGCTTGGAATTGCAGCCAAAATCATCGATGCAAATTTTATCTGTATCTGAGTAAATTTTAGATTGTGTTAAATATTAACATAAATATTGATAAAAATAACAAATAAAATGAATATTAAAAAAATATAATGAAAGTAACTAATGACATGTAAAATTGTAATTTTAAAATTAACAAATTAAAAAAACTCTAAATTTTTATAAATAAGGATAGTTATCAACAAACTTATTAAAATTATAAAAACAATCATTTTGAACTATTAAATAAATAAACTTAAAAACTACGAATTTTTAAAATGTTAGGCCAAAATTGGGTGTCAACAATGGGTTAATATGATACCCGAATAAGTAATACAGTAATATTGATAAAATACTTGGTAGTGTCAAAAGACTACTACTCAATACTCTTTTATTTCTTACAACTCATAATAATATTACTTTCACATTATTTTCTCACAAATTAAGAAGTAGTTTGTGGATTACTCTCTCTACTCTCTATTTCTTCTCTATTTTGGTGTATCTTCAAATGTTCAATTATTACTCTATTTATAGAGTTTTTTTAAAGACTTGATTACATCATTAATGACATAATGTGTGTCGCGCCCCATTTTCGCAAAAAACGGGTTTTGTGCACGACCTAACAACTCTTTTGGGATTTCGAGTTTGGAGTCGCCACCTAACGAATTAAGGCGCGTTAGGACACCTATCTAACCTAACTAAGTCTAACTAAGGTCAACGAGCCAGAGATTAGGGTAAGGGTTCAAATTATCTCGAGGGGAAGGTGTTAGGAACCCTTCGAGGTCAACAAGTGTGGGTCCCGGCCGTATCTCATGCAATCTATGTGGGGGTTACAATTAGCAATCAAAGTCATTTCATTTAAAAAATTTATTTAATCTTGCTATGTGATATAAAACAATTAATACTATTTTATTATTTTCATTAATTTGAGCATGCAAGGCTAGGCGATAGCAATAAATAACCAATCAAGTTTTATTTTTTATTTAAGCATATGAGACTAAGTTATAAACAAAATTTGTAAATATTACGCAATTAATATGTGAGAAAGTAAAGTTTTGAAAATTGAGCAAGTTTTGAATATATTTTATTTTATTTTTAAAAAATGTTTGTTTCTTTATAGGGATGATGCCACGATATTGTTGATCGCGCTCCTCCACCATAGAAACAATTTTTAATTTGAGTTATGTCTAAAAATAGTTTATGTTTTTGAAAATGATTTAAAAGATTCAGTTTACATGTAGGCACATAAATATTTACACATAAATACACATAATTCCTTTTGAAATTCATGGGTAGGTGGTATTTCTGAGGATGCGTCGATTTAATTTAAAAATTGAAACTAGACCTCATAGTTCCTTTGACTTTCCCACTAACGATAGGTTAGGAGATAGTGCTTATAATTTATTTCAAAAATAAACAATGTCATAATCAATCCAAAATTTTAAAGGAAGATTGAATAATGACTTTGTTTATTGCTTTGAATTGGCATCCCGCTCATACTTCCCCCAATTGGGACCAACTTCCTTTTTATTTTGTTTTGTGATGTTGTGCCTTTGCACCTCTCACAACTACTCCAATCCTATTCAAATACCCATTATAGAGAGTCGGCATATGCGTGGACGTAACAGATAGTTTTACTACCGCGAAGCCACGAGCCTCTCGCATAGAATCCCTTTCATGTCCGTGTCAAGCCAACTCTTAGAAGTCCTGGTTAAGTCATACATGCTGCATAAACCCTAGGTGGTTTGACCCTTGGTGTCAATCCACATAATTAGTAGCCACCCTCTCGTCTAAAAGGCCCCAACACCCTTAGACAAATTACATATTTATGTGTCAACGTGATCATAATAATTAAATCAAGCCAACGTTGTCAAAATGGAGTTTAGAAGTCGTTTGTTACTTTGTTTGCAGAGTCATGGCTCACCCTCACATTCCCAACACGCAAATGGTGGTCAAAGTTAATCCCATTTGGAAGACTTGGTGGAAAGACATTCAAAAAAATCGAGAGTTAGAAGCAAATGAACTGTTAGGCGGCCTCACTGCTTTGATCTCCGTAGCGTCAGATCGTCACTTAATCAAGGCACTGTTGAAATTCTGGGACACTGAGAGGTTAGTCTTCAAATTCAAGGATTTTGAGTTAACCCCAATAATCGAAGAAGTTGGAGGATTCATGGGTCTCGCATACAAAGAGCTGGAAATGATTGTTCCACACAAGCCAAGTCCAAGATCTTTTCTGAAGCAAATGGGCATGTTTCATAATCCAAGTCTACTTTGTCTGAAAGAAGGTTGGATTTCTTTAGAGTTCTTATATTCACTCTTTGGGGATGAGGAAGGTCATCAAAACTTTCATAAAGAATTTACTTGCTCTTCTGCATAATGGGAAAGTTATCGTCTTAATGCATTCGTCGTCGCCCTATTAGGCTCATTGGTTTTTCCTAGAGAAAGAGGAAAGATCCACACCGGCTTGTGTTACGTGGTTCGTATGTTGGCTCGAGGTGGGAAGACCTTAGTCCCCATGATACTTGCAGAAATTCTAAGAGCTTTGACTGCATGCACCAAAGGCAAAAGATACTTTGAGGGGTGCAACTTTCTGCTGCAACTTTGGGCCGTCGAACATTTCTACCAAAGAGCTAATAAAGTAGACATTGTTAGAGGGACTATGGGGAACAAAATTATCAACCATCACCTAAGGATGAAATATTTTATCTCACCTGTGGGAACGGAGGACTGATTCACATACCTAAAGGAGCGCTTAGACGTTGAAATCCAATGGAAGTATTATTGGTTGAAGCCACGACGTGCCACCATAAGAGGAAATGAACTTTACTTCATTGAGCTTATCGGTTTAAATGGTGTGCAACCATATGCACCACTTCGAGTCCTTCAACAATTCGGACAGATCCAAATGATACCTCTGCGATCCCACATGAGCCACTATGGATATGACTTTGGGTCAGAGTTACCGCAAGTGAACACTATACTGCAAAGATGGAAGAATGTGATAACTATCGATGTTCAAGAGCACCAACCCTTCTGCACACCTGAATATTGCGTATGGCTTTTAGAAGATGCAGAGCATAGAGATTTGAGCGAAGGAGGTCTTCCTGGTTTTGGCGATGAAAAAGAGAGAAGATGAGCTCGCAACCTCCTCAACACCGATAATGACATTACCCCAGAAATGAGGAAGCAGATTGTGCCTAACATTGGAGAGCAACATAATTAAAGTTTTTTTTTTTATTTCTCTTTATTCACCATGTGTTATCCCTAGCCCGTTAGTTATCTCTAGATTGATGTAATAAATAGAAATTATTTCAATAATTGAAAGTCATTTTATTGTCTAACTCTAAACTCCAAATTGGCAAATAAGGCTTGAATTAATTATTATGCATCACTTATGTGTCGCTTAGGCCTACCTCTGGCTCAACGAGGTTCCGTGCATTTAGGGCGTTTATGTCAAAACAACGTGTTGATATTATGATATTATCCTAACCCCTAACTCTTTTCTATTGATTCTATTATTTTCCCATTTCCCAAGGTTGATCTGTCCTTCATCCCGGCAGATGCACGATCAAAAGGGACCCCCCTTCTCCTTCTTCTCAAAGAGTAAGCTCCAAAGACAAAGGTAAAATGGTTGACGACAACAACACCAATGAAAGGGTAGAAGCTTCTGAGGGAGGACAACTTCAAAATAATCTTGTCCTAAGACTTGAGCGCAAGATTTCACAATTGGAAGAAGAGGTAGCCCACATGCGTGATTTGGCCAAGTTGTCTATCTCTCTTGGATCCCAATTTGGAAAAAACATAGACAATCCTCCTAACCAAACAGCCATGCCAAACAATCCTCCAATCCATATATCCCCACCTGAACCCACTCGTCCAAATACCTTTCCACCACCCCACGCCCAAAATACCCAAGTTCCATTTCACCACTATTACCAACAAACCAAACCAACCTTCCCAGAAACAACCCCAAACACAAATATCCCATACACTCTTGGAAACAACAACCTCAATACAATATACGTGGAAACTGCCCCTCTTACCCATGACCTCCATGAATCAGAGTCCTATCAAAAAGACATCCTAATAAAAAAAATGACTGAGAGATTAGACAACTTGACCAATAGGTTACAACATGTTGAAGGAAACAAGAAGTTGGGAGGATTGAGCTATGAGGATCTGTGCATGCACCCTGATGTAGAATTGCCCGAAGGATACAAACTTCCAAAATTTGATGTGTTCAATGGCATTAGGGATCCCAAAGCCCACCTACGAATGTATTGCGACAAACTTGTAGAGGTGGGAAGAGATGAGAGGATACTCATGAAGTTGTTTATGAGGAGTCTTACTAGGGAGGCCCTATCATGGTACATTGAGCAAGACTCGCGGAAATGGATAAAATGGGTTGATATGGCAACTGATTTCATGAATAGGTTTGGTTTTAATATTGAAAATGCACCTGATTGGTTTTACATTCAAAATTTGAAGAAGAAACCAAGTGAATCCTTCAGAGAATATGCCATAAGATGGAGGTATGAAGCGGCGAGGGCCAGACCCCCTATGGAGGAATCTCAAATGAAAGACTATTTCATCCGTGCTCAAGAACCACACTACTATGACCGAATGATGCTGGTGGCTGAAAAGAGTTTCGCTGAAATCATCAAACTAGGCGAAAGAATTGAAGAAGGCATAAAGAATGGGACTATCATCAACTTGGAGGCTTTACAAGCAAGCAACAAGGCTCTGCAATCTGGTGAAATGACAGAAACTCGAAAGAAAACAGGTTCTGTAATGATGGCTCATGGACTAAGACCCCTTTGAGGCACAAGACAATAAACCCACCACCATCCCCACACCCTCAACATCCCTCAGCTCCACCCCCTATATCTCCCCAACCCATGCCAATATATTACCAAAGCGCTCCTCAATATTTGCATGTCTCATATCCTATCTATAATGTTCAACCAGCACACTTCCAAACTCCACCACCCACTCAAACACCAAATTACCGAAACAGACCTTCCTATGAAAGAAGACCCACAAAAATCTATACCCCTTTGGCTGAACCCATAACACAACTTTATGAGAGACTGAAACAGGCTGGGTACGTCTCCCCAATTCCTGCATTACCTGTGGATGTTCGCGCAAAATGGTACAACCCTAACAAGGTCTGCGCCTACCATTCTGGGATGAAGGGTCACACCACCGAAGTTTGCAGAGCCCTTAAGGATAAGGTTCAAATGTTGATTGATACAAAAACCATCCAACTCAAAGATCCTACACCGAATGTTGCGAATAATCCTCTTCCTAACCATCAAGTCAACATGGTGGAAGCTGGTGATGTCTGGGATTGGGAAGAATCTATCTGGGCCGTCGAAATAGGAGAAGCCATGTCTACCACCGCCCAAGCACCACTAATAGTGCAAGGACTCGCCCCATTTGAAGTAGAAGTTGCTGCACCCAGACCACCGTTCACTATCTATAGGGCATCCTCCCCAATACAATGTGATACACATGTTGTACCTTGGGATTACAACAAAAGAGAAATAAATGTGGAAGAGACAGATGTTGCAACAGGGGTCACCGAATCTGGAAGAATTTACACTTCTGAAAATTTGGTTCAGGGAAGCTCTAGCAAAT
The DNA here is from genome assembly GCF_036512215.1 of Solanum lycopersicum. Taxonomy (NCBI): domain Eukaryota; kingdom Viridiplantae; phylum Streptophyta; class Magnoliopsida; order Solanales; family Solanaceae; genus Solanum; species Solanum lycopersicum. Next base: position 6,111,566 of record NC_090809.1, read on the forward strand.
CCAAAGCACCAGTCGTAGAGCTTGAAGATCAAGGTATTTGGAAAAAGGTTCAATCTAAAGAATACTCTGTCATTGAGCAGCTGAGTAAAACCTCATCCCAAATATCAATTCTGGAGTTACTGCAATCTTCCGAAACTCATCGAAATGCCCTTATGAAGATATTTGGTGAAACTTATGTCCCATCTAACATCACTCATGGAGAGGTATCCCAAATGGTGGGGCAGGTCTTTGAGGCTTACAAAATATCTTTTCACAAAGATGAGCTGCCACTCGAAGGAACAACTCACAATAAAGCTCTGTACATTTCGGTTCAGTATCAGGATAAGGTGATAAACAAAGCATTAGTTGATGTAGTTTCAGGTTTAAACATTTGCCCTCTGAGCACACTGACGAGGCTGGGCGTGGATAGTGCCAAAATTCAGACATGGAAGATGAATGTGAGGGCATTTGACGGCTCTAAGAGAGGCACTATTGGGGAGATAACCTTGGACATGCTCATTGGTCCTGTCACTTTCCCTATAGCTTTCCAAATTTTGGACATCCCTTCATCGTACAACTTATTGTTGGGTCGTCCATGGATTCATATGGATGGAGCGGTTCCATCTACTCTTCACCAATGCCTGAAGTTTGAATGGGATTACGAAGAGGTTGTAGTCCATGGTGAAAAGGGGCATCCTGTATACACGATTGAAGGAAGAGAGAATATGGATGGTGAAATGTACCATACAGTGGAGCTTGTTGGTAATATTGAGTTGCAACCTTGGTTCAGCGAAAAAATTATAGATATGATGGTCTGGTTCAGTTTCGATCTTGGGAAAGGTTTAGGGGCTGAATTGCAAGGGATAGTCGAACATGTATAGTCTGTTCGACATTCCACCACTTTTGGTTTGGGATATAAGTACACTACCGAAGAATGGCTCAATTGGAAACCACCTAGGGATGGGTACTACTATCCACTGAAGAAACCCATACCGCCATTGCATCAATCATTTCGATCAGCAGGTTTCATGGGAGGTAGTATTGATGAGATCTCAGACGACTTGAAGGGGTTATCACTAACCAAAGAAGAGGGGAAAGTTTGCAACGTCATGATCAACGAGGAGGAGAAAGAGGGCCCTAGTGGAATCAAGGAAGCAAAGATCAGCGTCAGCAACTGGACCTCAACTCCATCCATACCTCGTCGAGCATCTGGGTAGCCTTGGAAGATGTTTTTTTTAAATCAAGTTTTAATTCAAATTAAAAGAGTTTTTAATAAACGTTTTAATTCCCATCCCCTGTATTGCTTTCGAATGAGGGCTTATGAAATTTTCAAATCTTTATCAATAAAGTTCTTTTCCACATTTTCGCGTTATATTTAATTGTTCGCTATTTTTTTTCTCACCAGCAAAATTCACGATAAAAATGTCAAATCTGAGACTATGGCATACAATGAGACTTCTCAACTTAACATTAATTACTTAGAAGAAGTCGAAGACAATTAGGTTCCGAGGAGTTAATCAAAAGGGTTGAGGAATTCGAGGAAAAACCCAATCCAAACTTGGTAGAGAAAGAAGTGGTGAATTTGGGAAAGGCAGAGGTGATACAAGAAACCCGAGTAAGCATCCATATGACAAAAGAAGACAAGAAAGAGTATATCAAGTTTCTCAGAGAGAATAAGGACATTTTCGCATGGTCCTACGCAGACATGACAGGGCTAAGTACTTCAATCGTAGCCCATCAACTGCCCACTGATCCAGCATGTCCTCCGGAAGAACAGAAGCTGAGAAAATACAAGCCCGAGATGAGTCTGAAAATCAAAGAAGAAGTATCAAAGCAATTAGATGATGGGATACTCCAAGTGACAGAATACCCAACTTGGCTTGCAAATGTCGTTCTAGTGCCCAAGAAAGACGGCAAGGTCAGAGTTTGTGTGGATTGCCGAGATCTCAATAAAGCTAGCCCTAAAGATAACTTTCCCTTACCAAACATACACATACTGATTGAAAATTGTGCTAAGCACGAAACTCAGTCATTTGTAGATTGCTTTGCCAGCTATCATCAAATTGAGATGCACAAAGACGACGCTGAGAAAACTGCCTTCATCACGCCATGGGGCATCTATAACTACAAGGTGATGCCTTTTGGATTAAAAACGCTGGGCTACGTACATGAGAGCAATGACTAATTTATTTTATGACATGATCCATAAGGAAATTGAATTTTATGTGGATGATGTCATTATCAAATCAAAGGAAAGTTCAAATCATCTGGAGGATTTACGAAATTTCTTTGCCAGGCTACGCAAGTTCAATCTGAAACTGAATCCGGCAAAATGTGTCTTTGGTGTGCCTGCTGGAAAGCTTTTAGGTTTCATTGTCAGTCATCAAGGTATAGAATTGGACCCATCAAATATCAAAGCCATTCGTGATCTTCCCCCTCCAAAGAGCAAGAAGGAAGTAATGAGTTTCTTAGGGCGACTTAACTACATTAGTTGTTTCATAGCTCAGTCTACTGTCATCTGTGAACCTCTCTTCAAGCTGTTAAAAAAGGATGCTGCGGTGAAATGGACAAGTGAATGTCAGCAGGCATTTGACAAGATCAAAGACTATCTATCCAATCCTCCTGTATTGGTTCCACCAGAGTCAGGTAGACCATTACTTTTGTATATTTCAGTATTGGATAATGCTTTTAGTTGCATCTTGGGACAACACGATGAAACAGGGAGGAAGGAGCAGGCAATATATTATATGAGCAAGAAGTTCACATCGTGCAAAGCCCGATACTCTCTATTAGAGCGTACCTGTTGTGCTCTAACATGGGTTGCCCAAAAATTACGACAGTACCTCTCATCGCATACTACTTATCTGATTTCAAGGAGGATCCGATCAGGTATACCTTTCAAAAACTCTCTCATGGCATGTCTATTGGTTAATATTTTCAATGCGTGATTCAACTTGGCAAATTTCTGCTTGCTCACATACAGTTTTGTCTTAAATTAATTATTATCCATTTGTTCTTATGTCATTTTCTGCAAGGTTTAAATGTTTCAATGCTCTTCTTGAAATTAATATGAAGATCTCATACTTGTCTTTGATTTGCCCATTATTACTTGATTAGTTTTGTTAATCTTTATACATCATCAGTAGATTTTAGTCCACACTTTAAATATCGATTCTCTTTCATTTAGAAAAACTTGCATAAATGGGTTACTCATTGATATGCTTTTGGACCCAGTATGTTATTACATTATATTTCTTTTAGTTGTTTGTTATATATCATTAATAGTTGAAATTTTACAGCTTACTTACAAATTGATTTAATGAATTGATTTTCTTGATTTTGAAAGTTGCAAAGTTGACCCTTCTTTAGATGCTTAGTGATTTCAATAAATTCGTATATGGTGAATGTCCCAAATTAAATCATTTAGCATAATTATAATTAAGCTAATCTTTGGAAAATCTTTATTAGTTGGATAGTGTAATATGTTTTTTTTTCTTTCCTTTCATGTGAATCTTGATTATCCGTAAATTGTATCTTGGTAAAAATAGTGACTTCTTAATTTATTCATTTACCTTAATTAAAATTGATTTGATCTCTTACTTGCTCTTATATGGTAAAAATACCTTATAGTGGGTATAATGAATTTAAATAAAATCTGTTTTACTCTTCTTTATTTTTAGGAACATATATGTATCTTATTCCTAATTTTTTAATTTCTTACTAGTTTATTTTTGGTATTGCAATATTCTTAAAATTTTCTGATTTTTAGCTCTTCTTTATTTAAGGAAAAAATAAAACTCATACAATCATTCACTCTCAATCACAAGTTCTCTCATCACTCTTCATTCTCTCATTGCTCTCTTGCTACTCTAAATACATTAAGATTTCGGTAAACATTCAAGTGCTCTTCTTCGCTACTTTGCTATTTTGTTTTTGTTCGAGTAAAGGTTGGATCAACTTGTTTTTTCATTGCTACCATTCCTAATCTACTTAACCGGTTAGTATTCGGAATTAACATTTAAATTATTTTTGTATTCATACATTTTTGTGAGCTTATTGTTCTATTCCTTTGTTATGTATAAGTTGTTAAACAATTGCATAATGTCTCACCTTGACTAATAAATGTGATTACTTGTGTAGTTATTTGATTGCTTTGACAGGTTTAAAACTTGAAGTTCAAGTTGAAGATTAACCATGAAGAAAGATTTATTTTCTTATTTGAATCTATATTTTTTTTTTCATATTTTATTTATTCAAATGTTGTAATATTTGTAACTCTAAAGATCATATATATAAATTTATTTGGGGGATCGTCTAGGGGAAGGGGGGTTTACATGCTACTTGTTCATTGTAAATTTTTATAGAAATCATGCCTATAGGTTTATCATTAACCACCTAGAATATTGTTTGTAGGTGTTATAATCTAACCAATTTTCAATTTGCTTGACGCTTTTGTTAATGTCTAAAAAAAACTAGATTCCATTAATTTTTGAATGTTAAAATCAAATCGTAACACATATATGCATGATTTGTAAATCTAAATCATATGAACAGTTTAATCCTTAGGCATGGTTTCTACGTGACAAGACAATGCTAAAAAAGTTATAACATTCTTTTAAAACACCTAATCAGCCTACTAAATTATTACAATTTGATTTTAACATTCAAAAATTAATGGAATCTAGTTTTTTTTAGACTTATTAACAAAAGCGTCAAGCAAATTGAAAATTGGTTAGATTATAACACCTACAAACAATATTCTAGGTGGTTAAAGATAAACCTATAGGCATGATTTCTAAAAAAATTTACAATGAACAAGTAGCATGTAAATCCCCCTTCCCCTAGACGATCCCCCAAATAAATTTATATATATGATCTTTAGAGTTACAAATGTTACAACATTCGAATAAATAAAATAAGAAAAAAAAATATAGATTCAAATAAGAAAATAAATCTTTCTTTATGGTTAATCTTCAACTTGAACTTTAAGTTTGAAACCTGTCAAAGCAATCAAATAACTACACAAGTAATCACATTTATTCGTCAAGATGAGACATTATGCAATTGTTTAACAACTTATACATAACAAAGGAATAGAACAATAAACTCACACAAATGTATGAATACAAAAATAATTTAAATGTTAATTCCGAATACTAACCGGTTAAGTAGATTAGGAATGGTAGCAATGAAAAAACAAGTTGATCCAACCTTTACTCGAACAAAAAGCAAAATAGCAAAGTTGCGAAGAAGAGCACTTGAATGTTTACCGAAATCTTAATGTATTTAGAGTAGCAAGAGAGCAATGAGAGAATAAAGAGTGATGAGAGAACTTGTGATTGAGAGTGAATGATTGTATGAGTTTTTTTTTCAAATAATGAAGGGAGAGAGTCTTATTTATATAGCAAAAGGGGGAAACAAATAAGGAAAGAAATATTTAAAGGAATCAATTAAATATACTGTTTTCCTTATTATAAAAGAGGACCAAATCAGAAAATTTTAAAATATTTCATTACCAAATATAAACAAGTAATAATAAATTAATAGAGTAATATTTTTTCATAAATAAAGAAGAATCCAAAATCAGAAAATATATAATTATTTTTACCAAATATAAACAAGTAAGAAATTAGCCTTTATCTTATATATATATTTTACCAAATATAAATAAATAAGAGAATATCAACTTTTCCTAATAAGGTAAAAAGTTACTAATTAGCCACACTAATCAATTAATTAGTCAAAGCACTATCAAAGAGATAAGCAAGAAAATTTACCCGAAATTCGGCAAGGAAAAAAGACTCTTCTTGATACGAAGTATATAATAGTCAACTTAATGATCATCAAGACAAGGAAAAATATTTTAAAAATTGAACATCATTGAAGGAAAAAGGTCATGATAGACATATTTCAAATTAACTTAGCAAGAGAAAATCAGCCAATACCATATATAAACAAGCAGCCAAGTAGAGTCATTCTTCACAAACGACTAATATTGAGGCTAAAATATATCAAAAATTTGATATGAATTGAAGGGAGAGGATTTGGGATAACCAATCAACCCGAGCATGACAAGATTTTAAAATAATTTAAGATAGAGGCCAGCCAACCACAAGCAATACTATTAGAGCCGAATTGATTCAGTCACAAAAAAAAAAAAACAATTCAAAGCTTAAGACAATACATCAAGAATATTTCAAATTGGCGATCTTATATGATTAAGACTGATAATATGAACATGTACAACAAAACAACATATCTACACATTTTGCTTGTTTGCAACCTGTACAATAGTAAATGAAAGTGAAAAACCTGCGTACGATCTGAGCACACATCAATGGGATAACGGAACACAAATAAACAACTAAGATCAAATCGAACATGCCAAACACAGACTCTCGAAGCAATCATCTCACAATAACCAAAGATGTAATGAAAAAGAATTAAATCATTTGGATTAAAACTTACTAGGACGGATCTATTGAGATCCGTCTTTGAACTCGAACTTCGCCGGACATAGAGATTCACTTGTTCATTCTTATAGTTGTTGCTGACCGGAGTTGATGTTGCTCTCCTCGCCAAAAAGTTGGTTTTTCTAATTGTTTGGCGCTATTGCTTGTATTTGTTGACCAGAGCTGCTGGAGTTGCTGATGGTCGGATGGTGGTGCTCGCTCGCGGCCGCTTGCTATCTCCGTACAGCTGTTGTTGCTTTCTCGTCGAGCTGGAGAGAGGGGGAGAGGGGGCGCTGGCCAGGAGCTGCTGCTGGTGGCTGTTTGCTTCTGGTGTGCTACTGCTGTTGTCTCGAGCAGTTGCTGCTGCAACTTGGAGCTGTTGGTCGCCTCGCCTGGATGTTGTTGTCGCCGGTGGTCCTGCAAAGAGATAAAAAGAAGAGGGGCGGAGGGGAAGAGGCGAAGAGAGGAGAGAAAGAAGAAAAGGGATGCGGAGAAAAGGGGAAAGGGAGAAAGACGAAGGGAGAGGGAGAAGAATGCATAGTGGAGGGGTAAACGAAGGAGAGGAGAGAGGAGAGAGGGGCGGCTGGAGGCTGTCAAGAAGAGTTGAGAGAGAAAAGAGTTGGAATTTTAGGTTTTGGGGTCTTTTGGTGTTGAGAGAATAGGAGATTTAATCATAATCGTTGATCTAATTTGAAATGAAGGGCTAGGATTCGATTAATACAATAGATGGATGAGATTAAGAGATGAGATGTATTGAAATTAGATTGAGTTGAATATGGAATGGCTACAATTGCAATAAAATTTGGCTACAATTGGAATGAAAGAGGGGCTATGATTGAAATAAATTTGAATTCAAGTGGCTAGAATTGAAAGAAATTATGACAGAATATACTAGAATTTAAAATTTAGGGAAAGTGTAGAAATTACTATTTAATTAAAATACTACATATATTAAAATATTTTTATATAATTGAAAATCATTTATTTTTTTAAAACATTTGAAATTCATTAAAAAATTTAAAATATAAATATATTTATAATAATTTTATAAAGTAAACGATACAAAAATATATAATTTTTTTGAGAAAAATCGACTAAAACTTCAAAACTTTAAGTAAATTTTAAAATACATATTTAGTCAAATATAATCCTAAAAATGGTTAAAGGTCGGTCAAAATTGGGTGTCAACAATGTGATAGCCAATTTCCACAAAAAAAATTGGTTGCCAAACTCTACCAAACTTATACCATATTTTGACTACCTACTTCTACAAATGTGACTATCAATTTTCACATTGGTAGCTACCAATTTTCACATTTGTGGATAATAATTTCAACAAGTATGGCTGCCAAATTAATTGTTGCCAAGATTTTATTTTCACAAATCTCTCCCTTAATTTTGATTCTTCTTCTTTACTCCAAGGCTTGATCTCAATATCAGAAAATCTTCAAACTTGAGAGGCTTTGTAAAGATATCCACAACTTAATCATGAGATTTCACATACTTGAGATCTCTCTCTCTCTCTCTTGGTAATGCATTTTTGAATAAATTGATACCTTGTGTTTATGTGCTTGCTTCGATCATGATACATCAAATTCTTTGCTAGTGCTTGTGCATATTTGTTATCAACACAAATCATTGTGACTGGATCTCCCCCTCCATGGTTTGTCTCCACCTTTTGCCAGTAACAGCTTCATCAAAATTCATTGGTTCACTATCAGCAAAGAGACAACACAAAAAATTAAAATTAGTAATTTCTTCTGTGTCATCATAGAGTTCTTGAATGCTCCTCATCCGATGTGGTCTTTCACTTGAACTCTCTTGAGAAGATGGAGATGCAATATTTGCCGGTGAAGGAGGCGGGGTTGCATCCTGTGCAGGTGCCATGGTCTCTTGTTCTTCTTCATCTTCGAAGTATGGAAGAAAATCATATGTTTTTTCTTCCAAAGCCTCCCAATTCCATGATGCTTCTTCATCAAAATCAACATCACGATCCACCACCACCTTGTTATTGTTCAGATTATACAATTTGTAGCCTTTTGAACTTGCGTCATAGCCAACAAACACATACTTGACACTCCGATTGTCAAGTTTATCTCTCCATTGACGTGGAACATGAGCATTGGTTATGCTCCCAAAGATTCTCAAGTTCTTAACACTTGGTTTTCTTCCACTCCATGTTTCTTGAGGTGTTTGATCTCGTACATTTTTTTTGAAGACCTGTTGCTCAAATAAATTGTACAAGAAACAGCCTCGACCCAAAATTCTTTTGGTAGATGTTTCGCTTTCAACATACATCTAGATATATTAAGAATTGTTCTATTATTTCTTTCTGCAACTCCAATTTGTTGGGGCGAGTAAGGTACCTTTAGAGGGCGACAAATTCCATGAGATTGATAAAAGTCATTAAATTCTTTTGAAGTGAATTCGCCTCCTCTATCAAACCTTATTGCTTTTATTTCATAAACACTTTCTTTTTCTACAAGTGCTTTGAAATTTTTAATAGGAACAAAAACTTCAGATTGTTGCTTGAAGAAGTATAGCCAAGTCTTTCTACTGAAATCATCGATAAAGAGCAAGAAGTATTTTATTTTACCAAAGAAGGTGGATCGATTGGATCACACACATCGGTGTGTACAAGTATGAGTGGCTTACTTGTTCTTGATGTAGTCTCCTTTATAAAACTCCTCCTTGCATGTTTTCCATAAAGAAAAGCTTCACACAATTGATTTGGATGGTTGATTGACGGTATTCCATTGCAACCATGTTCTTGTCTTCCATTGATTTGAGCGTTTTAAAGTTCAAGTGCCCAAATCTGATATGCCAACACCATGAATCATCTTGCACATTATCCTTCAAACATTTTGCATCGATAGTTTGAAGAGTCAAAGGAAACAACCTATTCTTTGCCATATGAAATTTAGCAATTAAATTGTTACTTGAATCTCTTAGCCAAAGATTCATATTTTTTTCATATGAATATCATATGTTCTTTCAAGAAGTTGGCTCAAACTCAAAATATTACTTTTCAATTTTGGAACACAACAAACATTGATAATCAATTTATGACTACCATTTTTATAGGATATTGGAATCTTACCTATCCCTTCAATTTGATCTTTGAGGTATCTCCAAAAGACACATTACCTTTCACGGTCTTCTTTATCTCTATAAATTTATCTTTGTTGCCACATATATGATTGCTTGCTCCATTAATATTGTTAAGATACCATGAGCTGCAATCATCTTTATCTTTTTCTTTGAGTGTTAATAACAGTTTTGACTCATCTTCATCTTTGTTGTTGTCAACAAGATTAACTTTCTCTTCAACATTACTACGATATTTCAAGAGTAATGTCCCATTTTATGACAGTTACAACACTCAATTTTAGATTTTTTATACCTCATTTCATTTGTACCTTGATAGGCTCCACGTCCTCTGCCTCCTCGTTGACCACGACCACGACCTCTGAATGATTGGTGACCTTTATCTTCATTGTTGAAATATTTGGTATAACTTCTTCCTCTTTCACGTCCTCCACGACCTCACCATTGTCCATTTTCTTTGTAACTTTTCTCACTTTCAAATCCTTTGAAGGATGCATGTGTTTTAAGAAATTTCTCTAGTGACTCTTCTTTTCTCCTTTTCATTTTCTCTTCATGGGTTAGTTAAGAACCTTCCAATTGTTCTACCGTCATAGAGTTTAGATCTTTAGACTCCTCAATAGCACACACCACATAGTCAAATTTAGGTGTTAAAGAACGAAGATCTTTTCTACCGCATGCACATCATCTATTTCCTCCCCGTATCTTCTTAGTTGATTTACAACAGCCATCAATCTTGAGCAGAAACCCAAAATGGATTCGGATTCTTTCATTTTTAAAACTTCAAAGTCAGCCTTTAGAGTTTGAAGTTTTATCTTCTTTACTTTATCAACTCCTTGGAGAGAATTTTATAAAATCTCCCACGCTTTTTTTGAGGTGGTTGCATCAGCCACCTTCTCAAACATCCCATCATCCAAACACTGATGGATAGAAGTGAGGGACTGATGATCTTTCTTTCTTGTCTTTATCAAGACATCCTTTTCATTTGAGGGCAAAATTTCCTCATTTGCGGGTTTTGTATACCCGTTGTATACAATATATCAAAAATCTTGAGAGCCAAGAATGACTTTCATTCGTAGACACCATTTTTAATAATTTTCTCTTGTGAAACGGAGGTACTGAAAGGACAACGAACTATTATTTGTCATAACTCTGATACCACGTTATTGGACAAAATGATAATCACATCCAGGATAATGTCCAAACTAAATAGCAATAGGAAGAGAGTAACAACGACACCAAATATTAAAATGAGTAAATATGATACCCGAATAAGTAATACAATAAAATTGATGAAAATTTTTGTAGTGTCAAATGACTACTACTCCACACTTTTTTATTTTTTACAACTCACAATAATATTACTTCCACACTATTTTCTCACAAACTAAGAAGTAGTTTGTGGACTACTCTCTTTACTCTCTATTGCTTCTCTATTTTGATGCGTCTTCAAGTGTTCAATTACTACTCTATTTATAAAGCTTTTTGTTGAAGACTTGATTAAATCATTAATGACATAATGTTTTATCCAATTTCAAAAAAAAAAAAAAAGTTGATTGTCAAACTCTACCAAACTTTGACTACCTACTTCTACAAATGTGGCTACCAATTTTCACATTGGTAGCTATCAATTTTCACATTTGTGGATAATAATTTCAACAAGCATATTTGTCAAATTAATTGTTGTCAAGATTTTATTTCCACATGATCTACGGAAGAGAAGAAACAATAGATGAGATGGCAAAAAAGTGTCGTACAATAAAATGGTGGGACACTGTCTACTGATAATACACTTTCTGTTTAAAGAGAAGTACCTAAGTTGGAGTGATGGAGATTATACAAACATTAATAACATATAATCCAACCTTATATTATTGAAGGGTGTATTGGGAGCCTCCAGCCGGAGAATGGGTTAAATGTACCACCGATGGGGCCTGCAGAGGTAACTCCGAACAGAGCTCATATGGATTAGTATAAGGGACAGCAGAGGTGACTTATTGTATGCAGAAGCCCAATATATTGTCTTGTTGTAATTGAAGGAGAAGGACCACCATACTCTCCATTGCAACAAAGAAGAAGAACAAATCGACGATAAATAAATGGAGGAATTTCGAAGGATTTTATATCAATGGATCAAGAATGTCAATCACTAATTAAATTCTGTTGGCGTTCCTTACTTATGTTGTTTTCATATTCATTTAACGATCCCAATAAGTGTTTCATTTTGTAAGAATAAAATCAATATAAATATTATGCGAATGATGATGAATACATATCATCATAATCAGGGGTGGACTCACATGCATCCGTGAGGGTGCACGTGCACTCGGTAACTTTTAAAAAATATTTATATATATATGTATAGATAGTAAATAAATGATTATATAATTAGTTGTGCACCCTTTTAATAAAATATAAGAATAGAAAAACTACAACTTGAAAACTTTTAAACAAATTATAACACTGCTAGAAAATCTACAACTTACAAGAATTTCTCACATATAATTAAAGTAATATTCCTATTATCTCTGCCTAAACTGGTAAGTTCTTCTTTTTTAGCCTTTTTTTTTGTAAGAATTTATTGTTGATTCTTGTGATTTGAGATGAGTAGACTTGTGTAAAAAGAAATGTGGTGATATTTTCACGAAAATAGGTTGGAATTACAGTTTGGAACGACTCAATTTACATGTTGGTGAAGTAAATAGCATCCACAAGAGGTGTTTCAACATGATGCTAAATTTTTAGAATCAATCTCAATTCAATCAAGTTGTTTTTAAAAAGTAATCTGAGAAAATAAGAAGTGAGCATGGAATTCGTTTAGAGGCTTCTACTAATGTGACAAGATCCTCTAGGAATTTGGAATGTCTTTTCAAGGTCATAATGAAAGTGAGTCTTCAAAAACAAAGGTCTTTTTTTAGATTTTTTGGATTGACTTGAAAAAATATATTCCGTATATAAATAATATTATTTTAAAACATGCTCCAAAATATGCTATGATATTGGCTTCTCCGAAAAATGTTAACATACCTTTGTGTCACTCCTAACCTTACCCCTGAGTCACTCTTAGAGTCTTAGTAGTGCCCCCCTCCCCCTCCCCCCTGTCTTCAAATCCTAAGTTCGCATCTGATCATAATTATCATATTCTTCATTCACAAATTACATTTTTGTTAATTTATATGCAGAGTAGTATTCCTTAGCGCGATCATTTTGATTATTATTATGATAATTTGACAATGATTATTCGTTAGTTAAAATTTTGAGTATTATTATGATCATTTAATTTACTTGCAGAATATTCTCCTTTCTTTTAAATAAATACACATACATACACACACATATAGTATGACGTGTGGGTGCATTTATAAATTTTTTTAATTTAATAAATAGTTAAATCATCTAATTTTGAAAATAACTTTCTTAAAAGTATAACTTAAAAAACAGAATGTGATATAATTATTTTTTTTTAAAAAAAAACAATGACAAGTGAAGATGTTTTCGTAAAAATGTAACAAACAAATAAATAGGAAAGGTAGGAATATTTATAATTCAATTCTTACTCATAAAATCTTTGATCAAGAAAAAAGTCACAATGTCTAATTAATATAATATTTTTAATTTGTTAGTTGCTTTTTTCTTTATTTTATACTAGACTTGAATTGTTCGTGCAAGAACGGATTCAATTTTTATACATTTTGATGTTTTTTTTTTGATATTCAAGCAACTGGAATATGTATATCTTCCATTTTGTGGAGAGATGAATAAGATAGTAATAATAGATTGGTAAATATATTATCATTGTACAATCGAAAAAAATTACTTCTTTGCTAGAGGGATGTAATTGATGTGTCCTAGCAAAATATGTATGTCCTTCGATTTCGTTTCTTTGTGAAGCTTAATAGTAACACAAGACAACAATTTAAACGCACATATTAAAAGAAATTATAAAATTAAATTACTAAGAAGACACAGAAAAACTGACAATTAGAATATTAAAAGAAATTATAAAATTAAATTACTAAGAAGACACAGAAAAACTGACAATTAGAATAATCAAGAAGATGAAACCCATAAAAACGCACACAAAAAATACCTTTTTCGAAGAAACACTCCTTTGTGATTGTAAATACAAGAATTAATTATTATGTTATGTATAGTATTTTATTTTGTATTTAAATTATAATATAATGCATTGTATTATTATATTATATTTAAATTATTATATTATATATTTTATTTTTAAATTAAAATTTTCAGCTTATCATTTTTATTGTGTTTATTCTTTATAGTGAAAATTAATTATAAAATTAAATTATATCATTGGCGAAAATTAAAAAAAAATTAAAATACTATTATTCGGATGAAAGTATAATATATTAAATAATATATTTTTAAAAATATATATTACATTTAAAAAGAAGTATGGATATTAGATTTTTAAGTGGCATTATATGTAAAATAAATTAATTAGAAAGTAATTGAAAAAATAATAAAAAAGTCAAAAAATAAAATAGAGAGTGTGAATAGTTGGAGAATTACTATTCACAATCTCTATATTTGAATAATAGATAATGATATAGAGATGAGTTGGAGTGTCCGTTCTCTATTTTACTCTCCAAATATAGATAATGGAAAGCAAAATAGAGGTGAGTTGGAGATAGTCTTATATATGATACACTAATGTGATGCGTGAGATACATTAATCTGATATACATGATACATTAATTTGATGCGTTGATATATTAATCTGCGACGTAAAAATAAGAAATTTTAGAAATTTATAAAACTAACTGGGAATAATGATAATAATAAAAATTTAAAGATGGAATTTTTGTTATTTAAATAAATAAAAAAGGCAATTTGTGGAAATGAAGTAAATTACTGCTCACGTCCCAACCCAAATATTAGGGACGTGGAGCAGCCCCACGTACTAATTATTTTTCTTATAAATACTTAGTACAACATTAATTAATCTATTTAGTTTCACACATATTATGACTTCCTCAAGAAATTACTTCAATTTCTCAACTATCCTTCTTATGTTTTTGTTGCTTTTTCTGGGAAGATTGAAATTTTAAAGAAGACGATCAACAACTAGCTTTGTGCGATAAAATATACTTAGGTCAAATAATATCTGAAAAGTACGGTGATTTATTTATATTGATAGGTTATAGTTACATCAATCATGATGATAATATTTACCCTGGCCTTGTTCCCAAGATTGCCTAACACTAATGTTTAATAACTGTTCGTGGGTTTAATTTATTGTTTATTTGTATTCACATCAATGTAATTAACGCGATGGTGTATAAAAGTTTACATTGTTCTCTTATTTTCAGTTTTATTATGATCTTGTTGCACGTTTATTGTAGGATTTGTTCAGAAAATACTAATTTTTTTAATATATGTTCATGCAGTACTAATGATTATCAAAGAGCTTTTTTAATATGCATCTCAACTTTGAAAATTTATCTAATTCTTTCATTTGTTACAATATTTATAGCTAAGGAGGTTGTAATGACCCGAAAAGTCATTTTTGAAAATTTTAAATATTAATGTAACATGAGTAATTAATCGATAGTTAATGGGTTAAAATGATAATTTATTTAAAACTATGCACTACTTAACCCATATCAAAATAATACTAGGGTTTATCAATTTTAAGAGATAATTATTTTAGAAGAGAAGAGAAAGAGAAAGGAAAAGTGAAATATTTGGAGGGCGTGCAAAGACCACCAACAGGTACAAAACAATCCTATTAAATAAGAATGAGTAGCTTTAGTCGCTAAAGACCTTTAGGGACAGATTATCGAGTTGGTCACTGATTCTCTTTAGGGACTAGTTGTTGGGAATAAATCCGTAACAGAAATAATATTTGCGGTAATAAAGGCAACAAATGCGGAACACAACAATACGATTAATTAACGAGAATAAAAGAGAAATAATGACACCAAGATTTTACGTGGAAACCCTCCTAAATAAGAGAAAAACCACGACCCGAGAGGAGCAACAAATATCACTATAGTAAGGATTTTACACTTGCATGTCTGAGTAAAACTCCAAAGACCACTACACATTCAAAAGAAATGACACTCTTTTGATTTTTCCACCTCACTACAATACCGCTCACACTCTCTATTTTTCCTCACAGATTATTTTCTTCTGTGATGCCTCACTCTTCTTTTCTCTCCTTTGTAATTCTTTTTTGGTGTATTTTGAAATGAGCAAGAGCTCACTATTTATAGGAAAATCTACTCCTAATGATGTCACTAATGACATCACAAGAAACACAAGATTTCATTATTTTCACCTATGTAGAAATCTTGCTAAGATTTTAGTTGAAAAAAGAAATGGTGAGCTTTGAATTTTGTTGCAACATTTGTTGACTTTAACAATAATCAACAAACAAAATTCAACCATTTTTGCTATGTTTATCTACAATGGGTATGGACTCCACAAATCTCCCCCTCCAAACCCATTCACCCTAAAGGAGGTAGCTCTAGGTTTCTAGCTTGAGTACATGCCGACAAGTTCTTTGCATAGCTCAAACTTGTCCCTTGATACCACCTTGGTCAGCATATCTGAAGGGTTTTCACTAGTAGGGATCTTCATGACCTCCATAGATCCATTCTCTATCTTTTCACGAATCCAGTGATATCTCACGTCAATATGCTTCGTCCTTGCATGGTACATGGTGTTCTTGCTCAAGTCTATTGCACTCTGACTGTCACAATAGATGACATACTCAATCTGATGCAATCCAAGTTCTTGAAGAAATCGTTTCAGCCATACCATCTCTTTGCCAGCTTCAGTAGCTGCAATATATTCTGCCTCAGTTGTAGAGAGTGTGACACACTTCTGCAACATTGATTGCCATGATATAGCTCCCCCTGAAAATGTAAACAAATATCTAGTAGTGGATTTTCTATTATCGAGGTCACCTGCCATATCAACATCAGTATAGCCCTTCAAGATTGGATCAGATCCTTTAAAACACAAGCAATCTCTTGTGGTACCTCTTAGATACCTGAGTATCCACTTAACTGCCTCCCAGTGTTCTTTTCCACAATTTTCAAGGAATCTGCTAACAACACCAATTGCATGAGCAATATCAGGTCTTGTACACACCATCGCATACATCAAACTCCCCACTGCTGAAGAATAAGGAACTTTAGCCATTCCCTCTTTCTCCTCTTTTGTTGTAGGACACATCTGTTTGCTCAACTTCAGATGACTCGCAAGAGGCGTGCTAACAGGTTTAGCACTCTTCATGTTGAAGCGTTCTAGTACACGTTCAATGTACTTCTCTTGAGATAGCCACAACTTTCTTTTTGTTCGTTCTCGAACAATCTTCATCCCTAGAATTTGTTGTGCTGGGCCCAAGTCTTTCATGTCAAATGACTTGGACAAATCTTTCTTCAATTTTGCAATCAACTCTTTGTCTTGTCCTACAATTAACATGTCATCCACATATAACAACAAAATAATAAAATTGTTGTCACAAAATCTTTTGAAGTATACACATGGATCAGAATAGGTCTTTGTGTACGTTTGACTTTTCATGAAAGAGTCAAACTTTTTGTACCATTGTCTTGGGGCCTGTTTCAACCCATAAAGACTCTTATTCAATTTGCACACCATGTGTTTCTTTCCAGATAGTTTAAATCCCTCTGGTTGCTCCATATAAATCTCTTCTTCCAAATCTCCGTGAAGAAATGCAGTTTTCACGTCCAATTGCTCTACTTCAAGATCTAGACTAGCTGCTATGCTCAAAATAGTTCGAATAGAAGTCATTTTGACAACAGGTGAAAAAATTTCATTAAAATCAATACCTTTCTTTTGTTCGAAGCCTTTTACAACCAATCGAGCTTTGTACCTCACCAATTTGCCATTTCCATCTTTCTTGAGTTTAAAAACCCACTTGCACTTAAGTGGTCTTTTTCCTTTTGGAAGTTCAACTAGCTGGTATGTGCCATTTTTTGTAGAGATCCCATCTCTTCGTGCATGGCTTTCATCCATTGGCTCTTTTCTGGATGAGACAACACCTCCTTAAGACTTTCTGGCTCACCTTCATCATTGATAAGGACATACTCTGAGGAAGGGTATTTGGTTGATTCTACTCTTTGTCTTTCTGATCTCCTCAGAGGTTGAGATTGTTCTTCTTTTGGGTACTCCATTTGCTCGGTATTATCACCAACTTGCTCCCCCTGCTCAACAATCTCATCAGGTTGCTCTTCATGCTCAGCAACTTCATCAATCATATTTTCTGCACTTATGGGATGGTTAGAAGAAGAAGGAATGGTAACAAGATTAAGGACTATACCATTCTTTTTCTTGGCCTTCTCGGATAGATCATCAACAGTTCCAACTTCACTTTCTCGAAAGATTATATCTCTACTTCTGATGACCTTCTTCTTTACAAGATCCCATAGTCTGTACCCGAACTCTTCATCTCCATATCCGATGAATATGCAAGGAACTGATTTATCATCTAGCTTGGTTCTTTGCTCCTTCGGTACATGTGCAAAAGCTTTGCAACCGAACACCTTTAGGTGCGAGTAAGACAACTCTTTGTTGGTCCAAACTCTCTCAGGAATGTCAAACTCCAATGGAACTGATGGACTACGATTGATAAGATAACATGCTGTCCGAACTGCCTCACCCCAGAATGTCTTGGGTAATTTAGCCATTCTAATCATGCTTCTCACCTTCTCAACAATGGTGCGATTCATTCTCTCAGCTACACCATTGTGTTGTGGGGTTTCAGGAACTGTCTTTTCATGTCTGATTCCATGGTTTGAGCAGTACTCTTTAAATTCTCTTGAAGTGTACTCACCTCCATTGTCGAATCGTAGACGTTTTAGCTTTCGACATGTCTCTCTTTCTATCAGAGCATGAAACTTTTGAAATACTTGAAACACCTGATCTTTGGTTCTCAAGATATAAACCCACAATTTTCGAGAAGCGTCATTAATAAAGGTAACAAAGTATTTATTACCTCCTATCGATTCTATCTCCATTGGACCACAAACAGCAGAATATACCAAATCAAGTATATTCGACTTTCTTTCAGATGATGTCTTAAATGAGACTATATGTTGTTTACCAAATAAGCAGTAGTTACACGATTTTATCGTTGTACCTTTGGCAAAAGAGATGAGTGACTTTTTGGAAAGAATTTACAATCCTTTCTCGCTCATATGACCCATACTTTTATGCCATAAATCTGCAGAATTTTCTTCGTGAGCTGCATTTCATTCACCTTGGCATATTTTTGCATTTTTCCTGTATAACGTGCCACGAGCAACTCCTTTTGCAATCACCAATGCCTCTTCGGTGAGTCTCCATTTTTTATTTGCAAAGTAGTTCTCATATCCATCTTGGTCCAAAACAATTCCCGAGATCAAGTTCATCCGCAAATCAGGTACGTGGCGCACATCTTTCAACACTAATGTGCATCCAACATTTGTTTTTAAGCAAATGTCACCGATCCCCGCAATCTTTGAGTAACTTGTGTTACCCATTTTCACATTGCCATAATCACCGGCTTCATATCTACAAAAAAGATCTCTTACCGGTGTGGCATGATAAGATGCTGCTGTGTCGACCACCCATTCCGACTCTATACCTTCCAAGTGCATGCATTCTTCTTTCTCATTTATGAGGAGAACAACATCGTCATTGTTTTGCACCATGGCAGTTGTGTTGTCATCATTCTTCTGGCCGCTGCTTTCCCCTTTGCCCCTTTTTTAGATTTGGACAATCTCTTTTGAAGTGTCCTGGTTGATCGCAATTGTAGCAATTTCTGGCCTTCGATTTTGATCGGACCTTGGACTTTCCACGAGCTCCGGATCTACCATAGTTACTTGAGCTCCTTTCGTAACTTCTGCCTCTACTTTCCGTGATGAGAGCCTGTCCGTGATTTTCAGGCCTTTTTCTCATCTTCTCATTAAGCAAAAGGGCTGATGTGACAACCTTCAACTCAATAGAGTCCTTACCATGTAAAATGGTTGTTGCTAAAGTATCGTAGGAAGATGGCAACGAGTTTAGGAGCACTATGGCTTTATCTTCATCCTCGATCTTTACTCCGAGATTTGCTAGCTGCGTGATTAGTCCATTAAGTACATTTAAATGAGACAAAAAATTTGTACCTTTACCCATATGTAGCGCATATAACTGCTTCTTTAGGTACAATTTATTTGTCAGCGTTTTGGACATGTATAAATTTTCTAACTTTGTCCAAATGCCACATGCACTCTCTTCATCGATGATGTTATGAACTACATCATCTGTTAAGTGCAATCTGATTGCACTAGCAGCCTTTTCATCCATTTCTTCCCAATCCTCAAGTTTCATGGATTCGGGCTTTTTGGATTTGCCGCCTAGTGCCTTGTGCAAACCCTGTTGGATGAGCAAGTCTTTCATCCTTCTCTGCCACGTTGAGAAACCGCTATCACCCTTGAATTTTGCTACCTCGTACTTTACTCCAGACATTTTTTTATTAAGTATAGTACAATAAGCTGCAAAAAATATTCCTGTAAATGAGCAGAACCTGTGCTCTGATACCAATTGTTGGGAATAAATCCGTAACAGAAATAATATTTGCGGTAATAAAGGCAACAAATGCGGAACACAACAATACGATTAATCAACGAGAATAAAAGAGAAATAATGACACCAAGATTTTACGTGGAAACCCTCCTAAATAAGGGAGAAACCACGACCCGAGAGGAGCAACAAATATCACTATAGTAAGGATTTTACACTTGTATGTCTGAGTAAAACTCTAAAGACCACTACACATTCAAAAGAAATAACACTCTTTTGATTTTTCCACCTTACTACAATACCGCTCACACTTTCTATTTTTCCTCAAAGATTATTTTCTTCTGTGATGCCTCACTCTTCTTTTCTCTCCTTTGTAATTCTTTTTTGGTGTATTTTGAAATGAGCAAGAACTCTCTATTTATAGGAAAATCTACTCCTAATGATGTCACTAATGACATCACAAGAAACACAAGATTTCAACATTTTCACCTATGTAGAAATCTTGCTAAGATTTTAGTTGAAAAAAGAAATGGTGAGCTTTGAATTTTGTTGCAACATTTGTTGACTTTAACAATAATCAACAAATAAAATTCAACCATTTTTGCTATGTTTATCTACAATGGGTATGGACTCCACACTAATGTAATTATGGTCCCATATTTCTGGTACCTATTATCACATATTGAAATTGAATTATGGTCGTTAAATTATTTTGCGACTAGATTCTAACTGCTCCATATATCATTTGGGACGACTTCTATGCTGGTCCATAATCATTTTGCGATCAATTTGAAGTTGGTCCGCAAATTAGTTTGCAACCAGTTTTTAGTTCGTCTTTAAATAATTTTATGAAAACTTGCAAGCTGGTCCCTAAATCATTTCAGGACCATTTTGAAGATGATCAACAAATCATATCACAACCATTACAGATTTCCTACTCAAAAGGATTTAAGAATTTACATTCTAGTCCTTGAATCACATTGCATTTGCACCTAGAAAATACGAAAATTAATATAAATTTGTCACTTTCATATATTATAATATATAATGTAATTACAAAATAATGTGAGTATATAAGGCAACTGACTACATACATGATAGAATGTATGCCTTCACTTAATGAGTAATGGACCAGGTCCCTTACTTTACTTCAGAAAATTACCAGAAAGTTAAATGCAGTAAAATCAACACAATGATTTTATGTGGAAACCTCCTTGCTTAAGGGAGTAAAACCACGACCTGTCTCATAGGATTTTCAATTGTTTTCACTAATCTTCAAAAGCAAAAGCGAAACACGATTACACCAAACGTAAGAAAGAGTTATCAATCTTACCGTTAAGCAATAAACCTCTATTGCTCAACAAGCCAAAGTAGAAAAATAATCTACCCACTAAGCTATCCCACCTGGACAACCTAGACTTTGAAAACAACACACCAATTCCTTTATAGATTTAGGAGTGGTTTACAATTTAAGAACAAGAGAATAAATTCCTAAACAACTAGACGAAAAGCTCCAGATGTTGCTGTTGTCCTAGGAATGATTCTGCCTTTGCTTTGTATTAGCCTTTGCAAGAGTTCTTGAAAAGTGTTTATCAAGTTGCAAAAACTAGAGAAAAGTGTTTAGGAAAGTGCCTTTTATATGGGCAAGTCACTTTCCTAAACTTCTTTGCCATTGGTTGGAAGGGTCACACTTTCTGACGCCATCGGGAAGTGTGCACCTACTTTTTGCACCATCTCCAGTTGGCAGTTGACTGGCTCATCATCATGAGAGTCTGGTACCTCTATTAGGTCCCTGAGTTTTGTTTCATCTGCAATACTTCGAACAATACACATGCAATACTCAAGTAGAAAACCCGGTACCTTTATGAGGTCCCTAAGTTTGTCAAATCATCAAAACTACAAATAACATTTTCCCCCTTTTTGATGATGACAAACAATGATACCAAGATCGTTCCCCCTGACTGTTTATTCCCCCTTACTGTATATTCCCCCTTAAAGTATGTTCCCCCTTATTTATCTACTTACAGTTTACTTCCCCCTGACTGTGTATTCCCTCTTACTGTATATTCCCCCTTAAAGTATGTTCCCCCTTATTTAGCTACTTACAGTTTACCTTCCCCTTTTGGCATCATAAAAAAGATATGCAGTAAACCATTGAGTCAACATAAATACTGAACAAGATCAGAGCGAATCAGCAACCAAACAGTAGAGGAAAAGCATTCACAAAAGAACATAGGAAGAACAACAAAGGAATAAAGTAACCAACATGCCATTATAACATAAATACATTAAAAACAAACTAAAAATCCATTAACACGATGATTAGCCACACAACAAAAGAGGCACAGGGAAGGATAGATTCACAGTTTAGGAAGAGGGGGGAGTTTTGGATAGAGACTGGATAACAAGAGTGAGTCGTGCATTGGCAGCATCATTATCCTTGATGGCCTTTTCTTGTAGGGCAGTTATCGTCGCCTTCAACTCATTGTTCTCTTTCTCCAGTGCTTGTACAGCTGAAGAACCAGGTCCCTCACTTTGTGCAGTAAGCAGCTCTGCTTTGAGTACAGCAATTTCAGCCTCTTACTACTCAACTGCACAGTGAGTTCTTCAGTCTCATGTTTAAGCTGATCCAGGTCCTCAAGAAGTTGAGCCACCTTGCTTTTTGGTAAGCCTCTGCCTTCAATACATTCACATTCAAACAAGGTATGCTCAGAGATAGTTTGTTTAACTGTCCCCACCTTGCCAACACCAAGAGGAATCTGAAAGTGCTTGAATACTTTAGTGAGAAAGTATCCATACCCCATTCCATGTACTCCTTTCCTCTCAATAACTGTTTTGTGAATGTGTTCAATCATGAGACTAGGAAGGCACAGAGCCTCAAAGCTGCACAGCATCTCCATGACGTACAAGTCAGCAGCAGTAGCAAGTGTTCTCTTTTCAGTGCGAGGGAGAATCACTTTGTTGACAAACTCGAAGACCAGCTGATAGTCACTCTTCATAATTTTCTTATAGATCCCAGCAACCTTGGTTGTGGGAGTCTTAGAAATCAGAGATGCAAATTCTGAAGAGCAAGTTTTTCCCTGCGCAGACCGGGTCCCCTCTTTAGGCACTCTGAGGATTTTGCCCAACACCTCCTCATTCAAAGAAATAGCAACATTGTTCACACGTGTTAGGAGACTCCCATCTTCCAGAAATTGAACATTGTAACAGAATTCACGAACCTCTTCTTCATGGAGGATGGGGGATTTTTTGTTGAACAGGTGCAGCCAAGACTGGATCTCCACCATGTCATGCAGAGAGTCCATGCCCAGAAGAGTAATAATCCCCATATCAAACACTCTTCCAGCGAGAACTGCTTGTTTCCTCAGACTGTCAACTACCTCCTGCAAGTTGACATTCTCAACTTTCCTGGCTTGAGGACCAGGTTCCTGTGTCCGCTTCCTCTTCCTTTCAGATTTCTTCCCTTTTGACTATGACTTTTCAACCTTCTTTGCAACCCTTTCCTTTTTCTTATCTGACTTCTTCTTGTTATTTTTCTTTTCAACCTCTTCTCTAGACAACTCAACCAGTTTTTCTTTAGGTATCTTAAAATTTGATACTTTGAAGGTTCGTGCACTTCTGACTGCAGCCGCAGATCGTGCGCTTGCCTTCAAGGCATCGACCATCAATTTTTGTGCAGCAGACCTTGTATTAGGTCATCTCTTAGGAGGCTCCTCCACGACCTTCTCCTTTCCTTTGCGACTCTCCATCTTCCATTTTAATGGTTCTTCCTCACTTGCAGATTCAGATGAAGAGGAAGAAGAGTACCGCCCTAAATCGGGGGTTTTATCGAAGATGGGTCGAGAAGGCCTTACCTCTTCTTCATCCAGGGCGTCAGTATGTTCTGCTCTGGCCTCTTCTCTCATCATTGCCAGGCTCTCAATCACGAGTTCCTCACTCGCTGCCAGGATATTAGACCCTGAAGCCCTGTGTTCTGGTAGATCTCCCTCAAACATGTTGTCAGGCAACATGTCTTCACATGGACCAGGTACTGTAGCAGTGTTTAGGTCGATGGAGAAGAAAGGGTTATCCGGAGTATTTTGAGGAGGACTGGGTGAGGGAGGAAGTCTGGCTTGAGCAGTTGTTGGAGAGTAGAATGCTAGAGGCTCAATCTCACTAAGGGCATCCAACATTTTCTTAGAAGAAGATGAAGAAGAAGACATGTTTGTGATACTAGAAGGGGTCGTTGAAGGAACAGAAAGAAGAAGAAGACAGATTTGTCTTTGAATGTGAGAAGTTTAGTGATAGAGGAGAGAGATAAAGTTTAAGAGACGGATGAGAGTTTCAAGAAGAAAAGACCCCTTTTTAAACGAAGTGAAAAGGTGCCAGGTCCTTGAGTAGATGCGTCGTTTGAGGGAGAAACGATTGGACTTATCGATCAGAGTAACCGATGACTGACACGTGGCTTTTTCAACGGTCAAAATTTTAGTTTAAATTTAATGTATAAATGCTAACCTGGACAGGCACCAGGTACCATGATAGAGTTTAACTTCATTCCTTAATTGTTCTAGCCTCTTCTTTTGCTGAGCAGGTCCCTATTGAGAGTATACCTACAAAAGATACAAAGATTGATCTTATTCAAATATTTAAGATTCACAGAAAGGATACCTGCACTGCAATTCTAATCAAGGGAGTTCTACTGTTGGAAGCTAAAAGCATCACTTGGAGATCAACATTCCCAACTTTAATCTATTTTTCTCAAATTGATCCTTGCTCAGAGCCTTGGTGAAGATGTCTGCAATCTGTTCCTCCGTTGGACAGTATGTAAGCACAATATTACCTTTCTCAACATGATCTCTCAAAAAATGATGTCTAACATCAATGTGATTTGTTCTCTTATGATGAACTGGGTTTTTTCCCATACTCACAGCACTAGTGTTGTCACACATTAGAGGAATTGATTTGATGTGGATCCCAAAATCTTCTAAGTATTGCCTGATCCACAGCAATTGAGAACAACAAGCTGCAGCAGCTACGTATTCAGCTTCAACAGTTGAGAGAGCTACAGAGTTCTGCTTCCTAGTGCCCCAAAAGACAAGTGATGATCCAAGGAAATGAGCCATTCCAGAGGTGTTTTTCCTGTCAACTTGATAACCTGCAAAATCAGCATCTGCAAAGCCAACCAGATCAAAAGTATCACCTGCAGGATAAAAGAGAACCCAGGTCCCCTGTTTTCTTCAGGTATCTGAGAATGCGTTTTGCAGCCTTCAGATGTGAATCACGAGGACATGCTTGAAACCTGGCACACATTCCAACACTGTAAATAATATCAGGCCTGCTGGCAGTCAGATATAGCAAGGAGTCAATGATTCTTCTGTACATTGTCTGATTCACAAGGGGATCAGATTCTTCTACTATCATCTTGGAATTTGTTCCCATAGGAGTGTTAATAGGTTTGGAATCAAACATATTGAATTTCTTCAACAGCTCTTTGATGTACTTCTCCTGGCATATTGAAGTTCCATTTGATGATTGCTTGATTTGCAGCCCCAGAAAGAATGTCAACTCACCCATCATATTCATTTCAAACTCCCTTCCCATTAATGACGAGAATTCTTCACAGAGATGTTCTGAAGTAGCTCCAAAAATTATGTCATCCACATAAACTTGAATGATAAGCAATTCTTGTTCTCTTTTTAGTAAGAACAAAGTATTGTCTATCTTGCCTCTTTTGAAACCATTCTTCAGCAGAAACTTTGACAATCTTTCATACCAAGCTCTTGGAGCTTGTTTCAGACCATATAATGCCTTATTCAATCTGAACACATGATTTGGTAGCTCTGCATCTTCGAAACCAGGAGGTTGCTTGACATACACCTCCTCTTTGAGATCTCCATTCAGAAATGCACTCTTCACATCCATTTGATACAGCTTGATCCCAATAAAAGCAGCAAAAGCTATTAAGATTCTAATAGCTTCAATTCTGGCAACAGGTGCAAAAGTCTCATCATAGTCAATTCCTTCTTCTTGATTGTATCCTTGCACAACAAGCCTGGATTTATTTCTAGTAATAACTCCATTTTCATCAAGTTTGTTTCTGAATACCCACCTGGTTCCTATTATTGTTCTGCCTTCAGGTCGAGGAACCAGGTACCATACCTTACTTCTTTCAAACTGATGAAGTTCTTCTTGCATGGAATTAATCCAGTCTGCATCACTTAATGCTTCTTTGACATTCTTAGGCTCAATGGATGATATGAATGCTGAGAATGCAACTAGATTTCTTGTTTTTGATCTAGTTTGAATCCCAGAATTCAAGGGAGAAATGAGATTATCAAGAGGGTGTGATGAACTATGCTTCCATCCTGACCTTGCAGCAGACTGATTTGGCAGATCATCATGATCTTCTTCATCAGGAGTGACATCATCTTCTGGGGAGTCTAATGTACTCTGGCTGGAGTTTTGAGTAGTACCAGGTACCCTATCATCCTGTTCAACCTCAGCATCCTCTTCAGGTGGACTGTGATTCTGATCATCACAATCATTATTCAGTTGTTGATCTGCATCAATTTCAGCACCTTCAATCTTCTTGGATGTTAGCATTTTGAGTACATCATCATCATCATTTGATCCATCATTCTTCAAGCTTCCATTTTCATCAAACACAACATGAATGCTCTCTTCAATGCATTGTGTTCGTTTGTTGAATATTCTATAGGCTTTGCTGGATGAAAAATATCCAACAAATACTCCTTCATCACTTCTGGGATCAAATTTTCCCAGATCATCCTTCCCATTATTCAGCACAAAACATCTGCATCCAAAAGCTCTAAGATAGTTCAGCATTGGCTTCCTGTTGTTGAGCAGTTCATATGGAGTCTTGTTCAACACAGCTCTTATTAGACACCTGTTGGTAACATGACATGTTGTGTTAACAACTTCAACCCAGAAACTTTGAGGAAGATTTGATTCAATAATCATAGTTCTGACAATGTTCACCAAGGTTCTGTTCTTTTTCTCCACCACTCCATTTTGTTGAGGAGTTCTTGGAGCAGAGAAGTTGTGGGTTGTACCATTTTCCATACAGAATCTATCCAATGTTGAGTTTTCAAACTCTGTGCCATGATCAGATCTAATGCTGCAAACAACTTGATTCAATTTGGTTTGAATCATTTTAAAGAACACCACCAGCTCATCAGCTGTATCTGCCTTTGATCTCAAAAATCTCGTCCAGGTGTATCTTGAATAGTCATCAACAATCACCAAGATGTACTTCTTGCCATTTTTGCTTTGAATCTTTAAGGGTCCACAAAGGTCCATGTGAAGCAGCTCTAAGATTCTTGATGATGTTACCTGATTCTTGGGCTTGAATGATGATCTGATTTGGTTTCCTTTAACACAAGCTTCACATATTTTATTTTCAGCAAACTTCATTTTGGGCAACCCTCGGACCAGGTCCTTTGAAATCAACTTATTTAATAAAGATGAACTCACATGTCCGAGCCTACGATGCCAGAGATCAGCATTTTCATTTTGAGCACTGAGACATGTTAAGTCATCTCCATGAGAGATTTCCAAGTTTGCCACATACATATTTTTACTTCTGTGTGCAGTGAGAATTACCTTGTCTGTAGTTAAACTCACCACAGTGCATTTTTCAGAAGTAAATTTGACTTCATTTCCTTTGTCACAGATTTGTGACACACTTAGCAAGCTGTACTTCAACCCATCCACATGGTAAACATTGTCAATTGAATCTTCAAGAGATCTTTCTACTTTGCCAACTCCCAAAATGTACCCCTTCTTGCCATCACCAAATGAGACACCTCCACCTTGGAGGGTCTTGAGTGAGAGGAAGTTCTTTACATCACCAGTCATATGTTTAGAGCAGCCACTATCCATATACCAACATTGACTGCTGTCCCTCTCACTCACCTGCACCAAAAATCACTTGTTAAGCTTGGGAACCCATTTCAGCTTGAGTTCCCAGTAGGCAGACAAAGGAGTGATCAGATTGTACTTGGTCCAATATGGTAGACTTTGAATCTTTCTAACAAAGGACCTAGGAGCAGGAACAAATTTGTTCTTTGAAAATATGTGAGTTGAGACAGGTTCTTTAGGACCAGGTTTCTCATTTGGTACATTCTGTCTTTCAGCATAATTAGAGTATCTTTCACATGAGTTTTTCCAGCTAACACACTCATTCTTCAAATGTCCATTCTTACCACAATGCAGACACAACAAATTGTCAGACACAAACACATACTTACTGTGAGGATTATAAGGAGGACTTATGTTCGGACTTCCTAGTCCTTTCTTATTGAAATTACTCTGATTTGTCACATTTGACAGCAGTTTTGAGGATTTGGTCCACTTAAGAGATTTTTCAAGTTCCTCCTTAAGTTTCACAACATCCTGTTCTAATTTGTTATTCTTTTCAAGTGACAATCTGAGATTTGTCTCGGAGTTTTTCAATTTTTCTAGAATTTCTGCTTGCAAACTGTTTGACTTTCCATTCAGCTTTTCAGCTTCTTCAGTAAACTGACACAACTGATGCTTAAGTTCAGAATTTTTAAACTCTAGAGACACTATTCTTGCCATTGTCTCTTCAAATTGAACTTTGTTTTCAGTTAAAATTTCAAGTTCAGCATTCATGGCATCTTTTTCAGATGTTAAATCTATCACAGAATCTAGCATGACTTTTGCCAAGGTTCTTAATTTCTTAAGAGAATATTTATCCAAGTCAATTTTCATGTCAAGAAGAGTTACCTGATTGTCCTCTTCTTCATTTTCTGTGTGTGCCATGAGAGCAAACATTTCATTGAAGACAATTTCCTCCTCATGCACAGCAACCATAGACACATCTTTTGGCTCATCAGGATCTTCTGAATCACTTGAAGAATCCCCCCATGCAGCAAGAGCTCTTTTGACAACCATATCAGCAGCTTTACGATCTCTGTTTCCAAGTACCAGGTCCCTTTTGTTTTCTTTGTCACCCCTGTGTTTTTGATGTTCCTTGTTTTCAGTCTTGAGCAAAGGACACTCTCTGATGAAGTGTCCAGATTTTCCACACTTGTAGCAAGTATCTCCTTGAGCAGCATTTCGAGTCCCATTTGTTCCTCTTTTATACATTTTGTTCTTTCTCACAATCTTTTGAAATCTACTGATGAGATATGCCATATCATCATCATCACTTGAATCTTCATCTGATTTATGCTTCAACATCAATGATTTGTCCTT
This sequence comes from Solanum lycopersicum, assembly GCF_036512215.1. Taxonomy (NCBI): domain Eukaryota; kingdom Viridiplantae; phylum Streptophyta; class Magnoliopsida; order Solanales; family Solanaceae; genus Solanum; species Solanum lycopersicum. The sequence goes on from NC_090809.1 coordinate 6,140,866, forward strand.
CTTGATTTCCCTTTTTGACAAATCATAGTTTCGATTCATCTCATGTGTTTTAAGATTTCCAATCAAGGCATCCATGGTCAGCACCTTCAAGTCTTTAGCTTCAGTAATGGCATCAACTTTACTCTCCCAAGACTTTGGAAGAATTCGAAGCACTTTCCTGACTTGTTTGGTCATGCTTATAGGTTCACCCAAACTTCACAGCTCATTTGTAATAGAAGAAAACTTGGTGAACATGTCATGTATAGTTTCTCCTTCCTTCATTTTGAAGTTCTCATATCGTGAGGTGAGCATATCAATCTTGGATTCTTTGACTTGTTCAGTTCCTTCATATGCAGTCAACAAGCAATCCCAAATTTCTTTAGCAGACTCACAGGCTGACACTCTGTTGTACTCATCAGGTCCTATCCCACAGACCAGAAGAGTTTTAGCTTTGAAACCCTTTTCAATCTTTTTCCTGTCAGCATCATCATATTTCTACCTGGGCTTTGGAACAGTAATGGTCCTTTCTCCATCCTTTACTTCCATCATTGGAACAAAGGGTCCATCTAGTATAATATCCCATAACTCGCTATCTTCAGCCATGAGATAGTTGTGCATTCTAACTTTCCACCAACTGTAGAAGTGTCCATTGAAACGAGGAGGTCCGTGTAATGACTGACCTTCTTCGAGGTTAAGTGGAGCTGCCATTCTTAGAACAAAATCACTTCCTTGGTGTTAACCAAATAGGTAGTGCCTGCTCTGATACCACTTGATAGAATGTATGCCTTCACTTAACGAGTAATGGACCAGGTCCCTTACTTTACTTCAGAAAATTACCAGAAAGTTAAATGCAGTAAAATCAACACAATGATTTTACGTGGAAACCTCCTTGCTTAAGGGAGTAAAACCACACCACGACCTGTCTCACAGGATTTTCAATCGTTTTCACTAATCTTCAAAAGCAAAAGAGAAACACGATTACACCAAACGTAAGAAAGAGTTATCAATCTTACCGTTAAGCAATAGACCTCTATTGCTCAACAAGCCAAAGTAGAAAAACAATCTACCCACTAAGCTATCCCACCTGGACAACCTAGACTTTGAACACAACAAACCAATTCCTTTATAGATTTAGGAGTGGTTTACAATTTAAGAACAAGAGAATAAATTCCTAAACAACTAGACGAAAAGATCCAGATGTTGCTGTTGTCCTAGGAATGATTCTGTTTGCTTTGTATTAGCCTTTGCAAGAGTTCTTGAAAAGTGTTTATCAAGTTGCAAAAACTAGAGAAAAGTGTTTAGGAAAGTGCCTTTTATATGGGCAAGTCACTTTCCTAAACTTCTTTGCCATTGGTTGGAAGGGTCACACTTTGTGACGTCATCGGGAAGTGTGCACCTACTTTCTGCACCATCTCCAGCTGGCAGTTGACTGGCTCATCATCATGAGAGCCTGGTACCTCTATTAGGTCCCTGAGTTTTGTTTCATCTGCAATACTTCGAACAATACACCTGCAATACTCAAGTAGAAAACCCAGTACCTTTATGAGGTCCCTAAGTTTTTCAAATCATCAAAACTACAAATAACAATACAACACAGAGGTAAGCTAGTAACAATATTGTGATCATAAACCCTTAGCAAAAAAAATTATATACGAGCCTTAAACTATAATCCAAAGTTGCCTTCACCTTCCCAGCAAAAAATGGTCAGTCTACGTGTTGTTTCACATCAACTTTTGCAAATTTTAGTATCCAAAATCTGTAAAAGAAATAAAACTTTCATTTAGAAGACCTATATATAAAGATAAACATATAGATTGTGATTAAATCAAATAACAATTTCTACAACAGTTGTACCACTAATTGTTGCAACAGTTGAGATTTTGGTTGCCATTTATTTGTAGGAAATTGTTGTACACAATATAGTGGTAGCAGCGACAACACTAATTACTTATATTGCGACGAGTAAAAAGTAATCGCGAACTAAAATTTACATGTATTGTATATGATTACATTTTTACTCTCACACATACGACTAGAACAATGTAGATATTCAACTTTTAATAAACTTAGAACTTACAGCTTACACGAAGTCATTCTGAACGACTCAAGAGAAATTGATTTGAGAAACAATTTTTCTAAGTGTGATCACTCGATCATTAAAATTACCTTTTGGTTTTTGATCAATAACATTTGTAAAAATATCCAACAGATAATTATATGGAAACTATAGAAATTCAAACGAATGCATTAAATAGCTAGTTTTATAAGATGATATACTTAAAGTACGAAATTTTGAGAGAAGCAAGAGCAGTGTATAATGCAATTGATCTAAAGGGAGGAACAACAATTTAGGCTCCAAATGTGAACATAGTAAATGATCCAAGGTGGGAGAGAGCACAAGAAACAGCTGAGGAAGACCCTATGATGGTAGAAAAATATGCAGTGGCTTATGTAAGGACTACAGGGGGGTAATTTTGACAGTAGCAAGCTCAAAAAATGGGCATCTTCAAGCTTCAACTTGCTACAAGAACTTTGGTGCTTAAGATTTAGATCACTGGAACAGTCACCACCGTTTCACTTTTGATGCTTAAGTCACTAACTAACCTGATATCACACGTTAAATTACGTTTCTTATCCAATTTCACCTTTTGTTTACCAAAAAGATTGATATTGTTATGTAATACTACAATGTATCATTCATTCAGGTTACACCACAGGATATGGCAAATCTATTACACCCACCATTCAAGATATGTGTGGAAGAAGGAAAAGTCACCAGAAATTATCTGTTTGTTATTTTTACAACTGTTATCAGAAGAAGCAGAAACTAGAAGAATCTAATATTCAAGACTTGTGTGGAAGAAGGAAAAGCCACAAAAAATCACAAGATATGACAGATTCATTAGCTCTGGAAAAGCAGAAATTAGAAGAATCTGATATTAACAGAGCTCTTCACATTTTTTTCACCATTAGAATGAGGTTAGGACGATTCAATAGAGTTCCAAATTTATACACTATTTATCATTCTAAAATTTATCAAACACACAAATATATTTTCCGATAAAACAACTAACAACTAATAGCTTCGCTACGCAGAACCAACACAATAAAAGATGTTCTAGGTAAGTGTTTACTCACATGGTATCATCAAGTATCCGAATAGTCATTCTCTTGAATTAGAGGCTGGAAATTAGCGTGTTGCGTTAAAAAAAAATTCTTTCAATTGCTTCAGTTCTTTCAAAGACTGATTTTTTTTTTTGAGTTGAACGTAGCTCAGCCAACAATTCAGCTTTTGAGGAAGCCCCACCTTTCAAATCTTTTGCTTTTACTCCACTTCCAAAGCCAAATACATGACTACGAGTTTGAGTTGCAAAGCATTTCTCAACAATTTCTCTGCTCGAAAGTGATGGTTCAAACTCCACCAATTCTTGAATTTGAGCCTACAAAGTATATAGAGGAGACTGTTTTCAAATTCCATAATAACTAAATGTTAAGAACATGTACAAATAACTAAATGTTAAGAACATGCTCAATTAACCAAACGCATATGTTTCTCGATTGTTAGAGAATCAATAAGTATGTTATTCTTCTTGCGAGTCTCGTAAAGATAGTTGCCAAATCTGGTGGATTTCCATCATTTCCGCCTTTTACATAAAAGTAAACATGTCAAAAGTAGGATTCATCAACATTAAAACAGAAAAAAGATCACGGATGTCTTGATACAAATTGTGATAGATCTAGGTAGTTTTTGGCCAAAATTTCACCCCAATGGCTTTAATCATATATTTGAACAAATAAATTTTACACTTTCTCCTTCTCTGATTGTTGTAATAGGGCCTTATTTTATTATGAGGGAAATCCTCCTTTTATACGAGGAAGAAAACTTACTGTTTTGGCCAAGTGGCCGACACTACTTTACACATGGCCTTTTTTATTTGTGCCGACACTAGAAAACAAAAAACTTTTACATAATGACTCTTATTATTTACACATGACTCTTACTATTCACATATGCCCTTTCATTAACGACCTTTTCTGTTCATGAATGACTCTTACTATTTATTTTACGACTTTTTCTTTCTATGTCCTTCTTTTTCTGCTTTCCACGTATCTTCATTCAATTTGGACATCTCGTATGACATTATCTTCTCCTTGACATTTTGTTACAATTATATTACTTCTCTAATTAACTATTGATATAAATTTTATAGAGTCTAGAATAATTAATTATTATACGAAAAATGAAAAAAGAGCAATAGTAAAAGGAGACAGAGCAACAACAAAAAAACAAGAAAGAAAGGACAACCAAAAGAAAGTAGGAAGAATGAAAGAAACAAAAGGAGGAAAAAAAATAGAGGAAGTGAGACAAAGAAAAGAGAAAGAAAAAAAAAAGAGAAGCGAAACATAGAAAAGATGAAAGAAAGAAAAAAAAGGAAGCGAAACATAGAAAAGAAAAAAGAAAGAGTGAGACAGAAAAAAGGAAAAAAATTAAATTTTTTTTGCTATAAATGGTAATAAATGAAAAGTATCTCTAAAACCAGTAATTATTTATTAAAATGTATCAATTAATGTAATTTTTTCTTTCATAATTGACGGATTTAGTCGAATTAAGTCAACTGGCGAATTCCGACAAAATAAATAAATAAGACTAAATAATATAATTCAATTAACAAGCTTACAATTTTAACAAAAAATAAAATAATCGACTTAATTATAAAATAACTAATCCAAAATGTAAAGTATTATATAAATAAACCAATTAGTGAAATATTTAAATAAAACAAAATCTTTTAAAGATGGTTTTCGAATAATCATAAAATATACTAATTATATACATAATCAAATAAATCATAAAAATTAAAAAACAGTGATGAGATTAATTTAAAAGAACTTAAAACATTTTAAACTTTATAAAATTTAACTATTTCAAATCATTAAGAATTAAGAAGCTCATTGATTAATTCAATCGGGGAGGGTCAAAATTGGGTGTCAACAACCACTATCAAATTTATCCTATAATGTATCAAACATAGGTTCACATCAGTTATATCATAGGAAAAACTTGAATTTTGTTTAAACTAACCATAAATTCCTTAGCTCTAACAAAGATCGGATCAGTCAAAAACCTAGTATGTAAAACGATATGGGAGAAGCAATATAAAATTGAAACAAGAAGGAGCACATTAATTACGCATCGCGAACTGTTTTAAGAAGTGAGTAACCCCAGAAGAAATGACAATATTTAATACAATTACCTTAACAACAGTCCAAATGTGATTTAGCTTTTCCTCCTTAATGGGCTCCCATGATGATATTCGCAATAGACATATATTATGATCACGAACTATTTTTCCCAAGTGCCTCGAGAATAGATTACTATTCTTCCCAACAGTTCGATTATTGTAAAATGTCACTTTTAGCTTTTGTCCAATATCAAGCAATGCAATTTCTTTGCACTTGTTACTTCCTCGAACCTTTTTATCCATTCCATTAGCACATGAACCTATATTTACATAATTTATAAATGGTAGTAAATATTGTACATATGATAAGCTTGTGATTAAATAGATATTAGAAATGAAAGCATACTTGTTTTAGCTCTTTGAACAGACTATTTAACTTGATAAATAGGAAAATTGGAATATCAGAATGCAAACTCTCTTTCTCGTGAGCCAAAGTAGTTTTATCTGTTGTTCTCCATCCTTGAGAGAAACCTAATGTAAGAAATTATTTCAGTAAAATTACTTGAGTTAAATTAAATTCAATCTGAAAAAGAAAATCATACTTGTTTCAAATGATAAGGTGGGCTCCATAACACTATCAGTTTGCATATGCTCTTTCTCAAAAGCCAAAAACTTTTTATTCATTGTTCGCAATCCTTGAGAAAAAACTAATGCAAGAAATTATATCTGTAAAAGTACTTGAATAAAATTAATTCAATTCTAAAAAAGAAAAACATTTAAGAAATAATACTTGTTTCAAATGTTGGGATGGACTCCATAACATCATCAGTAAAAGAAAAGAAATCAGAACATCAGCTTGCTTATGCTCTTTCTAAGAAGTCAAACACTTTTTATTCATTGTTCGCCATCCTTGAGCATCAGAAGGTCTTGAGATACTTTGACTAACACAACGATCATTTTGATTGAAAGATCACTCCTCCTTTTCAAAATCTTCAATTGAGCACATAGATTTAAGCCCTTGATATTTCCCTTGAGCCCCTAGTGCAAGAAATCATATCATATAAACATGAACAATAAATTCAATTCAGTTCTAAAACATGATAAATTGTAGAAATCATATTTGATGAATTTGTTTTGATATATTGCATAAGTTCCTCTGTAGATGAAAAAAATGGAATATGTCCTTTTACAACACTCAAGTAGTTTTTCTTCATTGTTCGCACTCCTTGAGGATTAGACATAGATATAAGACCTTTTCCTTGTCCCTTTGCAACCACACCTAGTATAAGAAAAGAGAGTAAAAAATTAGTATTAAAAAATTCCTCGTAAAAATAAATAACACTAATAAAAATCAAAATTCATACTTGTTTCAGTAAATTGATTGTATTGTATAACTTGATCAGTACATGAAAAAATGGAATATCAGTTCTTGACACCCCTAAAGACACCATTGATTTAAGACCTCGTCCTCGTCCTTTTCCTATAGAATTCTGTGGCACATATGCATATTTAGTAGTAACTTTCACTCTAGATGTCACCTGATTTTCATTCTTTGATGATTTCATATCACACCTACCAAAAAAACAAAGACAATGTGTTAACAAAAAAAATGATAAAACATTCTAAAAATCATATGCTTGGCACAAAAATAAAACACTATAAAAATAATGTACTAATAAAAATCATGTTCCAAAATGTATAATGATGAATAAGAAAAAGCTTAAGGAGATATTCACCTCAATCATTCTTTTTCGTTTATTTTGTGAAGAATTTTCTAAATCTTCAAATTCATTGCCCTTTTGTTGGACAATTTCATAGGAATCACGAGGTTATACCTTTTTCGCGACACACCAATCTCTATTGGAATTATCATTAGCATAAAATACTTGAAAGGCTTGATTAGCTAATATAAAAGGCTCACTTGTTTTCAAAAATCGCCCCCAATTTACACTTACAATGTCATACTCATCTATTTTCACTCCCTTTATCTTATATATCTTATATATACATCAAACCACTTGCATTCAAACAAAACAACTCTTTTGCCCGTGTATTTCAATTCAAGAACATTGGTTAAAACTCCATAGTAATAAATGTTCTCACTATGTTTATCAGTTTCACCAACGACAACCACACCACAATTTTGAGTCCTTAAATTTTTATTATAATCTTCTGCATGGAATCTATATCCATTGATAATGTAACCATTATAATGTAATACATATTTAGTAGGACCACGTGAAAGTGCGAGGAGATCTTCCATGATCCTACTATCATCTTCTTTATGCAATTGTGCAACCTATCAATATAATGAAATTGATCACTTTTAAATGGGTAACTCAATATTAGATTTTCAAATTTGATATGTATATATTACTCACTTATCTTGAAACCATTCAATAAATTGTCTATTCCATTCATCATCACACAAGTGTTGAGTAGAATCTATATGAATTTGTGCAAACTCTCTACAAATTTAAATTGAAGCACAAATGTCATACTAAAAAGTAATCCTAAAGAAGCAAGGCAATAAAGTATGATATGTAGAAAAAAAATCATACTCTAGGAAGGGTAGAACTTCATCGCATTTCTTTAGTATGTCTATATGTGCTTGCTCTAATTCATTTTCTTCAAGATCTCGCTGTTTTGGAGCCCCCAGTGTTTTTCCAGATTGACAAAATAAAGATAATCCTCCATTAGATTTTTTTCAGACAACTATCATAGTTTCGTTCTGGCCTATTAAATTTTGTGTCAATTGTATGCAAATATTTTGAACATAAATTCATACATTCATGTGCAATGTAACCCTCTGCAATACAACCTTCTGGCCAAGCCCTATTACCAATGAGAGATTTCAAAAAATATAACCATATTTCTATAGGATACATCCATCGATATTGGACAGGTCCGCCAAGCATAACTTCATTAGCTAAGTGAATAGGCAATTGCACCATGATATCAAAAAATGGTGGAAATACCTTTTCTAACTTGCAAAGAGTTACATGAATTTGACCCTCAAGCTGATCCAAGTCATCAATCCTTAATGACTTAGCTCCAGTCATATTAAAAAATAAAGACAATTAAATTAGTGGTTCACACACTTCTTTGGACAAAATACCCCGTAGTGCAAGAGGGAGTTAATGCTGGAGAAGAACATAACAATCATGACTTTTTAAACTAGAAATTTTGTGATCTTTCAGGTTAACACACTGAGAAATATTTGATGAAAATCCATCTGGGAACCTTTAAATTCTTCAAAAACAGACAAAAATTGTGCTTTTCTTGTGGAGATAAGGTGTAACATGCAATTGGAACTTCATATTTTTCACCTTTCTGGATGGAGTGCAACTCTGGCCTTATATTCATTTCTTTCAAATCTAGCCGACTATTAATAGTGTCCTTGTTTTTTCCTTCAGCATTCATAATTGTCCCCAAAATTTTATCCCATATATTTTTCTCAATATGCATAACATCCAAATTATGTCGCAACAAAAGAGACTCCCAATATGCAAGTTCAAAAAAGATACTCTTCTTGTTCCAATTATCTTTCGACTATCATGTAATATTTTGATTCTTTTCTTTGGTTCCTTTGTTAACTGCACCCCCTCAAGATCTTTAACTTGATGAAGAATCTCAATATCAGAATGTTTTTTTTGTGGGAGCCTCTTGTCTTCTGTACCATCAAAGGAGTTCTTATCATTCCTCCATTTGTGATTACGAGGAAGATAACGACGATAACCCATATAACATTGTTTCTTACAATTGGTCAATCTGATTGAGGAAGTATCTTTTTTGCAACATGGGCATGCCAATTTTCCTTTGGTACTCTATCCATATACAATTCCTTATGATGGAAAGTCATTGATGGTCCATAACAAAGAAGCATGTAACTTAAAATTCTGTTTGATTGATGCATCAAAGGTCTCAATACCAATATCCCGTAACTCCTTCAATTCTTCTATTAAGGGTTGAAGATATCTGTCAATTGCATCACCTGGACCATCTGGACCAGGAATAAACATGGACATCATAAAGTTTTCTTGATTCATACACAACCAAGGTGCTAAGTTATAAGGAATAAGTACCATTGGCCAAATTCTATATGAGTTTTTTGCATTTTGAAATGGTTGAAAACCATCACTCGCAAGTCCAAGTCAAACATTACGAGGCTTGGCTGCAAATGAAGGAGGAAGTTTACCAAATGATTTCCATGCAATTGAATCAGCTAGGTACCTCGTTATTCCATCATCAACTCTTTCATCATGATGCCATGTCATTAGAGAAGATGTCTTTGAAGACATAAATAGCCTTTGAAGCCTAGGCTTTAATGGAAAATAACGCAAAATCTTTTATGCTATCTTTAAACCCTTTTTGTCTTTGCTTCCCCGTTACGTTTATCAACTTTCCGTCTGGATTTGTCACAAACTTTACAAGAATCAATTAATTTATCCTCCTTCTAATATGACATGTAATCATTTCTACAAGCATCAATTCTTTCGTAGGAAAGTCCAAGTTCCGAATTACCTTCTTTGCCCCATAATATGTATTCGGAAAATCGGCTTCATCACGCAACAACTTATCTTTTAGCATTTTTGACAACATTGTAAATGACTCATTACTCTAATTACCCATACTTTTTATGTGAAGCAACTTAATCAAAGTTGAAAGTTTTGAAATTTTTGAACCTTGATAAAGTGGCTTCTCAAATTCTCTCAATAGGCTATGAAACTTTTTGGCTTCAAGATTTGGTTCCTCTTCATGTGACTCAATAAAATCAGCATCTACAGTGAGTCCATAATGGTTAGGATAGAAATCTCTCAAAATTTCTCTTGTTTCATCCTCATTTTCACAATTTTTTGCTTCATTATCATCTCTATCTTCATATTCTGATTTTGGCTCACCTAAGACTTCCCATGATGTTACCAAAAGGTATAGTTTTTAATTATTCCATAAACTTTCAAGTGTGTTTTGACTATCTCACGTGTTTTAATGTGGTTTACGTGCTTATATATTTGAATAGATCACTTTGAGTTGGAAGTACAACGAAAAGGGAAGGCTCAAGTCCTAAAGTGATTGTTTGACTAATGAGGCAAGTGAATTTCAAAACTCTTGTTAAGTGTATGGAATATGTGCATTTTCTTGTGGTATATGTTTGGAAGTAATGGGATTTGGTGATGGTTTGACATGTCCACATTGATTAATTCTAATGATGAAAAAGGGGTAACAAAAGGCAATGTGATTAATTGTTTATGTGTGATGTATTGATAAAGGTTTGAAGGCTTGTTGAATCATTGTTGATGTGATATCATGTTTGTGTTGCTGTGAATTATACAATGTCATGAAAATGGTCATCTCCTCATTATTTGAGTGAACATGTCATTTGCATTATTCTGAGATATGGTTGTGACAAGTGTTATGTGCATTGAGAAAGAATGAGAACTTAAATATGATGTACCATTTTCGCGATGGATACTATATTTCGAGGGACGTATCGCTCGCCGTGATGGTTAGTATTATCGAGAGTCGTGTCATGCGCCGCGATGGTTAGTATTATCGAGGGTCCCGGACTGAGAGACAGTGGTGTGTATCACTAGGTCAGACATGCATCATTATGTTTAACATTGCATTCCATTGCATTGCACGTACTTATCATTAATGAACTTGATATTGTGTTTTGTTGATCTTGTGAATGCCTTTTTGTGGAACTTGTGATTAACGAATACTGAGCTTGTTGTTGAGGATATATAATTTGTTAAAAAGTTTTGTTGTTGAGGATATGTAATTTGTCAAAGTATTGTTGCTGAGGATATGTAATTTGTCAAAGTGTTGTTATTGAGGATATGTAATTTGCCAAAATGTTGTTGTTGAGGATATATAATTTGTCAAAGTGTTGTTGTTGAGGATATGTAACTTGTCTAGGAGTTGTGCTTGAGGATATGTAACTTGTCTAGGAGTTGTTGTTGAGCTATGTGCTATGTAAACTGTGAGTTGTTAGGTTGGACTCATTTTTATACAGGTTGTAGTTTTGGAGGTTCGGTTGGGGTGGTAGAAGCACCCGTATTTCATCCCCTTAGCTTGTATTTAGAGGTTTACTTGTTGAGTATCCTGTGATTTGGTACTCACCCCTTCTATAATTTTTTGTAGGTTATTAGCCCGGACCTTTTTGATATATTCTCTTCTTTTCCGAGACTTCTTGGAGATTTGTGAGGTAACGGTTTGTCATCTCAGCAGACCTTCTTACTCCTGTTTATGATTTTGTTCTACTGTAGAAACAATGTCATATGAAACTTCTTTTTTCTTTTAATTCAATTATAGTACTTTAGAGGCTTGTACACATGACAACCAGGTTTTGGGGTATAATTTAAGTTGTAGTAAATTTTCCACATTTTATTGTATTAGTTGTATTTAGGCTGACTTGTCTTGATGGGATAAGACGAGTGTCATCACGTTCATTTTTAGGTCGTCATAGAGGTTCTAATAAAGCTAACAATTTGTTTAACGCAATGTCAATGAGTACATATATAGACGAAGGTAATACAAAATAATTGATTAAAAATAAAGATATTTTTAACCAAAAAAATTAAAGATTTATCATTAAAATTGCACATTTATTAGCAATATAAATTAAGAGATAAATGAAACTTATAATATGCAAAATAAATATATGCATAGTGCATGCAATATTACAATAATAATCACAAAAAAGAACATTAATTCGCAACAAGTTTATAAAAGAATGATTCTATTTCTAATAAAATATCTACATGAGGCTTGATATTGTATTCTAGTTCAACTGGTGTTATATATATATATATATATATATATATATATATATATATATATATAACACCAATTGAACTAGAATACAATATCAAACCTCATGTAGATATTTTATTAGTTAGTCAAATCAGAATTGGATACAATAATATGAAACTCTCGAGGAGAGTTATAGTAGTTTACTTGATTTTTTTTGTAGGTTACTTTATTTATGTTTTATTAGTACATTTTAAATAATTTAATATTTTTATCAATTATTTATTATTAATTTATTTGTAAAATATCAACACTACTTACAAAAAATTCTGCATACGTCACTGGTCTTCTCAACGCTGATTGAAGCATGTTAAGATGAACTAAACCAAAAAAAATAAAATAGAGATGATGAAGTAGGCAGAAATTTGAAGGTTAATATCAGTCAGTTTTGTCACTGCTAAGGTGTCATTGATATAGTTCATGCTTATTTTAAGAAAAGAAAATTATCTTAGAAGCCTATATGCACATACTTGGGATGCATTCAGTTGATTCCTTTGTATTTGATTAAAGTCCTGAAGAACCATACTCTCTAACTTTATAACAATAAAAGAACAAACACAAATTTGGACAAGGATACCTAGCATCATATCTTCATCAGTTCCTCCTGTGAACAAACAATAAGATATAATGTCAAAATCATACTTACTCATATTGATAAGTTAAAGTGGAGTTTTAATTGTTGGGTCCAAATTTAAATATAGGCAAAATATGAACTTACCAAATAAACGTTTCTTCCTCAAGATAGGCCAAGACCCTAAAAAAATATAAGCACATTTTTCAAAATAATATGTTAACTTAAATGATAAGAAAGTTCTTAGTGCTTTGTAGTTGAAAGATTAGGTTATTGAATCACTCCAAAATTTTACCGAGTCTCTACTAGTAGAGTTTGAATTGTTTGAAGTGAAAAGAGCTGTCAATATGAGTTATCCCACTCCATATGGGCTAATTCAAACAGACTTAAACATTTCAGGGGCTAGACCGAGTTAGTCCATTTTTTGAGTGGGTCAGAAAACGATCGGCCCTACACACTAGTATGTCAGTTACAGGCTTGCCGGGCCAACCTACTTTTTTTATAATTATACTTTTCTACAATTATTAAATTAAATTATAAATATAATTTAAAAATATTATTATAAATATCGACAAAACAATAATACATGATGTTAATGTTATTGCTTGTTAATTAAATTCACAAATAAAATTATCTTTATAGTATTTATTAAGTTTTGTTCAAGTAAAAGTATAAAAATTTAAATAGAAATATTAACCTAATTATTTTGAGTTTGGACTCTCTTTAATTTTAAATTTTAATATTATATTATATTTGTAAATTAATTTTTATTGACCCACGGCCCGGCCCTACTAATATTTCTCAAGCCCCACAAATCAGCAGGAATCAAGTCGGGCTAAAAAGCCCTTTTCTTAAATAGACTCCAAAATTCTTAGCCCAACCCTACCGAATCCCGGGTTAGGCCAGGCCAACTCAACGGACCTAGCCCATATTAACATCTCTAGAGGTGGGTGAGGATATCGTAAATACCCCAAGAATATACTTTCGTGGCCATTTCATTGAAAGTACGACCCGTAATCCCAAAAAATATCAATTCGATCAGATTAAAAGGATCAACCAAAATATAGTTATGAATACAATAATTCCTAAGAAAGACTACTATTCTCTTTTGTGTATTATACCAATCATTATTTTTCATTTTACTGGGTGTACTACTGTTGTCTGAGAACCAAATGACCCAACACATCATGTAAGGGACCAATTGGTCGAATTTTTTAGTCCAATCACCCATGTTAAGTAGGAATGATTTCTTAGCAAGCCTATAATCTTTGTGAAACACATTGCTTAGCTTATAAAAAAAGCTCTTATATGCGTGGTAAATACAACCATAGTACATTTGTACCTAAAAATAACAAATCTATCTATATATATATAAAGCAGAAACATTGGCAAGCTGATGTGGCATAGCTAAAAAACCAGCATTTCAATTTTCCTTTTTTCCTCATTTTTTTAAAATACTTTTTACTAATTATTTCTACATAAATTATATTATTAAATAAATTGTAACCGACCCATAAATTCTTCTTTTCCAAAACGGCTATCTTCACTAATTATATTATTTACTTTTCCAAAACAGCTTCTTCCACGATCTTTCAATTATTTGGACAATTCAAGTTATCATTGTTGGGTTTTAGCAAGTGTGAATGGAAAAAGAAAAGAGAGAATATCAAAAGTGAGGGAACTACTTTGGAGGAAAAATGAAAAGTCATTTGCAAAGTGCAAATGAAAAGTCATTTCTTTGGATTTAGATTTGGATTTGGATTTGGCAAATGATGTGATTGATTGATAAATTTTTTGGACAAAATTTATTTAATCAGTTTTTCTTAAATCAAATAAATCCTGTTAATATTATCTCTTATAAATTTGCGGGTAACGGTAACATTCCGAAAAGTTGTTATTTTTCTGAAAAGTCGTTACTTTCCAAAAAGTAGTTATTTTTCCTAACAGACACATTTTTTTCGAAAAGTTGTTATTTTTTCCAAAAGACACTATTTTCTGGATAAAATGGGTCTGAACAGATTTCACTGAACGGACATGTTCCTTGCTGAAAATGGCTATAAAAGGAAGTCAATTTTTGATTTCTTAAAAAGACTAAAAATTTTTCTTTCTCTGCATTTATTTTTTCTCTCAAAATAAAATCAAAGTGTCGATCGACTGAGTCTGTGTGACTTGTTGTTGTTCTTCAGTTCGTTGAAGTTAAAGAAGTTTGAGGTACCGCTATTTCTTTAACAAGTTTAATCCGTTTTATCTTGGGAGAAATTAATCCATAACCTTGGGTACAGTGAAGGGATTAAATTTCTTAAGGACACACAGTAGTTTCTGTGGACTCGGATTAATTCTTGTATTCTATATTATTTTCTGCTTCATCTTATTTCTGTTTCTGTTTCTGTTTATTAACTTTATAAATACAAGTTATTGTAAGAATAACAATCTTAAGAAATTTAACAGTTTCTGTATTTGAGGTTTCTGGAGATTAAAACCTTTATGGTTTTCTACTCTGCTTGAATTTTTAAAATTCATTCGATTAACGATTAAAAGAACAAAAAAACTTTATCGTTAAATCAGAAACAATTTGTGTAAAGATTTGTTCTTTACTGTTAGTATTTTAAATACTTAATTTATCTGCCATTTGTGACAGAAAAAAAAAGACTAATTCAAGTCAAACAAATGCTGGAACAGTAAGTGCTGCAACAACAACGGTTGCACATAATCGTTCAACTGCTGCCTTAGCACCGGCTGAGAAACCTGCAAAGTTTTCTGAAGTCGACTTTAAGAGATGGCAGCAAAAGATGTTCTTCTATCTCACTACGTTGAGTCTGCAGAAGTTCATCAATGAGAATGTTCCTGTTATGTCAGATGAAACTCCGGATGATGAACGATTCTTGGTAACAGAAGCATGGACACACTCAGATTTTTTGTGTAAAAATTATATTTTGAGTGGTCTGCAAGATGATCTGTACAATGTGTACAACAATGCCAAAACCTCAAAAGATTTCTGGGATGCTTTAGAAAAGAAGTACAAAACAGAAGATGCCGGAATGAAGAAATTCATTGTGGCAAAATTTCTGGACTATAAGATGATAGACAGTAAGACTGTCGTTACCCAAGTTCAAGAATTGCAGGTCATAATCCATGATCTCCTTGCTGAAGGTATAAATTTATTTAATGCCTATGTTAGAAATATTAAGTTTTCCCTTAATAATCACATAACCTTTAATTTAGGATTGATTGTGAATGATGCTTTTCAAGTGGCTGCAATTACTGAAAAGTTACATCCATTGTGGAAGGACTTTAAAAACTACTTGAAACACAAACGCAAGGAGATGACTGTTGAAGATTTCATAGTAAGGTTGAGAATCGAAGAGGATAATAAGGCTGCAGAAAAGAGGTCACGTGGTAATTCAGCAATATCTGGAGTAAATTTTGTTGAAAAAGATTTCACAAAATTAAAGAAAAGAAAGAAAGCATCTGGTCCAAAAAGCAATCCTCCTAAGAAGAAATTCAATGGAAACTGCTTTAATTGTGGTAAACATGGTCATAGGGCTAATGAATGTCGGGGTCCTAAGAAGGACAAGAAAAAGAAAGATCAAGCAAACTTGGCTGAATCCAAAGGAGAAATGGATGATCTCTGTGCAATGCTTTAAGAATGTAACTTGGTTGGAAATCCAAGAGAATGGTGGATAGATTCTGGTGCATCATGCCATGTTTGTGCCAACAAAGAATTATTTTCATCATATACTCCAGCACTTACAGATGAAAAATTATTTATGGCAAACTCCGCTGTTGAAAAGGTGGAAGGAACTGGCAAAGTCCTATTAAAGATGACATCAGGCAAGGTGGTGACTTTGAATAGGGTCTCATATGTTCCAGAATTGAGAAAGAATTTAGTTTCAATTCCATTTTTGACCAAGAATGGATTTAAATGTGTATTTATTTATGATAAAGTAGTAGTAAGCAAAAATGATATGTATGTAGGAAAAGGCTACCTTAGTGATGACCTTTTCAAACTCAATGTAATTGTAGTTGATATGAATAAAGATTTTGCTTCTTCTTGAACGTTTGGGACACGTTAATAACAAAACCTTGCGAAAACTGATTAAAACTTAAATATTTTGCCAAAATTTGAGTGCAATAAATCAAAATGTCAAATTTGTGTTGAATCTAAGTATGCTAAGCATTCTTATAAATCTGTTGAAAGGAATTCAAATCCTTTAGAATTGATTCACACTGATATTTGTGACATGAAGTCAACACCATCACGTGGTGGGAAAAAATATTTCATAACATTTATTGACGATTGCACTAGATATTGTTATGTCTATTTGCTAAATAGTAAGGATGAAGCAATAGATGCATTTAGGCAATATAAAACTGAAGTTGAAAATCAGTTAGATAAAAAGATCAAAATGATCAGAGGTGATAGAGGTGGAGAATATGAATCTCCATTTGCAGAAATATGTTTAGAAAATGGAATAATCCATCAAACTACTGCTCCCTACACTCCTCGGTCTAATGGAATTGCAGAAAGAAAAAATCGAACTTTAAAAGAAATGATGAATGCATTAATCATAAGTTCAGGTTTACCACAGAACTTGTGGGGGGAAGCTATCCTTATAGCAAATCAGATACTTAACAGAGTGCCTCACTCAAAGACAAATGTAATTCCATATGAGAAATGGAAAGGTAGAAAACCCAATTTGAAATATTTCAAAGTGTGGGGGTGTCTAGCCAAAGTCCAAGTTCCTATACCTAAGAGGGTAAAAATAGGACCTAAGACTGTGGATTGTGTATTCATTGGATATGCGACAAATAGTAAGGCATGTCGATTTTTGGTTCATAAGTCCGAACATCCGGATATTCATGATAATATGGTAATGGAATCAGATAGTGCTAAATTTTTTGAACATATCTATCCGTATAAAACTAGACTTGAGTCATCTAGTGGGGGATCTAAACAACCCAGAGAAGAACCAAAAGAGAATGAACAAAATGAAGAAAGTCCAAGACGCAGTAAACGTCAAAAGACATCTACTTCATTTGGATCAGATTTTGTAACATTTCTTCTTGAAAGTGAGCCTCAAACATTCAAGGAAGCAATGTTGTCTAGCGACTCATCCTCTTGGAAGGAGGCTGTTAATAGTGAAATTGAATCAATCTTAAGCAATCATACTTAGGAGTTGGTTGATCTTCCTCCAGGGAAAAACCCTTGGGTTCAAAATGGATCTTTAAAAGGAAGATGAAGGACGATGGAACTATTGACAAATATAAAACAAGACTTATTGTCAAAGGTTTTAGACAAAAAGAAGGTCTTGATTATTTTGACACATATTCGCCAGTGACTAGGATTACATCAATTCGGATGTTAATTGCACTAGCTGCAGCATACGGTCTTGAAATTCATCAAATGGATGTGAAAACAGCCTTCTTAAATGGAGAGCTTGAAGAGGAAATTTACATAGAACAACTTGAGAATTTTGTAGTTCCTGGTAAAGAAAAGAAAGTGTGCAAACTTATTAAGTCACTTTATGGGCTAAAAACAAGCACCAAAACAATGGCATGCAAAATTTGACCAAACCATGTTGGCAAATGGATTTAAGATCAATGAATGTTATAAATGTGTTTACATTAAAGATACTCCAAATCAGGAAGTTATTTTATGCCTATATGTAGATGATATGCTTATAATGAGCAAAGACATTGCTAATATAAAAGCTACAAAGCGTATGCTTGCTAGTAAGTTTGATATGAAAGATTTAGGAGTTGCTGATGTGATATTAGGAATTAAAATTCTTAAAACTCCTAACGGTCTAGCATTGTCTCAAACTCATTATATTCAAAAGATACTTGAAAAATTCAAATTTTTGAATTTTAAAAGGGCAAAGACTCCAATTGATGTAAATCTTCATCTTGCAAAGAATAAAGGCAAAAGTCAGTCTCAATTGGACTATGCTAGCGTATTGGGAAGCTTAATGTATGTCATGAATTGTACACGACTAGACATAGCTTGCGCTATCAGTAAACTGAGTCGATACACAAGTAATCCTAATCATAATCATTGGTTGGCAATGAAGAGAGTTTTGGGATACTTAGATGACACTCAAAACTATGCTTTACATTACAACAGATATCTAGCCGTTCTTGAAGGATATAGTGATGCAAATTGGATTACTGGGTCAACTGAAACAAAATTCACAAGTGGATACGTTTTTACTATTGGTGGAGGAGCAATATCTTGGAAATCATCCAAACAAACATGTATAGCTCGCTCTACAATGAAGTCTGAATTCATTGCTTTAGACAAGGCAGGTGAAGAAGCTGAATGGCTCCGGAATTTCTTAGAAGATATTCCATTTTGGCCCAAACCAATGGCCCCTATATGCATACATTGTGATAGTCAAGCTGCAATAGGAAGGGCTGGAAGCATTATGTATAACGGCAAGTCTCGTCACATAAGACGAAGACATAACTCTGTGAGACAACTACTCTCTAGTGAAATTATCACAATTGACTATGTGAAGTCAAAAGATAATGTGTCGGATCCACTTACAAAAGGCCTAAATAGAGAGGGAGTTGAGAAATCATTGACGGGAATGAGACTATCGTCGAGAACAAGTCATCGTGGCGGTAACTCTACCTAGAAGACTGGAGATCCCAAGATCTAGGTTCAAGGAGATAAAATAAAGTCATTGATGACGGTTCAATATTGTCAAAGGAAAAAAATTATTATTATTATTTTATGGTCCATTATCATGATGAGACAATGTTTAATAACTAGGATAAAGACATAAGGACTTTTTAATGGTTTCTAAGTTTGATAAAGGGAATATCAAATGGTGTATCTATGGGATAACACATTTAGAAATCACATATGTAAGTGTGAAGTGTAAGCCGCTTCAAGGAGAATCCGGTAAGGCCAGTTCTTTAAGCACTTACTATCCAAGATGTGTTCATGGCTGAAACGAACAAAACAATGAGAATTAAGAACAGTTCAAGGGTTGATTGTGTGACATATGTTGTCTAGGTATACACCAAAGCTCGACGGTTCAAAGATATCAAATCTACCGATATACCGAGTATATCTGATATATGTTCACTACGGAAAGTTTAAAGGGAAACCTACTTATCCAGATGCGATTAACCTTTACCTACAAGACACACAAGTTTTTTCATGCATATGTTTTAACAATAGCCTTCCCCATTCATGTGGGGGATTGTTGGGTTTTAGCAAGTGTGAATGGGAAAAGAAAAGAGAGAATATCAAAAGTGAGGGAACTACTTTGGAGGAAAAAAGAAAAGTCATTTGCAAAGTGCAAATGAAAAATCATTTCTTTGGATTTGGATTTGGATTTGGATTTGGCAAATGATGTGATTGATTGATAAATTTTTTGGACAAAATTTATGTAATCAGTTTTTTTTAAATCAAATAAATCCTGTTAATATTATCTCTTATAAATTTGCGGGTAACGGTAACATTCCGAAAAGTTGTTATTTTTCTGAAAAGTCGTTACTTTCCAAAAAGTAGTTATTTTTCCTAACAGACACATTTTTTCAAAAAGTTGTTATTTTTTCCAAAAGACACAACTTTCTGGATAAAATGGGTCTGAACAGATTTCACTGAACGGACATGTTCCTTGCTGAAAATGGCTATAAAAGGAAGTCAATTTTTGATTTCTTAAAAAGACTGAAAATTTTTCTTTCTCTGCATTTATTTTTTCTCTGAAAATAAAATCAAAGTGTCAATCGACTGAGTCTGTGTGACTTGTGGCTGTTCTTCAGTTCGTTGAAGTTAAAGAAGTTTGAGGTACCGCTATTTCTTTAACAAGTTTAATCCGTTTTATCTTGGGAGAAATTAATCCATAACCTTGGGTACAGTGAGGGGATTAAATTTCTTAAGGACACACAGTAGTTTCTGTGGACTCGGATTAATTCTTGTATTCTACATTATTTTCTGCTTCATCTTATTTCTGTTTCTGTTTCTGTTTATTAACTTTATAAATACAAGTTATTGTAAGAATAACAATCTTAAGAAATTTAACAGTTTCTGTATTTGAAGTTTCTGGAGATTAAAACCTTTATGGTTTTCTACTCTGCTTGAATTTTTTGGTTTAAATACATGGTGAAATACACTCACAATTGATACATAGTTCTATCTCCCTTTGAAAAATTTCAGGAAACCTTGAACACTAGTTACCACTGCGTATAGGCTATAACTTTCTTTGGATCTTTCCCACTATTTAAGATGACATTTGTAGTCTTTTTGAAGGAATATTGATTGTATTGAAGTGTTAACCTAATAAGGGAATACATGGGAGATATATATAGGAGATATAGGAAGGAGTACTAATCCTAATAGGACTAGGATTAAGGAGTACTAATCCTAATAGGACTAGGATTAGTTCACAATAAATACTAATATTATTTAATACTATCTATCATTATCCCCCCCTCAAGATTAGCTGAGCGAAAGCGAACGGAAGCTTGGAACTGAGGTAATCGTGCTGTCAGCTCGGGAGAGGCTTGGTGAGAATATCAGTCGGTTGTTCTTCAGTGGGTACATACTACACAGTCATGGTGCCGACCTGAACTTCATCGCGAACAAAGAGACAATCGGTATCAACATGCTTCATTCTGGTGTGTAGGACGGAATTCTTGGCCACACAGATGGTGTATTTGTTGTCACAATAGAGAGCAGGAACAGTGTGAGTGGCGCGGAGTTCGCGAAGAATATATGTGACCCACATGGTCTCAGCAGCAAGAAGAGCAAGGGCGCGGTATTCAGCTTCAGTCGAGGACCGAGAGACCTTGGGTTTTTTTTTGTACACTAGGAGATCAGGTTCGGCCCCAAAAAAATGAGAAACCCCGATGTAGATTTTCTGTCATTTTTATCATTCGCCCAATCTGAATCTTAGAAATCCCGAAGCTCCAAGTCCCCAGGTCGAATGAGTAAACCACGACCAAGAGTGCCAAAAATGTACCTGAGAATGCGTTTTAGACAATGGTAATCATGTTCACTTGGTTGATGCATGCGCTGAGCAACTCGGTTGACAGCAAACTGGATGTCAGGACGGGTAATGGCCAGATACTGGAGAGCCCCAATGAGGCTGCGGAAGTGGGTGATATCGGTAAAGGGTGTGTCGGCTCCATTCGTAGACGAAGAGACTGCCATCAGTGTTGGTTGACTGGTGCATTTTTCCAGTCCAGCTTTCTGCAACAGATCTCGAGCATATTTTGACTGATGAAGAAACAAGCCGCTGCCTGTCTGAGAAACCTCCATTCCCAGAAAATAATGTAACGGGCCAAGGTCCTTCATTTTGAAGGTAGTATGCATAGCTCGAATGACATCCTGAATGGGAGCTGCAGTAGAGCCTGTAGTAATGATATCATCTACATAGACAAGAAGAATGACTGTACCATGTGCTGAATGTCGAGTAAACAGACTCGTGTTATGTACGCAACACATGAAGCCGAGTCTCCGGACGAACGTTTTCAGACGTGTGTACCACACACGGGGGGCTTGCTTGAGCCCATACAATGACTTCTGGAGTTTGCAAACATGTTGAGGGAAGCGGGGATCAACATAGCCCGGTGGTTGTGTCATGTAGATAGTTTCATCAAGCATGCCATGAAGAAAAGCATTGGAAACATCCAACTGATTAATGAGCCAATTGTTGCGCACGGCAAGTGACAGTACCAGGCAAATGGTTTCCTGCCGAATAATAGGACTGAATGTCTCGGAGTAATCAAGCCCATGCTCCTGATTGTAGCCTTTAGCAACCAAACAAGCCTTGTACCTGGAAATACTGTCATCTGCATTGTGTTTAATTTTGTACACCCATTTACAGCCCACTGGGTGCCGCCCATGGGGCTTAGGTACAAGAACCCAAGTTTTCTGATCAATCAAAGCCTTAAACTCGTCATCCATAGCATGACGCCAATAAGCATTTTTTGAGGCAACAGAGTAGGTTGTTGGTTCACTATCGGGAAGGGGTGTATTTGGTAGTATGGTAGCCTGAAAGGTTTTGGGTTTAAAGATACCGACTTTGCCACGGGTTAACATGGGATGAGTATTGGGGGGTGGCACGGGCGGTGGTGATTCGAGGTTGGTCGGGAAGGACCCAAAACGGATCGGGCTGGAGATGTTGTGGGTATGGGGTGGTTCGGATTGGTTGTGAGTGTGGGTGGTGGTTGCGGGTGTATTGTGGGTGACGGTCGAAGGGGTGATGAGGGGTGGTTGGGTAGTGGGTGAGGTGTGAGGGAAGGTGGTGAGGGACCCTGTGAGTATGTTGGAAAAAGGGGAAGGACTCCAATGAATGATGTATTTGTGGAGGAGGAAATAGACTCGTAGGGAAACTCATTTTCGACAAATTTGACATGACGAGATATGTAGACTTTATGAGTTTGTGGGTCAAGACAGCGATAACCCTTGGAGGTAGGATGATAGCCCAAAAAAATACAAGGACGGGATCGGGGTTGTAATTTGTGAGTAATATGAGGGCGTAGCCAAGGGTGGGCAAGACACCCAAAAACGCGGAGGTTGGTATAATTAGGAAGTTCTTGGTAAAGGAGTTGATAGGGTGATTTGTTGGAGAGGGTGTGACTGGGCATTCTATTAATGAGGTAGTTTGCGGTGGCTAGAGCTTCTACCCAAAAGGAGATAGGGAGATGAGATTGATGTAGAAGAGTAACCACCGTTTCAATGAGATGGCGATGCTTACGCTCAGCCACCCCATTCTGTTCAGGAGTGTATGGATAGGAGGTTTGATGTATAATTCACAGGGATTGCAGAAACTGGCCAAAGATTTTATTTACATATTCCTTTCCATTGTCACTTCGAAAAAGTTTAACATGAGAATTGAATTGTGTTTTGACCATTTTTTCAAAAGTGACAAAGGTGGTGTATGCCTGTGATTTGTGTTTTAATGGGTACAACCAAGTGTATTTTGTAAAATCATCCACAAAACAAATACAATAGCGAAAACCAGCAAATGAAGGAACAACAGTAGGACCCCATAGGTCAGAATGAATAAGTTGAAAAGGTGCAGTTGTACGCTTCTCAAATAAAGTAAAAGGTAATTTATGAGATTTAGCAATTGAACAGGAGTCACAATTGTTTACATGAATGGAAGAAAAACCTAATTGAGACATTAAAGAATTTATTATTTGAGTAGACGGGTGACCCGGACGATTGTGCCACAACAGACTGTGGCCATCAGCCGAAAGAGCCACCAGAGCCACAGGAACGCTTTCTGAAACTGGGTGGGCGGACGAACTTGTGCCAGGAAGAACGTACAGACCATGCTCACAGGGGCCCTGAAAAATCACCCTCTTGGTAGGTCTAGGATCTGAAAATCATTAGAGGTGAACAAGAGTGAGCAATTATTGTCTTTTGTGAATTGGTGAACTGAAAGGAGATTGGTTTTAATAGAAGGGACGTGGGTAAGGTTACCTAGGTGAAAGGTAGCGGTGGGGGTTTTTATAGTACCCGTGCCAGTGTGAGAAATATTAAGAGCCTCACCGTTGCCAACAGTAATACCATTGGAGCCATGATATGGATTCGTAGCGTTAAGCTTGGATAGATCAGAAGTAACGTGCATGTTGGCCCCAGTATCCAACAGCCATTCAGAGGAAGGGTCGGCTTGAGATGCATAATTGGCACGGTTATCACTATTTCGGCTCTCCTCATACCGAAACCAGCAACGAACAGCGGTGTGTCCTGTTTTCTGACAGATTTGACAAGTTGGACGATCCCGCTCGTAAGTGCCCTGCCCGCCGCTAGAAGATGACTGCCGGCCGCTGCCGAAGGAGTGCAGGCTATTGTTGCTGCCGTGCTGCTGACCGTCGTACGGCGGACGACTGCCCTGCCGACCGCCGCGCCCGCGGCCTTCGCTATTTCTACCGTAGCCGCCGCGGATCCCCTGTTGGCCGCCACCACGCCCCCCGCAATAGTTCTGGCTTGCGGTGAGGGCGGTGGCCGGCTCCATAACAGCGGCTTCTCGGAGAAGAAGTTTGCTCTCCAGATCCACGTTTATTTCTTCACTTTTTAGCCACGAGGAGAGAGTAGTCAGGTCAACGGGCATTGGACTGATGCGAACCGCCTGTTTAATGGAGGAGTAAGCTGATGGGAGCCCCCGAACGACGCACATGATGAGATCTTTTTCAGGAATGATTTCGTTCACTGTGTCGAGGGCTGTGATGATGGTGGAGACCTCGTCTAAATACTCCGCCATAGTTTTCGTGCCTTTTGTAATTGTGTGGAGACGATCACGCAATTGAAAAATATGAGAGTGGGAAATTGATGCATAGCGTGTTGCGAGGGCCGTCCACAGGGCTGAAGCATTTGTGTATGATCGGACGTGTTTCTGAACTGCGGGAGAGATGACCGCAATCAAACATGATCGGATCTGGCCATCCACGGCTTTCCAAGCGGCATGGGCCGGATTGGTTTTTCTGATTTGTCCGTGGCGGTGATGACTGCTGGCGGCGGTTCTGTGCTTCCATCGACGTATTTGGGAAGGTAATTGGCCTCAAGGGCTGTAAGAACAGTGATTTTCCATGTAGGGTAATTTATGTCTGATAATTTTTCGGGAATCAAGGCATGAAGATGCCTGAGAAGGAGTTTAACGCCAGAAGGAAGTGAATCGAGAGGATCCACCTCGGTTTTCATGGCTGCCGCCGCCCAAGAGAAGAGAGGGAACGATCGATGCCCTAAAGAGAGAAAAAAACCTAGAGAAAAGAAGATCTAGGTTTTCTGGCTCTTGATACCATGAACGAATATTGATTGTATTGAAGTGTTAACCTAATAAGGGAATACATGGGAGATATATATAGGAGATATAAGAAGGAGTACTAATCCTAATATGACTAGGATTAAGGAGTACTAATCCTAATAGGACTAGGATTAGTACACAGTAAATACTAATATTATTTAATACTATTTATTTAATAGTATCTGTTATTACTTTTGTTGAGAAATTAATTTTTTCCCCCTCTCTTTTGTTCTGGTGCTAGAGTGAGTTGGTACTTCAACGTGTTGTTCAAGATCATAGGTCAATCTTCATGGACATTACAATTTTTTCATTTTGTTTTGTTTGAACCATTGTTTAAATTTGCATTTACACAATAAGTTTTTTTTTGCCAATTTTGAGAATGTGTTTGATTAGTAGTTGTTGATTGAGTTTTGTGATGATCAGACATATTTGATTTTCTCATTGTTTCTTTGATTCAATTTGAATTTTCCACTCTAGCATCAATAGTAATGAAATTATATGTTTGGATGTCCTTAAAGAGTGAAAAAGTACAAATTTTGAGCATATCTAAGGTTCGGATCTTGGTCTTTGCCTGTGTCTAATTAATTGTAGCTATTTTCTTTTTCTGGGTTTTTTGGTTTACATACATGGTGAAATATACTCAAAATTGACACATAGTTCTATCTCCCTTTGAAAAAATTTAGGAAGCCTTGAACACTAGTTACCATTGCGTATAGCCTATAACTTCTTTATGATCCTTCCCACTATTTAAGATGACATTTGTAGTCGTTTGTTGAGAAATTAATATTTTTTTCCTCTCTTTTGTTCTAGTGCTTAGAGTGAGTTGGTACTTCATCAACGTGTTGTTCAAGATCATAACTCAATCATCATGGGCATTACAATTTTTTCATTTTTTTTTTGTTTTGTTTGAACCACTGTTTGAATTTGCATTTGCAGAATAAGTTTTTTGTGCCAATTTTGACAATGTGTTTGATTAGAAGTTGTTGATTGAGTTTTGTGATGATCAGACATGTTTGATCTCCTCATTGTTTATTTGTTTCGGTTTAAATTTAGAACTAAGATTTTCCACTCTAGCATCAATAGCAATGAAATTATATGTTTGGATATCCTTAAAGATCGAAAAAGTCCGGATTTTGAATATATCTAAGGTTTGGATCTTGGTCTTTGCCTGTGTCCAATTAATTGTTGCTATTTTTTTCTGGACTTAGATGTGTGTCTGTGTTCATTTTAAAAAGAGTCAGCATAGCTAAAAATTAGCAAAGTAATGCACGAATAAATTATTTGGACTGACCAAAATGTATAACCAATCTCAAAAGTCTAAAATACCACATACAAACTAGTTAATGAAGAGAAATTCAATCAGATTAAGGGTTTCAAACCACAAATTCAAGAAAAGAAAAAAAAGAAGAGTAAAATTGGGAATTAGAGGATCAAAACTAGATAGTAATAGGTGACTCTGCCTTGCCTCGCTTCTCACCGATAACATTAAGTAGTCAGAGCATTTAACACATAAAGAAGTTAAAAGAATCATACCTGTGTGTTTTACACAGAATGCATAAGGCATTTGAGATTTTTAACTGCCTAACTAATGCAAAATTGAAAACTAACACATAGAAATTTGAATTACATTGATAGGACACTAGTCGTTCAGAAGAAAATTAACAACAAGAGGAACAGGAAACATGACTCGAGTAGTGCTACCAAAAATCCAGAACTCTCAGTCCTTAAATGAAGAGGACAATGTTTCTTTCGTTGTTAATAAGCTGATCACCCAAGGAAGTAAAAATGGAAGGAATCATTAATAGCATAAATCTTTCACTTAATTAGGAAAAATCAGAAAAGGGTAAGTGTTAGTTCGAAGCTGAGTTAAGATGATAGCTTGAACTTGATATGAAGTTTTTATGATTTAACAAACTTATCGATCTAACAAGGAACCAAATCCTTGTTATTGGAACTGCTGACAATAAGATAAATGATAAACTCAGTGTGAGGTATATTTGTGTGCTATCATCAAAAAGGGGGAAAATGTTATATTCTAGGTGTTTTGATGATCCTCACAAATGCGGGGATCTGGTTCCTGGCAGAGTGCTCTCATACATATACAAATGGGTACAGTCATAAAAGCTGTCATGTCTGGTGGTAGGTGAAAAGTGCAGTATCCTACACCAATAAGAAGAGCGGACGAGATTGTATGTTTCGGTATCACAAATGCAGGGACCTGGTACCAGGCAGAGTTTCCTCCATCAGATACATAATTGGTTACAGTTGTAAAGCTGTCACGTCAGAGGTTGGTAAGGCGTCAGTGTACTACACCAATCAGAATGGAGGAGAGTGTTTGTCCAACGGATAATAACTCTTTATGTTTGATACTTTTAGCATGACAAACATCATATTATATTCATTCATCCAAAGAAGAAAGTCAGCCAGCAAGCCATTTCAAGAACTCATACAGAAGTTTGCAAGGGACCTGGTTCCCGCAAGCAAGGGACCTGGTACCTGCAAGACAGCGACGTGAAAAGGACAACAAGGCAGCTGTCAGAAAAGCTATCATCTCTGATGCGGTAGGTGCACAACTTTTCCAACAGCAGGCCTTCAGCCAATGGGATGACTTCAACGAATTTGTGGGAAATGATATTATCTCTTTCCAACAAACACAAATTCAAGACTTGGCAAATTAAACTTGGATTTTCTCTGAAAATTCACAAGCTTGAACATAAGGCCATCTTCAAGGAAGAACATTGCTCAACTCAACAGAAGGACCTGATAGAGTAAAGAAGAATCTTTGTTGTATTTAGAGCTTTGTGTCTATGTGCTTACATTGTAAATCTGTTCCTAATCTATAAAGAATTCAGATATTTGTTTTGGGTTTGTAAAAGTCTAAATCAGTTAAGGTTAACTGTTTTAGTGGGCAACATTGTTTTGTTGCTTAGTCAAATTCTAAGTCATCTAGAGTTAGGTGGTTTAGTGGGCGGTGTGGTATCCACTTAGGCTCTTCAAGTAATAGGTAGTTTACTTGATCGTGAGATTAATAACTTTTTCTCACATTGATTGTAACCGGATTTCACTTTCTCTTGAGAAGATTAGTGAAGACGGTTGTAAATCCTGTGCAACAGGTCGTGGTTTTACTCCCTTGAGCAAGGAGGTTTCCACGTAAACTGCTTGTGTTATGTTCTTCATATTGTTTAATCTTCTGCACTATTTTTTGTTGTGTCAAGGGACCTGGTCCATTGACTGTAGTGGACGCACATATTTCAACAAGTGGTATCAGAGCCGGTGCTCTCTATCTGGTTAACACCAAGAGAGAAGTTCCTGCGAGAAATGGCGTCACTACTTGATAAGCAAAGAAATCAGTCTCCCGCAAGACCTCCTCTGTTTGATAGTAAGCTATATAAATATTGGAAGATTCGGATGAGAGACTATCTCATGGCTGAGGACAGTGAAGTACGGGATGTCATATGTAAAGGTCCTTATGTGCCAACTATGGAGGTTAAAGATGGAGAGGTCACAAGAGTCATTCCTAAAACTAGAAAACAATATAATGACTCTGACAGACTATTAGTCCAGAAAAATCATAAAGCAAGGAAGCTATTGATGTGTGGACTTAGTATAAATGAATACGATCTGATTTCATCTTGTGAATCAGCCAAGGAAATTTGGGATCTGTTAGAAACAACTTATGAGGGCACTGAGGAAATAAGGAAATCTAAGCTAGATCTCTTTTCTACTCAGTTTGATGATTTCACCATGAATGATGATAAACTCATTCATGAAGTGCGCACCAGATTCTCCAACATCACAGATGAGGTTATGTTCCTTGAAGAACCTGTTCCTATTGTCAAGAATGCAGAAGGTAAAGACAAAGAAGGGGACCAGGTCTGTCCCAAGATAAGCAGAAGAGAAGTCTTCTTCAGGGCAGTAAAAAGAGAAATGGCTGCATGGGAAAAATCCTCAAGTGATTCAGATGATTCTGAAAACACAGATAATGGTTTTATGGCAAAGTCAGATGAGGAAGATTCTGATGAAAAGGTAACTCTATCTTATTTCAAGCAAAACTTGAATACCTTTTCTACTAGTAGGTTGAGAAAGTTGTGTATTATTACTTGATTTGATAAGTGAGATGAAAGATGAGAAGGATCTCGTAAACAACAACCTAGACATCTTTCAGGATGGAAAAATTGCTTTAGTTGCCCAAGTATCTGATATTGAAAGTCAAATGGTTGTTTTAGAAACAGAAAATCTAGAACTAAAGGAAAAGATAAAAGGGGCGACTACTACAATTTTTAAAGGAAAGAGTGAGGCTAGCAGATTGCAGCTGGACCTTGAAAATAAGTTGCATACTGCTGAAATGAAGATTAAATTGGCTTTCGAGAGAAATCATGCATTGGAGAGGGACCTGGTCCGTGTAAAAGAGGAACTTGAAAATTCCCTCAAATGGACTAATTCCTCTAAGATCCTTACAAATATACTCGGTCAAGGAAACAACATAAAAGGAGATCTGAGCTGCAAAAGAGACTGTCCTGCGTTTAAAGATTGTGGAGAAAGTTCATCAAACTATTCCAAACCACGGAATAGACTGAAGAAAGGGACCTGGTCGTGTGTATGTCCAACAGAAGAACTTGCAGAAGAAGGGACCTGGTCTTGCTTCTGTTCCTAAGTTGAAAAATATCGATCTGCCTCACTGGACAAAGAATTCTCTTATCACTCCTTTATCCGCTTACTGGGAACTTCAACTGAAGTGGGTTCCCAAGGCTAACACGTGATATGACATTCTTGTGAGAGGAAGTGGCAACAACCAGTGTCGATTCATGAATGGTGGATGCTCAAAGCACTGAACTTCCTCTCTCTCAAGACACTTCAAGGTGGATGTGTCTCTTTTGGCGAATGGCAAGAAACGCTACATTATTAGTGTAGATTTGTGATGAATGAAATTAAGCTAAGCTCTTATCAGATAACTGTTTTGTCACAAACTTGTTCTCTTAGTCGATGATTTTGATAGAAAAGAGATGCAAGAACATGTATATTGCTGATATCTTTACTGCTCATTGTGATAGTCTCACTTAACTTAATGCTCAAGGTATGAATGCTGAGCTATGATTAAGGAGACGTGCTCATGAGTGTTGCTTTGCTGCACAAACCTGTGTCAGGGGACCTGGTCTAGTCTGCATAAAATGATATTTGTAAATGACAAAGGTTGTGACAATGATGTTAAGGAGAAGCAGATCAGACCATCCTTTAGAAGATTTTAGAAGTTGCAAGGAAAGAAGTTTCTGAGATATAAGAGTTGCTTCAGAATCAGAGAGATGGTTTAAATAGTGAGCTTGCTGAAGAACATCCTCTTCATGAATCCAATAATCTCAAAGAAGATGATGCAGATGATGAACCTGATGAGGAACCTGGTCCTCTAGACAGTGCTGAACGAAGATGATGCATTTCAAACTGATAATGTGAATTTTGAAGGTGAGAATGAAGAAGCTAATCAAGCTTAGTTTGAAAGAAGCAAACTCTGATAGTCGGTTCCCCAACAAGCTGATCGGTTGTCCAAGTTGCTCCTCAACAATGTATTCAAGAGAGGTAAAAATGTCAAAAACTCTTCTCTTTGAATTCAATATGCAAGGAACTGCTGATTATTCAGGTACATATTGATGATGTCATCTTTGAGGTAATCTTTGAGGTGTTGTGTGAAGAGAAGCTTTGTTAAAGGCAAGATTCAATTGCTCTTTCATCAACTGAGGCAATAAATGTAGCAAGTGCAGCTTGATGGGTTCAACTCTTGTGGATTAGGAAACATCTTGAAGCTCATAAAAATCTGGCTGAATTAATCAAGATGGTGATGGAAATGCTAAAACCTTCTTGAATGGATCCTACCTGAAGCAATCAACTCTTTTAATGACTATGAAAAGAGAGCAGGTATCCTTGCTTTTCGGTTATGTATGTTTTAGCAAATTCAGTTTCATACCTTTTGTAGGTATACACACATGGAAAAGGGGATGAAGAAAAAGGTAGGTGAGGATAGATCTAGGCAATGACATTCAAACTACAGAGAGGGACCTGGTCCTTTCTCGAAGGTTAGCAATCTTAACATTGCAGTTTGAATTATGCATGAGAACCATTGAAATTGACACATGTCTGTCCTTCAGGAATCTGACTGTTGTCGCATCTTTTGAGTGCCAAAATGATAGCTTATTTTCTCTTTCTTTATATTCCATATTTCTTTCTATTTCCCCAGAAAGATTGAGTTGCCTTCCAAATATCAAGGTGCTTTAAAATTTCTTTTCTCTTCTTTTCAAACACACTTCAAATTGTTAACCCCTTGATTCTTTCTGGAGAATTCTTTGATGAAAATCTTTTAAGTGTGAAGAGGGACCTGGTCCTCCATGAATAATGAAGAAGTGGAAAAGATGATGCTAAAAAAAAGTTGATATTCTGAGAACTCAAAGTTTTCTGAAGAGGAAGGTATAAAAAAAAGGGAGAAGAAAAAAAATCTTCTTGGTTCCTCAATTGTTGATCTATTCATCTCGGAGGCCTTGAGTTGTTTGTGTTACCAATCTTTCTGTTATTAAAAACTCAGGCTGGTGTTGGAAGCTATGACATTTGCTCGTGTTAACTGGAATACTGAAATGGGTTGTTTAAAAGTCTAGCTTCTGAAACAACACTATCAGAGGGACCAGGTGCCAAAAAAAAAATTGGCAGCCCTAAAGGTTAAACATACAGGTTGGGCTGCACATCATGTTGTACGCTAAGAGAAAATTCTTGAAATCTTATGCTAGGGATATGCTCTACTAATTCTATTCTTTCAATCCCTTGCCTTTGAATCATCCCTTCTCTTCCTACCTCTCTATGTCAGTCCTCGTTTATCTCTTGGGCATTGTTCTGGTTTTCATCTGTAATCATACAAGCAATGTTTTGATGACTGATCTTTTGTTTATGAATGTTAAATGTCTTGTTTTTACTAACTTGTCTCATTACTTTATGCCTTTTTACTCATGCTCTGTGTTGCCCAAGTGGCCATGAATTTGCAAGAACTATATTTCTGTCAACTTGGTTTACTGCTTTAACCCTTTTTTATGATGTCAAAAAGGGGAAAGTTGTTAAGGTAAGGTATGAGATCAATAGTGTTATAAATGCTTGAAGAAGACATGGTCACATCGATAGGATTAATCAATGGTAGCTACTTGAAAAGATATGGTCATGCTGATAGGGGGAATAAATGCTTGCTACCTGACGAGGACCTGGTCCTGTCGATAAAGGGAAGAATATGTTTGTCATCTTCAAAAAGGGGGAATATGATATGTTGATGTTTTGATGATTTGACAAACTTGAGGAATGATCAAACTCCAGTTACCCCAAGAATTCTTTTTGATAGGGGGAACTGATGAATAAGTATGTCATCATCAAAAAGGAGGAAAATGCTATGTTGATATTTTGATGAGTTGACAAACATTGAGATGATGAACTCAAGTTACCCTAAGAATTCTTTTTGATAGGGGGAACTGGTGAATAAGTATTTTATCATCAAAAAGGGGGAAATGTTAGTTTAAAGCTGAGTTAAGATGATAGCTTGAACTTGATATGAAGTTTTGATGATTTAACAAACTTATCGATCTAACAAGGAACCAAATCCTTGTTATTGGAACTGCTGACAATAAGATGAATGATAAACTCAGTGTGAGGTATATTTGTGTGCTATCATCAAAAAGGGGGAAAATGTTATATTCTAGGTGTTTTGATGATCCTCACAAATGCGGGGACCTGGTTCCTGGCAGAGTGCTCTCATCCATATACAAATGGGTACAGTCATAAAAGCTGTCATGTCAGGTTGTAGGTGAAAAGTGTCGTATGCTACACCAATAAGAAGAGCGGAAGAGATTGTATGTTTCAGTATCTCACAAATGCAGGGACCTGGTACCAGGCAGAGTTTCCTCCATCAGATACATAATTGGTTACAGTTGTAAAGCTGTCACGTCAGAGGTTGGTAAGGCGTCAGTGTACTACACCAATCAGAATGGAGGAGGGTGTTTGTCCAACGGATAATAACTCTTTATGTTTGATACTTTTAGCATGACAAACACCATATTATATTCATTCATCCAAAGAAGAAAGTCAACCGGTAAGCCTTTTCAAGAACTCATACAGAAGTTTGCAAGGGACCTGGTTCCCGCAAGCAAGGGACCTGGTACCTGCAAAACAGTAACGTGAAAAGGACGACAAGACAGCTGTCAGAAAAGCTGTCATCTCTGATGCGGTAAGTGCACAGCTTTTCCAACAGCAGGCCTTCAGCCAATGGGATGACTTCAACGAATTTGTGGGAAATGATATTATCTCTTTCCAACAAACACAAATTCAAGACTTGGCAAATTAAACTTGGATTTTCTCTGAAAATTCACAAGCTTGAACATAAGGCCATCTTCAAGGAAGAACATTGCTCAACTCAACAGAAGGACCTGATAGAGTAAAGAAGAATCTTTGTTGTATTTAGAGCTTTGTGTCTATGTGCTTACATTGTAAATCTGTTCCTAATCTATAAAGGATTCAGATATTTGTTTTGGGTTTGTAAAAGTCTAAATCAGTTAAGGTTAACTGTTTTAGTGGGCAACATTGTTTTGTTGCTTAGTCAAATTCTAAGTCATCTAGAGTTAGGTGGTTTAGTGGGCGGTGTGGTATCCGCTTAGGCTCTTCAAGTAATAGGTAGATTACTTGATCGTGAGATTAATAACTTTTTCTCACATTGATTGTAACCGGGTTTCACTTTTGCTTGAGAAGATTAGTGAAGACGGTTGTAAATCCTGTGCAACAGGTCATGGTTTTACTCCCTTGAGCAAGGAGGTTTCCACGTAAACTGCTTGTGTTGTGTTCTTCATATTGTTTAATCTTCTGCACTATTTTTTGCTGTGTCAAGGGACCTGGTCCATTGACTGGTAGTGAACGCACATATTTCAACAGTAAGACAAGGAAAAGTTTTGTTTCAAATAAAAAATTGAATTACTAAAACCTAGCAAATCTAGAATTATCATAAAGAATCAAGTAATAAAGGGTTGGCTAAACATACACAACATACAACTCTACATATATACTATCTAAAGAAAGTAATGAAGAGAAATCAATAACTATATAACATGGATTATGAAATTGATTAATGATAGATTAAAGTAGTTAGAAACACATAGATCATATGAGCTCAACTAAATAAAAAATTAAAGTATAATCATATTGTATGTTGTAGACAATAAAATTCGCGTCGAGAAAACAATAATCAAGAACGGAAAATTATAGTTCCTCTGAATTTGCATTTTCAAATATAAATTTCAAGGGCTTTAAAGTTTGTTCTTGAATCTATGATGAACTTGAACTTGAAATTTATCTTGATCTTGAATTTTGTTTGAATTCAAGGGCTTTGAGTTTGTTCGTGAATTCGGTGGTCTTGATCTTGATCGTACTTGAACTTGAATGCTTGAATTCTTAAACTTGTAGCTTTGTAGAGAATTAAATGGCGTTTGTACCACATCGTTTCTCTAGTTTCTCGTTTAGAATTTTCTGTTCCTTTTCTGAATTATGAGGACCTCTATTTATAGTTTTAGAATAGAGGAGTTGCAATTGGAATAGAATTCCATTCAGCCAATCAGATTGAAGTGACATGGCATTTGTGCTTTATGGAGCGGGCTTGTCATCTTTGACACATGTCATGATTCTATTGGTTTTCTTATTTGACTTGACATGCCACATCATCTGCACACGTGGTGCCAAGATGGGCTCTAGAATGAGATGAGATTAGGTTTAACAAATTGGGTTCATCCAATGTAGCCCAAATCAATTAATTTAGACTTTAATTAAATCCATATTTATTGGACTTAAATATTTAACTCAATTATATCAATCCCAATATTTATTTGGATTAATATATTTATGAATTCAATTTAATCCGAATCATTTTATAAATTTATATTTAATAAATTTTAAATGATTACAAATGCCCCCTGCTTCAAGTCTTGTCGAGATATATTATCTTTTAGAGACTAGGCTTGAAGTATTAACCGGTTACTAAATTCACTTTAGTTAAAAATTAATTATAATTGAATTAACAATTGTAATCCTACTCAATTTCATCCTCATATATATATATATATATATATATATATATATTAGTAAAAAAAAGAATTGTAACTGAACTAGGAATTGTAATCCTATTCAATTTAGTATTCCTATATATAGTTTATTGCCCAAACCAAAAAGAAATTATAATTCAAATAGGAATTGTAATCCTACTCAATTTCATATTCATATATATGTTTTATTGCCCAAAAAAAAATTGTAATTGAACTAAGAGAATGATTCTATCCCACCACATGACATCTATAAATAGATACATTGTCTCCATAATTTTGTCTTCAATTAGGATTGTGAACCTACGACGAAAAGGGCATACTCAAGGTAATTTCCGTTCTTTTTTATTTATTTTCTTCACTTTATTACAGCTTGACATGTCTGTCGTAGAAAATTCATATCTCATTGTAGAAAAATCAAAATCATGAACCATTTGATTTTTCAGAAACTAGATATTTCGATCTCTAACATACCCCAAATTCAAAATTAAATACCTTCATAATCTTTCTAGAGGATTTTTTGAAGTTAACTCTAGATTCTGTCATGCTAAAAATTCGTCACTTTTATACAGCCTGACATGTTCGTCGTAGAAAATTCATATCTCATTGCAGAAAATTCAAAAAAATGAACCGTTTGATTTTTCAGAAACTAGACTTTTTAATCTCTAACATATCCAAAATTCAAAGTTTAATACCTTCAGAATCTTTCTAGATGATTTTTTGAAGTTAGCTCTAGGTTCTGTCATGCTAAAAATTCGTCACTTTTTTACAGCCTGATATGTTCGTCGTAGAAAATTGATATCTTATTGTCGAAAACTCAAAATTATGAACTGTTTGTTTTTTCAGAAACTAGGCTTTTAGATCTCTTACATATCCAAAATTCAAAATTTAATATCTTCAGAATCTTTCTAGATGATTTTTTGAAGTTAGCTCTAGATTCTGCCATGCAAAAAAATTTCAGATTTGTGTGACTTACTAAAAATCTCGTGTCTTGACGTAGGAACAGCGAAATCACAATCCACTTGGTGATTCCTAATCTAGACATAAAGGTCTACAACACATCCAAGATTCAAGATTTAATATCTTTCGAGTCTCAAACATCTTGACGGGTATTTTTTTGTGTGTGTGTGTAGATCAGCAAAAGAAATTTTATATTTTATGGAGGCTACATAATGAAAGGATTTATCACATAAAAATTTGCTTAATGTCCATGCCTTAACAAAATAAATAAATAATGCTCTCAAGGTGTTCTATGGCCCCGAATGCTTAACCAACTTGATGCTTTACTAGAATACCGTGTAATGCTCCCGCCTTGAAAATAACCTCAAGGTTTTACAAGGTCCCGAATGTTTAATCAACTTGAAGCTTTTACTAGAATACAGTGTAACGCTCCCCTCTTAAAAATAAACTCGAGGTGTTACAAGGTTCCGAATGTTTAACTATGAAGCTTTACTAGAATACCGCGTAATGCTCCCACCTTGAAAATAACCTCAAGGTTTTACAAGGTCCCGAATGCTTAGCCAACTTGAAGCTTTACTAGAATACCGTGTAATGCTCCCGCCTTGAAGATAACCTCAAGGTGTTACAAGGTCCCGAATGCTTAACCATGAAGTTTTACTAAAATATCGTGTAACGCTCCCGCTTTGAAAATAAATTCAAGGTGTTACAAGGTCCCAAATTCTTGACCAACTTGAAGCTTTAATAGGATACCATGTAACGCTCCCGCCTTGAAGATAACCTCAAGGTGTTACAAGGTCCTGAATGTTTGACCATGAAGCTTTACTAGAATACCGTGTAACACTCCCGCCTTGAAAATAAACTCAAGGTGTTACAAGGTCCCGAATGCTTGAGCAACTTGAAGCTTTAATAGGATACCATGTAACGCTCCCGCCTTGAAGATAACCTCAAGGTGTTACAAGGTCCTGAATGTTTGACAATGAAGCTTTACTAGAATACCGTGTAACACTCCCGCCTTGAAAATAAACTCAAGGTGTTACAAGGTCCCGAATGCTTGAACAACTTGAAGCTTTAATAGGATACCATGTAACGCTCCCCCCTTGAAAATAATCTCAAGGTGTTACAAGGTTCCGAATGTTTAACCAACTTGAAGCTTTAATAGGATGCCGTGTAACGCTCCCCCCTTGAAGATAAACTCAAGGTGTTACAAGGTTTCGAATGTTAAACCAACTTAAAGCTTTAATAGGATGCCGTGTAACGCTCTCGCCTTGAAGATAAACTCAAGGTGTTACAAGGTCCTGAATGCTTAACCAACTTGAGACATGATAAACCCGTGAAAAGACCAGTTTAAGGTGCAAAGGGACAAATATTGTCCACCTTAAGGCATGAAAATTTAAAGATAAATCTGTCAGAATCTAGCTTAAGGTGCAAAGGGACAAGTTTGTCCACCTTAAGGCATAGAAATTTAAAGATTCGTTGAAGGATAAATTCGCAACAAAGCTAGATTAAGGTGCAAAGGGACAAATATCGTCCACTTTAAGGCATGAAAAATTTAAAGATCCTTTTAAATATACACCAGTGAAAAGGTCAACTTAAGGTGCAAAGGGACAAATATTGTCTACCTTAAGACATGAAAATTTAAAAAGATTCTTTTAAGTATACATCCGTGAAAAGTCCTAGCTTAAGGTGCAAAGGGACAAGTTTGTCCACCTTAAAACATAGAAATTCAAAGATCTATTGAGGGATAATCCACAACAAAGCTAGCTTAAGGTGCAAAGGGATAAACCTCGCGCACCTTTAGGCATGGAATTCAATTACATACGGATTTGGAGTATTCTAATTACATACTTGAAGTCTTACCTTCATACTTAGAGTATTTGAATACTTCAACTTGTATACTCAGAGAATTTGGATACTTCAAATAATAAACTCGAAGAATATAAAGACTTCAATTTGCATACTTGATATAATTTAGAGACTTCCACCGTACTAATAAGAGATTCATATTTTATAAGGGT
The DNA here is from genome assembly GCF_036512215.1 of Solanum lycopersicum. Taxonomy (NCBI): domain Eukaryota; kingdom Viridiplantae; phylum Streptophyta; class Magnoliopsida; order Solanales; family Solanaceae; genus Solanum; species Solanum lycopersicum. The sequence goes on from NC_090809.1 coordinate 6,179,251, forward strand.
TTGCCCCTTCCATAGACCCATCAATACTTCGTACAAGTCTAAAGTTTGATGAGACAAAAGATAAAATACATATCGCTTTGACTTTTCTTTGAATTTAAGTGGGAACATTTTTATTTTTGACACTCATGCAACTGAACTTAGAATATGGTTCTAAGCACCTACGTACCTCAATAAAGAGGATCAAGTCACAACGTAATTCTGGGGATTTGAGTGATTATTCTTTCTTTTTTTGTGGTTGTGCCGTACACAGTTTATACTCTTGCGGGCCAGGAGTGACATGCAGTTTAGGCTCGTACCTTAAGGAGCATCATCTTCCTTCAAGGATAGTCTCTCTTTAGAAATTTGGCATTAGTAGGACCGATCCTTAAGCCATCAGTATCAACAAGCTTGTAAGAACCATTTGAATATGCTTCTTGTACGACATATGGTCCATCCCACTTTGAGGTAAATTTTCCCCCAGACTTGTGCGAAGTAATGATGGGTCTTCTTACCACGAGAACTTGATCTCCAAGTTGAAAGCACCTCAAGCGAACCTTCTTATTAAAAGCACGAGATAGGCGAGCTTGATAACGTTCAAGGTTTTGTTGAGCTTCTAACCTCTTTTCATCAAGTGTTTCTAACTCAGCAAGACGCAATCGAGCATTTTCTTCCTCAGTGAGTCATTCTTGAATAGCAAGTCTTAGGGAGGGTATTTGACGCTCGATGGCAGGACTGCTTCAACTCCAAAAGCAAGTGAATATGGTGTTGCTTGAGTTGGTGTGCGATATGTTGTCCTATATGCCCACAAAGCTTCTTCCATTCTTACATGCCAATCCCGTTTGGATTTGGAGACAACTTTCTTGAGTAGGTTGCATAGAGTCTTATTGAATGCTTCAGCAAGACCATTAACAGCAGCAGGGTACATAGAAGATTTACGCTGCTTAAAGTCAAAAAGATCACAAATCTTGTTCATTAACTTGTTATCAAATTGTTTGCCATTGTCTATTATTGTATAGCGAGGGATGCCAAAGCGATAGATAATATTTACTCGGATAAAAAATTTGCAACATTCGCTTTCTTCACCTCTTTAAGAGCGACAGCTTCAGCCCATTTTGAAAAGTAATCAGTTGCAGCCAAAATGTACAAGTGTCCACCAGAATACTTTGGTAATGGTCCTACAATATCCAGTCCCCAAGCGTCAAATGTCCGAGATGCAATGGTTGGGTGCAATACTTCGGGTGGCTGATGAATGAAATTTGCATGAAATTGACAAGCATCGCATTTCCTGGCATAATATAAGAAATCTTTCACCATGGTTGGCCAGTAATACCCCATCCTCTTTATGTGAAAATGAAGTTTTGGTCCAGATTGATGTGATACACATACTCCTGAGTGTGCTTCTTGCAGAGCTTGAATCACTTCTTCCTCTCCATAACATCGTAATAACATACCCTCAAATGATCTTATATATAATGTATCCTTGTAGTAAAGGAAACGAGGTGCACGACGACGTAAGTCAGTTCTTCTTCTTCGATTTTCTGGAAGTATCCCGTAACATAGGTAGTCAATGATGGGTTGTGTCCAAACTTCCTTCGCAGCTTCAACCATGGCGACGATATGATTAAGCTTATTTTCAATATATTCTTCCTTATTTGACGGTGGTACTATCCATTTCTGACAGACATTTACTTGTGTTTGATCAGGAAGGGTTAACGTTGAAGCTAGAGTAGCCAATGCATCAGCTTTCTTATTCTCTGTTCGATGCACATGTTGAAGGGTTAGATCCTCAAGCCATCTTATCAACTTTTGAGCATAATCATGATAAGGTCGCAATTCAGGTTTTTTTATCTCATAACTTCCTAAGAGTTGATTAATCACCAAATGAGAGTCACCAAAGACCTGTAAATGTAATTATTTCATGTCAACGGCCATTTCAAGTCCAAGTATTAGTGCTTCATATTCAGCGACATTGTTGGAGCAACATTGTTTTAGAGTAATTATATACTTATTGAAAATAAGACTAATTGCAGTACTAATTAAAACTTTGATTAGTTTAAGAAAAATAATAATAAGATAAGTATTAGTGTTGACACCCAGTATTGGCCCTCCATAATTTAGTTAATTTTCAAGCTTCTTTAATTTCAAACAATTTAAAATAATTATTTAAGAATCTTTCAAAACCATTTTCGAGACAATTTGATCATTTTTCTATAAAATATATATATCTTCAATAAAGACAATTTTACTGAAAATAGAGTAATAACTACTCTCTTTATTTTGGAATAATAATTAATTTTTTATTAAAGAATTATTTTATATTGTTAAAGTTAAGAAGCTTGATAGTTAATTAAATACTAATTTATTTCTCTTGCAATTTATTTAAGAGAGGGTAAAAGGACAAAGTTATTAGTTTAATTTGATATTGTTTCATATTGGTTCTAATCATTTTTCCTCATTTTATTTGCATGAACTCAAATTTCCTCTTTTCTACATCAAATTTGTACAGCAAGAGCGTGCTTGGCACGAGACCAAAGACACATGGAGCTTCCAAAGGCAGCCATGGTGTGGTAGGTTCTGTCAAATTTCTTTGTTTCTTTTAAATTTCGTTTCAAATTCGTACTATTCCAACTCACTGGAGTCTGAGCCTCTAAGAAATTTTCGAAAAAATGGTTCCTCCCACATTGAAAATATTCTCAAAATTTGAAGATTTTTGGGTGCTATAAAAAGCCCCTCTCTTCACTATTTAAAGGGCGGATTTTGCAACGAGAGAGTACCCAAAAAAGCTTTGGGAAATCTTGGTTCAAAAGTTTAATATTAGGCGTTGTTCGAGTTGAAAGTAATGGTGGTGTCGTCTTCCCTACTCGTCTTTTTGGTTTGCTTCCCACAACCAAGTAACTCTTTCTTTTCCTTTCCTGTTAGTTGAATTTTACTCTATGTGTTAAAGCTGATTTAAGTCTGGTTGTGTGTCTTAATCTCTATATATCGATGAAAATTTTTTTGTGATGAACGTTTGAATTTTCCTTATGTTGTTTGAGTTTGTTATCATATAACTGCTTAAAAAAATTATTATTCTATAGATTAGGATGAATCATAAGAATTTTCTTGTTTTTAGACTAGGATGAATCATGTGATTAGAGAAGGCTATGGTATTTCTGATATGATTTAAAGTTCTTTTGAGATTTATTTTTTCTTTTTTTTTTTGTGTAATATGAACCTGTTTAGGATTAATAGCAAAATTTACTTGGTTGGTTTTGTTTTGCATTACATTCTCAGATTAGATGGAAAACAACCTAAAAAGACATTAGTCTTGCTAGTTGTACAACCTTGTTTTGTGTTCAAAATTAGTTATCTTTGGGATTGCTCGTTATCATTTTCCAAAACGATAGGCTTCGACAAACAAAAGCTTATATCATGGCTTTTACGCGTCCTAAAGTCTATTGATTCACTATCTTTAGACCCCTGCTTGAATTTGAGTACAAAATTTCTTGAAAGTTACCATTAATTGCAATATGGCGGTATCATCTTATTTTCTGCTATCTGTTTGTCCCGGATAAGTTTTAAGGTATTAAATGTCTGTTTGTTTACGTGAGCTTAATTTTATTCGAGGTTGAATTTTGAATATTCATTATGGGTTTAACTTTGAGACATAGAGCTTAGTTTAGTATGAGTTATTTATTTTCAAGTTTAGCAATATCGATTGCTTATTATATTCACTGCTCAGGGCCAGGTAATTCCCCTTCTATGTTGTTGCAATCCGATAGCTAAGTTTGTATGTGTAAATTCGGCATTCTAGGTTGATTAGTAGTTAGTAGTTATTGTCTTCATAATAAAAAGAATAGTGTGAGATAGTTATGGCTTCCTCTCTGTTAATTTAATTTCAGCATTTGCTATTGTCGTAGGATAAGTTTAATCAATGTTGAATGGAGTTAGAGTTGTGATTTTCCTGTTCAAGCATTTTAGTTGTCAAAGCTGATATGCGTGATTGTTTCGTTTCTTTGATTTGAAAATCTTTTGAAGTGTTGTTATTCGTGATGGAATTGTTGTATCTTCTTGTGCCATGGTTACCTTTATCTAGTCTTAATGATGATTGAAAAAGGTTTATTGTCGGTTTAGTTTAGTTACCTCTCCGTTTTATACATTCAAGTTTACTCGTCTTGATTTCCTAACCCGAGTATGGTGTCCATGTTATTTTCTTTCCAGCAGTTGTTTTGCTCCAATTTATCAGCATGTTCTTTCCTTCCCTTTCTGTTATTATCCTTTAGTTGGTATTAATGGTTGTTTTATGCACCGCCTTGTCTGGTTGTATTTCAATGTTGGTGGGTTTTTTTATTTAGTTCTTGTAAATACATATAAGTTTTCATCATTTACATTCTGTGAGAATTTATAAAGATTAGGCTTACTGAAATCATCTTAGTTGAATTTATTTGTAAAAGAATCATGATGGATTAGTTAGATAAAGTACAATTTCGCTTAAGTTATCTATTTAAGTCTAGCTAATTTACACTCTCCTTATAATCGATTTTTTGATAATTTAGAGAATGTTTCTCTTACTTAGTCGAGTCGATAAATCTATACATGTGCTTCTAGTTATTGTCATTCTTATTTGATTTTGGAACCCTTGTTATGTAGTTGTTTTTTTGCCTTAAGATTATTGTCTTATGTATTGATCATGGTTCGGCGCATTTATTATCTTTGAATTAGTTTGATTACTTTGCTCTAGGTAGATACAAGGTTAATTTATTTTCCCCGTTTGTTTGTACTCTCTAAGCAAAGAATGATGTCTTTTATTACAATTCTCATAAGCATTGTACTCTCTAAGCACGGAATGATTTCTTTTATTACAATTCTCATAAGCATCTTAAGTTATAGTTTAATTTGATCTGTTTCGTATTGGTTCTAATCCTTTTCCTCATTTTCTTTGCATGAACTCACTCGTTTGAGTCCATTCAGACTTTCCGTTCCCTTGCGTTCTTTTCTTTTCGAGTCAAATCTCTACCAAGTTACGTACGGAAAGCTGATATATTGGGTTAAAACCTTATAAATCAGCAGTAGCAGCACTCCCAAAGGGATTAAAATTGAGAATTTTGGATTATAAAAAATTCAATTTATACAATAACAGGTTGCAGCAATCCCAAAGGACTAAAACAAAGGGATTTTGGACTTTAAGGAGTCGTTTGGTACAATAAGGATTAATACAGGGAATAGTAATGCAGGGATTAACAATGCAGGGATTAGCAATGCAGGGATTAGCAATGCAGAGATTATTTTTTATCCAATGTTTGGTTTATTGCTTATTCAAATCTTGTGTTTGGCTTAAAACTCCTAAAAAATAACTTTTTTCCAATTTTACCCTTGAATTATTAAGTTATCTATTTCATGTAATTACCATATCTATTACGTTTACAACTTGAATATGAAGTGCTTAACAAACTTAATTCACTTGAGGAAACCTCAAGTCATAAATGAGAAGGCGTTATTTTAATTATCACGACAAATGCGTACCTCCCTCTTCTCTTAAGAAGACAAGAAAATATAAAATAAAACTAAAGTTCAAGTAAGGTGGACAACAACAGAAGTTGCTAATGCTAAAAGAAATATAGTTTGATCACAACTTCATATAAAGTTAGCAAAATTAAGCAACCAGAGAAAGCCACCTGAAGCTTTCCTGCTACATTGTCTCTAACTCAAATATTGAACACTGTAAAACTTCATTTGTCATAAAGCAAATCAGCCTTTAAAATCTGATGGATAACAAATATGCAACGTCCCAATTCTTCTCCTAGTTCTTAAGTTGCATGGAATTAACATCTTGCAAGTGCCAATAATAACTAACTTTAAGCAAATTTGGCCAAGTTTGTAATGAAATTCAAGCTTATGCCTAAAATAGACCAGAAGCATCATACAATAGTAAGGAAGGCTACTGATATGACTTGAATACGAACGCATCGTATCACTTTGATGAAAGCAAAACAAATGGCCGTTAGTAAGAAGTTGCAAGCCTGTATAAAACTTCAAACATTTTCTTTGCTATTCTATCATAGACAATGCTGCAAAAATAAAAACGAACCCCTTTTTGCAGGTTTGAGGTTTCTTTTAGAAGTTTCAAGATGAATCCAAAGTCTATTTTGGCTGCACGTCAAAGTGTCAGTTTTGTCCTAAGGGACGAGCTTGAGCAGGAGTTCTTGTCTTCAGTGCAGAATCCCCTTGTTCGCTTAACCCAAACGCAGAAAGCAGAAAAAGTACTATCAGTATTGCTCTACTTCGAATCACTCTCATCTGTTGTTGTGAATTTCAATTCCTTCTTCTTAAGCCAAAAAAAATGCCCTTTTGTCCTTTATACTATTATTATTACCTTCTCTATTGCTTTCATCGAAAGACTCTTCCTTTATCTTTGCTCTTAAGATATCTGAAAATCACTTTTTTGACTTGAGAAAGTGATCGACACGAACATCGTTGCTTCGTGACACGTAGCCAACGCGTGTTAATTAGGGGTGTGCATTCGGTTATATACTAGAGCGAAATGAAAATTAAATAACCACTCAGAATAAGTGCAGTGAGCAAATGCAGAAGGCCAAACAACTCATGCTCACTTATATCAGCTTGACTTTGAAGTGAATAACAACAACGGAAAAGAACGAACAAAGTACAACACAAAAGAAGGAATATATATATCCAACATCCATTCACAACACATTTTACATTTCAGTATATACTGAGAAAAGTAGAAAAAGAGAAGCAAGAATCAAGTACATCAATTGACAAAAGCAAGTCAAATAAACACATTTACATACATCATTTTGAGTTTATTACAAGTTACACCACATTCAAGTGTTTCCATAGATTCTAGTTACACAAAAGCTACTGTCCTCGTGTCCGTCTTACGCCAATCATTTCCAATATAGGACATAATTCGAGGTATCAAAAAGTGACACTACACTCAAATATTTAAAGGTCTTTAATTAAGCAAAACTAGCAAAATGAACTTTCCACTTATCTTGAAGTCTACCATACTTCAAAGTTTATCTTGATCATCATAAACATCATAGTTTGACGCTCAAGTTCACCCATGCGTATAAATAATTCCATATTTTTGACGTCATCACAAAGAATCATTGTTGCTTTGATGCATTGCTCTGTGGAGTACAACTCAAACATATGGGATTCAATGATGGAATAAATTTGATCACGAAGATCAGATTGGTCACGATTTCCAATCTTGTCAATCAAGGCACCCATTCGTTTGTCTTGGCTGTCAGTAAAGTTTTTTAAAACCTCAACCATACCCTTAAGAAATATCTCAGAATCATTCTCCGAAATCTTTTTTCTTTTCTTGCATTTCTCCTTTTCATTGACATTAGACGACCTTTTGGTATACTCACCTTGTTTATTTGGTTTGTTGAGATCCAGCTTCTTCAGGTTCAAATGCTTCAGCACTTTCATTTTGAGATGCTTCAGGAAATGTAGTAGCTCCAGTAGAATTTCCAGCTTCTCCCTTAGTCACATTAGGTCTATGACTAGAACCAGCTTCTTCATCGCCATCAAGATCAATAGGATATCCCAAACTCATATCGTTAAACATTACTGAGGATTGACTCCTTTGAATATCCTCAACAGCATCTAATGGGCCTTCTGCAAATTCCCCTGTTGCTCTATCCTTGCCAAAGATTTTCTCCCAATCCACAAACATCGGCCATTTTTTCGTATTCATGTTTTTGGCATTTGGATCAACCTAGAAAACAATCACAAAATAAAACAAAGCAACATAGTATAACTCAGTTAATAACTCTTTCAAAACACATATATAAATACATAATTATAATCATGAACAACTAAAAATCTCTCGCTATGTTTGGGTTGACACTAATGCACGAATACTTATACTAATAATAACTTTAATAAAGTATTAATTACCTTTAGGAAGTCATCCCAAAATTTGGGATCATCAACTATTATAGGTCCATCACTGTATTGAAATCCCAATCCACTTCGGCTCTTTAGCATAGCTATACTTGCGTAACATTTCTTCCAATATCTTATTTTAGATAAGACATGTGGTTCACCTTTTAATCCGCTGTTAGGATGATGTTCACATAAATAACATTCTAATTCCTTTAGGTATCCAGGCTTGAAGGTTCCATTATCACCTCTCCAACCATTAACACATAACGCTTTTAATCCATCTATAAGAGTTCGTTCTTCTGCTGCAGTCCATGTCCTTCTAGTCGGAGGAGTTGAATTTCTTGATCTTTTTGATGTGTGGGCAGATGTTTGACTGCTCATTTGGCCTTTATATTCTTGGGAATAGATTATAAAAATGAATAGGAAGAAAATACTAATGATAATAACTATAATGCACACATAGAATAGTTGAACAAATCTATAACCTTGTCATGAAATCAAGAACTGTTTCTAGAAAACTTTATATATAAAAAAAACAAAATATAAGAGAAACTCATATATTCAGAAAGCATTAGGCTCTCCATATTAGAAGCTTAAAAGATATTGCATTCAACAGATGTTCATGCAAACATTCACAAGTGGAATTAGATCGAGAAACAGACTAGCTTCAAGTACATACATTGTCTACAATACATAGGTAAATTCCTTTCTCTATAGTCTTGCATGTAGACATTATCAATTTGTTCCTTTCTCTAATGACCATCTTCATGGTTGCTGCAAATCGAAGATAGGAAGAACAATACTAATTCTTTTCTATACATATGCATACTCATCATTTAGTTTTCATTTCCTCTATCAACTTTCAGAAATTATAATCTGCACTAGTGTTGCAGGGTTATTTTAGTTTTAGGAGTTTGGAGTTGTAAAATAAAGTCAAATTTTACTATTAGAGGAAGTGATGAAGAGTAACAATTATAACATATTAAGAAAATCACAAATTTCATAAAAACAGATTCCAAAAGTTACAAAAAGGATTTAAGATTCCTAATTAACTAGTATAAAATCTAAAACATAAAGGCTGACCTTAAAGCCCAAGCTAGCTAAATTCATCGCAAAAAAAAACCTAACATGTCATCACAGATTAGATCTTGCATTCCACATTGATTGAGTCAACTTATCCCTCCAAGTGGTCCACTCTTCAGACGATTCAACAAGATCAATATGTTCAGGTTGATTCTAAACTTGTTCTTCCATATCCATGTCTAAAGGATCCACATCCATCTCTCCACGGATGTATTTGTGAATCAAACAACAAGCACTTGTAATTCTGTTATGAACTTTAACAGAGTACCACGAAGAACTCCTAAGAAATCCCCAACGCCCTTTCAAGAGACCAAATGCCCTTTCGATAACATTACGAGCCCTAGCATGTTTCATATTAAAAAGTTCTTCTCGACATCGAGGTGGGGGTTGTCACCTTGCCAATCCCTTAACCAATATCTATATCCTCGGTAAGGTGAAAGAAAACCTTTTCCATTTGTATATCCTCCATCACATAAATAATAATTACCTATAATATAAACATAAAATTTAGTTACTTTTCTATTCTTTTCATGTACAGTTACCTTCTCAAAAAATTAAATGCATCATTCTTTTTGTGTTCTTATATGCATATGTACATGGCATACCCTCGGGAATTTTTAAACCATTGCGCCGCACTACAGCGTCTCGTAATACACGACCATCAGCAGCTGATCCTTCCCAACCAGGTAACACATAAGTAAAATTGAGATTTCTATCACAAACTCCCAATACATTAGTAGCTATATCTCCCTTCCTTGTCTTGTATCTTGGTTTGTACACAGATGGAGCTCTAATGTGAATGTAAGTACCATCTAGTGCACCTAAACAACCCTATAAAAAATATAGAGTTACCTCGTAGTAGAACGAATTCTTAGTAAATTACATTATTCAATCATAAACAAATACTAAAATTAATCTCACCTACCTTAAACAATTTCCATCGATCTTCGATCTCATTTTCAAGGATCGGTTTAGGATTGACAAGGAACAGTGGAGTTAGTTTGAGTATAGCTCTCAAGCACTCATTAAAAGCTTGACTTACGCTCCATCCAGATCTAATATAATCGACCTTGATAGATCTATTCTTCTCGTGATGAGCCAAGATGTTTAAGAACATTGCTATCTTGACATATACTTACCATCAGTCAAACCTCCGACATCCTTAGTTAATAGAACTAAATTATGAAAGGCATTTCTATCCATTCTTAACTTGTCAATACATACAATATCACTATCATTTATAATACAATTTAAGTGAGAACTTACTTTTGGTATTCGGACACTCATACGGTACCTAATATCATGCACATTTCTGTATTGCCTTGTTAGTGAATGACCATGAATAGCCATAAAAAGGCAAATAAGGACTACAAGAAACTGTTGGCACATTATCTCCTCAAGAATAACATAATCAGTACTCGAAAGACGTTGAAGATCCATAATAAAACCTAAGTTTTTCATAAAAATTAGACAAAATCAATACACACAATATGAACAGAAACCTTTAAATTTTAAGCATAAATACTAATGGTGACGATGTTTTTCAGAAACTTTCAACCCACAAAATACTAATTAATTTGCAAGGACATTTCAATTCACCTATTTACAACCATTTGGGACAAGAACAAAAGAAAAGAAGAAAAGAAAAAAGTTCAAACCTGTATAAACCTTACAAAGCTAATAGTGATGATGTTGTTCAGAAATTAACCCTACACACTATGCTTTCTCCATACCCAAAGACGAGAAAAGACCGCGAAAGAAAAAAGAAAGGTGCCAAAAAGTAGAGTAGCGTGGATTATTTACCAATTCTAAAGGATATATAGAGAAATTGAGGGGCAATTCAGTCATTTCGTTTCCTTGTCCAAGTATTAGTAAACCTTGGATTAGTAATCCCTAGGTATCCTTGGTATTAGATAAGACCACATATGATGTATTAAGTTATCCATGTATTAAGTATGTTTGAGTTGAATTGGGTAACCAAACATTGTATTAGGGGGGTTAAATTTTAATCCAAGGACTATTTTAATTAATACATCCTACCAAACGACTCCTAAAAGTTTATTTTGAATAACAGCGGTCACACAGGACGAAAAATGGGAACTTTTGTTTAGACTTTGGAGTTTAATTTGATCGCAGCAACAACAAAGAACATTTAGGCCAAGGGTCTAGATCCTTGCTATTTATTATCTTGATTTATGTCCTTAATTTATTTTAGAAATGCTAACTTTTTTTTTTGTTAATTCTTTCATAAACTTAGAGTAGAGTTGTCAATATGGGCTAGCTCACCCCATCTGGGCTAATCCATACAGGCTTTGACATTTTACGGGTCAGGTTGGGGTAGCCCATTTCTTTTTGAGATAGAATATGGTTGGCCCAGCCCATAAGTACGTAGGCTACAGGTTTTACTAGGCCAGCCCACTTGTTTAAAAAAATATATTTTTTTATAAATTATAATTTATAAATATTATCATAAATATCGACAAAACAATATTACATGATATTAATATTACTACTTATTAATCAAATTCACAAATAAAATTGTCTTTATAAAATATTTATTAAGTTAAATTACCATTTAAAAAAAATATTAAGTTTTTTTTTTCAAGTAAAAGTATAAATATCTAAATAGAAATATTAACCTAATTGTTTTGAGTTTGGACTCTCTTTAATTTTAAATTTTAATATTATATTATATTATTTTATTAAATTTTATTGGCCCACGGGCTGGTCCTACTAATGTTTTTCAAGCACCACAAATCGTCAGACTTGTTCAGGTCGGGCTAAAAAGTCTTTTTCTCTTAAATGGTCCCCAAAAATTTTAGTCCAGCCCTATTAAATTTTGGACCCAACGGGCCTAGCCCATATTGACTACTCTAACTTAGATGAATCCTTTGGAGGTTTTCTAATGGCTCTTCTATTTTGTCATTTGTTTATTTAAGTATTCAAATTTTCAAACCTCTTTTACGTTAGGCAATCTATGCTTCAAGACTAACTTGAGAATTATCCATATTCTTTCATAGTTAGTATAAAATTTTCAAATCCATATTTAAGTGACTGTGTTGATTATTTGACTCAAAAACTTAGACTCGGATAAATTGTTAAGTTAGAATTTTCTCATTTGCAAAAATAAGTAAATAAATACGATTTTTCAAGTAATCTAAGTTTTCTTTTAAAAATAGCCAAACTTTTAAATTCGTCGGTCAATCGCCTATTAGCGGATTCTCTAAGATGCCTAACACTTCCTTAGAGGATTAGGTGAACCCTTTCCCAACTCCGCTTTTATTCAAAAGATGTTTTCTTTCAAAAATTCTCTTTTAAAATGGTTTTCTTTTTTTTTCCCCCAAAAAAAAGTAGCGACTTCCAAATTAATCTTTTTTTTAAAAAAAAAAACAACAAAATTTGACAAAGTTGCGAAATCGACTTCGAAACCTTTAGTTTTCAAAATCGAGTCGTAATGATTAGGTTAAATTTATTTTTTTAGACAATTTTTTAAAATATTTATAAAACCCCAAAGTCGTATACAAAATATAGAAATATATAATTACTTCTAAAAAGCAAAACAAAACCAAGCCTCAAAACATTTTTCGATTTTTCAAAAATAATTATTTCCAGTTGTTTAAAATTTAAGAAGTTTAAAAATTAATCAAATCGTGGAGGGCCAAAATTAGGTGTACAACATAAAATTTTAAATCACATCGATAACCGTTCAGAAGCAGATTAACAACAAGAAAACTAGGAAACATGATTCGAGCAGCACTATCGAAAATCCAGAACTCCCAGTCATAAACAAAATAATTCAAAACTTAAAACAACACAACGACAAGTAGATACTATACTTGCTGATGAATTCTAATATGTTTTAATTTGAATTACAGCCTGCAATGCCTTTTAACTACTAAAAAATGTGACACTCTACTCGAATAAGAAACAGTCAAACAATTAACGGTTAATTTTTTCATATTTACAGTCTCACACTTGTTTTACTCGAAAATTTAAAAGAAAATGACTAAGTTTCAAAAAAATCGACTAAACTTATGATTTGAAGAGAAACAATTTTTCAAAATAGAATCAGAAAACTTAAGGTTTTTCAAAATACTTAAATAGATATAATCAATTGAAATAAAAGAGTTCGAGTTCAATGTACATTACGAGAAGGAGTTAGATCTACGAATGTCCGCTAACTTCGGTTGACCAGCAATATGACTAAAATGGCTTTTCAACTAACATTTTAAAAAAAAATTAATCAAGTTTGGAGGTAAAGATAGTTTAAAATTGCTACCTTTAATGGAAAGACTTGGCATAACTTCTATGAGGACAAAATAATCATATGTAATTAAATAAATAAATAAATAAATGAGAAATATTTCGAAATAAGAAAAGCTATCTTGGGAGACTTAATCAAATTCACCATAAGAAACAAATAAAGTTAGTTAATCAAATAACAAATAAATACGAGAGAGAAGGGATATCAAATTGGAAAAATTACTAAAATACACTACTTTAATTTATTTAATTTCATTAATTCCCTACTGATGTATTTAATTACAAAAATTCCTTTTTTTTATCCCAAATGATACTAATTAAATTTTATACATTAAAATATTAAAAAGACAATATTTACCTTACCAAGGTAAATCAGAATTTACCTTCCCAATGCATATTTATCTTTCCCCCAAAGAAATCACCTTCCCATATTTACCAACATTAATGTTATGTATTATATCTTCAACTACGATTTCATTCTCCTAAATATAACAAACAATATTGATCAAGTATTTCATTGTCAATTGGAAACTCTTTGAGAAACAATTACAGATAATTGCATCTTATTGTAGGAAGTAATAAAAGCACATGTGATATATAATGAAGGCATAACAAGAAAGAACTTTTCTTAGGGAAAACCTTGGCCAATAGTATTTCACTTAATTGCCCACATAATGCTTCTCTCCTCCCCTTTAGTGATTTCAACACAGTGTTGTACTAATTAAATCTGTCAAAAACATATCATCTCCACAATTAGAATCTTGCAACCCCCACCCATTACGAGGAACTTAACATTAAGCTAAATTTTGTGAATGACCTGTAATTGACGCAAAGAGTACAAAAGAAAGGTAGATTTGAATTCACACAAATACCACAACAGCTCGTTTGTTAACGATGCCCTTTGATAAGTATTTGTCGCCGGAGCTCCAGTGAGATGATATATTGTAACTAAAATTTAAGTATCAAATTTAAATTGTGAATTTGAGTATCTTTTTATTTTGTTGGACATGAAATTTAATGTATCAAAGAAACATATTTAAATTTAATTTTTTTCGTTTATATATAGATTCAAATAGTATTTTGTAAGTATCACGTGATAGAATGATTCTTTATTTTCTTTTTACTTATATTTCGTATATATTAAGCTATCAAATAATAGTATATGTGTATAAAAATTTAAGTATCTAATTTAAATTGTGAATTTGAGTATATTTTCATGTGTTGGATATGAAATTTAATGTATCAAAGAAATATATTTTAAATTTAATATTTCGTTTATATATATAGTTTCAATTAATATTTTATAAGTATCACGTTAACATGTTTTATTTATATTTTAGTATAAGATGAATTGTATTAAGTATCTTTTTAATCTTATCATGATTTTTGAATGAATTTGTTAGTATGTTCAATCAATTTTATTAAGTATCATTTTTTGGTGCTCATGATAGAAGGATTCTTTGTTTTATTTTTACTTATATTTCGTATATATTAAGGTATCCAATAATAGTATATGTGTATCATACTGTCATACATCTGTTATTTAAGTATCATATTTATATGAATTATTGATAAGTATATAAAAATTTAAGTATCTAATTTAAATTGTGAATTTGAGTATCTTTATGTGTTGGACACGAAATTTAATTTATCAAATAAATATAATTAAATTTAATATTTTAAATATTAGTATTTTATAAGTATCAAAATTAACATAAATAAAGGGAAGGAAAATATAAAAATTAAATGATTATTTAATGTAGTAATCTAGCAATTAACACGGTCAATTAGTTACAAAAGGGAAATCAATTACCCTTGATTTTAGCTGTAACGGTTACATAAAAAAAATCAGTCATTTATATTTAAGTATCATTTCTGTTTTATAAAGTATCCGGAATTCTTAAAAATAAGGGATTTTTGGTAAATATTGATATCATAGGGATGAAACGTAATTTATCATTTATAGTATGTCATTTGCCAAATTTATACCAAATTTGGGCCTTTGGCCCATATTCATGAACCTTTCCGAATACTAGATATCAAAATGAGTAACTTTCACATATATCAAATACAAAATTCATATTTGTAAATTGCTGCAATTCTTCCTGAATAGCCGAGATTTGCTATAGAAAAGTTTATATAATTGCGCTCCATAGAAAACATAAATCTGTATATTTCGCTATACTTATAAAAAAGTACTTGTACAATTCGATTTACATATACAAAAAAAAATAGTTGTATAATTCGCTATACATTTATAAAAGAAATCAGTTGTACACAAAAGATTAATTGTATAATATGTGTATGTATAAATCGAGAAAGAGAGAAAGTCAAAAGAAAATTGGGCAGGGGAATAATTGTATTGTATAATAATAAGTGTATAGGACGAAGATATATGTATTTGCATGAGTATATACAATTCTCACTCGCATTATACAAACAGAAATGCAATTTATACATTTCGTTTTCTATTTGTATAAGCGAGAGTGGCGAGGGTGGTGAGCGAGATTCAGGAGAGTGGCGAGCGAGATTTGGGAGATGGAAGAGAGGGAAAAGAAAATATATGTATTTATACAATTTTCTTTCGCTTTATACGATACAACAGCATTTTATACATTTGTATTTGTATAAAAAGCGAGAGAGGCGAACGAGATTCCACCGAGGAGAGCAGTGAAAATAGCAATAGTTTGCTATAGGGAACAATTAAATCAAAATATATTTATAGAATTTAATTTGAATTAATAGTTTGTTATTATATACAATTTTTCCTATCAAAATTATGGGTTTTGGCCCATTTGAACTACCCTTTAATCCTGCAGTAATTTCAAGTGGAGTTTGGGCCCATTTTCACCAAATTACACAAATCACATGCTTTTAAGGTAAAATTACAATTTATCCTCTTAAAAATTTATAATTACAGAAATTACTCAAACAAATACAATAATATAAGTGTTGATACATTAAAAAGAGGGTCGGATATATTAAAGGCTCAAAAATAAAAATGTTGATACATTAAAAAGAGGGACGGATACATTACATTAAAAAGAGGGTCGAATAAATTAATGGAGGGTCCGGGTACATAAATACCCAAAAACTCAAAGCACTGATACACTAAAAAGAGGGTTGGATACATTAATGTCTTTTTTGACTTAAGAGAAACATGAGGAATTTCAGAGATTTATAAAACTTATAGGGAATAATGATAATAAGTAAACTAAAGATATAATTTCTGTAATTATTCCAAATTTTATTGTCCTTGGATTTTTGGCCCACTTCCCTGTATATTCTACCTATGTTGGTGTATACTATTATACACGACCTGTATCTGACACATTTTGGGCTTACGGGACTCGAGAAGTCAATCTCCAACCTTGTATGGCTTTTTAGACATCTGTTCATCAATTTCAAACGCTGACCAGCTCGAAGGGAAGGGTTTGAGCCTTGGTGGCTCAACAAGAAAATGCAAACCGAGGAGATAAAGTCCATGAGGACTCAAAAGGAGTTTCACAAGTGGAGGAAAGGAGTTAATACACAATCTATCTAATATATAAATACAAAAGAGTAAACCAACCTACTGGGAAATATGAATTTTGACCCAAGAAAGTACAAATTCACATATAAGGGAATTTTGACCCAAGAAATTACAAACCTCAAGCAGAAAAGGGGCAAAAAAAAAAAAAAAAAGAGAAACCTAGTAAAGGGTCCTTGTTTTGTAAGTTGTGGAATGGGCTGGGTTGGACAATGCTGGAAAAATGAGAAATGAAACTGGATTGAAGAAAAAAGAAAATTTTCAAAATGTCAATATTTTAACATTTAAGAGGGTTCATTAGTAACATTTTTAATATTTAGTAAAAATATCAAAATTTTAATTTGTTGTGTATCTTATTTATGTTTTTATTTAAATAATACAATTATTCTATAACAAAAAGGAGAAAATTATGGGAGAGAATATTTCAAAAAAAATGTAAAGATCACTTAATTTTCTCATCTGTTACATTTTCAAATAAAATTCAAACTTTGTTTTTTTTTTCATAATCAAAACCTTTTTTTTATTAGTTTGTATTCATTTAAATAGATATACCAAATGAATATATAGTTATTTAAGAAACATGTTTGTATTCATATATTTTTTTCATGTGTATTTATTTGTTTCTTCGAAATCTTGTATTTCGTATTTATTTCAATGTGTATTTCATTTGTAATTCTATTTATTCTAGTTTTTTATTTAGAATATTGTATAATAATATATAAAATTCTTATCATTTACAATTTCGAAAAAAAATATCATTTTTCATTCTATTAGATCAACTTCCCTTTGTTATGTTTTCATTATAATTGTATACCAATATTTTTTATAATTTATGTGCTCTCTTTACCATTCAAATTAAAATTGATTTTTTCTTTCTTGTAAACTACAAATTGTATTTTGGTGATCAAAATTGTATTACTTGATTGTCATATATATATATATAGACGTATCTCAAAATATATGAATATGATTTATGAAAGGGTACAAGATTTTTTTTTGGGGGGGGGGGGGGGGGGGGAGGCAAATAACATACTTGTTGGAAATAATATATCTATTGAGTAAGATATAATATTCTAAAAAAATTAATACAAATTGACTATGAAAGAAATAAAAATACAATATTCTGGAAAACAGATACCATACATAGTAAAATAATATAATCAGGATATAATATTCTAAAAAATACAAATTGACTGTTAAAAAATAGGATACATTTATGCTTAAAAAATACAAATTCATATGAGATACGTATTTAATGACTACAAATAAAAAATAAATACAATTTTCTTAACAAAAATTCAAATGATGAGTAAAAGAAAAATAATTGACAAACAAAAATTAATATTAACATTATTTTGATATGAATACATTTTCGCAACCTTCTTTCTTTGACTCTCTCTTTCTTTATGTTCCTTGTTTACAATTCTTTTCACCAAATTCAAATCTAAATCTGTGTTTATTTGTGAATTAATAACCCTATAAGCAAAATTCGAAATTATTAAATATGAATATACAAAAAAAAAGAAAAATCAAACAATATATTATGTATGAATGCTTATGTGGATTACTACAAATTACAATCTTCTAAATCTCAAATATGAAAATAAAATCATAAAAATAGTGTTTCAAATACTAAAATTCTGAAATGCATAAATATTTGATGAGTATGTTAACAAACTCATATAAAAATTGAAAAAATGATGAAAAATCTGTAATACATACAAAATTCAACATAATTTTTTATTTCAAAAATAACATCTCATGAAATCTCGCAAAATAAATGATGATTTCAAAAATACCTTTATGTATTGAGTGATTTTTTGAGTCAATCGGTAGATCTAAACAAATTGATATGAACTTGGATAATTAATTCTTCTTCAACAATGAGAGGGAATAATGGTGAAAATAGTAAAAGAGAAATTTTTTTTGAAAATCTTAAAGATGGAAATAAATTAAATGGTATTAAAGTCTTGAAGAAATCTAAATGGGTAGTGAATATATTTAATGTTGCACTGTTTTAAGAAATAAAAGAAAAGACAAATAATAGTATTTGGATACAAATTATTTTTAAAATATTGATATTTTGACATTTTGAATAAATATTTTAAAGTGTAGATAATTTTATTAATTAAGTTAGAAATTGTGACTTGTTTACTAATTTTTCGTTCAAGGAATAAGGAAATTGACAAGTGGGCTCGAAATACGGCCCAAATTCTTGGTCTTAAAATGGGTTGAAGACAGAAATTACATTTGGCTTCAATTACAATAGAAATTAATTACACAAATTAAAGAGGTAACCACAATGAATTAATTTCAGAAGATTCAGCTAGAATTTAAATCGGAAGAATTGATATAATTAATTTATGAACTTCTTTAGGGTGTGTTTGGTACGAAGGAAAATTTTTTCCTGAAAAATAAGTAGATTTTTTACTTATTTTCTCATGTTTGGTTGGTGAGTAGAAAATATTTTCCAGAAATGATTTTTAATGTTTGATTTATGAATGAAAAATGTTTTTGAGAAATATATTTTATTTTTACTGAAATAAAAAATAATTTTTGAAATTGAAAATACTTTTTTAAAAATAATTTTTTTTTTGGGTGAGGGGGGTGAGGGAAGGAGATAGGGGTGAAAAAAATAAAATTTAAAGTTGAAATATTTTTTAAAAATAAAATACTTTTTTTGGGTGGGGCTGGTAGGGGACTGGGGGGGGGGGGGTAGGGGAGAAAAAATAAAAAATTGAAGTTGAAAATATAAACTGAAAACGAGTTTAATTTTTTTGGATGGGGCGGGGTGCTGATCGTTGTCGTGGGGAGGGAGACATAAGAATATAAAAAATTGAAATTACAAATATTTTTTTGAAATTGATTTTTTTTCAAAAAAAAAATGTAATTTGAAATTGGGTGAGGAGTTTTAGAAAATATTTTCCTAAACTTTAGAAGGGAAGTCATTTTCCTTAATTTTGAGGAAAATAAATTGATTTGGAAAACATTTTTCACAACTTTTATTCCAACCAAACATGAGAAAATTGGAAAATATTTTCCGGAAGATGTTTTCCTTCATACGAAACACACTCTTAATCTTAATGAAATAGTTAACTTACTTATAAACTAATTTATTCAGTAAAACCAAATCCTTCGAGACAAACCTTCAGATATTCTTAGAGTATACTAATTATATGTAAAATATATTTATTACTTAAAAATAAAATTACTTAAAAATAACTTGAAAGTAACTATATTTTAAAATAAAATTAATTATTTTAAATCGTTTGAAATTAAAGAAACTCAAAAATTAATATATACTGTGGAGGTTCAAAATTGAATGTCAACGACACTATGTTCTTCTTTCTACAATAACTTCTCTCTTTCATTACTTCATAACATATAAATTATCACCAAATAAATTAGGAAGAGTGTTTGTTTCCTCAGATCGGTAGATTTTCTATAAACCTTTTCAGTGGACTAAAATCTATTATATGTAATGAGGAAAAAAATGAACATTCAAGGAAAATATAGTTTTTGTAGTTAAGAGAGTTTTGACGAAATTTTCTCATCCATATTGACATGAAGAATAAATGTAATGATGGCTTCTTATCATTTAAACAAGCCTTTGGCGCATGGTTAGTTAATTAACAATTTATCTCATTTGAGGTGTAGACCACTATAATCCTTTATATATTAAGCTTTGAACTGATGTAACTTTGTTAGTTAAATTGTGGTCTAAAACAATCTTTAGATATTTGTGTGGTTATAAATCATTTTATAAAAAGAAATTTTAAAGTTAAATTCTTACTAAATATAGAAATTTGTCATTTTTTTTGAACTGAAAAGAATGTGAGTCATATTAAGCAATTTAAACAATATCCTATCACTATCCAATGGATGAGTTTCTACAACTTCTAAATCAGCATTCCAACACAATTTAGCCCTCGTACTTACATATAAACACAGGGCTTGTGCTATACAATAGAAACCACCAAACCCAAAATGTATAAATGCGTCTCTTGCTTACTCATTGTCTCAACCAATTCTCAATATATTTCTCAAATTGCATTTTCCTTTCTCTATACACTTTGAGCGTTTGTTTGAAACTTTCTTCCTTGAAACAATGCTGCTTTTGTCCACTGGTTTCTCTTCTTTCTTCACATTATTTAATTTTATCATATAGTTTTATAATATTAGCTCTACGTCAAAACTTAGCTCAATGGGAGAAGATTGTCCAATTTATGTTAAGAGTCTTAGTCCTCTCGTTCATTCAATCACCTCCAATGTGAGAGTACTCTTTTTTTCATAACCTTCCACATGCAAACCCAAACACGATCCGACACTAAAGCGTGAACAGTTTATTCGAAAGTCCGATATTATATTTTTTGATTCTAATATTACGATATATCAGTTTTGGACTTAACACAACCCAAATATTAGCTAAAAGCACTATAACAAAAGAGACATTACCAAACACGATGGAAGCATGAACAATTTATTCGGAAGCCCAATATTATATGTCTTGATTCTAATATCATGATATATGAAATTTGGACTTAACACAACACCGGATATCATATGTTTTTATTCTAATATCATGATATGTGAATTTTGGACTTAATTAAGACAACCTAAAATTAGCTCAAAGCACTATAACAAAAGAGACATTACTCAAATACGATCCGATACTGAAGCATGAACACCTGATATCATATGTTTCATTCTAATATCATGGTATATAAATTTTGGACTTAAAACAACCCAAAATTAGCTCAAAGCACTATAACAAAAGAGACATTATCCAAACATGAACCAATACTGTAGCATGAACAATTTATTCGAAAGCCCGATATCATATGCCTTAGATTCTATTATCATGACCAGTGCCGAAGTCACATACAATTCATCGGAAAATTATACTGCATAGCTAGATAAAAATATATTTTATGTATACATTTAACTTCTTTATATACCGGCACTCCTTAATTGAAATTCTGGCTCCACCATTGATCACAATATATGAATTTTGGACTTAACACAACCCAAAATTAACTCAATGCACTACACAACAAGGAGAAATTTAGTCACTTACATTTTTGCGACATTTATATAAAGTATTGATTAAACTATACAGTTATATTAACTATCCTACTTATCTCATCCACAACCGATGTAGGAGTCTTCTTTCATCATTTATAACATGTGTTATGGACAAAAATTGTGCCACCGTTTGCCAGACTGAAGGCTTAATCGGCGGCAACTGTTGTGGCTTCCATCGCTGTTGCTTTTGCACCAGAAACTGTTAGAACATATAATGTTTCTAAATGAAATACTCATCATCCATGATAAGTAATGATGTTATATCAATAAAAAGAGACTAGATAGTTCGTATTTACTACTCCATCCATGATAATTTTTGCTCACATATAATATCAGCAAAAATTATATGTGAGGATTACACTCGTGAATGATGATCGTCTTCTCCAAAGTCCCCACCCTTGATCATCTTCTCCAAACCACCCCCTCCCCAACTCCGATCGTCTTCTCTAAATTGCCCCCCCAGCCCACAACCCCCAATCGCCTTCTCCAAATACACTTTATCTGAACCCCCAATCACCTTCTCCAAACCCCCCCAAACAAACAAATCCCCGTTCTCACGCAACTATCAACTATCAACGGGTTTGTCGTACTCACTATGCCTTGTAAGCAAAAAGTGTTAAAATGACACAGTTAGATTCTACCTGAGGTGTTTACAATGAACATGCCTCGGTTAAGGTGTCTAAGTGAAATATTATGCAAACTTTAGGGAGCCACCAATAAGTAAGGTTGAACCTCTGTTGAAATAATAATAACACAATATTTTCCGACCCTCCTAAAAATGAAGCAACCTGCATATGGTGCGAACATTGTTGATGACTTGAAACCATTTCATACTACATCGTAGAATGGTTTTCGATGATTTTTTTTTCAGTACCAAAAACCAAAATAGAGGCTCAGATGTATGGTGCGAACATTGGTGATGACTTGAAACCATTTCATACTACATCGTAGAATGGTTTTCGATGATTTTTTTTTCAGTACCAAAAAATAAAATAGAGGCTCAGATGTATGGTGCGAACATTGTTGATGACTTGAAACCATTTCATACTACATCGTAGAATGGTTTTCGATGATTTTTTTTCAGTACCAAAAAATAAAATAGAGGCTCAGATGTATGGTGCGAACATTGTTGATGACTTGAAACCATTTCATGCTACATCGTAGAATGGTTTTCGATGATTTTTTTTTCGGTACCAAAAAACAAAATAGAGGCTCAGATGTGCTTTTTTGTCGTCATATATCAGAGAGATGGTGAAGACCCAAGTTTTCACATTTGCACAATTATCTTCATGGCACTCCCTCCCAGCAATGCACCAGCCGGGAATCGAACCCGGGTCTGTACCGTGGCAGGGTACTATTCTACCACTAGACCACTGGTGCTTGATATTATAAATATCCAACGTTGAATATACAATCAACACTGGCTGAGTCAACTAGTGCTTC
Source organism: Solanum lycopersicum (assembly GCF_036512215.1). Classification (NCBI taxonomy): domain Eukaryota; kingdom Viridiplantae; phylum Streptophyta; class Magnoliopsida; order Solanales; family Solanaceae; genus Solanum; species Solanum lycopersicum. The sequence goes on from NC_090809.1 coordinate 6,202,532, forward strand.
TATGAATGATGATCCATATATGGAATTAACACTGGCTGATTCAACTAGTGCTTCTATGAATGATGATCCATATATGGAATTAACACTGGCTTATTCCAAAAAACTCAATGATGACATAATTATTTATATTTATAAAAATTTCACGTTTTATGTAACAAATTAAATATAAAGAGCTCGCAAAATTTCACATATATTATTTCAATGACATAGACGAAGTATTGACTCACACTATGAAAATCTAAAAATGCCAAACAAAAATCAAATGTGATTTCAGTAAGATTTTTATGTTATCATTTATTGCAACATACATTTTATTTTATAAACTAAAAATTTCAAAAAGATTTAAATTATCACAGTTCAAATTTTTTCCGTACACATCCAAATGTTTTAGATAATAGAACAAAGAATAAGAGAAACCCATAGCCGAGTACTTTATGAAATTTGGACGAACGAGTGGAGCTAGTAAGATCTAGTTGGAAGAGGAAAAAATTACTCCCCGGCTGAATTACAACACTTTTGAAATTTATATCCTAAAATAAATCTTAAATATTTGTGTGACTATAAATTATTTCATTAAGGTAAAATAATAATTTATAGTATAAAATAAATCTTGAATATTTGTGCGACTATAAATTATTTCGTTAAGATAAAAATAATAATTTAAAACTTAGTTATTTTTAATAATAATAAATAATATTTTTGAAAATAGACTAAAACGAAAAATGTGTCACATAAATTCATGCTTAAAATAGAAAAGGAAGAAAAAGAAAATCAATAAAAATTACAACAAAAATGTTAGCAAATTTACGCCTATATAACATACAAATGTAAAAGGGGATACTATGTACATTATTTATGGGGCTACTAATACAGAAATGAGCAGTAAAATTTTAAATAAAAGATGTGCCCATTAGAATCGAATACGCAACGTTAAAGTTCAAAAGCATGACTTTTCACCACTGGCACTAGGCACTTGTTGTTGGGGTCGCAAGTTTAATATTTATTATATATTATATATACACACATAAATATACGAAGTTTCAACCAAGTTCGCTGATTGGCGTGGCACCCCCTCCCTATCACATAGATTCTCCCCGGTAACAATCGGCGCTCCAACAATTTTTACACATTTTACAAATGTGGATTTAGAGTTGTCACCTTCAAGGACATTTGCACAAGTGGAGGAAGGTTTGGTTTGTCTTACATATTGCCCTGTAGATGAAATTGTTATATTTGGAAAGTTGGCATAGGGATATTTCCTTCTTGGATATGATCTTGTGGACAATAGTCTTTTTGCCTATAGATTGCACTAGGTACTAATGTTGTTACAAGTACTTCAAATTTTATTGATCAATTCTTGATATCTTAGGAATTCTTTCTATTAAATGCTTACTAATGGAGATCTTGTAGCGATCCTTTTCGAGAGATATCACAATTTGACAAGAAATCTATTTTAATACTTGTGACATTTAAAAGAGATTAACAAATGACAACAAAATTTTAATCTAGTTGATGTGTTAGGTTCATAACGAATAATTTGGTTAAGGATGTGTATCTTGCCCACTTTAAAAATTTAATTGAAGTCAAAATATGTTTGGCACGAAATAACAATAATATTACCAACTTCCATGTAGCAAATATCAACATGTTCATGCCTCACTACACTTACAAAAGATATAGTAAATTATTATATATCAAGACTTGAGTTTATACTCCCCAAAAAGATTAAAAACGTATAGCCATACTTATATTACAACTCATGGTGACATGACCAAATCAACCCTCAAAATCTCATGTAAATATACAATCATAAATCGTGCACAAGTCTCAAGGTTCATACAAAATATACATATGTCTATATGCAAATAATGTTCCTTAAGGCTCTCAAAATCTCCATCTCGAATGGCCAACTTCATGCATCATCTCGAATGTTCCCTACGATCAAAAAACTATTGCTAAGCATATAGCTTAGTGGCGCAAAAACTAAGATCCAGAGCCCATAGACTCACCAAGTTATCATTCTCAAGTCAAGGGCAGCAAAATTGAAATATAATAAGCAAATCAAGTAAACAATATACAAATAGTATCAAGTTGGATAATTAAAGCTTCAAACGTCAATAACGCTCGTAGCATCATTTTCCAAGATATTCAATAATATGAATCGCCCAATATATACATCATGTCGTCAGACCAAGCACGAGCATAATCAAGAAGGGCCAAAGCCCAATAATCAGGAGAACCAAGAACCATATTAAAAATGCTTTCTTGTTCGTACTTAAAATGGACAACTCTCATACTTAAGATGATAAAAATCCAGAGTCAAGATAGAAAATGACCCGAATCAAGAGACATTTCAATATTGACAAATTCACAGCCATAAGAAGGACAAAGTCCTAGCAAGAATATCAAATGATCAAACAATCCGCATAAGTGGGCGAGTTACACAAGAGTCCTTAACATCACAAATGACAACAACGCGACAATGCAAAGTGATAAGAGGTAACCAAAGTACCAAGATAATATTTCAGATATACCATCAGATAAAAATAGCACAATTAGATATTTATACAAAAATCTCAACGCTTTAGCAAAGAAACAGTCCAACACGACTTCAAGAGTTCAAACCGTTGACCAACCAATGTATGAAGGTCCTCAACTTGTTCACAAGTATATATAACCTTAAAAATACAATTAAATAACTTATTTAATTCCTAGTATCTCAATAATGTCGAAGTAAAACAGTATTATCATCATAAGTAAGCCTAGCCTGTACAAATATGACTAAGCTCCCAAAACAGTGAATCTGTCCAACAAAAGTACTTCAGGTCGCAAATTAGTTTTGAAACATGAAACAACAAAACAGGACTTTATATCCTCATAAAAGATGTAGGTACATCTATTAATCTTGAAAATAATCAAGAATCACCTCAAAATACGTTTTGTACAAAAAGATATAATCAAAACACTAACAGTTGAACGAACATGATTTCTAATTCTAGAAGTTGGACAGAACTTGTCCCATGTTGCGTCCCATATTTCGAATTCATAAAAGCAAAATTAGAGTTTTTCATAAGCATAAGAGTTGCAGAATTACGAATTAGATTTCCAAATCATATTTATTTATGTCAAACTAAGTTCTATCGAAAGAGATATGCACAAAATACCAAACATTACCCAGTTCAGAAGCAAATTTCGTCACTTATCAAAAATGAAGTGTTTATGTGTTGGATTCAAGCCAAAAGGACCTTTTATTTGATGTTGAATAATCAACTGTTTAGATAATGTTATAATGTTCTTAGACTTGAGGGAAACAAATTCAATCAAAAGGGAGTATAAAAATATATAGCTAGAAATGTGATCCTCATCACATGTACACATGTCCTTCATAGGTGCTGCCCAAATAAAAGTAGGTTGCCCAAAAAACATACTATATAACTATATGTATATACCTGATTCCAGAACTTCTAATTCATATGTAATTCTAATTATTCAATTTACATAATTACCCCTATACAATACTTTAAACTACGATAACAATTTATGTTAAGCACATTTTCAATTATCATAAAATTTCAAATTCCCAAAATAAGAATAAAACACATTATAGTAATTAAGAAATGATGTATTGACATAAAATTCTTGTTCTAGCATATTAGAGTGTTACAGATCTCATCTTTTTATTATGTTGAAAATGTAAGGAAAATGAAATCAAGAAGTTACAATTACAAAGTCCTAACATATTCTTGATCTAGTTCCCCAACTTTTTTTTCCGTATATTGATCTTTGTTTCTTTTATTTTTTGTTTGTATTATCGAGACACATGAAGAGTTAGTCATATTGTGTGATTCAAATTTAAAAGACTTGATAAGAGAGTTTTAGTGAATAACAAACAGTCACAACATTTATAACATAAAAGAATGACAGATAACAAAATCGAATAAGACATAGATGCCAGAATTGTCAAACTACTTTTGATATGAAAAAAAGATTTTGAATAGTGATAAACTTGAAGTGGATATCAACAAGAATGATGCCTCTCTACTTTTGTTTAAGAAGAAAAGTCATGGATATTGACAGTCTTGTGGGGATATCAACAAGATCTTACACAATTATGTATTAATTTTGTTTTCCTTCTATTTTTAAAGATTAAAGTCGTAATGATATGTGTATTGTATTATTTCTTTCTTTCTTTCTTTTCTGTCTTTATAATGTCTCTTAAGTTTAATTTTGTACCAACTTTTGATTGGTGTAAGTTTATAATTTCTTTTAGTTCAAACTAATATTTTAAAATGGTAGAGTATCTCCTAAAGAGATACCACTTTCTCACGAATTTATCTTCATTATGGTAAAGTTCTGTTGAAGAATAAATCAAATTTAAATTTATAATTATTATCTCTTTGTTCAAATTAGTAACTTAGTTATGTTGAGAAATCTGCTAATTACTAATCAAATTTTAATATTTATAATTGATTGCTTAAAAGATATAAATCTTAATGATTAATATATATTCTTTATTGGTGTTTGTTGTAACATCTCGTATCTAGAATTAACTAAGTTTATCTAAGAAAAACAAGAATAATCAAATTTAGAAATAATGAAGGAAATCTGGAAAAAAATTCAGATTTCAAAAGTGAGTTTTTGGTCATTTTCAAACGACCATAACTTTCAGCTCAGGAAGAGTTTGAGTGAGTTATTTATACGGATGGAAATCTCGTCAGAAGATCTTTCCAAAGACGCCACATTTGTTAAATTGTGAGGTCTTATGAGGGAGATATGACTTCTGGAAGTTGGATTATTGGGAAGAGGAAATCCCAAATCCGAATTTATTAAGGGTGTTTTGGTCTTTTCCTAAATAAATTATTAATTTGTTTTAAGGGTAATAAGTTGGGGTCTAAGATGAAGCCAATCAGTTTTCACAATTAGAAAATAAGTTAGGGCTTCTAAAGAAAGGAGAAAAGAGGAGAAAGGAGAAGAAGCCGCAACAACACCAAGACTTCGTTGCGTGGATTTCGTCGAGGGTGATCCCTTTGAGGTATGTGATATCTTTTTTGTTGGGTTACATCACCCACATATCAATTTTTTTAGTTCAGTGAAATTGAGGATTTATTTCATGTTAGGAGTTAAGTTCTTGGAAGAACGTTATATTTCTTGTTGATTGGATTGTTGGCTGTCATTGTTGTTTAGATACACGTTAATTCGAGTTATTTTGAATTGTATTAAGTAGTTATTGATAGTATTGATGGTCCTAATCATTTAGTGAAAGATATAGGAAGTTTTGGAGAGTATAGAGATGGAAAACGAGTTGAAAAATTTGTCAGACGTACCTAGGTAGGGGCAGGCGCGCCGCGCCTGCAGTGCACCAGAAATTGGACTCAGTCAACCAAGGTCTGGCGCGGTGCACTACCAATGCGCCAAAATCAGGCCTAAGTCAACTCAAGCTGGCGCAGCGCGCCACCAGTACGCCGGACCCGACGTTTTTCATCTACTTTTCGTAATTTAGCCCTTTAAAGTCCTTTTAAGGTACATTAACATCCTCCAATTAATTCTAATCACTTCAAAAAATATCTAAATACCTAGAAATCATCTAGAACTCAAATTAAAACCTTGAATCCATAATCCATTCAATGAAAGTTAAGATCAATGTCAAGGAAGTTAAGAGTCAAGTCTAAGGTTAATTAGTAAGTAAAAGTTAAGTTATTAAAGGTTTTCAAGAGTCTTAATTAAATATTTTAACTTTGTTTTAAGAATCAAGTTTCAAGTCAAGAAAGAGTAAAAAGTTGAGTTAAATCCTTAAAAGCTACAAGGGAACTAAGTATTCCCTAAGCGTTAAGTTTCAACTTTCAAGTAAGCAAAGAGTATCAACTTGAGTTTAGTTCTCAAGAGTTATAAGAGAACTAAGTAGTCTCTCAGAGCTTAAACTAAAATGTTTTTAAACATTTGAGAAAGAAAGGAAGCTAGACTTCCACAGAGCCTATCACTAGTTTTAATAGAAGCAAGAGGAAACTATGTTTTCCAAGAGAGTTTTTTCAAAGCTAAATTTTGAGCACTTTTCTCAAATTACAGATTAGTATGTTTTAAAAATATAAGAGCCAATATATATATATATATATGTATATATTGGGAGTAGTATTGAGCACCGATGTGGAGATACGAGTTCATATTAACTCAAGTCTCCAAGTAAACTATGTAGCCATCATGGGTAGAAAAGGTTCATACTTTTTAGATGAACCCTCTTCATAGTTTACTAGTGGATCCATTAGGCAATTCAGGTTCTATACTCTGACAAAGTTTGGATGACCACACATCATGGGCCGAGTAACGTTGTATCATCACTATAACCCTTAAGTGATGGTTGTCGGTTAGAGAAGCTCCAATATAAGTATTGTATTGTCATATACATTAGTTATTTATATTTTTAAATAAATCTCAGATATTTTTTGTATACTTGTATACATTCAGAGTTTACAATATGATTTCAGTAAGTATTTCTTTATATTGCAATCACTTTAAAATTGTTTATATTGAATAAGAGTAAGTAGATCAGGAGTTGAGCAGAGCCAAGGTAAGTGTTCTTTCTTACTCCTTTTCAAGACTAAGTGTTGTTTAGCTTTCCAACTCGCATACTCGTACATTCAATGTACTGATGCCAGTTGGTCTGCATCATTTCATGATGCAAAGTAGGCAACCAGGATCGACACGCAACGCACTGTTAATCCAGTTGAGCACTCCACAGCCACTTGGTGAGCCTCATTGCATTCCGGAGGACATTCCTTTTATTTCTTTTCTAGCTTAGTCCATTAGGATGTTGTGGATTCTGTCCCAACATCCCTCTTTAGTCAGTTTAGAGGCTTCGTAGACTGTTAGTAATTTAGTTTGAAGATAATTTACTTGTTGAGACTCAAGTCCTTGTTGGCCAGATCAATTTATGAAGTATTTGTTTTAAATATGCTTAATTCTTATTAAAGTAAAGTTTATTCTTCCTCTGAGTTAAGTAAGTCAGGCCAAGGGTTCGGTTGGGGGCGAGAAATGGTCTCCGAGTGCCGGTCTCGCCCAAGGTCTAAACTCGGGCGTGACATTTGTTATGTAAGTTATAAAAACTATCGAGAAAATGCATGTAAAAATTATATACACAAAAAAGAAATATTTCTATTATTTAAAATAATTGAGACATGATTATTGTTATAGATATTATAAAGAAAGGATATAACTTACTTTTTCATCATAAGATCAAGTTGTATTCAATTTCATATGACTCCATAATAATTGTTTATTATATTTCTACAAAATTCAATTCATTAAACATAAGTACAATTCACATTATGTTAGAGAAGGGTGAAAAAGATTGAAATGAATAAAGTCCATTTAATTACGGAAATAAATGATATGAGGTATTAACTAATATTAGTTTATTTTTTATACTGAGGGAATTATAAATTACTCGCTATTTAATTGTTATAACATGCATTACTTATTTACAATAAAAATATATATTAATTTTAATAAACAAACTCAGTATATCTAATCTTTTTTCAAAGTACATTTATTTATTTCTTCTTCTTCTGTTGCTTTTTTTTACTTTGGAAATTGTATATTTATGTTATTAATTCATTTTGAAATCGTTATAAATTACAAGAATGTTTCTTCACTTCTAAAAAAGATAATTACATGTAAAAAAATAATGTTTTTTTCCTATGGAACCAAATTATACATCTACACATTTATAGGAAGGTAATCATGTATAATATATTTATTTTATTTTATATTATTTTCATGTAAGAAGAAACCCTCAAAAAGTATTTAAAATTTTCAATTAAAATTCTCACACACACACATGACACAAAAGCACACACAAACCCACAAAAGATAAGATAAAGACATTATTATATATATAATACCTCTATTTAAATAATATTTAGTGTATTATTTATGTTTTGCATGATCTTGCGAAGTTGGAATGAGTTCACTTGTGTAAAACTAAAGAACAAATATTATTATCATTCTTAGTGTTGAAGTAACTTTTTTTAGTACTAGTATTGATTTGATTTTAATTTGAGTTTTGTTAGAGGTATTAATATCTATGGACTATAACCTTGATTGGACCATTCCAAGTCGCCTTCTCTATTTCTCATTCCAAGTAACATTTTTTTTTTAAACTAAAATCAGTCATTTAATAAATGGTGACCCTATATATAGTTTTACCACATTCAGTATGATGATTCGATATATAATCGGATCGAATTTGATTTTTCATATTTTAATCTCCAACAACATTAAAAATATTAACGGAAAAAGAGGAAAGAGAGAGGCTCAACTCTAAAAACTTTTGTTTCATAATAGTACACAATTTGTTCCTTCTAATATTGGGAAATTTGATCCACCAAGTCGCCTTCTCTATTTCTCATTCGAAGTAACATTTTTTTTTAACTAAAATCATGGTGACCCTATATATAGTTTTACCACATTCAATATGATGATCCGATATATACGGAGAAAGAGGAAAGAGAGAGGCTCGGATGCACAATTTTGTCATTTATTATCATATTCAATATGATGATCCGATATATACGGAGAAAGAGGAAAGAGAGAGGCTCGGATGCACAATTTTGTCATTTATTATCAAACAAGGTAAGGACTCAAACTTCTTACTAACTGTGCAATTTATCTTCGCAGCACTCAGACAATGCATTAGCCAAGAATCGAACCCAGGTCTGTACCGTGGCAGGGTACTATTCTACCACTAGACCACTGGTGCTTGATATTATGAATATCCAATGTTAAATATAGAATTAACACTGGCTGATTCAACTAATGCTTCTATGATAATGATCCATCAAAGACTTTTCGTCTATGTTACGAGTCTTAGAATGTCACAATTAGAGGCGGATTCAAAATTTGAAGGTTGTGGGTGTCATACGTTAAGTTCATCAAATTGATCAAATATTAACCTATTTTTTGCCTTGTAAATAGCAATTTGAGGCGAATTTATTTTGTTATTCGTCCATTCAGTTTATGAGATAAATAAATTCAACAAAAACATTACGATTTTGCACAAAGAATATTTTTTTTCAATACTATTAGTATTTACATGATTTAAAAAAGATATAATTCATTTAAATTGCACTCGATGAGTTTTCTTATTCCAAAAAACTCAATGATGTCATAATTATTTATATTTATAAAAATTTCACGTTTTATGTAACAAACTAAATATAAAGAGGTCACAAAATTTCACATACATTATTTCAATGACATAAACGAAGTTTTGACTCACACTATGAAAATCTAAAAATGCCAAACAAAAACCAAATGTGATTTCAATAAAAATTTTATGTTGTCATTTATTGCAACACATATTTTATTTTATAAACTAAAACTTTCAAAAAGATTTAAATTATCACAGTTCAATTTTTTTCGTACGCATCCAAATGTTTCATATAATAGAACAAAGAATAAGAGAAACTCATAGCCGAGTACTATATGAAATTTGGACGAACGAGTGGAGCTAGTAAGATCTAGTTGGAAGAAGAAAAATAGTGCTCCCCATCTGAATTACAACACTTTTGAAATTTATATCCTAAAATAAATCTTAAATATTTGTGTGACTATAAATTATTTCATTAAGGTAAAATAATAATTTATAGCATAAAATAAATCATGAATATTTATGCGACTATAAATTATTTCGTTAAGGTAAAAATAATAATTTAAAACTTAGTTATTTTTAATAATAATAAATAATATTTTTAAAAATAGACTAAAACGAGAAATGTGTCACATAAATTCATGATGAAAATAGAAAAAGAACAAAAAGAAAATCAATAAAAATTACAACAAAAATGTTAGCAAATATACGCCTATATAACATAAAAATGTAAAAGGGGATACTATGTAGATTATTTATGGGGCTACTAATACGGAAATGAGCAGTAAAATATTAAATAAAAGATGTGCACGTTAGAATCGAACACGCAGCGTTAAAGTTCAAAAAACATTACCTTTCACCACTTGCACTAGGTGCCTACTTGTTGTTGGGGTCGCAAGTTTAATATTTATTATATATTATATATACACACATAGATATACGAAGTTTCAACCAAGTTTGCTGATTGGCGTGGCACCCTCTCCCTAATACATAGATCCGACCCTGGTTACAATCGACGCTCCAACAATTTTTACACATTTTACAAATCTTAAAGTTGTCACCTTCAAGGACATTTGCACAAGTGGAGGAAGGTTTGGTTTGTCTTACATATTGCCCTGTAGATTAAATTGTTATATTTGGAAAGTTGGAATAGGGATATTTCCTTCTTAGGATATGATCTTGTGGACAATATAGTCTTTTTTGCCTATAGATAGCACTAGGTACTAATGTTGTTACAAGTAATTCAAATTTTATTGATCAATTCTTGATATCTTATGAATTCTTTGTATTAAATGCTTACTAATGGATATATTGTAGAGATTCTTTTTGAGAGATATCACAACTTGACAAGAAATCTATTTTAATACTTGCGATATTTAAAAGAGATTAACGAATGATAACAAAATTTTAATCTAGTTGACATGTTAGGTTCATAACGAATAGTTTAGTTAAGGATGTGTATCTTGCCCACTTTAAAAATTTAATTGAAGTCAAAATATATATGGCACGAAATAACAATAGTATTACCAACTTCCATGTAGCAAATATCAACATATTCATGCTTCACAACACTTACAAAACATATAGTAAATTATTATATATCAAGACTTGAGTTTACAGTCCCCAAAAAGATGATAAATGTAGTCATACTTATATTACAACTCATGGTGACATGACAAAATCAACCCTCAAAATCTCATGTAAATATACAACACATAGATCGTGCACAAGTCCCTAGGTATATACAAAATATATATATGCCTATTGTGTGAGTAATTGACTCACACAATATTAACTCTATTTTTTAAGGGGGGAGGTTCACCACGGTATCTTGCTATCGTGACCTTCAAGAGTCGCCTTGGTGTTGCACTATTGTCTTGGCCTAGCTCGTCCCACCAAGTCTAACTCTAAAAACTTTTGTTTCATAATAGTACACAATTTGTCCCTTCTAATATTGGGAAATTTTATCCACTGAGTCGCCTTCTCTATTTCTCATTCCAAGTAACATTTTTAACTAAAATCAGCTACTTAACTAAATGGTGACTCGGTATATAATCGGACCGAATTTGATTTCCCATCTTGTAATCTCCAACAATATTAAAAGTAATAACGGAAAAAGAGGAAAAGAGAGGCTCAGATGCACAATTTTGTCATCTATTATCAGACAAGGTAAGGACCCAAAGTTCTTACTAACTATGCAATTTATCTTCACAGCACTCAGACAATGCATCAGCTGGGAATCGAACCCAAGTCTGTACCGTGGGAAGGTACTATTCTAACACTAGACCACTGGTGCTTGATGTTTTGAAAATACCATTTTACCTACGTAGTCTCAAAGTAACACCCCTAATATAAGATCATGTTGGGTTATCCCACATCGGAAGTGGAAGGGGCTGGTGGTCAATTTATAAGTGTGAGGGAAAGCCTTAACCTTTGAGCTAGCTTTTGAGTTGAGAAGGCCCAAGACCATCCAACATTGGTATCAGAGCCCAAGTTGTCAACAAGTCTTAGTCCACCGGGAGAAACTGGGTTGTCATTCTCTCCAGCCCAAGGCCCTATGTGTGAAGGGGGAGATTGTTGGGTTATCCCACATCCAGCAGAAAAGAGGATTATTATGAGCAGGAACGTTGTCTTTGATGAAAGTTCTCTTCTTAGAACCATTGTGAAGCCTACAACTACGTCAAAAACTGGGAGTCTTGATAAACAGGTGGAGTTTCAAGTCATTCAGAACGAGAGCGATTTGAAAGAACCTGAAGAGGAGGATCAAGAGCCACAGACAGAAACTGACATTCCAGAATCTGTGCCATCAGATATCCATCAGAGTATAGCTCAAGATCAGCCAAGGAGGGTTGGAGTTCGGCCACCTACGAGGTATGGTTTTGAGGACATGGTGGGTTATGCATTGAAGGTTGCTGAAGAGGTAGATACATCTGAGCCGTCTACTTACAAAGAATCCATTTTAAGTCCTGATTCTGAAAAATGGTTTGTTACTATGGGAGATGAGATGGAGTCCCTACACAAGAATCAGACATGGGATCTGGTCATACAGCCTTCGGGGAGAAAGATTATTACTTGCAAATGGGTTTTCAAGAAGAAGGAAGGGATATCACCAGCAGAAGGATTCAAGTATAAAGCCAGGGTTGTTGCCATAGGTTTCAACCAAAGAGAGGGAGTGGACTACAATGAGATCTTCTCACCAGTGGTCAGACATACTTCCATCCGAGTGTTACTAGCGATAGTTACACATTAGAATCTGGATCTTGAACAACTTGATGTGAAGACAACGTTTCTACATGGAGAGTTGGAGGAAGAGATATACATGACTTAGCTGGATGGTTTCCAAGTTCCAGGGAAGGAAAATCACGTCTGCAAGTTGAAGAAGTCCTTATATGGACTTAAGCAGTCTCCAAGGCAGTGGTACAAAAGGTTTGACAGCTATATGGTGAAGTTGGGCTATACTCGGAGCTCATATGATTGTTGTGTCTACTACAATAGGCTCAAGGATGATTCATTCATCTATCTGGTGCTTTATGTAGATGATATGCCGATAGCTGCAAAGAAGAAGTATGACATTCAGAAGCTGAAGGGTTTACTTAGTGCTGAGTTTGAGATGAAGGATCTGGGAGCTGCTCGGAAGATTCTAGGGATGGAGATCATTAGAGACAAAGAGAGAAGAAAAATTTTCTTGTCACAGAGAAGCTACACTCAGAAGGTCTTGGCGAGGTTTGGCATGTCTTCATCTAAGTCTATTGATACCCCCAGTGTTGCCAATATCCATCTCACTGCCATGTTCTCTCCATAGTCAGAAGAAGAGAAGGAGTATATGTCACGAGTCCCTTATGCCAGTGCCGTAGGGAGTTTGATGTATGCTATGGTCTGCGCAAGGCCAGATTTAGCACATGCAGTCAGTGTAGTGAGCAGATTCATGGGAAAACCAGGGAGAGAACATTGGCAGGTTGTGAAGAGAATTTTCCGGTACCTTAGAGTACATCTGACGTTGGTCTCATTTATAGAGGTGATACTCAGTGCTTGGTTACTGGCTATTTTGATTCTGACTATGCTGGAGATGTTGACACAAGAAGATCGATGACTGGCTATGTGTTTACCCTTGGAGGATCTGTCGTTAGTTGGAAGGCAACTTTGCAACCTACAGTGACTTTGTCTGCTACGGAAGCGGAGTACATGGCCTTGACAGAGGCTGCAAAAGAAGGGATTTGGCTAAAAGGGCTGGTTAGTGATCTTGGTCTGCATCATGATCAGGCTACGGTGTATTGTGACAGTTTGAGCGCAATTTGTCTAGCCAAGGATCAAGTCCATCATGAGAGAACCAAGCATATTGACGTGAGGTATCATTTTCTGAGAAGTGAGAGGAGAATCAAGGTGAAGAAAGTAGGAACTGCTGATAATCCTGCTGATATGTTCACAAAGCTGGTTCCACAGAGCAAGTTTCAACATTGTTTGGACTTACTCAACATCAGAAGCCGTTAATTGCCCTGCGGGGCAATTCTGAGGAAGAGGGGGAGGCCTGGCACTATCATAGTGCATCTGAAGAATCTGTTTGGGGAATTCAAGTCAAGGTGGAGATTTGTTGAATGCCTTGAATCGGACCAGTTACAACAGAAAGAACGGGGGTCTGTCAATTCTGTATTTTGGGCCCAAGCCTGTTAGGGCGTAGCTTATCACTATATATAGACGCTATGGCAAACCCTATTCTATAATTCTGTTCTTGCCTCTCCATAATAAAACTGCTCCCCCTCTTCCCCGTGGACGTAGCCAATTTATTGGTGAACCACGTAAATCTGTTGTCTTATTTTTCGCGTTTATATTTTCTCATATTATCTCGAATTCCGCATAATAGATCAAGTATAATATCTGTTCATATCAGTATAATATGTTAACTCTGTTTTTGAGGGGATGTCCATACATTAGCTTGCTATTGTGATTCGGGACCTTCAAGCGTCCTTTGTCATTGCACTATTGTAAATTTAATTGTAAAGATTACTTTACATTCTCATTTATCAATTTTTTGGGAACTATAGAAGGTCATTCTCAAAATATTCAATTTGTGTTATTAACTGACAAATCTTTAAAGATTCATGAAAAATAATTTGTGTTTCTTAAACATTTGTTCACAACAAAGGAATATGAGGGAAAGGTCCATCACGGTAGCTTTCTATCACGACATTTAAACGTCGCCTAGGTTTTGCATTAATTATAAAACCTTTATTTCAATTGTTAGTTGAAGGAGTCTCTTCGAGATCTAGGACAAAGATATAAGTACTTAGGATTTTCGTGAAGTTATTATTAACTAATCTTTAACATTTTTGGACCAAGTTGATACATTGTGGTGGAAAATGTTATGTCAACAAATTAAAATTTACATTTCTTGTTTTCTATCCTTAGGTAAACTTGTTCTATCCAGAAGACTTTGTAAGCCATCTGTCTAATTGATACTTGGCAAATTTCAGCGACATTGTTGAAACTATTTAGCAGCCAACAAAACGTAAATTGTTTGATTCACTACTCTTTGATCAATGGAATTATAGATGATTAATGGAATTGAATTAGTAATATATAAAATCGGAGAAGATGGTTACTAGTTAGTATTAGAAACTCTTCTAGTCCCATACCGACTAGAATGATAGATTTTATGTAACAAGTAACATATAAAATAGTGCGGCATATCATATGGAAAACCATACCTTTCTCGGCCTTTTGACCAAGATCAAGTGTAGTATCTGTTCTTATCATTTTGATATCTGATATGTGAGTCATCGATTCACACGATATTAACTCTATTTTTAAGGGGGAGGTTCACCATGGTAGCTTGATATTGGGGCCTTCATGAATGGCCTTGGTGTTGCACTACTGCCTCGGCCTGGCTCATTTTACCAATTCTAGTTCTAAAAACCTTTGATTTCATAGCAGTACATAATTTTGGGCAGTTTTATACATAAGAGCTCTCTATGCCATTCCAAGTTGCACATTTTAATTAAAATCATATACGAACTAATATTAGCTATAACTTATAAAATCTTGAGAGTTAGACTAACGTTTCAACCTAGCATTTGACACCTTTTTTTTCCAGTAAGATGTACTGTACTACTACTGAATATAATGGTGACCTAAAACGTGTAATACTAGTGAGTTCAATCTCCCATCTTGTAATCTCTAACGACATTTAAAATATTAGTGGAAAAAGAGTGTTGGATTTTGAAAAGGTGTGAATGGAAAAAGAAGAGTTGCGACTTTTATGAAGAGTTGTGACTTTTATGAAATGTTGCGACTTTTATGAAAAGTTGTGACTTTTATGAAAAATTGTGACTTTTATGGAAAGTTGTGACTTTTATGAAAGGTGACGACCTTTCTGAAAGATTGTGACTTTTCCAAAGGTTTGTGACCTTTCCGGTAAGGCACAATAAGAACCTTTTCGCACTACCCTTTGTTTTCTATAAATTGAGGGATTTCCTCTCATTTTAATATAGAATTCATGGACTTCTTCTTCAACTACTAAATCTAGTATTCTAAGTGTACTTTACTGCCGTTGAGTGGTTCGCTGACACCGAGTTTTTGGTATCTATACTCTGGTGATTGAGATCATTTTACCCTGGGAGGTAATATTCCAAATCAAACCTCGGATACTAGAGGGGAATAATTTCCTTAAGGGGACACTGTGAATTCAGTGGACTTGATATTTTTCCTATTAAAAATTTTCCAGATTCTGGTATGTGTTTTACAAACTTTAGATTTGTGAATTAATTTCAGTTCTTCTATTCTTTTGTTCTTCACTGGTTCATTAAACTTGGTAACTTCGTGTTTCTGCAAAGTTTGTTGGAATCAGTAAGATTCTTTAGACACATATTAACAACAATTCTTCTTTAAAAAAGATTATTTCGTATATTTTTTTAAAAAATCTATTTCTGATTCTAGTTTCGCTACTAGTTTTAATTTTCTAGTTGTGAAAATGTTCTTAAACTTTGTTTTCTTACAAAGATGTTCAATGTTTTGTTCTAAGTATGTTTGGAATACAAGATGAACAACAATCTTAATGAAATTATTATACTGTTAGTGTTTTTTTTGTATTCTACTGATTGAGAGAATATGATCATTGAAGTAGAAGATAAATGCATTACTTCTCCATAATTCGTTGCTTTGTTTTAGCAAAGTCGAAGTGAGAATGTAACAAAAATTTTTTTATGGTATTCCGTTTAAAGATCACCAGGTAACCTTCTTATTAAATTATCTAAGGAGGAAAATAGTTTCTAAGAGTAATCATGTTTGATTTTTTATTTTTTTTTATTATGTGTATCTTTGGAAAAAGATTTGCAAACCATATGTTGTGGAATGAATTTTACTTCGCAGAAATTATTGCTTTTAAAATTCTTTAGTTTGCAAAAATGAGAGATGCATATTTTTGTTTGATAAAATAGTATGTCAAATTGTTATAGTTGGAAGACTATTTGATAAGAAAAACATTTCTACGTGATAAAGAATATGTGTTATTCTCTTTGGAGAAAAAAAAGATTTTTGTAGTTTTGTACTCAATGAGAAATGTTAGTGTGTCTGATTTTTGTAGACTAAAAACTTTTGTGGTTTTATACTCTGGATAAATTGGACTCTGTAATTAGTTTGAAGAACATGAAAACTTCACATAATAAGTCAGTGTTGTACTGTTAATTTTCTATAAACTTCAATGTAACATAGAAATAAATTGTACAATTTTGTTTTGTCCTTATTGTTAATATTTAAAATACTAAGTGACATGTCTATTTATGATAGAGGAAAAATATCAGTGACTTAGAATTTGTGATTTTGTGTCTCTATGGAATGAACTTTGACATTGTGTAAATATTGTCAAAGAGAATTGCAGCACTATAATTCTTTCGTAGAATAATATTTTCAACATTAAAATATGTGGAAAAACTATTTTCAAATACTTAAAAAATATTTTTGAGATCACATTTGAAATGTGGGGGTTATTTGCTTGTGATTAGACTTGGTGTCTAATTTAACTTTGGAACAAGAGATATGAAATTCAATGATACTTTTGTATTATGTTATACCCACAAAATTCTTGGAGAATATTTGATATTGTGGTTGTTGAGTTTCTCTATTAATAGTATATAGTGTGACTAGTATGAAACATCCAAATTATATATATACTTGTTCAAAATAATTGTGTTCTTTTATGAAAAAAAAATCACTTAAAATGTTGTGATATTTCATGAAAAGATATGTCTATTATAATAAAATTATTTGCATAGACATGATTTGTTATGTTTTTGTAAAAATAACAGTTGGACTATATTGTCTTTATTGACCCCGATGAAACTTTGTTTATAGGTAGTTCTATAACAATCACATTGAAAGTTATGGAAATGTACTTCTGAAAAGGATATTTGACAATCTAAACAATGTTTGTATCACACAAAATTGTAAGAAATAGGAACAAAATATTAGTGAGGAAAAAGCTACCTCGCGAATAGCTTTTCAAACTCAATGTTTTTATTTGTTCTTACTTGCTTGAGTCAATGTTTGTGATATGAACACTTGGGGCATGTCAATTACAAAATCTTGTAAGAAAAACTAATCAACTTAGAAGTTTTGCCTAACTTCGAGTGCAATAAATAAAAATGTCAAGTTTTTGTGGAATCTATGTATGTTGAGCATTCTTATAAATCCGTTGAAAGGAATTCTAATCCCTTAGAATTGGTTCACACTGACATTTATGATATGAAGTTAACACCATCTCATGGTGGGAAAAAGTATTTGTTACTTTTATTGAGAATTGCATTAGAAATGACTATATCTATTTGCTAAATGGTAAGGGTGAAGCAATAGAAATGTCTAGACAATGTAATATCGAAGTTGAAAATCAGTGTGAAAAAATATATAAGAAGTGATAAGAATGGAGTGTATAAATCTCATTGTGCAGAAATATGTTTGGAAAGTGAAATATTAAACTACTGTCATATTCACCTCAATCTAATGAAAAACCGAACATTGAACGAAATGATGGATGCATTATTTATAAGTTCGGGTTTACACAAAACTTGTGTGGAGGAAATATCCTTACCGCAAAAGGGATCAACAAAAATTTTTGTCCTTTTAGAAAGAAAGCGATTTTTTTATCAGAATACAATCTTTTCCATATGAGAAATGGAAAGAAAGGAAATCCAACTTGAAATATTTCAAAGTGTGGGGGTAACTAGTCAAAGTCCAAAATCCTATTCCTAAAAGAATTAAAATAGGACCTATGACTGTGGACTGTAGAATTAGACTTGAGTAGTCTAGAGAAGGGTCTAAAAGACCTAGGAAATGAAAATGATAATGTACTTAATAAAGAAATTCAGAGGTTTAGTAGAATGTTAAAGGACATTTACTTCCTTCGAATATGATTTTGTAATATTTTCTGTGTCTTCTGTAGACTCATCCTTTGGAAAGATGGTGTCAATAAACAATATTGAAAGTTAATTTATCTTCTTCAATAAAATAAACATTTGAGTTCAAAATGAATCTTTAGAAGGAAAAATAACAGTTGATGGAACTGTTGAAAAATATAAAGCAAGACTTTGTGTCAAAGGCTTTAGAAAAAAATAAGATTTTGATCTTGTCGATATATATACTTGTTAGTAATTAGAATTACATCCATTCGAATGCAAAAATTATTACTGTGGTATATGACCTCCAAATTCATCAAATGAATGTGAAAAAAACTTTCTTAAATATAGAATTGGAGGAAGAAATTTACATGGAACAACCCGAGAGTTTTGTGGTAACTGGTAAATAAAAGAAAGTATGTGAACTTGTTAATTCACATTATGGAAGCACCAAAACAATGACATAATTCAATCAAACCATGTCGGCAAATGGATTGAAGAATGATGGAAGTTATAAATGTGTTCACATTAAAATCATAAGGTCATTGTTTGTTTGTATATTGGTGATATGTTGATCATCAATAGAGATACAAATGACATAAATGCTACTAAATGTATGCTATAAAGCAAGTGGAATGAAAATTATTGGAGTTGCTAATGTGATCTTAGATATAAGAATTCATGGAACTCCATAATGTTTAGCATTTTCACGGTCTCATTGCATTGAAAAGGTACTTAACTATTTCAAATATTTAAATGTCAATATTGTCAAGTGTCCAATAAATGTGAGCTTTGCATTTCAAAAGAGTGAAAACAAAAGTGACTCACAATTGGATTGTGCTAGATTTTTGGGAAGCATGATGTATATCATATAGTTTGTGCGATCAGATATAGCATTTGCTATTTTAAACTGAGTCTGTTCACAAATGATCCCAAATAAATTCATTAGATGACAATGAATAGAGTTTTGGAGTATTTAAAATAATACTTAAAACTATGTCTTGCATTGTAACAATATTCAACAATATTGAAAGATATAGTGATGCAAATTGAATCATCGAAAGAATGAAGTAAAAATTCACGAGTGGATATGTATTTACTATTGGTAGAGGAGCAGTCTCTTAGAAATATTTCAAAAGAGACATGTATTGCTAGCTCTACAATGATCTTTGAGCTAGGTGCTCTAGATAAGGTCGGTGAATAAGTTAAAAGACTCCGAAATTTCTTAATAGATATTCTATTTTGGCCCAAACCATTGACATTAGTATGCATACACTTTCACAGTCAAGATGCAATAGTTAGGGCATGGAGCATGACGTATAACGGAAAGTCTCGTCATATACGACATAGACATGATACTGTTAGAAAACTACTCTCTAGTGGAATTATCAAAATTGACTATGTAAAGTAAAAGGATAATGTGTCGGATCCACTTACAAAAAGGCCTAAATAGAGAGAAAGTTAAAAGATCATCTAAGGGAATGAATTTAGGACAAGTCATCATGGCGGTAACTCTATCTAGCAGACTGGAGATCCCAAGAGCTAGATTCAAGGAGAAAAACAAAGTTGTGAATGATGGTTCGGCATTGTCAATAAACTCAATCCATTCTCATGATGAAGACAATGCTCAGGGACAAGGATACAACATTAAGGCTTGTTAATGAGTTAATAAAGCTTAATGGTTTTAATGATTTGCTAAGTTTGGCAGAGTTGACCAAATAGTGTATCTACGCGATAACATGGTTAGAAATCACCTATGTGAGTGTGAAGTGTAAGCCGCTTCAAAGAAGATGATTGTCAAAAGCCCATCTCTCTATACACTCATTAAACCAGGAGGAGTTCATGGCTAAAATGAACACAACCGTAAGAACCATAAATGGTAAAGGGTTAATTGTGTGACATATGGTTGTTGTGAACACCTAATTTTTTACCAAAATATAAAGATTTCGCACCAATTTTTTTTAAAAAAAGTTATATTTAAAATAAATAAAAATAAATAAATTGTGTAAATTACTTTAGTAATAAAAAATTATGAATTTATGGTATTTGTTTTAAATCTTCAACTTTTAATTAGTTTAAAAATAATGGTAGAAGAAAAAAAAAAGAGTCCTAAATATTCAAATCACATTCCCCTTATCCTAATTATTCCCAACTTCCTAACTTATTTTACTAAAAAATCTCATCCCATTTATTTTTTTTCTCTCTCTCTTTGGATGTTTCTTTTGAAATTTTACACATTTTTTTATTATTATATTTATTCTGTTAATTTTCTATTATTATTATTTATTTTATATCCTTATCTCAAACCCAATTTTCTCAACTAATTTTCAAATTAAATCATAATCCCACTCTATTACATTCCTTTTAATTAGCACCAAACTCTCACCCAAAAAATATTATGTAACCCACTTTCAGTTGAAATTGAAAAATACAGAGAAAGGTGTAAAAAGAGAGAGAGGGGACAGAGGATACATAGAGAAATACAGATACAGAGAGAAATATATAGAGCAAACACAAAGAGAAGAAAAGTGTGAGAGTTAGAGTTTTTTTTGTCGTGGTTCCAAATTCGTGGCTCAAATCAGTAGATCATAGAAGTTATTTTTCGTGATATCTATCTTCGCAGCGAGGTAATTATAAACTCTCGCATTATTTAAATGTAATGTTGTATGAAAATTTGAATCTAATAATATGAAGTTCTTTAAAAAGTATGTTATTATTATGCAATATCAATATGTGATGCATTTTAAGATTTTTTTACTTTCTTTTTCTCGATCTGAAAAACGAAAAAAAATGTTTCTTGCTAACAAAAATAATATAAAATAAAAGATGTGTCATACATTTTTTTTGCATTATTATTAGTGTCTGTTATTTTTTTTAGATGCAATTTATATTAGGATTTCTTTTGTGATATTTAATAGCTAATGTTTTTCTGGAGCCTAATTTTCACTAAAAGATAATTAAAAAATTTTATAAACGTGTTAGATTAGGATGTAAACTAAAATTTTTAATTGATTAAGTAATTTAAAAAACTTATGTGTAATATATTTCAATTTTTTTAACACGTTATTTGAATTAAAAATTCTCTTTAAAATAAGTATAAGATGGTTATCTAATTCGAATTATTAAAAAGTTTATCATTGAATAAATATGTAAATATTAATCAGAGTCATAACTAAAATTATAAATAATGAGAGAGAATAAAAAAAACAAGAAAGTATAAAACTAAAAAAAACAGCTAAACAAAAAGGAAAAACAACAGAATTTTTTTTTTTAAAAAAGAAAAAAGGTGAAAAATAAAAAAATTAAAAAACAAAATAAAGAGAAGCAGAATAAAAAAATAATATAAAACATAATATTGATAAAATCAAAACGTGAAAAAAAATATTAAAAAAAACGTGTAAAAGAAAAAAAATGAAAAGAAAAGAAAAGAAGGAGAAATAAAAAATAAAAAGAATGAAAAAAAAGAACGTCAAAAAGAGTAACAAAAATTATATAAAAAAAAAAGGAGAAGAAGACAAATTTTATAAAATAACAATACAATAAAAAAGTTAATAAAATAGAAAGTTAAAAAAAATAAAAAAAAATGAAAGGAAAATAGAACTAAAATAATAATAATAAAGTTAACAGTAAGTTTTTTAAAAATAAAGTAAAAAAAAAAAAATAAAGAATGAGTTTAAAAGAATGTCAACCAAAATTAAAAATTATTACTTTATTATAAAAAATTAAAAAAACTACAAAAAAA
Organism: Solanum lycopersicum; assembly: GCF_036512215.1. Lineage (NCBI taxonomy): Eukaryota > Viridiplantae > Streptophyta > Magnoliopsida > Solanales > Solanaceae > Solanum > Solanum lycopersicum. The sequence goes on from NC_090809.1 coordinate 6,224,796, forward strand.
ATACCAAAGATGATAATAATAAAAAAGAACGTGCAGCATTAAAAAAAATTAAATTTTTTCCTTGTAAAACTAATAGTAAATCTCTTAAAATTTTACCTCTTATTTAAAAAAGTAACTAAAAAAAGTTTATCCTAAAATTACTCAAACACTAAAACCTCTTTCGTATATTGTAACGACTTGTTTAGTCGTTTTGAGCAGCAGACTTCAATTCTGGAAAAACTGGCAGAAGCGACGGACCCCACGACGGACCGTCATGGGCACAACGGACCGTCGCAGGGTCTCGTTTCAAAACACTTAGAAAATCTGAAATTGGGTACTGAAAATCGACTCTCTGAACTTTGTAACGAAATGGCAGGACGGACCGTCACAGACCCTTCAGAGAAATTGAGTCTCTGAAGTCTGTGACGGAGCAGCAAGACGGACCGTCGCAGCAAGACGGACCGTCGCAGGCGCGACGGGCCGTCACAGGCGCGACGGGCCGTCACAGGCGCGACGGGCCGTCACAGACTGCGTTATCCCAGTCTGGGTCGAATTTCTTTATACGTTTTAAGGGACGTTTTGGACTATTCCTACTTTAATTATAAAGTTAGAGGGTTAATGTTAATAAGTCTAATTACTTGGGGGTTAAAAGAGGTGACCTTAAGTTAATTAGTGGATTATTATTGCCATCTTTTGTTCTTAATTATATACTAATTAGGGTAAAAGAAAGAGGGTTTGAATAAAGAAAATAGTAAGAACAAAGAGAAGGAAGAGAAACGATAGAGAGAGGATCGAACGAGAGGAAAAACACAAAGCTTGGGAAATTGCTTGCTTGATCACGAATCTTCGGTGGAGGTAGGTTATGGTTATTTTATGCTATTCGTAGTAAACTCTTAATAGCGAATGATATGTATTGGTAGTATTGTAAACCCTTCTATATGCTTAATTGTATGCTTGCATGAATGTGATTATGTAATTGTGATATAATAAGCATGATGAAGCTATTGAATCCTAAATCTTGAAAAGAAACCCTAATCTACTTTGTTAATGATGATGTCTTGGTATAAAAGAAGGCTTGATGAACGAAAGTAGTGAGAATAGGGGATCGGGTGCCACGTTCCGGTACCAGGATAGTATATGAGGATCGGGTGCCACGTTCAGGTACCAGGATAGTATATGAGGATCAGGTGCCACGTTCCGGTATTATATGAGGATCGGGTGCCACGTTCCGGTACCAGGATAGTATATGAGGATCGGAGTGTCACGTTCCAACACCAGGATAGAATATGGATCGGGTGTCACGTTCCGACACCAGGATAGTATATGGATCGGGTGCCACGTTCCGGTACCAGGATAGAATGAGGATCGGAGTGTCACGTTCCGACACCAGGATAGTATATTGAGGAGCGGAGTGTCACGTACCGACACGAGGGGAATAAAGATAATGAATCTTGAAAGATGATGATATATTCAAATCTAATGAACCTAATTCCCAAATGAGTATGATGAGGAGGCATGAGTCCTCATTGATGTGCTTGGTGTTGTAACCAAGGGTTATGGTAACTGTAAATGCTGCATGCTAAGGATATTAGTTGATTTTTTGATATTGCTTAATATATACTGTTTTCTATTTTGAGTTGGCCGATGATATTTACTCAGTACCCGTGTTTTGTACTGTCCCCTACTTTTATGTTTTCCTCTTGTTTATTTGTGGAGTGCAGCAAACGTGCCGTCGTCTTCAACTCAACAGTAATTCTAGCCAGTCTTCGTCACACCAGATCTTCAGGGTGAGCTAATGCTTCTAGCTTGGGCTGGATCTTCTTCTTCAAGTCTTGATGCCTTGAACTTCCGGCATGGACTAGCTTTTATTTGTTTTAGCTTCTTAGAATACTCTTAGTTTAGTAATTTGATCATAGATATTTTTGTGATGATGACTTCCAGATTTTGGGGATAATAATAGTTATTGATTTTATTAATGAGTTTAAGTCTTCCGCATTACTTTCTATTGATATCATATTGAAATATTAAGGTTTAGATTGGTTGGTTCGCTCACATAGGAGGGTAAGTGTGGGGATTTGGGTCGTGACAAACTTGGTATCAGAGCATTAGGTTCGTTGGTCTCATCACACAAGAACAAGTCTAGTAGAGTCTTAAGGAACGGTAGGGGGACGCCTTTACTTTTCTTTGAGAGGCTATAAGACTTTAGGAAAATTCCATTCTTTCTTTCTTTCTTTCGTGCTACTACTTGAATCCAATTGGTATCTAGGTGATACAAATTGGTATCTGACCATCTTCACTCTCTTTCGCAGATGGTTAGAACTAGAGAAACGACTAAGCCAACACCAACACCAGCACCGGCAGGACAGGGTGCGTCTGAGCCAGCCACTGGGGCTGTAGCTCGAGGAAGAGCAGCGGCAAGAGGCCGTGGTAGAGTCGTGGGAGGACGTCCTCTAGGGGAAGAGGACGAGCACCTAGCCCATCTGATACTAGGGCAGTGACTCCTCCACCGACTGAGGAAGTAATAAGAGAAGGGGAGGATGGGGAAAATGAACAAGTGCAATGAGGAATTTCCACCCCTACCTACCCCAGAGATGATCAATCAGGTTCTCGCTTATCTTAGTGGGTTGTCTGATCAGGGTCAGGACTCTCCAGTGTTTTCTGCACCAACACCTCCGGTTTCAGAGGTACAACATGCCGCCACTATGGCTCCTCGTATGGATGCCTCATTGGACATAGGAACGTTTCCACGTCTGACTACTGGGCCTACAATGACAAATGATCAGCATGAACTTTTCAGTAAGTTTTTGAAATTAAAACCTCCAGTCTTCAAGGGTGCTGAATCTGAGGATGCTTACGATTTTCTGGTTGACTGTCATGAGCTACTACACAAGATGGGTATAGTAGAACGGTTTGGTGTTGAGTTCGTGAGTTATCATTTTCAAGGGAACGCCAAAATATGGTGGCGGTCGCATGTTGAGTGTCAACCAACAGAGGCACCACCTATGACTTGGGCCTCATTCTCTAACTTATTTATGGAGAAGTATATCCCCCGGACATTGAGGGATAGGAAAAGGGATGAGTTCTTGAGCCTAGAGTAAGGAAGGATGTTGGTCAATGCATATGAGGCTAAGTTTCGTGCACTATCCAGATATGCCACTCAACTTTGTTTCAGTCCACAAGAGCGGATTCGTCGTTTTGTGAAGGGGTTGAGGTCAGAGTTGCGGATTTCAGCCTTACAGGTAGCGGCTACGGCAAAATCCTTCCAAGAAGTGGTAGATTTCGTGGTAGAGCTGGAAGGAGTGAAGCCAGATGACTTCACCATGGCAACTACATCAAAAAGGTTTCGAAATGGAGGTGAGTTTAACGGTTATTACTCTAGAGGACAGGGTTCACGAGGTTACTCAGTCCGACCAATTCAGTCTTCACTACCGACTGTAGTTGGGGGTCCACCTCAGACCGGTCAACACTTCTCTGAGAGACCTATGCTTGAACCCAGAGAGTGTTATGGATGTGGGGAGGTCGGACACATTAAGAGATATTGTCCAAAACAGAGTTACAGACCTCCAAATGTTAGAGGTAGAGGTGGTTATGGAAAAGGTCGTCTCTCTGGAGGACGCGGTGGTCGAAGTATGGTGGTCACCAAAACGGTCGGGGTGATGGGCAAACTGGAGCCTCTTCATCACAACATGGTAGGGGCAACGGACAAACAAACGAAAGGGCCCATTGTTACGCTTTCCCCGGGCGGTCAGAAGCGGAGACATCAGATGCTGTCATCATAGGTAATCATTCGGTTTGTGATTGCATGGCTTCTGTATTGTTTGATCCTGGATCCACATTTTCTTATGTATCTTCTTCATTTGCTAATGGCCTAAATTTACCTTGTGAATTACTTGACATACCTATTCGTGTTTCTACTCCGGTGGGTGAGTCTGTGAAAGTTGAAAAAGTATATAGGTCTTGTTTGGTGAATTTTGTGGGGAGCAACACTTATGTAGATTTAGTTATCTTAGAAATGGTTGACTTTGATGTAATTCTGGGTAGGACTTGGCTTTCTCCGAATTTTGCGATCTTGGATTGTAATGCTAAAACGGTGACGTTAGCCAAGCCTGGGACAGATCCATTAGTTTGGGAGGGTGACTACACTTCCAATCCGGTGCATATCATCTCCTTTCTTCGTGCTAAGAAAATGGTTAGTAAAAGGTGTTTAGCTTTCTTGGCACATCTCAAGGATGACACTACCCAAGTACCTTCGATTGAGTCGGTTTCGGTGGTCCGTGAGTTTCTGGATGTGTTCCCTGCAGATCTTCCTGGTATGCCACCAGATAGGGATATTGACTTCTGTATTGATCTTGAACCGGGTACTCGCCCCATTTCTATACCCCCTTATAGAATGGCCCCCGCGGAGTTAAGGGAGTTAAAAGTCCAACTTCAAGAGTTGTTGAGCAAAGGCTTCATTAGACCAAGTGCATCTCCTTGGGGTGCTCCAGTTTTGTTTGTGAAGAAGAAGGATGTGACTTTTCGGATGTGCATAGACTACCGACAGTTGAACAAGGTAACCATAAAGAACAAGTATCCTCTTCCTCGCATTGATGACTTGTTCGATCAGTTACAAGGTGCTTGTGTCTTCTCTAAGATTGACTTGAGATCCGGTTATCATCAATTGAAAATACGGGCAATGGATGTGCCAAAGACTGCTTTTAGAACCAGGTATGGGCATTACGAATTTGTAGTGATGTCTTTTGGTCTTACGAATGCCCCTGCTGCTTTCATAAGCGTGATGAACGGCATTTTTAAGCCATATCTGGATCTCTTTGTGATCGTATTCATTGATGATATATTGGTATACTCAAAGAGCAAGAAGGAACATGAATAGCATTTGAGAAGGGTATTGGAAATGTTAAGGGAGAAAAAGCTTTATGCCAAGTTCTCTAAGTGTGAGTTTTGGCTAGATGCAGTGTCCTTCTTGGGGCACGTGGTTTCTAAGGATGGAGTGATGGTGGATCCTTATAAGATTGAGACAGTGAAGAATCGGGTAAGACCTACTAATGTGTCAGAAATAAGGAGCTTTGTTGGGTTAGCTAGCTACTACCGCCGATTTGTCAAGGGATTCTCTTCTATTGCTTCCCAACTGAAGAACTTGACTAAGCAAAATGTCCCATTCGTATGGTCGGATGAGTGTGAGGAAAGCTTTCAGAAGCTCAAGACTCTGTTGACTACCGCACCAATTCTCACCTTGCCAGTGGAGGGTAAGAATTTCATTGTTTATTGTGATGCATCCTATTCTGGTTTGGGTGCAGTGCTAATGCAAGAGAAGAATGTGATTGCTTATGCTTCAAGGCAATTAAAAGTGCATGAACGTAACTATCCAACTCATGATTTGGAATTGGCTGCGGTAGTGTTTGCATTAAAGCAATGGAGACACTATTTATATGGGGTTAAGTGTGAAGTCTATACGGATCATCGTAGCCTACAGTATGTCTTTACTCAGAAAGATTTGAACTTGAGACAGAGGAGATGGATGGAACTACTGAAGGACTACAACATCACTATTTTGTATCATCCGGGGAAGGCGAATGTTGTAGCGGATGCTTTAAGTAGAAAGGCGGGAAGCATGGGAAGTCTAGCTCATTTGAAAGTTTCTAGACGCCCATTGGCTAGAGAAGTTCAGATTCTGGCTAACGACCTTATGAGATTAGAAGTAAATGAGAAGGGAGGATTGTTGGCTTGTGTGGAGGCAAGATCTTCCTTCCTTGACAAGATTAAGGGAAAGCAGTTTAATGATGAAAAATTGATCCGGATTCGAGATAAAGTGTTGCGAGGAGAGGCTAAGGAAGCACAAATCGATGAGGAAGGTGTTTTGAGGATCAAGGGAAGGGTATGCGTACCCCGCGTCAATGATTTGATCAACACTATTCTGACAGAGGCTCATAGTTCAAGGTATTCGATACATCCGGGTGCAACCAAGATGTACCGTGACCTAAAGCAACACTTTTGGTGGAGTAGAATGAAGCGTGATATTGTGAACTTTATTGCCAAATGTCCAAACTGTCAACAAGTAAAGTATGAACACCAGAGACCCGGAGGAACACTTCAGAGAATGCCCATTCCTGAATGGAAGTGGGAGAGAATTGCAATGGATTTTGTAGTTGGCCTTCCAAAGACAATGAGTAAGTATGAATCTATTTGGGTGATTGTTGATAGGTTAACTAAGTCTGCTCATTTTATTCCGGTTAAGGTGACTTACAATGCCGAGAAGTTAGCCAAGATCTATATCTCAGAAATCGTTCGATTGCATGGGGTTCCACTCTCCATTATATCAGATAGAGGTACGCAGTTTACTTCTAAGTTTTGGAAAACACTGCATGCGGAATTGGGTACTAGGTTGGACCTTAGTACCGCGTTCCATCCTCAGACCGATGGTCAATGTGAGAGAACGATTCAAGTGTTGGAGGATATGCTTCGCGCATGTGTGATAGAGTTTGGTGGTCATTGTGATAGCTTCTTACCCTTAGCGGAATTTTCATACAATAATAGCTATCACTCAAGCATTGATATGGCTCCATTTGAAGCATTGTATGGTAGGATATGTAGGTCCCCCATTAGTTGGTTTAATGCATTCGAGGTTAGACCTTGGGGTACTGATCTTTTGAGGGATTCGATAGAGAAAGTGAAATCTATTCAAGAAAAGCTTCTAGCGGCTCAAAGTAGACAGAAGGAGTATGCAAATCGGAAGGTTAGAGACTTGGAGTTTATGGAGGGAGAACAAGTCTTGCTGAAGGTTTCGCCCATGAAAGGGGTGATGCGGTTTGGTAAAAGGGGTAAGCTAAGTCCAAGGTATATTGGACCATTTGAAGTACTTAAGCGAGTAGGGGAGGTGGCTTATGAGTTAGCCTTGCCTCCAGGGCTGTCCGGAGTACATCCGGTATTTCATGTGTCGATGTTGAAAAGATACCATGGGGATGTAAACTACAATATCCATTGGGATTCAGTTCTGCTTGACGAGAATTTGTCTTATGAGGAGGAACCTGTTGTCATTCTAGATAGGAAAATTCGCAAGTTGAGATCAAGGGAGATTGCATCCATCAAGGTGTAATGGAAGAATCGGCCGGTTGAAGAAGCAACTTGGGAGAAGGAGGTCGATATGCGAGAAAGATACCCACACCTGTTTACAGATTCAGGTACTCCTTTTCGCCCTTGTTTTCCTTCTTGTGATCGTTCGGGGACGAACGATGGGTAAATTGGTATCTATTGTAACGACCTGTTTAGTCGTTTTGAGCAGCAGACTTCAATTCTGGAAAAACTGGCAGAAGCGACGGACCCCACGACGGACCGTCATGGGCACAACGGACCGTCGCAGGGTCTCGTTTCAAAACACTTAGAAAATCTAAAATTGGGTACTGAAAATCGACTCTCTGAACTTCGTAACGAAATGGAAGGACAGACCGTCACAGGTGTGACGGACCGTCACAGACCCTTCAGAGAAATTAAGTCTCTGAAGTCTGTGACGGAGTAGCAGGACGGACCGTCGCATGCGCGACGGGCCGTCACAGAATGCGTAATCCCAGTCTGGGTCGGATTTCTTTATACGTTTTAAGGGACGTTTTGGACTATTCCTACTTTAATTATAAAGTTAGAGGGTTAATGTTAATAAGTCTAATTACTTGGGGGTTAAAAGAGGTAACCTTAAGTTAATTAGTGGGTTATTATTGCCATCTTTTATTCTTAATTATATACTAATTAGGGTAAAAGAAAGAGGGTTTGAATAAAGAAAATAGAAAGAACAAAGAGAAGGAAGAGAAACGATAGAGAGAGGATCGAACGAGAGGAAAACACAAAGCTTGGGAAATTGCTTGCTTGATCACGAATCTTTGGTGGAGGTAGGTTATGGTTATTTTATGCTCTTCGTAGTAAACTCTTAATAGCAAATGATATGTATTGGTAGTATTGTAAACCCTTCTATATGCTTAATTGTATGCTTGCATGAATGTGATTATGTAATTGTGATATAATAAGCATGATGAAACTATTGAATCCTAAATCTTGAAAAGAAACCCTAATCTACTTTGTTAATGATGATCCTTGGTATAAAAGAAGGCTTGATGAACGAAAGTAGTGAGATTAGGGGATCGGGTGCCACGTTCCGGTACCAGGATAGTATATAAGGATCGGGTGCCACGTTCTGATAGTATATGAGGATCGGGTGCCACGTTCTGGTACCAGGATAGTATATGAGGATCGGAGTGTCACGTTCCGACACTAGGATAGAATATGGATCGGGTGTCACGTTCCGACACCAAGATAGTATATGGATCGGGTGCCACGTTCCGATACCAGGATAGAATGAGGATCAGAGTGTCACGTTCCAACACCAGGATAGTATATTGAGGAGCGGAGTGTCACGTACCGACACGAGGGGAATAAAGATAATGAATCTTGAAAGATGATAATATATTCAAATCTAATGAACCTAATTCCCAAATGAGTATGATGAGGAGGCGTGAGTCCTCATTGATGTGCTTGGTGTTGTAACCAAGGGTTATGGTAACTGTAAATGCTGCATGCTAAGGATATTAGTTGATTTTATGATATTGCTTAATATATACTGTTTTCTATTTTGAGTTGGCCGATGATATCTACTCAATACCCGTGTTTTGTACTAACCCCTACTTTTAAGTTTTCCTCTTGTTTATTTGTGGAGTGCAGCAAACGTGCCGTCGTCTTCAACTCAACAGTAATTCTACCCAGTCTTCTTCACACCGGATTTTCAGGGTGAGCTAATGCTTCTAGCTTGGACTGGATCTTCTTCTTCAAGTCTTGATGCCTTGAACTTTCGGCATGGACTAGCTTTTATTTGTTTTAGCTTCTTAGAATACTCTTAGTTTAGTAATTTGATCATAGATGTTCTTGTGATGATGACTTCCATATTTTGGGGATAATAATAGTTATTGATTTTATTAATGAGTTTAAGTCTTCCGCATTACTTTCTGTTGATATTATATTGAAATGTTAAGGTTTAGATTGGTTGGTTCGCTCACATAGGAGGGTAAGTGTGGGTGCCAGTCGCGGCCCGGATTTTGGTCGTGACATATATAAATTCTACATTCAAAATATTAGATATTTAAAAATAAATGGACATACCCTGAAAAAAAAAGATCATTTCAAATAAATTAGTCACTTTCAAATAAGTTAAACAATAAATTTGGGTAAATAAAAATTTATTATTAAGTTTAAAAAATATAATATCCAAAATTAAGTCAAGTCATATCAAAGTTAATAAAGCGACCATGCTAAAACCACGAGATTCGAGGGGTGCCTAACACCTTCCCCTCGGTCAACAGAATTTCTTTCCCGAATATCTAGTTTGCAGATCAATAAAAAATAAAGTCAAATTTCCTTTTGATTAGGAATTTAAATAAGGTGACTTGGAACACCAAAGCTCAATTCCAAGTGGCGACTATGAATAATAATTATCCCTTTTCAAAATGTCACTATGATTGGAAAAACTCTTTTTCTTTCGAAACAAATAAAAAATCAAAATATCGAGAGAGAAAAAAAGGGGCGTGACAGATGGCGACTCCACTGGGGACAATCAGAATTCGAGCTTATAATATTGATTGTGTATGACTATTACTTATTTATTTACGTTTTTGGATATTATATTTATTGTCTTAATGTTATAATTGTATATTTATTTTTATTTTAATATTATTTGAACAATATATAAATTATTTTCTTGCACACAACTATGAGTATTCATTCATATAATTATGAGAATTGCGACTGCGCACCCCAATTTTGTAATGATAGCCAGTGGATCTTCAGTCCATGGTGAAGGATGTATAGTCACACCATTTTAGGATGGGGAGCACCCATGCACAAAGCCGGAAAGCGCTGCTACCGGTACGTTGCTACTCCCTGACTCGAGTTGTCCGCTCGTTTTACAGCTAGTCTGAATACATTTCTCCATCAAGTTTAACGTTAGTAGAACTGAAATCAGATATGGTTATCATCACTAGATTTCAATTATTTGAATCATTTATATTTGACTTAATGAGACTCGACATATAATCAAATTCATTTGGGATAAATACCCTAATTTTGTTTAGTAACCTAAATTATTCCATATGCTATACAAAGATGTATCTATAAAAACCAAATCTATGGTAACCAATAAAATGTAAGAGAATTTTTTTTCTAAACAAAAATCACAATGGAAGAAAAAGTTCTTCTTTTATTATGTATAGTTTACAAAAAGAAACTTGAAAAGTTTTTATATCACCCTAAGTGAAGAATATAGTTGCATTTGTTAATAAATTTTTTAAGCAACTGTTTAATTTGAATGAATTACGCACACCTAATTCTCACCTTGATGAGATACGTAGAAAACCTTCCTTGGGTTCGGTGATCCTTATTTAAAAATTATAAAATTTAAAAAATATCTTAATTATTATTTAATAATTTAAAAAAGAAATAATATATGTATATATAAAAAAGGGAATTTGTCCTTAAGAAAAAACATATTTTTACTTATATTTTGGAACTATGTTAGACCTGATTCTTGTTTTAAAAAGATACGTAGGCAACCTTATCGTGAGGTTCGGTCCAACCGAGAAAAAAAAATCTAAAAATTCTAGTCACAAAAACTGGACAAAAAAATAGTTTTTTTTTCTTTGACTTGGTTGGTAACAACATGCTTAGGATTATGCATAAGAAAAAAAAAGTGTTTAACTATTTGGTAAGACATATCAACTTTGTTGTGAACTATAGACTTCTATTGACATCTCTCAATACATTTAAGTCATACTTGAGAAATTATCTTGTTTAAAGCTATTGATAAAATAAATTTGACCTCATTGTTTCAAATGCATTGTGTGGTGAGCTTTACGACGTAAAATTCAAAGTCATGATTTTGCTGATCTAGAACTTGGCCCGAATGTTGGTTGAGACAAAATTTTGAGCAACATTTAACTTGAGAAAGGATTATAGGCTTTCTTTGAATCGATTGTGCCTTTCAAGCCTACCGAATGACATTTATCTACAGAACTCTCATTTCGACCCTGAAAGCTTTTTATTTGAATAACCATATCTTAGCATATACCTTTTGAGTGTAAAAATGCACTAATCCCTTTATCTCACCTCCTTGAGCGCACTATGAAATATCTATATAACATCAAAGACCTAAGTTGGGTAACAAAGTGAAAAAAATCAAATATGTCCAAAAAAAAGATAGAATGAAAACTGAAAAAAAAAAATCTCCAACAAAAAGGAGAGAAGATAAAAAAAATGAAGAGAAATAAAATGAAAAAGACCTTACAAGAAAATAAAGGTCAAATGCAAAAACGAAAAAGTATCAAAAGCATCGTGCGAATTCTAAGGAGGAAATAGTCACTTTATCTCAAATGAATATCCTACCTTTCCTAAGACTACATTACAAGCCAATGACAAGTCCTATTTGATCTCATTTTAGTGGATGCTTACATGAGGGCCAAGCATATGGTATCTTAATCTCATGCATTGAATATCTTTATGAGTGGGAGTGACTTTCAAAAATGTCCTACGATCTAAATTATTATATTGTGTGAAGTAGGACTTTCATATATTGAGAGTGCATTTGAAACATGAGGATACGAATAATTCTATCCCTTAATTTTGACAAGATAAATTGATCTTGTAATTACTTAAATATATTTGAGATACAATTTGAAACTATATAAATTACTGAAAGTTGACCTCAAATTTATTTGAAAGTAGTTGAATATAGTTCATATGCATAATACTAATTGTTGGTACCAACTAAAGTCAAGGCATTATCAAACATGAACTAATTCTTTTTCCAATTTTTTCATTATATTTCTAAAAATAAATCAAATTTTTTTTATTGAACTACGTTCGACCTGATCCCTAAGAGGATACGTAGGCAGCCCTTCATTGAGGTTCGGTCTAATCACTCAATAAAATAATGATCATCCTATTTCAAATCTCCAAGGTTAAGTTTTGAAACATGACATTGTAGCCTATGGTATGTTACAAGAAAAACTAAGAGGGTCTTATGAGTAAAAACTCTCACGAGAACCATAAGAATATAGTAAAAAGATAAAAATGTCTACTTGATAAAAAATCACGAATGACGCCATTTATCAAATGATGACATTAAGTCTTGGCATAAGCACAATAAAGATAGAAATAAAATTATAGACTAAAAGAGCTATAAAGACAAATCATGCAAGTAATTCGCAAGAGACAAACGCCGCGATGGTAAGTTTTTGAATTCTTGTCTCTCATATACTATGCAAAAAAAACAATAAAAAGATTTTTTTTCCTTAATAAAATCTGGGGCATTTTATTTTATTTTTAAATTGGTCAATGTACTAATAAAAATAAAATAAAATAATATTCAATAATAATAATATAAGTAAAAAAAATTAACCCCTATCATTTTTCATGTTTTCACAGGGCACGATAACCCCTATCATTTTTTTTAATTTCTTCACAGAGCACAATAACCCCTGGTTACATATAGGGCACAATAACCCCTATTTTATTTTTCATGTCTTCACAGGGCACAATAACCCCTGGTTGCAAATGGGCACAATAACCTCTATCCTATTTTTCATGTCTTCACATGGCACATTAACCCCTATTTTATTTTTCATGTCTTCACAGGGCACAATAAACCCTGGTTGCATATAGGGCACAATAACCCCTATTTTAATTTTCATTTCTTCACAGGGCACAATAACCCGTGGTTGCATATAGGGCACAATAACCCCTATCCTATTTTTCATGTCTTCACAGGACACAATAACCCCTGGTTGCATATAGGGAACAATAACCCCTATCCTATTTTTCATGTCTTCACAGGGCACAATAAATCCTGGTTTCATATAGGGCACAATAACCCCTATTTTAATTTTCATGTCTTCACAGGGCACAATAACCCCTGGTTGCATATAGGGCACAATAACTCCTATCCTATTTTTCATGTCTTCACAGGGCACAATAATCCCTTGTTACATATAGGGAACAATAACCCCTATCTTATTTTTCATGTCTTCACAGGGCACAATAACCCGTGGATTGCATATTGGGCACAATAACCCTATCATTTTCTTATGTCTTCACAGGGTACAATAACCTCTGATTGCATATAGGGCACAATTACCCCTATTTTATTTTTCATGTCTTCACAGGGCACAATAACCCCTGGTTGCATATAGGGCACAATAACCCCTATCCTATATTTTTATGTCTTCACAGGGCACAATAACCCCTGGTTGCTTATAGGGCACAATAACCCCTGTCCTATTTTTTATGCCTTCACAGGGCACAATAACCACTGGATTGCATATAGGGCACAATAACCCCTATCATTTTTTAAAGCTTCACAAGGCACAATAACCCATTCTGGCATACAGGGCACAATAACCTCTATTTTATTTTTCATGTCTTCAGAGGGCACAATAACCCCTTGATTGCATATATGGCACAATAACCCATATCATTTTTTTCATAGGGCACAATAACCCCTGGATTGCATATAGGGCACAATAACCCCTTCCTATTTTTCATGTCTTCACAGGACACAATAACCCCTGGATTGCATATGGGCACAATAACCTCTATCCTCTTTTTCATGTTTTCACATGGCACAATAACCCCTGGTTGCATATAGTGCACGATAACTCATATTTTATTTTTCATGTCTTCACATGACACAATAACCCTATCATTTTTTTATGTCTTCACAGGGCACAATAACCCCTTGTTGCATATAGGACACAATAACCCCTATTTTATTTTTCATGTCTTCACAGAGCACAATAACCCTGGTTGTATATAGAACACAATAACCCCTATCCTATATTTTCATGTCTTCACAGAGCACAATAACCCTTGGATTGCATATAGGGCACAATAACCCCTATCATTTTTTTATGTCTTCACAGGGCACAAACACCCATTGTGGCATATAGGGCACAATAACCCTTATTTTATTTTTCATGTTTTCAAAAGGCACAATAACCCCTTAATTGCATATAGGGCACAATAACCCCTATCATTTTTTCTTCATAGGACACAATAACCCCTGGATTGCATACAGGGCACAATAATCCCTATCCTATTTTTCATGTCTTCACAGGGCACAATAACCCCTATCCTATTTTTCATTACTTCACAGGGCACAATAACCCCTGATTGCATATAGGGCACAATAACCCCTGATTGCATATAGGGCACAATAACCCCTATTTTATTTTTCATGTCTTCACAGGACACAATAACCCCTCAATTGCATATAGGGCATAATAACCCCTTTCATTTTTTTTTATGTATTCACAGGGCACAATAACCCTTGGTTGCATATAGGGCACAATAACCCCTATCATTTTTCTTCACAGAGCACAATAAACCCTTAATGCATATAGGGCACAATAACCCCTATCATTTTTTAATGTCTTCACAGGACACAATAACCCCTGGTTACATATAGCGCACAATAACCCCTATCCTATTTTCATGTCTTCACAGGGCACAATAACCCCTGGACTGCATATAGGGCACAATAACCTCTATCCTTTTTTTTTCATGTCTTTATAGGGTACAAAAAACCCTATCATTTTTTTTATGTCTTCACAGGGCACAATAACCCCTGGTACATATAGGGCACAATAACCCCTATCATATTTTAATGTCTTCATAAGGCACAATAACCCCTGGATTGCATATAGGGCACAATAACCTCTACCTTTTTTTTTCATGTCTTCATATAGGGCACAATAACCCCTATCAATTTTTTTATGTCTTCACAGGGCACAATAAACCATGGTTGCATATAAACCACAATAACCCCTATTTTATTTTTCATGTCTTCAGAGGGCACAATAACCCCTATCATTTTTTCTTTACAGGGCACAATAACCCCTGCTTGCATAAAAGGCACAATAACCCCTATTTTATTTTTCATGTCTTCAGAGGGCCAATAACCCCTGGATTTCATATAAGGCACAATAACCCTGTTTTATTTTTCATGTCTTCACAGGGCACAATAACGCCTGATTGCAATTTGGTTACAAAACTCCCTTTTGTCTTATTTTTTTTACACTTTGTAATAGGCTACAAAAACATTATTTTTATTTTTAGTATAGACTTTTATAGTTTTCATCAATAACTCACAAAATTTTCTAGTGCAAACTAGGTAGAAAATTTTGTTTTGTGTGCGGGTATCTACATAGTACACAAATTTGCAGTTCAAAAATAAAAGAATTCATCCTTTCAAGAAAATAAGTTTTCCAGAATATCATGCGGAAGAACGTCAGTAGCTGAAGTCAAGTCATGAAATTTCAAGTCTTAAACTCAGATGTCTAGTGTAAAGGGCGGGAATCGATGAACCTACCAAAGAGGGTTAAGCGATAATTGAAAATCTAAAATGAAGACTTAACACTATCGGAGTAGATAGGATTTCATATCTTTCCTTCTGCATTTTGTTTTTTTTATGTAATAGCTAGAGCTACGAACCGGACTTAACTCATTGGAACTACGCCTGACTCCTTATCATCAACTTAGGATAGATAGTTTTTAAAAAGTTAGGACACAGTCAAACCTCTTCTCTAATATAAATTTTACACATTTTGCCATAAATATTTCAGTAAAAAATTAGTTACATTGTTCACGTCTTTACATGAAAACTCTTCATGTTTTCAAGCAAAGAGGGGCATACTGTGAACACCTAATTTTTTACCAAAATATAAAGATTTCACACCAATTTTTTTTTAAAAAAGTTATATTTAACATAAATAAAAATAAATAAATTGTGTAAATTACTTTAATAATAAAAAATTATGAATTTATGGTATTTGTTTTAAATTTTCAATTTTTAATTAGTTTAAAAATAATGGTAGAAGAAGAAAAAAAGGAGTCCTAAATATTCAAATTACCTTCCCCTTATCCTAATTATTCCCAACTTCCTAACTTATTTTACTAAAAAATCTCATCCCATTTATTTTTTTTCTCTCTCTTTGGACGTTTCTTTTGAAATTTTACACATTTTTTATTATTATTTTTATTTTGTTAATTTTCTATTATTATTATTTATTTATTTTATATCCTTATCTCAACCCCAATTTTCTCAACTAATTTTCAAATTAAAATCCTAATCCCACTCTATTACGTTCCTTTTAATTAGCACCAAACTCTCACCCAAAAAATATTATATAACCCACTTTCAGTTAAAATTGAAAAATACAGAGAGAGATGTAAAAAGAGAGGGAGGGTACAGAGGATACATAGAGAAATACAGATACAGAGAGAAATATATAGAGCAAACACAAAGAGAAGAAAAGTGAGTCATTCTTTTGAGAATTAGGTCAGAGTTAAAGTTTTTTGTCGTGGTTCCAAATTTGTGGCTCAAATCAGTAGATCATAGAAGTTATTTTTCGTGATATCCATCTTCGCAACGAGGTAATTATAAACTCTCGCATTATTTAAATGTAATGTTGTATGAAAAATTTGAATCTAATAATATGAAGTTCTTTAAAAAGTATGTTATTATTATGCAATATCAATATGTGATGCATGTTAAGATTTTTTTTATTTTTTTTCTCGATATGAAAAACGAAAAAAAATGTTTATTGCTAACAAAAATAATATAAAATAAAAAACGTATCATACATTTTTTTTTGCATTATTATTAGTGTCTGTTATTTTTTTTAGATGCAATTTATATTAGAATTTATTTTGTGATATTTAATAGCTAATGTTTTTCTGGAGCCTAATTTTCACTAAAAGATAAATAAAAAAAATTTATAAACTTGTTAGATTAGGATGTAAACTAAATTTTTTAATTGATTAAGTAATTTAAAAAACTTATATGCAATATATTTCAATATTTTAACACCTTATTTTAATTAAAAATTATCTTTAAAATAAGTATAAGATGGTTATCTAATTCGAATTATTAAAAAGTTTATCATTGAGAGAATGTGTAAATATTAATCAGAGTCATAACTAAAATTAAAAATAATGAGAAAGAATAAAAAAAAAGTATAAAACTAAAAAGAAAACAGCTAAAAAAATGGAAAATAACAGATTTTTTTTTTAAAAAAAGAAAAAACGTGAAAAAATTAAAAATCAAAAAATAAATTAAAGAGAAGCAGAATAAAAAAATAATAGAAAACATAATATTGATAAAATCAAAATGTGAAAAAAAATATTTAAAAAAAACGTGTAAAAGAAAAAAAAATGAAAAGAAAAGAAAAGAAGGAGAAATAAAAAATAAAAAGAATGAAAAAAAAGAACGTGAAAAAGAGTAACAAAAATTATTTAAAAAAAATAAAAAAGGAGAAGAAGACAAATTTTATAAAATAACAATACAATAAAAAAGTTAACAAAATAGAAAGTTAAAAAAAATAAAAGAAAAAATGAAAGGAAAGTAGAAATAAAATAATAGTAAAAAAGTTAACAGTAAGTTTTTTAAAAATAAAGTAAAAAAAAAAAAGATAAAGAGTGAGTTTAAAAGAATGTCAACCAAAATTAAAAATTATTACTTTATTATAAAAAATTTAAAAAAAATACAAAAAAAATACCAAAGATAATAATAAAAAAAAAAGAACGTGCAACATTAAAAAAAATTAAATTTTTTCCTTGTAAAACTAATAGTAAATCTCTTAAAATTTTACCTCTTATTTAAAAATGTAACTAAAAAAAAAATCCTAAAATTACTCAAACACTAAAACCTCATTCGTATATAAATTCTACTTTAAAAATATTAGATATTTAAAAATAAATGGACATACCCTGAAAGAAAAAGATCATTTCAAATAAATTAGTCACTTTCAAATAAGTTAAACAATAAATTTTGGTAAATAAAAATTTATTATTAAGTTTAAAATATATAATATCCAAAATTAAGTCAAGTCATATCAAAGTTAATAAAGCGACCGTGTTAGAACCATGGGATTCGAGGGGTGCCTAACACCTTTCCCTCGGTCAACAGAATTCCTTTCCCGAATTTCTAGTTTGCAGATCAATAAAAAATAGAGTCAAATTTCCTTTTGATTAGGGATTTAAATAAGGTGACTTGGAACACCAAAACTCAATCCAAGTGGCGACTCTGAATAATAATTATTCCTTTTCAAAATGTCACTTTAATTGGAAAAACTCTTTTTCTTTCGAAACAAATAAAAAATCAAAATATTGAGAGAGAAAAAAAAGGGCGTGACAGTTGTCTAGGTATACACAAAAGTTCGACGGTTCAAAGATATCGCATCTACCGATTGACCGAGTATATCCGACATATGTTCACTACGAAAAGTCCAAGGGAAAACCTACTTATCCAGATGCAATTAATTCTTGCTTGTAAAGTACACATACTTGTCCGTTTCTTTGTCTTCGAGTCATTCCCCATTCATGCGGGATTGTTGGATTTTGAAAATGTGTGAATGGAAAATGAAGAGTTGCGACTTTTATGAAGAGTTGTGACTTTTATGAAATATTGCGACTTTTTGAAAAGTTGTGACTTTTATGAAAAGTTGCGACTTTTATTAAAAAGTTGTGACTTTCATGGAAAGTTGTGACTTTAATGAAAGGTGACGACCTTTCTGAAAGATTGTGACTTTTCCAAAGGTTTGTAACCTTTCCGGTAAGGCACAATAAGAACCTTTTCGCACTACCCTTTGTTTTCTATAAATTGAGGGATTTCCTCTCATTTTAATATAGAATTCATGAACTTCTTCTTCAACTACTAAATCTAGTATTCTAAGTGTACTTTACTGCCATTGAGTGGTTCGCTGACACCGAAGTTTTTGGTATCTATACTCTGGTGATTGAGATCATTTTACCCTTTGAGGTCATATTCCAAATCATACCTCGGATATTAGAGGGGAATAATTTCCTTAAGGGGATATTGTGAATTCAGTGGACTTGATATTTTTTCCTATTAAAAATTTTCCAGATTCTGGTATGTGTTTTACAAATATTAGATTTGTGAATTAATTTCAGTTCTTCTATTCTTTTGTTCTTCACTGGTTCATTAAACTTGGTAACTTCGTGTTTCTGCAAAGTTTGTTGGAAACAGTAAGATTCTTTAGACACATATTAACAACAATTCTTCTTTAAAAAAATTATTTCGTATATTTTTTAAAAAAATCTGTTTCTGATTCTAGTTTCGCTACTAGTTTTAATTTTCTAGTTGTGAAAATGTTCTTAAACTTTGTTTTCTTACAAAGATGTTCAAAGTTTTGTTCTAAGTATGTTTGCAATACAAGATGAACAATAAAGAGAGGGCTCAGATGCGCTGTTTTTTATCGTCTGTTATCAGACAAGGTGAGGATCCCGAAGTTCTCATAGGCTACACAATTTATCTTCACAGCACTCGAATAATGCACCAGCCAGGAATCAAACCTGGGTTGTACCATGGCAGGGTACTACTCTACTACTAGATCACGGTGTTAGATGTTTTAAGAATTCTATTTTATATAATTAGTGACAAAGTACCAACCCTAAAATATATGATATCAATTAACTGAAACATGATATTAAGTGTAGTAGATCTCTTTTTATCAATATAATGATATTAGTAAGAAACTACTGAGGTCGATGAGGATAATGATTGCTCTTATGAGTAGTTCCCTACTTAAACTATACCGTTGTGCCATGCGACCTGAAGCAATGTCCATTTCATTTCTACGACGCCTAGTATTGTTGACTCCAGAAGTTCTCAAATCTTGAGTATTACAATCAAATTGAATGAAAAAGGTGGCAAATATGGCTCATTGCCCCATGGAAAATTGCAGTTCTAAGAGCAATACTCAATTGCAGTTTCAATTGAGTATTTTTTTTAAAAAAAACAATTAATTTGTATGAAATTTTCGTTAGATCTATAAGCATCACTATATATGAAAAATAACAAAGATGTCACATATTTTTTGAAAGATATATTCAATTGCAGTTCATGAATTTTTGGTGTTAATTTTTTTTTCCTTCATATTCTTCTTATTTTTTAATAATCAATTACTCATTTTAGGAATTTATCGAAAAAAATAAAAACTAAACAAAATTGTTGAAAATCGATCGGATAACTTATTTAAAAGTGTGTTGATTTATGCGTCGGATTAGGTGTTTATGAGTCCGAATATCTTTCCATTTCATATAAATGTCATGTGGTAATGTCAAAATGACATGACGATTCCATGTGACATTTAAAGAAATGAAAAATGAGTTGGATACGTCAAACATGATAGCTAACGCCCATAAGGGCATATTTGGACCAAAAGTTGGACGGCGTAAACATGAGTGGACCAATCTTTAAACGGAGAGTATATCTAGACCTTTTCGAATAGTTTAGGGGCATATTTAACCCTTTTCCCTAAATATAATCAGTTACACCAATTCGTCATTTTCTTTAATCGATGTAATTTTTGACATTCTTGGTAAAACTTCTGGCTACGCCATTGTCTAATAATACTTGCTTCAAAAACCACCAATGAGAATACTTTAAATCACATTTTGTCGATATTCTTTTGGTGCAAATACAAATTTATTACTGCAAAATTAATCCATCTTTGAAAATGGCTGAGGTATCAAGAATATGTTGGTAACAAGAATTACTAAATATTCAAGAATACTTTTGCTTGGTAACACGAATTACTAAATATTCAAGAAGCAAAAAAGAATTTCACAAAAACATTTTAACGAATGTTTTGATTTGTGAAATAGTTTGCTTCTCTTAAGTTGGTGTAAATAGGGTTGGAGAAGACTGAGCTAAATAAAATACTAATACTAAAAAAATATTGGGAAAAGAAAACTAGGTTCGTTTGCTTATAGTGTATTAAGCTTGTCTTAGTTATGTACAAGTTGTTTTTTATGCATTGTTTGATTATTAAAATGGAAAAATTGTATAAATTTACTAGTTTACGCCCTAAGATTTATGATATATAGTTTCAAATATTATTTCCTCTATCATATTTTGTGATTAGGATACATGAGTTTAAATTCGTGAGATATATGTATTTGCCAAATTTTAAAATCGAGATACATATGTTATTTATTTAAATTAATTGGTTGTAACGGATTTTCTTAGATTAGGAGATTTATCGATAAATTTCAAAATACATAAACGACTATTTTGAAAATTTAAATCAATTAATTTCCTTAATATAACGCGAAAATCAAGGATTATATCTATGTTTAATTAATTTCATTTTATTATATCATCAATAAAGACAAAGACGTGTTTATCTTGATCATGTAATCTGATTAGATTCATTTTATTAGTCTTAAAATAATGAATTTATTATTTTGATGTATTTATTATTAATATATAATGTATCCAACCAACTAGACACTTAGATACATGAGTACTATAAAAGTACATTCATATGTATCATAGATATCTAGTATTAATTTGGTGTATCTATTTATGTGATTTATATTAATTTCATGTATCTATTTATATGACCTAACATTATTTGATGTATCTTTATATGTATATTTTAATGTATCAAGTATCAATTTGTCTACTTTAATTTATCTATATATCAAAAGAGAGAGAAAAATGACACCTGTCAGCAACACAATTATTCTTTTTGTCCAAATCAAACATGAGAAAATTGAAAAATATTCCTTCATACAAAACACACCCTTAATCTTTATGAAATAATTAACTTAATTATACAGTAATTTATTCAGTAAAACCAAATCCTTCGAGAAAAACCTTCATATATTCTTAGAGTATACTAAAATATATATAAAAAATAAGATTATTTAAAAATAACTTGAAAAATACTATATTTTTTAAAATAAAATTCAGTATTTTAAATAAAGCGAAACTCAAAAATTAATATATATTTGTGGAGGTTTAAAATAGAATGTCAACGACACTATGTTTGTTTCCTCCGATCCGTAGATTTTCTATAAACCTTTTTAGTGGACTAAAATCTATATATCTAATGAGAAAGAACAAAAAAGAACATTCAAGGAAAATACAGTTTTTGTAGTTAAGAGTGTTTTGACGAAATTTTCTCATCCATATTGACATGAAGAATAAATGTAATGATGGCTTCTTATCATCTAAACAAGCCTTTGGTGCATGGTCAGTTAATTAACAAATTATCTCATTTGAGGTGTAATAGACCACTATAATCCTTTATATATTAAGCTTTGAAGTGATGTACCTTTGTTAGTTAAATTGTGGTCTAAAACAATTGTGAAATTATGTCTTAGGCCTAATTCACACTTTAAAAGCTAGCTCAAAGGGAGGAGGATTGTTCAAACCTTATAAGGAGTCCACACATCTCATTAATCATCGATGTGAGACTTTTGTCATTCTTTAACAACAATCTTTAATTAGATATTTGTGTGGTTGTAAATCATTTTATATAGGGAAATTTTAAAGTTAAGTTCTTACTAAGTAGAGAAATGTGTTTTTTTTAGACTGACTAAAAAGAATGTGAGTCGTGCCTAGGGGTGACAATTTCAGCCCATATTAATAAAATGAGCACATTTTGACCATATATAATGACTTGGATCGCTCATTTATAATTGGTCAAATATGGGCGTAAAACTATTTTAAAAGTCTCTTCAAATATGGTTAAAATGGATTCAATATGGGTATCCATTTGATCCACATTAGATATCTTATTTTCACTTTCACTCAATAAAAAAAATTTTTAGAGGTAGGTTGGTGGAAGTTGGGGTAGAGTGGGGGTGGGGGCAGAGAATGCCGGGGAGGAGAGGGCAACCTTTTTTTTTTTTTTCAAAAATAGATTTTTTTTTTTTTGAAAAAAATTAGAGTATGTTGGTGGAAGGTGGGGTGGGGGCAGGGGGTTGCCAGAGGGGCGGGGTAATTTTTTCTATTTTTGAAAAATAATTTTTTTTAGGGGTAGGTTGGTGAAAGGTGATTTGGGGGGGGGGGGAGGTATGTGGAGAGGGGTACATTCATGTTTTTGAAAAACAAATTCGAGTAAATGGGTTATAACCATTTTGACCAAACCATATTTGACTCAATCCATATTTGACCATATTATATTTGGATGGATTATAATCTAACCCATTTTTTCTCAAACCATATTCAGGCCATGCAAAACCAATCCAATTTGACCGTTTGACACCCTTGATCGTGCCCAACACGAGCATCGCTCATTTAGTTACCAACCAAATGAATAGTGAGAATTAATGAAATAAATGATAAGTTACTTCAACTTCTGGACAAATGTCCCAAACAACTCTTCAAGCTGAATTTTCAGGCCCTATTAACAATAAAGAAACACATAACACAAGATCTTGTGAGATAAACTTGCACAACCAATTAAATTTCGTATCTAATCAGGTAAATGTGCATGTATAAATGCACCCCTTGCTTACTCGTTGTCTCAACAAATTCTCAATATATTTCTCAAATTGCTTTTTCCTTTCTCTATACACTTTAAGCGTTTGTTTGCAACTTTCTTCCTTGTAACAATGCTGCTTTTGTCCACTGGTTTCTCTTCTTTCTTCATATTATTTAATTTTCTCATATAGTTTTATAATATTCGCTCTACGTCAAAACTTAGATCAATGGGAGAAGATTTTTCAATTTATGTTCAGAGTCTTAGTCCTCTCGTTCAAACTACTAAAAAAAGGCCAAAAAGAGACCTAGAAAAGGAGACCTCAAAAATAGGTCTATAATAACAGACCTAATGAGGTCGCTATTTGAATTAATATTTTTTAATTTTTTTTAATGTAGGAGAACCTCGTGAGGTCAATTTAATGAATTTACTTTTTCCTATACCTGAATTATTTCAAATTTTTAAATTTTTAATCTAATTCTCATAAAATTACAGACCTCACGAGGTCTGTACTTGTTAAATTAAAAATAATAATTTAATTTAATTAAAGACTGAAACAATGAGAGGCCTCATGAGGTCTCTTAAACAAAAGAAAACCCTAGCCAAATTTATCTATCTCTTTCTTCCCTCTCTCTTTCTCATCGTTCATCTCTCTCTCATCATCCCTCTCTCTCTCTCATTGTTCCTCTCCGTCAGACTTCTCAATCTCCTCTCTCCGCCGTCATCTTCTCTATCTCCAAACGCGCCTCCATCTCCAGACGTGCCTCCATCTCCGCCTTCATCTTCTTCTGATGAGAAAGTCACCCGTCTCCATCTCCGCGCCATTTGCAGTAGGGCCTCAGCAGGTGGAGGTCGCCCGCCTCCATCTCCGCCGGGCCGTGCAGCAGCAGCAGTGGTTGGCGTTCCCAACCCTTTGACTCCAGGTGAATTTTTTGAACAAACTAGTTGATTTTCGTAATTCTAAGTGCTTAAAATAATTAAACAGTAGCAAGTAGATTGAATGTTATCTTGTTGTATTAGTAATTTAATCATTCCCAATGTGGTTATCTTTGAAATTTTTAAAAGAATTTGTGTCAAATAGATATTGAAAAAGTTTCCCAATCAATAATAGGGTACATGATTTTCTTTGAAAATAAGTTAGTACATCGGATCAAATACTTGATTTTCACCATTGGAGTTCAAACTCTATTCTAGTGTTAACTTTTTTCCCCATTTTCTTGCTAGGCCACTAAGGAAGCTCAAAATCAAAAAAAGTTGATACAAGATTATACTACTTCTTTAATTTAATCAAAGTAGGAGATAAGGTATGGTAATTCTAAATTTAATAAAGTTGAAGTACAATTGTTTTCTATAATATGTGTTGTACCCATCTAATATTGATACTTAGCTTTAAATATGTGTTGACACTTAGCTTTAAATTTAGAAATAATTATTTGTTAAGCTTAAGTACCAACACTAGTTGATCCTATTGATGACAAAATTGATTTTCCTTGAAAATCAATTTGTGTCCATCTAGTGTTGACACTTACCTTTAAATTTAGAAATAATATATTGTTTAAGCATAAGTACCAACACTAGTTGATCCTATTGATGACAAAATTGATTTTTCTTTGAAAATCAATTTGTGTCCATCTAGTGTTGACACTTAGCTTTACATTTAGAAATAATTATTTGTTAAGATTAAGAACCAACACTAGTTGATCTTTTTTATGACAAAATTGATTTTCTTTCCATCTAGTGTTGACTCTTAGCTTTAAATTTTAGAAATAACTATTTGTTAAGCATAAGTATCAACACTAGTTGATCCTATTGATGACAAAATTGAAAATCAATTTGTGTCCATCTAGTGTTGACACTTAGCTTTAAATTTTAGAAATAATTATTTGTTAAATTTGTAACTATCGTGTTAGTATTAAGGTAAAACTAAACTAATTAAACTTAGAAATTTGTTAAGTTATTTGGTAAGTTAAACTTGTTACAATAGTATAAGAAATTAAGTTAAAAATAAACTAGTTAGATATAGAAAGTTGTTAAGTTGGTCAATAAGTTACATTGGGTACTATAGTCTAGGAATTAAGTCAAAACTAAACTAATTAGACTTAAAAATTTGTTAAGTTGGTTAATAAGTTAAATTTGTGACTATAGTGTTTGAATTAAGTTAAAACTAAACTAATTAGATTTAGAAATTTGTTAAGTTGGTTAATAAGTTAAACTTGTTACTATAGTATTAGAATTTAGTTAAAACTATACTAATTAGACTTAAAAATTTGTTTAGTTGGTTAATAAGTTAAATTTGTAATTATCGTGTTAGTATTAAGGTAAAACTAAACTATTTAAACTTAGAAAGTTGATAAGTTGTTTGGTAAGTTAAACTTGTTACTATAGTATAAGAAATTAAGTTAAAAATAAACTAGTTAGACTTAAAAAGTTGTTCAGTTAGTTAATAAGTTACATTGGTTACTATAGTGTTGGAATTAAGTCAAAACTAAACTAATTAGACTTAAAAATTTGTTAAGTTGGTTAACAAGTTAAATTTGTGACTTTAGTGTTTGAATTAAGTTTAAACTAAACTAATTAGATTTAGAAATTTGTTAAGTTGGTTAATAAGTTAAACTTGTTACTATAGTATTAGAATTTAGTTAAAACTAGACTAATTAGACTTAGAAACTTGTTAAGTTGGTTAATAAGTTAAATTTGTGAGTATCGTGTCAGTATTAAGGTAAAACTAAACTAATTAAACTTAGAAATTTGTTAAGTTGTTTGGTAAGTTAAACTTGTTACTATAGTATAAGAAATTAAGTTAAAAATAAACTAGTTAGTCTTCAAAAGTTGTTAACCTGGTTAATAAGTTACATTGGTTATTATAGTGTTGGAATTAAGACAAAACTAAACTAATTAGACTTAAAAATTTGTTAAGTTGGTTCATAAGTTAAATTTGTGACTACAGTGTTTGAATTAAGTTAAAACTAAACTAATTAGATTTAGAAATTTGTTAAGTTGGTTAATAAGTTAAACTTGTTACTATAGTATTAGAATTTAGTTAAAACTAGACTAATTAGACTTAGAAATTTGTTAAGTTGGTTTATACGTTAAATTTGTGACTATCGTGTTAGTATTAAGGTAAAACTAAACTAATTAAACTTAGAAATTTGTTAAGTTGTTTGGTAAGTTAAACTTGTGACTATAGTATAAGAAATTAAGTTAAAAATAAACTAGTTAGACTTAGAATGTTGTTAAGTTGGTTAATAAGTTACATTGGTTACTATAGTGTTGGAATTAAGTCAAAAGTAAACTAATTAGACTTAAAAAATTGTTAAGTTGGTTAATAAGTTAAATTTGTGACTATAGTGTTTGAATTAAGTTAAAACTAAACTAATTAGATTTAGAAATTTGTTAAGTTAAATAATAAGTTAAACTTGTTACTATAGCATTAGAATTTAGTTAAAACTAGACTAATTAGACTTAGAAACTTGTTAAGTTGGTTAATAAGTTAAATTTGTGACTATCGCGTTAGTATTAAGGTAAAACTAAACTAATTAAACTTAGAAATTTGTTAAGTTGTTTGGTAAGTTAAACTTGCTACTATAGTATAAGAAATTAAGTTAAAAATAAACTAGTTAGACTTAGAGTCTTTTTGACTTAGCTTAAAAGCTGGTCAAACTGACTTAAAAGCTGGTTTTTGACTTATTTAGGTAACGACCTGTTTAGTCGTTTTGAGCAGCAGACTTCAATTTTGGAGAAACTGGCAAAAACGACGGACCCCACGACGGACCGTCATGGGCACGACGGACCATCGCAGGGTCTCGTTTCAAAACACTTAGAAAAACTGAAAATTGGGTACTGAAATCGACTCTCTGAACTTCGTAACGGAATGGCAGGACGGACCGTCACAGGTGTGACGGACCGTCACAGATTCTTCAGAGAAATTGAGTCTCTGAACTCTCTGACGGGTAGCAGGACGGACCGTCGCAGGCGCGACGGGCCGTCACAGACTGCGAAATCCCAGTCTGGGTCGGATTTCTTGATACGTTTTAAGGGACGTTTTTGACTATTCTTGCCTTAATTATAAAGTTAGTGGGTTAATGTTAATAAGTCTAATTACTTGGGGGTTAAAAGAGGTTACCTTAAGTTAATTAGTGGGGCATTATTGCCATCTTTTATTCTTAATTATATACTAATTAGGGTAAAAGAAAGAGGGTTTGAATAAGAAAAAGAAAAGAACAGAAAGAGAGAGAAGAGAATCGATAGAGAGAGAGACGATTGAGAAGGGGAAACACAAAGCTTTGGAGAAAATTTGCTTGCTTGATCACTAATCTTCGGTGGAGGTAGGTTATGGTTTTCATGCTTTCATAGTAAACTCTTAATAGAGAATGATATGTATTGGTAGTATTGTAAAACCCTGCTATGTGCTTAATTGTATGCATGCATGAACGTGATTATATAATTGTGATTATATTAAGCATGATGAAGTTACTGAATCCCAAATCTTGATAAAAACCTAATCTCTTTTAATGATGATGCCTTGGTAAGGAAGAAGGCTTGATGAGTTGATAGAATGAGATTAGGGGATCGGGTGTCACGAACCGACACGTAGAATTAGGAGATCGGGTGTCACGAACCGACACGTAGAATTAGGGGATCGGGTGTCACGAACCGACACGTAGAATTAGGGGATCGGGTGTCACGAACCGACACGTAGAATTAGGGAATCGGGTGTCACGAACCGATACGTAGATTTAGGGGATCGGGTGTCACAAACCGACACGTAGATTTAGGGGATCGGGTGTCACGAACCGACACGTAGAATTAGGGGATCGTGTGTCACAAACCGACACGTAGATTTAGTGGATCGGAGTGTCACGTACCGACACAAGAGGATTAATGGATATGAGGGAGCAGAGTGTCACGTACCGACACAAGAGAAATAAAGATAATGAATCTTGAAAGATGTTAATATACTCAATCTAATGAACATGATTCCCAAATGAGTATGGTATTGAGGCTTGAGTCCTCATGTGTAAACTTGACGGTAATTGTTAATGATATAGTGCTTGTTGTTGCTACATGTTGAGTATCATAGTTGATTTTATGATATTACTTTGTATATATTGTTTTCTATTTTGAGTTGGCCGATGATATCTACTCAGTACCCGTGTTTTGTACTGACCCCTACTTTTATATTTTCTTCTTGTTTATTTGTGGAGTGCAGCAAACGTGCCATCGTCTTCAACTCAACAGTAATTCAAGCCAGTCTTACTACATCGGAAATTCAGGGTGAGCTAATGCTTCTAGCTTGGACTGGATCTTCTTCTTCAAGTCTTGATGCCTTCAACTTCCGGCATGGACTAGCTTCTTATGTATTTTTAGCTTTTAGAATACTCTTAGTTTAGTCATTTGATCGTAGATGTTCTTGTGATGATGACTTCCAGATTTTGGGGAATAATAGATGTTGAATTTTAGAAGTTAATGAATTGGTCTTTATTTAATGAGTTTAAGTTTTCCGCATTACTTTCTGTTGATATTATATTGAAATGTTAAGGTTAGATTGGTTGGTTCGCTCACATAGGAGGGAAAGTGTGGGTGCCAGTCGCAACCCGGTTTGGGTCGTGACAAACTTGGTATCAGAGCATTAGGTTCGTTGGTCTCATCACACAAGAACGAGTCTAGTAGAGTCTTAAGGAACGGTAGGGGGACGCCTTTACTTTTCTTTAAGAGGCTATAAGACTTTAGGAAAATTCCATTCTTTCTTTCTTTCGTGCTATTACTTGGGTCCAATTGGTATCTAGGTGATACAAATTGGTATCTGACCATCTTCACTCTATTTTGCAGATGGTTAGAACTAGAGCAACGACTACGCCAGCACTAACACCAGCACTGGCGGGACAGGGTGCGTCTGAGCCAGCCACTGGGGCTGTAGCTCGAGGAAGAGCAGCGGCAAGAGGCCGTGGTAGAGGTCGTGGGAGGACGTCCTCTAGGGGAAGAGGACGAGCACCTAGTCTATCTGATACTAGGGCAGTGACTCCTCCACCGACTGAGGAGGTAATAAGAGAAGGGGAGGATGGGGAAAATGAACAAGTGCAGAATGAGGGATTGCCACCCCAGCCTACCCCAGAGATGATAAATCAGGTGCTCGCGTATCTTAGTGGGTTGTCCGATCAGGGTCAGGCACCTCCAGTGTTTTCTGCACCAACACCTTCGGTTTCAGAGGTACAACATGCAGCCACTATGGCTCCTCGTATGGATGCCTCATTGGACATAGGCACGTTTCCACGTCTGACTACTAGGCCTATAATGACAAATGATCAGCATGAACTTTTTCAGTAAGTTCTTGAAATTGAAACCTCCAGTCTTCAAGGGTGCGGAATCTGAGGATGCTTACGATTTTCTGGTTGACTGTCATGAGCTACTACACAAGATGGGTATAGTAGAACGGTTTGGTGTTGAGTTCGTGAGTTATCAGTTTCAAGGGAACACCAAAATGTGGTGGCGGTCACATATTGAGTGTCAACCAACAGAGGCACCACCTATGACTTGGGCCTCATTCTCTAGCTTGTTTATGGAGAAGTATATCCCCCGAACTTTGAGGGACAGGAAAAGGGATGAGTTCTTGAGCCTAGAGCAAGGTAGGATGTCGGTCAATGCATATGAAGCTAAGTTTCGTGCATTATCCCGGTATGCCACCCAACTATGTTTCAGTCCACAAGAGCAGATTCGCCGTTTTGTGAAGGGGTTGAGGTCAGAGTTGCGGATTTCAGCCTTACAGGTAGCGGCTACGGCAAAATCCTTCCAAGAGGTGGTAGACTCCGTGATAGAGGTGGAAGGAGTGAAGCCAGATGACTTCACCACGACATTGACATCAAAAAGGTTTCGAAAGGGAGGTGGGTTTAATGGTTCTTACTCTAGAGGACAGGGTTCCGGAGGTTACTCAGTTCGACCCATTCAGTCTTCACTACAGACCGTAGTTGGGGGTCCACCTCAGACCGGTCAACACTTCTCTAAGAGGCCTATGCTTGACTCTAGAGAGTGTTATGGATGTGGGGAGACTGGACATATTAGGAGGAATTGTCCAAAACAGAGTTATAGACCCCCAATGGCTAGAGGTAGAGGTGGTCATGGTAGAGGCCGTTATTCTGGAGGATGTGGTGGTCGAGGTAATGGTGGTCACCAAAATGGCCGAGGTGATGGGCAAACTGGAACCACTACATCACAACATGGTAGGGGCAATGGACAGACAAACGATAGGGCCCGTTGTTACGCTTTCCCTGGGCGGTCTGAAGCGGAGGCATCTGATGCTGTCATCAGAGGTAATCTTCTGGTTTGTGATTGCATGGCTTCTGTATTGTTTGATCCTGGATCCACATTTTCTTATGTATCTTCCTCATTTGCTAATGGTCTAAATTTACATTGTGAATTACTTGATATGCCTATTCGTGTTTCTACTCCGGTGGGTGAGTCTGTGGTAGTTGAAAAGGTATATAGGTCCTGTTTGGTGAACTTTGTGGGGAGAAACACTTATGTAGATTTGGTTATCTTAGAAATGGATGATTTTGATATAATCCTGGCTATGACTTGGCTTTCTCCACAATTTGCGATCTTGGATTGTAATGCTAAAACGGTGACGTTAGCCAAGCCTGGGATAGATCCGTTAGTGTGGGAGGGTGACTACACTTCCAATCCGGTGCGTATCATCTCCTTTCTTCGTGCTAAGAAAATGGTTAGTAAAGGGTGTTTAGCTTTCTTGGCACATCTCAAGGATGACACTACCCAAGTACCTTCGATTGAGTCGGTTTCGGCGGTCCGCGAGTTTCTGGATGTGTTCCCTGCAGATCTTCCTGGTATGCCACCAGATAGGGATATTGACTTCTGTATTGATCTTGAACCGGGTACTCGCCCCATTTCTATACCCCCTTATAGAATGGCTCCCGCGGAGTTAAGAGAGTTAAAATCCCAACTTCAATAGTTGTTAAACAAAGGCTTTATTAGACCAAGTGCATCTCCTTGGGGTGCTCCGGTTTTGTTTGTGAAGAAGAAGGATGGGAGTTTTCGAATGTGTATAGACTACAGACAACTAAACAAGGTAACCATAAAGAACAAGTATCCTCTTCTTCGCATTGATGACTTGTTCGATCAGTTACAAGGTGCTTGTGTCTTCTCTAAAATTGACTTGAGATCCGGTTATCATCAATTGAAAATACGGGCAACGGATGTGCCAAAGACTGCTTTTCAAACGAGGTATGGGCATTACGAATTTGTAGTGATGTCTTTTGGTCTTACGAATGCCCCTGCTGCTTTCATGAGCTTGATGAACGGGATTTTTAAGCCATATCTACATCTATTTGTTATCGTATTTATTGATGATATACTGATATACTCTAAAAGTAAGGAGGAACATGAAGAACATTTGAGAATGGTATTGGAAATGTTGAGGGAGAAAAAGCTTTATGCCAAGTTCTCTAAGTGTGAGTTTTGGCTAGATGCAGTGTCCTTCTTGGGGCACGTGGTTTCTAAGGATGGAGTGATGGTGGATCCTTCTAAGATTGAGACAGTAAAGAATTGGGTAAGACCTACTAATGTGTCAGAAATAAGGAGCTTTGTTGGGTTAGCTAGCTACTACCGCCGATTTGTCAAGGGATTCTCTTCTATTGCTTTCCAACTGACTAACTTGACTAAGCAAAATGTCCCATTCGTATGGTCGGATGAGTGTAAGGAAAGCTTTCAGAAGCTCAAGACTCTGTTGACTACCGCACCAATTCTCACCTTGCTAGTGGAGGGTAAGAATTTCATTGTTTATTGTGATGCATCCTATTCTGGTTTGGGTGCAGTGCTAATGCAAGAGAAGAATGTGATTGCTTATGCTTCAAGGCAATTAAAAGTGCATGAATGTAACTATCCAACTCATGATTTGGAATTTGATGCGGTAGTGTTTGCATTAAAGCAATGGAGACACTATTTATATGGGGTTAAGTGTGAGGTCTATACTGATCATCGTAGCCTACAGTATGTCTTTACTCAGAAAGATTTGAACTTGAGACAGAGGAGATGGATGGAACTACTGAAGGACTACGACATCACTATTTTGTATCATCCGGGGAAGGCGAATGTTGTAGCGGATGTTTTAAGTAGAAAGGCGGGAAGCATGGGAAGTCTAGCTCACTTGCAAGCTTCTAGACGCTAATTGGCTAGAGAAGTTCAGATTCTGGCTAACGACCTTATGAGATTAGAAGTAAATGAGAAGGGAGGATTGTTGGCTTGTGTGGAGGCAAGATCTTCCTTTCTTGACAAGATTAAGGGAAAGCAGTTTAATGATGAAAAATTGATCCGGATCCGAAATAAAGTGTTGCAAGGAGAGGCTAAAGAAGCGACAATCGATGAGGAAGGTGTTTTGAGGATTAAGGGAAGGGTATGCGTACCCCGCGTCGATGATTTGATCAACACTATTCTGACAGAGGCTCATAGTTCAAGGTATTCGATACATTCGGGTGCAACCAAGATGTACCGTGACCTAAAGCAACACTTTTGGTGGAGTAGAATGAAGCGGGATATTGTGGATTTTATTGCCAACTGTCCAAACTGTCAACAAGTAAAGTATTAACATCAAAGGCCCGGAGGAACACTTCAGAGAATGCCCATTCCTGAATGGAAGTGGGAAAGGATTGCAATGGATTTCGTGGTTGGTCTTCCAAAGACATTGGAAAAATTTGATTCTATTTGGCTAATTGTTGATAGGCTAACTAAGTCTGCTCACTTCATTCCGGTCAAGGTGACTTACAATGCAGAGAAGTTAGCCAAACTTTATATCTCGGAAGTGGTGCGATTGCATGGGGTTCCACTCTCCATTATATCAGATAGAGGTACGCAGTTTACTTCTAAGTTTTGGAAAACATTGCATGCGGAATTAGGTACTAGGTTGGACCTTAGTACTGCGTTCCATCCTCAGACCGACGGTCAGTCTGAGAGAACGATTCAAGTGTTGGAGGATATGCTTCGTGCATGTGTGATACAATTTGGTGGTCATTGGGATATCTTCTTACCCTTAGCAGAGTTCTCCTACAACAATAGCTATCACTCAAGCATTGATATGGCCCCATTTGAGGCACTATATGGGAGAAGATGTAGGTCTCCCATTGGGTGGTTTGATGCATTTGAGGTTAGACCTTGGGGTACTGACCTTCTGAGGGAATCGTTAGATAAAGTGAAATCTATTCAAGAAAAGCTTCTAGCGGCGCAAAGTAGACAGAAGGAGTATGCAGATCGGAAGGTTAGAGACTTGGAGTTTATGGAGGGTGAACAAGTCTTGTTGAAGGTTTCGCTAATGAAAGGGGTGATGCGGTTTGGTAAGCGAGGTAAACTTAGCCCAAGGTATATTGGTCCATTTGAAGTACTTAAGCGAGTAGGAGAGGTGGCTTATGAGTTAGCCTTGCCTCCAGGGCTGTCCGGAGTGCATCCAGTATTCCATGTGTCGATGTTGAAAAGATACCATGGGGATGGAAACTACATCATCCGTTGGGATTCATTTTTGCTTGATGAGAACTTGTCTTATGAGGAGGAGCCTGTTGCCATTCTAGACAGAGAGATTTGCAAGTTGAGATCAAGGGAGATTGCATCCATCAAAGTTCAATGGAAGAATCGACCCGTTGAAGAAGCCACTTGGGAGAAGGAGGCGGATATGCGAGAAAGATACCCACATCTGTTTACAAATTCAGGTACTCCTTTTCGCCCTTGTTTTCCTTCTTGTGATCGTTCGGGGATGAACGATGGGTAAATTGGTATCTATTGTAACGATTTGGGTTGTGACAATTTAGTTGTTTGGCAATACTCAAAATAACTTATTTTAAGTTAAAAAAAACTTATTTTAAGCCAAAAGTTAAAAGCTGGGGTAGGGTGCTTTTTTTTAGCTTATAAGCTGTTTTAATTTGACCACATTTTTATCTTTTTGCTCTTAATATTTTTATACAATCTCCAAATTACCCATATAACCCTAACATTTCTTTCTTCCATTTTTCCCTTTTCACGTTTGACATAACAATTTCAACACTTTTATCCAAACGCATAACTGCTTATTTTAAAAATAAGTTTCAGCACTTTTAAAGGTACTTTTTTAAAGCTGCTTTTATTAAGCCCATCCAAACGGGCCCTTAGAAAGTTGTTAAGTTGGTTAATAAGTTATATTGGTGACTATAGTATTAGAATTAAGTCAAAACTAAACTAATTAGACTTAGGAAATTGTTTAGTTAGTTAATAAGTTAAATTTGTGACTATAGTGTTAGAATTAAGTTAAAATAAACTAATTAGATTTAGAAATTTGTTAAGTTGGTTGATAAGTTAAACTTGTTAATATAGTATCTAGAATTTAGTTAAAACTAGACTAATTAGACTTAGAAATTTGTTAAGTTGGCTAATAAGTTAAATTTGTGTCTATAGTGTTAGAATTAAGTTAAAACTAAACTAATTAGATTTAGAAAGTTGTTAAGTTGTTTGGTAAGTTAAACTTGTTACTATAGTATAAGAAATTAAGTTAAAAATAAACTAGTTAGACTTAGAAAGTTGTTAAGTTGGTTAATAAGTTAAATTTTTGACTATAGTGTTAGAATTAAGTTAAAACTAAACAAATTAGACTTAGAAATTTGTTAAGTGTGAGGAGGAAATTGGTGTGTATCATTTTTCTTTGTGTTTATATATTTTATGTATTAATATTTAATTACTCATTATTATAACTTTATTTTTTTATGTAGGAAAAGGAACTAGGAAGACCGGTAACTCAAGCTGAGGCATTTAAGGCAACACACATTAGAAAGAAAAAAAATCCTGAAGATCCAGACGTGTGGGTTGAACCGCGAGCTGAAGTGACCTTTGTAAGCCTCTAATTTTAAAAAATAATTACTTATTTTCTAAATTTATATTCTCATATGATACCATTCAATTTAGAATCGATATCTTCAACCTTTGAAGTATTTACAACAAACTCTACCGGAAGAAAATCGAGGTATGCCACTTACTCAAGAACAGGATGAGAGAGTTTGGTTAGACTTGACTTGTGGGCCGAGTAGATATGGGTATGCATATGGAATGTCGCATAAAACCTTTCGTGAATTTTCTTCTGAGTTTGAAGGCCTAAATAGTTCAAATCATGATGAATTGATGAAGAAAAATTTGGCTATGGAGAAAAATATTGTTGAGCTATCTAGCCAAGCCGAAGAATCACGGGCTAGGGAAAGGCGGTTGGAATTACAGTTTGCGGGTCTTAAGGCTCAATTCGATGCATTACTTGCTTCAAAAGGGATTCCCCCTTGTTCTGGTGATGTCACTTTCCCTCCTCGACCTCCTCAATCGCAACCTACTCTATATCCAATGTATGGTCAACAAAGAAATATGACACATGAGTTTAGTAGTGATGAAGAAAGTGGTGATTATGTGGCAAACACACTACCACATTAGTGAAGTTTAGACTTGTGATAGATAATCTAAGTTAACTTATGGATAATTTTGTTAACTTTATAATTTTGTGATGGGAATTCTTTGTTTTGTGAATACATGATAACATTGCAATGTATTATATAACTTATGGTTATTATGGTTTTTGTTTAATATATAATTATGTTGAAATGAGTTGCAATTGAGTTGATAAGAGAATATTTAGTAAATGTATTGCTTCAATTGATTTTTGGAAGCTCTTTGAGCTTGATTTGAGTACTGAATTAAAATGACAGGTGATGAGAAGCCGCAGAAATAATAATTAGCTGCTAGTTTTTTTTCCAGAAAAAGAGACCTCATGAGGTCTCTTTTTTGCATTAATTTTCCAGATATTTCATTATAGAGACCTCA
Source organism: Solanum lycopersicum (assembly GCF_036512215.1). Classification (NCBI taxonomy): domain Eukaryota; kingdom Viridiplantae; phylum Streptophyta; class Magnoliopsida; order Solanales; family Solanaceae; genus Solanum; species Solanum lycopersicum. The sequence goes on from NC_090809.1 coordinate 6,260,918, forward strand.
TAAGGTCTCTATTTAACATTTTATATTTTATAAATGCAGAAAAGAGACCTCATGAAGTCTTTTTTTTGCATTATATTTTCCGTAAATTTCATTATAGAGACCTCATGAGGTCCCTAATAAATAAATGCAGAAAAGAGACCTTATGAGGTCTCTCCTTTAAAATAATATAAAATTAAATTAAATAATATCTTAGCGACCTAATGAGGTCTTTTTTATTAAAATATAAAATTAAATAATATAAAAAATAGTGACCTCATGTGGTCTCTATATATTAAATAATACAATAGTGACATCATGAGGTCTCTTTTTTTAAAAAAAATCTGACAATTTGTTGCTGACCTCGTGAGGTCTCCGTTTGGTGACCTCATGAGGTGTCTTTAAAAAAGTGACCTGCATTTTACTGACCTACCGTTGAGGTCTCTTTTTCCCGAAAAAAGACCTCATGAGGTCTCTTTTTGGCCTTTCTTTAGTAGTGTCATTCAATTACCTCCAATGTGAGAGTACTCTTTTTTCATAACCCTCAACACGCTAACCCAAACACAATCTGACACTAAAGCGTGAACAGTTTATTCAAAAGCCCAATATTATATATTTTGATTCTAATATCACGCTATATCAATTTTGGACTTAACACAACCCAAATATTAGCTAAAAGCACTATAACAAAAGAGACATTACCAAACACGATTGAAGCATGGACAGTTTATTTGGAAGCCCGATATCATATGTCTTGATTCTAATATCATGATATATGAAATTTGGACTTAACACAACGCCAGATATCATATGTTTTGATTCTAATATCATGATATATATGTGAATTTTGGACTTAATTAAAACAACCTAAAATTAGCTCAAAGCACTTTAATAAAAGAGACATTACTCAAACACGATCCGATACTGAAGCATGAACACCTGATATTATATGTTTTCATTCTAATATCATGATATATAAATTTTGGACTTCAGACAGCGCAAAATTAGCTCAAAGCACTATAACAAAAGAGACATTATCCAAACATGGCCCGATACTGTAGCATGAAGAATTTATTCGAAAGCCCGATATCATATGCCTTACATTCTAATATCATGACCAGTGGCGAAGTCACCTACAATTCATCGGAAAATTAAACTGCATAACTAGATAAAATTATATTTTATGTATACATTTAACTTCTTTATATACCGACACTCCTTAGTTGAAATTCTGGCTCCGCCATTGATCAGAATATATGAATTTTGGACTTAAAACAACACAAAATTAACTCTATGCACTACACAACAAGGAGACATTTAGTCACTTACATTTTTCGCGACATTTATATAGAGTATTGATTAAAGTATACAGTTATATTAACTATCCTAGTTATCTCATCCACAATCGATGTAGGAGTCTTCTTTCATCATTTATAACATGTGTTATGGACAAAAAATGTGCCACCGTTTACCAGACTGAAGGGTTAATCGGCGGCAACTGTCGTGGCTTCCGTCGCCGTTGCTTTTGCACCAGAAACTGTTAGAACATATAATGTTTCTAAATAAAATACTCATCATCCATGATAAGTAATGATGTTATATCAATAAAAAGAGACTAGATATTCCCATATTTATTACTCCCTCCATTCCATTTTATATGAAATACTTTGACTTTTAACACTTATGGTCCAAAATGAATGATAAAAATTTGTGTGGTTGTAAATCATTTCATTAAAGGTAATAGACATTTTATAGTGAAATTGTTACTTAACATAAAAAATATTATTCTTTTTTGAAATGACTAAAAAAGAAAGTAAATCAAATAAATTGGGACAAAAGAAATATATATATGTGGTGCTTTTGTTATGATCCAAAATCGTAAGTCAGGATTGATGTCTGAGGAGTTATATAGTAAAAATCTATAACCAAATTTTAATCTTTATATCAATTAATTGATGGGTCAAATCTCTATTTCAAATTTAAGATTGGTATCATAAGCTTTCTCAGTGGAAGAATTTCAAATTGATGACATGCGTCCAACTCATATATCTACTAATAAGAATATTATTACAGAAGTGAAATGGTACATGCCTATATTTTATTTTATCCAAATAGAAAAACCTACGATTTTACAAATTAAAGTGAATAATTCAACTAGGTAGCTGGTTACTAGGTTGAATTTATGATATTACAAGTCCTAGAGGAGTAAAAAAGAAATTTAATGACTAGGTTTAATAATTACGTCCTTAAATAATTCACATTAGCAAAACCCTAGATAAACAAAGCTGTAGCTAGAATGTTGATGGGGCTATGGAAATCATGAGTCGGCTACTTTTGCGGAGTTCGAAGATTAAAGGGTATAAAATATTAACAAAAATTTTAAAAAAGTTTATGAATTTTTATTTTAACCAAAAGGGCAAAATTGCTAGAAGAGCAACTTGCTCGCTGGAAAAAGCAAAATCGCTCTAGTAGCAGCGATTTCCAAAATAATTTTTTAATGATTTTTTAATAAATCGCTGCCTAAGCAGCGATTTCTTTAACTTTTTTTTTATTTTTCATTTGAAATTTAAAAAAAAAAGAAGATAAATCAAGAGCAAATCACTACGAGTGCAACGATTTGTCTCCAATTTTTTTTTAATCAATTTTTTTTAAAGAAAATTGATTACTACTTATTTTTAAAAATCATAAAAAAAATTATTTTGGAATAGGTAGTCAATTTTTTTTTAAAAAAAAAATTATTTTAAAACTTTTAAAATAAAATTTTAAATTCTTTTTAGAAATTTTAATTATAAATTTTTTTACTACTTATTCCAAAATAATTTTTTAAATGATTTTTTTAAAATAAGTAGTAATCAAAAAAAAATTAAAAATTTGATTTAAAAATATATTTTTAAAAATTTGGAGACAAATTGCTTCACTTGCAGCGATTTGCTCTTAATTTATCTTTTTTTTTAATTTCAAATAAAAAATTAAAAAAAGAAAGTTACAGAAATCGCTGCTCAGTCAGCAATTTATTAATATATCATTAAAAAAATTATCTTGGAAATCGCTGTTATTGCAGCGATTTTGCTTTTTCCGGCGAGCAACATCGCTGCTCTTCTAACGATTTTGCCCTTTTGGTTTAAATAAAAATTCATATACCGTTTTGGAATTTTTGTTAACATTTTATATCCTTTAGCCTCCGGACTCTACTTTTGCGGTCACTTTTACGATTTAAATGTGTTTCAAAATTTTGGATGACATTGATTTTCGATCCTTACTTTAAGACAAAGCATCTCAATCATACCAGGAATGACGATAATTCCCAAAAAATTCTTGTTCACCAAGGGAACCCTTCTATGGACAAGGTCTCCTTGTATTGTTCTTCTTTACCAATAGTTCAACAAGTTGAACAAGTATAAAAACTTGATTGTCCTTCTAACAATAAACCATGCCATCACATATTATATTGTTGTTTCGATGGCTTGGCACTTATGGGGATTTATAATTATCTCTGTTGAATGCCTTGAATCGGACCCGCTACAAACAGAAAGGACGGGGGTCTTAATTTTCTGTTGATTCTGTATGTTGGGCCCAAGCCTGTTAGGGCGTAGCTTAGCACTATATATAGACGCTATGGGAAACCCTATTCTGTAATTCTGTTTTTGCCTCTCCATAATAAAACTGCTCCCTCTCTTCCCGTGGACGTAGCCAACTTATTGGTGAACCACGTAAATCTGTTGTCTTGTTTTTCGCGTTTATATTTTCTCGTATTATCTCAAATTCCGCACAACAAATTGGTATCAGAGCCTCTCGGTTAATCGGTGTTCTTGGAGAATTCGAGATGTCTGCTTTGAACCTGAAAATCGACAAATTCACAGGGAGGAACAGTTTAAGTTTATGGCAGATCAAGATGCGGGCTTTGTTGAAACAGCAAGGTTTCTGGGCGCCGTTGTCGAAAGACAAGAACGCCGTCGTTACTCCTGAGATGGCAATTCTGGAGGAAAAGGCGCACTCGACGATCATGCTGTGTCTCGCGGATGACGTCATCACGGAGGTCTCGGATGAAGAGACTGCTGCTGGTCTGTGGTTGAAGCTGGAGAGTTTGTACATGACAAAATCTCTAACCAACAAGCTGCTTCTGAAACAACATCTATTCGGTTTACGAATGGCTGAAGGTACACAACTCAGGGAACACTTAGAGCAATTGAATACTTTGCTATTAGAATTGCGTAATATCGATGTGAAGATCGAGGATGAAGATGCTGCCCTGATTCTGTTAGTATCTCTCCCAATGTCGTTTGAGAATTTTGTTCAATCGTTCATTGTTGGGAAAGATACTGTTTCACTGGAAGAAGTCAGATCGGCCCTTCATAGCAGGGAATTACGGCATAAGGCTAACGGCACAAGTACGGACATACAGCCTTCCGGTCTGTTCACCAGTAGCGGAAAGGGAAGGAAAAACGGCGAAAAGAAAAATAAGCCGATGTCGAAGGGTGCAAAGTCGGATGATGTTTGTAATTACTGCAAGGAGAAGGGACATTGGAAATTTGATTGTCCGAAGAAGAAGAAGCAATCGGAAAAACAATCAGTGTCTGCTGCTGTTGCTGAAGAAGACACCAATTCTGAAGAAGATATTGCCCTAGTTGCGGATGAGCACACTCATTATTCAGATGTGTGGGTTCTTGATTCTGGGGCATCCTATCACATCTGTCCTAGGAGAGAGTGGTTCACGACTTATGAGCAGGTAGACGGAGGCAGCATCTCGATGGCCAACAGTTCTGTCTGCAAGGTGGTTGGGACAGGCTCGATCAAGATAAGGACACATGACGGTAGCTTCTGCACATTGGACAGCAAGGGATTCAGTTGGTCGGGAAAAGATGGAGTCTTGCGGGTCTGGAAGGGTTCAAATTTGATTCTGAAAGGTGTCATGCGTGGTACTTTGTATTTTCTACAAGGTTCCACGGTTACAGGTTCAGCCCATGTTGCATCGTCAGAATTTCACCAGAAGGATATGACTAAGTTATGGCACATGAGACTTGGTCATATGGGTGAAAGAGGGATGCAAATTCTGTCAAAGGAGGATTTACTTGCTGGTCATAAGGTTAAGAGCCTAGAGTTTTGTGAACATTGTGTTTTTGGAAAACTACATCGCAACAAGTTTCCAAAGGCCATTCATAGAACAAAAGGCACACTTGATTATATCCATTCTGATTGCTGGGGTCCATGCCGTGTTGAGTCTTTGGGAGGCTGCAGATTTTTTGTGTCCATTATTGATGATTACTCAAGGATGACTTGGGTGTACATGATGAAGCATAAAAGTGAAGCCTTCCAGAAGTTCAAGGAGTGGAAAATTTTGATGGAAAATCAAACAGGGAAGAAGATCAAGAGGTTGCGAACTGATAATGGGCTGGAATTCTGTTGGTCTGAATTTGATCAATTCTGTAAGGATGAAGGGATTGCTCGACATCGTACAGTCAGAAATACACCACAGCAGAACGGTGTAGCTGAGCGGATGAATCAAACACTTCTGGAGAGAGCAAGGTGCATGCTCTCTAATGCTGGGCTAGATAGAAGATTCTGGGCAGAAGCGGTTAGTACAGCTTGCTACTTGATTAACCGCGGACCACATACAGGCATACAGTGCAAGACACCTATGGAGATGTGGTCAGGAAAAGCTGCTGATTATTCAAATCTGAAAGCTTTTGGTTGTACGGCTTACTATCACGTCAGTGAAGGTAAGTTAGAACCAAGAGCTAAAAAGGGAGTATTTGTGGGCTACGGAGATGGAGTGAAAGGTTTCAGAATCTGGTCTCCAGCAGAAAAGAGGGTTATTATGAGCAGGAACGTTGTCTTTGATGAAAGTTCTCTGCTTAGAACCATTGTGAAGCCTACAACTACGTCAGAAACTGGGAGTCTTGACAAACAGGTGGAGTTTCAAGTCATTCAGAACGAGAGAGATTTAAAGGAACCTGAAGAGGAGGATCAAGAGCCACAGACAGAAACTGATATTCCAGAATCTATGCCATCAGATATCCATCAGAGTATAGCTCAAGATCGGCCAAGGAGGGTTGGAGTTCGGCCACCTACGAGGTATGGTTTTGAGGACATGGTGGGTTATGCACTGCAGGTTGCTGAAGAGGTAGATACATCTGAGCCGTCTACTTACAAAGAAGCCATTTTAAGTTCTGATTCTGAAAAATGGTTTGCCGCTATGGGAGATGAGATGGAGTCCCTACACAAGAATCAGACATGGGACCTGGTCATACAGCCTTCGGGGAGAAAGATTATTACTTGCAAATGGGTTTTCAAGAAGAAGGAAGGGATATCACCAGCAGAAGGAGTCAAGTATAAAGCCAGGGTTGTTGCCAGAGGTTTCAACCAAAGAGAGGGAGTGGACTACAATGAGATCTTCTCACCAGTGGTCAGACATACTTCCATCCGAGTGTTACTAGCGATAGTTGCACATCAGAATCTGGAGCTTGAACAACTTGATGTGAAGACAGCGTTTCTACATGGAGAGTTGGAGGAAGAAATATACATGACTCAGTCGGATGGTTTCCAAGTTCCAGGGAAGGAAAATCACGTCTGCAAGTTGAAGAAGTCCTTATATGGACTTAAGCAGTCTCCAAGGCAGTGGTATAAAAGGTTTGACAGCTATATGGTGAAGTTGGGCTATACTCGGAGCTCATATGATTGTTGTGTCTAATACAATAGGCTCAATGATGATTCATTCATCTATCTGGTGCTTTATGTAGATGATATGTTGATAGCTGCAAAGAAGAAGTATGACATTCAGAAGCTGAAGGGTTTACTTAGTGCTGAGTTTGAGATGAAGGATCTGGGAGCCGCTCGGAAGATTTTAGGGATGGAGATCATTAGAGACAGAGAGAGAAGGAAACTTTTCTTGTCACAGAGAAGCTACATTCAGAAGGTCTTGGCGAGGTTTGGCATGTCTTCATCTAAGCCCATTGATACCCCCAGTGCTGCCAATATCCATCTCACTGCCATGTTCGCTCCACAGTCAGAAGAAGAGAAGGAGTATATGTCACGAGTCCCTTATGCCAGTGCCGTAGGAAGTTTGATGTATGCTATGGTCTGTACAAGGCCAGATTTAGCACATGCAGTCAGTGTAGTGAGCAGATTCATGGGACAACCAGGGAGAGAACATTGGCAGGCTGTGAAGAGAATTTTCCGGTACCTTAGAGGTACATCTGACGTTGGTCTCATTTATGGAGGTGATACTCAGTGCTTGGTTACTGGCTATTCTGATTCAGACTATGCTGGAGATGTTGACACAAGAAGATCGATAACTGGCTATGTGTTTACCCTTGGAGGATCTGTCGTCAGTTGGAAGGCAACTTTGCAACCTACAGTGACTTTGTCTACTACGGAAGCGGAGTACATGGCCTTGACAGAGGCTGCAAAAGAAGGGATTTGGTTGAAAGGGCTGGTTAGTGATCTTGGTCTGCATCATGATCAGGCTACGGTGTATTGTGACAGTTTGAGCGCAATTTGTCTAGCCAAGGATCAAGTCCATCATGAGAAAACCAAGCATATTGACGTAAGGTATCATTTTATAAGAAGTGAGAAGAGAATCAAGGTGAAGAAAGTAGGAACTGCTGATAATCCTGCTGATATGTTCACAAAGCCGGTTCCACAGAGCAAGTTTCAACACTGTTTGGACTTGCTCAACATCAGAAGCTGTTAATTGCTCTGCGGGGCAACTCTGAGGAAGAGGGGGAGGCTTGGCACTATCATAGTGCGTCTGAAGAATCTGTTCGGAGAATTCAAGTCAAGGTGGAGATTTGTTGAATGCCTTGAATTGGGCCCAAGCCTGTTAGGGCGTAGCTTAGCACTATATATAGACGCTATGGGAAACCCTATTCTGTAATTCTGTTTTTGCCTCTCCATAATAAAACTGCTCCCTCTCTTCCCGTGGACGTAGCCAATTTATTGGTGAATCACGTAAATCTGTTGTCTTGTTTTTCGCGTTTATATTTTCTCGTATTATCTCAAATTCCGCACAACAATCTCAATAAACACTTACGGCTTCTGCTTTGGAAACCCCTCCACGAGAGAATAAATGGTACTTCCTTTCCAAAACAATTTAAAAAAGGACTATTCTACTTGGGGATAGGGATATGGTCTATGACTATAAGATCCTTAAGATTGATCACAAATCACACAGTGAAATTCTCGCGTTGAAAAGTGATTCCTGGAGATTGGCTCAAGTGGTTGAGCATATCCATCATCAATTAGCAGGTTATTGACCAACTCGAATGGGGGTCGGGAAAAAACAAAAAGGAAAAAAAATTTACCATGTAAAGGACGTCCTATTTTACCACTAGAACACTGGAGCTTATCGATTTTATTATTCCATTTGCTTATTAATTTTTCAAGTCTGAACTATTTGATATCAATAAAATTGCAAATGTAAAGTCCCATCATTGTTGAACCATTTTCACTTTAATGTGGTTGCAAGACAAATTAAGATGCACTACATACAATAGTCACTTGAAGTTGATTTCTATGTGTATTGGTAATGTGAAAATAGAAATTTACAATATTTGATATCTAAAAGAAACTATAAAATACTCCATCTATTTCATGAATTTGTGAGGCAATGCAGATTTATTAAGAAAAAATGTTTAAAGATATAATTTAAACTATATTTTTCACTAATGTCTTTTATGAAATAAAAAATATAACTTTGTAAGTAATGCAATTTTTCTCCTATAAACTATATAACTTCATTAAGGAAATGACAAATATGAAACTAAATTCAAACAACCATCTTGAGCTTTGGTACCCCCTAAAGTTGGGATAATGTTTTACCTAGACAAAGATATTTGTCTTAGACACTTCATGTAGTAATTCGTTGTGTCATTTTGTCACCTTTTTTAATATCAGCAAAAATTAAATACTCGTGAATGATGATCGTCTTCTCCAAAGCCCCCACCCTCGATCATCTTCTCCAAACCACCCCCCTCCCCACCTCAGATCGTCTTCTCTAAATTACCCCCCCCCCCCAGCCCACAACCCCCAATCGCCTTCTCCAAATACACTTCCTCTCAACCCCCAATCACCTTCTCCAAAACCCCCAAACAAACAAATCCCCGTTCTAATTTGAATTTCTTTTTTGGGGTCTGCAAAATACCTCCGGCTCCCTCTCTTTGTTTTTTCCAAATAACTATCCCTTTTTGCATAAATTATCCCCTACCCACATCCGCATGCTACGCTTTATCGAATTCACTCCACCAGAAATTATTGAAATAAGTTTTTATCAATCTTCTCAAATTCACTTTGTCGTAAATATTGAATTCTTCCATAAAAGAATTTCACGAATGAGTTTATTCAAAAAAATTTAAAATATTTTTCATCATTTTTGTTGAAAAACCTTTATTTACAATGGGTGAAATTTAACTTGGTCATAATGGTGGCTGAAAATGAGGAAAAGATGAAACAAAATAACTAAAAAATAACCCTTTAACGCAACTATCAACGAGTTTGTCGTGCTCATTACGTCTTGTAAGCAAAAAGTATTAAAATGACACAGTTAGATTCTAGCTGAGGTGTCTACAATGAACATGTCTCGGTTAAGGTGTCTAAGTGAAATAAAACAACTTTATGGAACCACCAATGAGTAAGGTTGAACCTCCATTGAAATAACAATAACACAATATTTTTCGACTCTCCTAAATGAAACAACCTGCATATGGTACTACATCGTAGAATGATTTTCCATGATTTTTTTTTCAGTACCAAAAAACAAATTAGAGGCTCAGATGTGCTATTTTGTCGTCATATTTCAGAGACATTGTGAGGTGTCTACAATGAACATGTCTCGGTTAAGGTGTCTAAGTGAAATAAAACAACTTTATGGAACCACCAATGAGTAAGGTTGAACCTCCGTTGAAATAACAATAACACAATATTTTTCGACTCTCCTAAATGAAACAACCTGCATATGGTACTACATCATAGAATGGTTTTCCATGATTTTTTTTTCAGTACCAAAAAACAAATTAGAGGCTCAGATGTGCTATTTTGTCGTCATTTTTCAGAGACATTGTGAAGACCCAGGTTTTCACATTTGCACAATTCTCTTCATGGCACTCCCAGTCAATGCACCAGCCGGGAATCGAACCCGGGTCTGTACCGTGGCAGGGTAATATTCTACCACTAGACCACTGGTGCTTGATACTATAAATATCCAATGTTGAATATAGAATCAACATTGGCTGATTCAATTAGTGCTTCTACGAATGATGGTCCATCAAAGACTTTTCGTATATGTTACGAGTCTTAGAATGTTACAATCAGAGGTGAATTCAAAATTTGAAGGTTGTGAGTGTGATACGTTAAGTTCATCAAATTGATCAAATATTAACCTATTTTTGGCCTTGTAAATAGCAATTTGAGACGAATTTATTTTGTTATTTGTCCTTTCAGTTTATGAGATAATTAAATTCAACAAAAAAATTATAATTTTGCATAAAGAATATTTTTTTTTCAATACTATTAGTATTTACATGATATAAAAAAAGATATAATTCATTTAAATTGCACTCGGCGAGTTTTCTTATTCCAAAAAACTCAACGATGACATAATTATTTATATTTATAGAAATTTCACATTTTATGTAACAAATTAAATATAAAGAGCTCGCAAAATTTCACATACATTATTTCAATGACATAGCTGAAGTACTGACTCACACTATGACAATGTAAAAATGCCAAACAAAAATCAAATGTTATTTCAATAAGATTTTTATAAACTAAAACTTTCAAAAAGATTTAAATTATCACAGTTCAAAAACTTTTTCGTACGCATCCAAATGTTTTAGATAATAGAACAAAGAATAAGAGAAACTCATAGCTTAGTGCTTTATGAAATTTGGACGAAGAGTGACTAGATCTAGTTGGAAGAAGAAAAATATTACTCCCCATCTGAATTACAACACTTTTGAAATTTATATCCTAAAATAAATCTTAAATATTTGTATGACTATAAATTATTTCTTTAAGGTAAAATAATAATTTATAGTGTAAAATAAATCTTGAATATTTGTGCGACTATAAATTATTTCGTTAAGATAAAAATAATAATTTAAAACTTAGTTATTTTTAATAATAATAAATAATATTTTTGAAAATAGACTAAAACGAGAAATGTGTCACATAAATTCATGCTTAAAATAGAAAAGGAAGAAAAAGAAAATCAATAAAAATTACAACAAAAATGTTAGCAAATTTACGCCTATATAACATAAAAATGTAAAAGGGGATACTATGTAGATTATTTATGGGGCTACTAATACGAAAATGAGCAGTAAAATTTTAAATAAAAGATGTGCCCATTAGAATCGAATACGCAACGTTAAAGTTCAAAAAACATGACCTTTCACCACCGGCACTAGGTGCCTACTTGTTGTTGGGGTCGCAAGTTTAATATTTATTATATATTATATATACACACATAAATATACGAAGTTTCAACCAAGTTCACTGATTGGCGTGGCACCCCCTCCCTAACACATAGATCCTCCCCCGCTAACAATCGACGCTCCAACAATTTTTACACATTTTACAAATGTGGATTTAGAGTTGTCACCTTCAAGGACATTTGCACAAGTGGAGGAAGGTTTGGTTTGTCTAACATATTGCCCTGTAGATGAAATTGTTATATTTGGAACGTTGGCATAGGGATATTTCCTTCTTGGATATGATCTTGTGAACAATAAAATCTTTTTTGCCTATAGATTGCACTAGGTACTAATGTCGTTACAAGTAATTCAAATTTTATTGATCAATTCTTCATACAAGTAATTCAAATTTTATTGATCAATTCTTCATATCTTATGAATTCTTTCTATTAAATGCTTACTAATGGAGATCTTGTAGCGATCCTTTTCGAGAGATATCACAACTTGAGAAGAAATCTACTTTAATACTTGCGACATTTAAAGAGAGATTAACGAATGACAACAAAATTTTAATCTAGTTAACGTGTTAGATTCATAACGAATAATTTAGTTAAGAATGTGTATCTTGCTCACTTTAAAAATTTAATTGAAGTCAAAATATATATGGCACGAAATAACAATAGTATTACTAACTTCCATGTAGCAAATATCAACATGTTCATGCCTCACAACACTGACAAAACATATAGTAAATTATTATATATCAAGACTTGAGTTTACACTCCCCAAAAAGATTAAAAACATATAGCCATACTTATATTACAACTCATGGTGACATGACCAAATCAACCCTCAAAATCTGATGTAAATATACAAATCATAGATCGTGCACAAGTCTCAAGGTTCATACAAAATATACATATGCCTATATGCAAATGTGATCTTCCTTAAGGCTCTCAAAATCTCCATCTCCAATGGCCAGCTTCATGCATCATCTCGAATGTTCCCTACAATTAAAAAACTATCGTTAAGCATATATCTTAGTGGTACAAAAACTAAGATCCAGAGCCCTTAGACTCACCAAGTTATCATTCTCAAGTCAAGGGCAGCAAAATTGAAGTATAATCAGTAAATCAAGTAAACAATATATAAATATTATCAAGTTGGATAATTAAAGCTTCAAATGTCAATAACACTCGTAGCACCATTTCCCAAGATGTTCAATAATATGACTCGCCAAATATATACATCATGTCGTCACACCAAGCGCGAGCATAATCAAGAAGGGTCAAACCCAATAATCAAGAGAACCAAGAACCATATTAAGAATGCTTTCTTGTTCGTATTTAAAATGGACAACACCCATACTTAAGATGAACTAAAAATCAAGAGTCAAGATAGAAAATGACCCAAATCAAGAGGCATTTCAATATTGACAAAGTCACAGCCATAAAAAAAACAAATTCCTAGCAAGAATGTCAAATGATCAAACAATTCGTATAAGTGGGCGAGTTACACAAGAGTCCTTAACATCACAAATGACAACACGACAATGCAAAGTGACAAGAGGTAACCAAAGTACCAAGATAATATTTTAGATATACCATCAGATAAAAATAGTGAAAGTACAAGTTTATACAAAAATCTCAACGCTTTAGCAAAGAAACAGTCCAACACGACTTCAAAGGTTCAAACCGTTGACCAACCAATGTATAAATGTCCTCAACTTGTTCACGAGTATATATAACCTTAAAAATATAATTAATTAACTTATTTAATTCCTAGTATATCAATAATGTCGTAGTAAAACACGATAATCATCATAAGTAAGCCTAGCTTGTACATATACGACTAAGCTCCCAAAACAGTGAATTTGTCCAACAAAAGTACTTCAGGTCGCAACTTAGTTTTGAAACAGGAAACGACAAAACTGGAATTTATATCCTTCATAAAAGATGTAGGTACATCTATGAATCTTGAAAATAATGAAGAATCACCTCAAAATACGTTTTGTACAAAAAGATATAATCAAAACACTAACAGTTGAACAAACATGATTTCTAATTCTAGAAGTTGGACAGAACTTGTCCTATGTTGCGTCCCATATTTCGAATCCATAAAAGCAAAATTGGAGTTTTTCATAAGCATAAGAGTTGTATAATTACGAATTAAATTTCCAAATCATATTTATTTAATGCAAACTAAGTTCTATCGAAAGAGATATGCATAAAATACCAAACATTACCCAGTTCAGAAGCAGATATCGTCACTTACCAAAAAGGAAAGTGTGTGTGTGTAGGATTCAAGCCAAAAGGACCTAGTTTTTATTTTGATGTTGAAGAATCAATTGTTTAAATAATTTTATAATGTTCTTAGACTTGAGGGAAACAAATTCAATCAAAAGGGAGTATAAAAATATATAGCTAGAAATGTGATCCTCATCACATGTACACATGTCCTTCATAGGTGCTGCCCAAATAAAAGTAGTTTGCCCAAAAAACACACATATATAACAATATGTATATACCTGATTCCATAACTTCCAATTCATATGTAATTTTAATTAGTCAATTTACATAAATACCCCTATACAATACTTTAAACTACGATAACAATTTATGTTAAGCACATTTTCAATTATCATAAAATTTCAAATTCCCAAAATAAGATAAAACACATTATAATAATTAAGAATGATGTATTGACATAAAATTCTTGTTCTAGCATATTAGGGTGTTACAGATCTAATCTTTTTATTATGTTGAAAATGTAAGGAAAATAAAATCAAGAAGTTACAATTACAAAGTCCTAACATATTCTTGATCTAGTTCCGCAATTTTTTGTTCCGTATATTGATATTTGTTTCTTTGTTTGTTTGTATTATCGAGACACACGAAGAGTTAGTCATATTGTGCGATTCAAATTTAAAAGACTTGATAAGAGAGTTTTACTGAATAACAAACTCTACACAACATTTATAAAATAAAAGAATAACAGATAACAAAATCGAATAAGGCATAGATGCCAGAATTGTCAAACTACTTTTGATATGAAAAAGAGATTTTGAATAGTGATAGACTTGAACTGGATATCAACAAGAATGATACCTCTCTACTTTTTGTTTAAGAAGAAAACTCATGAATAGTGACAGTCTTGTGGGGATATCAACAAGATCTTACACAATTATGTATTAATTTTGTTTTCCTTCTATTTTTAAAGATTAAAGTCGTAATGATATGTGTATTGTATTATTTCTTTCTTTTTCATTTCTTTCTTTCTTGTATGTCTTTATGATGTCTCTTAAGTTTAATTTTATACCAACTTCTGATTGGTGTAAGTTTATAATTTCTTTTAGTTCAAACTAGTATTTTAAAATGCTAGAGTATCTCCTAAAGAGATACCACTTTCTCACGAATTTATCTTCATTATGGCGCAGTTCTGCTGAAGTATAAATCAAATTTAAATTTGTAATTATTATCTCTTTGTTCAAATTAGTAACTTAATTATGTTGAAAAATCTGCTAATTACTAATCAAATTTTAAAATTTATAATTGATTGCTTAAAAGATATAAATCTTAATACTTAATATATTTTCTTTATTGGTGTTTGTTGTAACATCTCGTATCTAGAACTAAATAAGTTTATCCAAGAAAAAAAAGAATAATCAAATTTAGAAATAATTAAGGAAATCTGGAAAAAATTTCTGATTTCAAAAGTGAGTTTTTGGTCATTTTCAAACGACCATTACTTTCAGCTCAGGAAGATTTTGAGTGAGTTCTTTATATGGATGGAAATCTCGTCAGAAGATCTCTCCAACGACGCCAAGTTTGTGAAATTTTGAGGTCTTATGAGGGAGATATGACTTCTGGAAGTTGGATTATTGGGAAGAGGAAATCCCAAATCCGAATTTATTAAGGGTGTTTTGGTATTTTCCTAAATCAATTATTAATTTGTTTTAAGGGTAATAAGTTGGGGTCTAAGATGAATCCAATCAGTTTTCACAATTAGAAAATAAGTCAGGGCTTCGAAAGAAAGGAGAAAAGAGGAGAAGGAAGAAGAAGACGCAAGAACACCAAGACTTCGTTGCGTGGATTTCGTCGAGGGTGATCCCTTTGATGTATGTGAGATTTTTTTTGTTGGGTTACATCACCCACACATCAATTTTTTCAGTTCAGTGAAATTGAGGATTTATTTCATGTTAGGAGTTAAGTTCTTGGAAGAACATTATATTTCTTGTTGATTGGATTGTTGGTTGTCATTGTTGTTTAGATACTTGTTAATTCGAGTTATTTTGAGTTGTAGTCAGTATTTATTGATAGTACCAATGGTACTAATCATTCAGTGAAAGATCTAGAAAGTTTTGGAGAGTTTAGAGATGGAAAACGAGTTCAAAAATTCGTCAGACGTACCTGGGTAAGGGCAGGTGCGCCGCGCCTGCAGTGCACCAGAAATTGGCCACAGTCAACCAAGGCCTGGCGCGACACACCACCAATGCGCCAGAATCAGGCCTAAGTCAACTTAGGATGGCGCAGCGCGCCACCAGTACGCCTGACCCGACGATTTTCAACTAATTTTCATAATTTAGCCATTTAAAGTCCTTTCAAGGTACATTAACAATTTCTAATGAATTCTAATCACTTCAAATGATATCTAAATACCTAGAAATCATCTAGTACTCAAATTAAAACATTGATCCATAATGCATTCAATGAAAGTTAAGATCAATGTCAAGGAATATAAGAGTCAAGTCTAAGGTTAATAAGTAAGTTAAAATTAAGTTATTATAGGTTTTCAAGAGTCTTAATTAATCATTTTAACTTTGTTTTAAGAATTAAGTTTCAAGTCAAGAAAGAGTAAAGAGTTGATTTAAATTCTTAAAAACTACAAGGGAACTAAGTATTACCTAAGAGTAAAGTTTCAAGTAAGCAAAGAGTATCAAGTTGAGTTCAGTTCTCAAGAGTTATATGAGAACTAAGTAGTCTCTCAGAGCTTAAACTAAAATGTTTTTTAACTTTTGAGAAAGAAAGGAAGCTAGACTTCCACAGAGCCTATCACTAGTTTTAATAGAAGAAAGAGGAAACTATGCTTTCCAAGAGAGTTTCTTAAAAGCTAAATTTTGAGCACTTATCTCAAATCACAGAATTAGTATGTTTTAAAAATATAAGAGCCAATATATATATATATATATATATATATATATATATATATATATATATATATTGGGAGTAGTATTGAGCACCAATGTGGAGATACGAGTTTAGATTAACTCAAGTCTCCATGTAAACTGTGTAGTCATCATGGGTACAAAAGGGTTATAATTTTTAGATGAACCCTCTTCATAGTTTACTAGTGGATCCATTAGGTAGTTTAGGTCCTATACTCTGACAAAGTTTGGATGACCACACATCATGGGCCGAGTAACGCTGTACCATCACTATAGATCTTAAGTGATGATTGTCGGTTAGAGAAGCTCCAATATAAGTATTGTATTTTCATATACATTAGTTATTTGTATTTTTAAATAGATCTCAGATATTTTTTGTATACTAGTATACATTCAGAGTTTACAATATGCTTTCAGTAAGTATTTCTTTATATTGCAATCACTTTTTCAATTGTTTATATTGAATAAGAGTAAGTAAATCTTAGTTGAGCAGAGTCAAGGTAAGTGTTCTCTTACTCCTTTTCAAGTCTAAGTGTTGTTTAGCTTTCCAACTCACATACTCGTACATTCAATGTACTGATGTCAGTTAGTCTGCATCATTTCATGATGCAAAGCAGGTAACCAGGATCAACATGCAACGCACCGTTGATCCAGTTGAGCACTCCACAGTCACTTGGTGAGCCTCCTTGCATTCCGGAGGACATCCCTTTAATTTATTTTCTAGCTTAGTCCATTAGGATGTTGTGGGTTCAGTCCTAACATCCCTCTTCAGTCATTTTAGAGGCTTCATAGACTGTTAGTAATTCAGTTTGGAGTTAATTTACTTGTTGAGACTCAAGTCCTTGTTGGCCAGATTAATTTATGAAGTATTTGTTTTAAATATGCTTAATTCTTATTTTAGTTGAATTTATTCTTCCTATGAGTTAAGTAAGTCAGGCCAATGGTTCGTTTGGGGGCAAGAAATGGTCTCCTAATGCCAGTCTCGCCCAGGGTCTAAGCTCGGGCATGACATTTATTATATAAGTTATAAAAACTATCGAGAAAATTCATGTAAATATTATATACACAAAAAAGAAATATTTATATTATTTAAAATTATTGAGACATGATTATTGTTATAGATATTGTAAATAAATGATATAACTTACTTTTTCATCATAAGATCAAGTTGTATTTAATCTCATATGACTCCATAATAATTGTTTATTATATTTCTACAAAATTAAATTCATTACTCATAAGTACAATTCATATTATTTTTTAGAGAAGGGTGAAAAAGATTGAAATGAATAAAGTCAATTTAATTACGCAAATAAATGATATAAAGTATTAACTAATATTAGATTATTTTTTATACTGAGGGAATTATGAATTACTCGCTATTTAATTGTTATAACATGCATTACTTATTTACAATAAAAATATATATTAATTTTAATAAACAAACTTAGTATATCTAATCTGTTATAAAACTATAGAATAAGAAGAAGAAACTACAGAGAAATAAAAAGAAGACCCGTTATTTCTCTTGATGAATCAATTTACAATGAAGAGGAGCACTCTATTTATAGGATAAATCTAACTTGGTCCCCAAGTAGGACTCTTTAACCATATCCTAAAAAGGACTCCACGTGATAGACATTCACTATAATAGAAATACTTTATAACACTCCCCATGAATGTCTAATTCATAGATGATGTGTCTCGTCAAAAACCTTACTAAAAAAAACTTTAAGAAAAGAAAAACTCTAGTAAAGGAAAAGAGTACACATATCTATTAATACGCATCTAGGCTGCCTCATTAAAAACCTTATAAGGAAAACCCAGTGGGACAAAACATCGTAAGGGAAAAAGAGTACAGCGTGTATTAACTCCCCCTAATGAGAACATCAATCCAGAGACTTGAATCTTCGCATTCCAAGCTTGTGCACCATCTTCTTGAAAGTTGCAGTTGGTAGAGACTTGGTGAATAGATCAGCCACATTGTCACTTGAACGAATCTATTGCACAGTTATATCACCATTCTTTTGAAGTTCATATGTATAGAAAAGCTTCGGTGAAATATGCTTTGTTCTATCTCCTTTTATGAATCCTCCCTTAAGTTGTGCTATGCATGCTGCATTATCTTTATATAAAGTGGTGGGTACTTTAGCACATTCCAAACCACATTTCTCTCGAATGAGATGTATCATAGACCTTAACCACACACATTCTCTACTTGCGTCATGAATAGCTAGTATTTTAGCATGATTAGATTAAGTGGCTACGATAGACTACTTTGTAGATCTCCAAGATATGGCAGCCCCCCCACATATAAACATATAGCCTGTTTGTGATCGAGCTTTGTGTGGATCACATAAATATCCTGCATCAGCATAACCAACAAGATTTGGGCTACAATTAACAGAATAAAATAAGCTCATATCAGTTGTCCTTTTAAGATATCGCAAAATGTGTTTGATCCCTTTCCAATATCTCCTAGTAGGAGCAGAACTATACCTTGCTAACAAGTTAACATCAAAAGCTATATCAGGCCTTGTATTATTAGTAAGATACATTAGTGCACAATTGCACTAAGATATGGTACTTTAAAACCAAGAATTTCTTCATCCTTTACTTGAGGTCGGAATGGATCCTTATTCACATCAAGTGAACGAACAACCATCGGAGTACTTAATGGATGCACTTCATCCATACATAATCTTTTCAACACTTTTTCTGTGTGGGCATATTGATGAACAAAAATACCATTTGTCAAATGCTAAATTTGCAAACCAAGACATAATTTTGTCCTTCCTAGATCTTTCATCTCAAATTCATTCTTTAAATAATCAATTGCCTTTTGAAGCTCTATTGGAGTTCCAATAAGATTTATGTCATCAACATAAATAGCAAGTATAACAAATTCCGATATTGTTTTCTTTATATACATGGACAAATTGCATCATTTGTATAACCTTCCTTAATTAAATACTCACTAAGATGGTTATACCACATGCACCTAGATTGCTTCAAACCATATAATGATCTTTGCAATTTAATTGAATACATTTCTCGAGATTTTGAATTACATGATTTAGGCATCGCAAATCCTTCAGGAATTTTCATGTATACCTCATTATCAAGTGACCCATAAAGGTAGGCTGTAACCACATCCATTAAATGCATTTCAAGTTGCTCATGGACTGTGAAACTAATGAGATAACGCAATGTTATTGCATCCATAACGGGTGAGTATGTCTCTTCATAGTCGACGCCAGGCTTTTGAGAAAATACTTGTGACACAAGGCATGCTTTATACCTTTGTATTTCATTTTTCTTATTTCTTTTTCGCACAAAAATCCATTTGTAACCAACTGATTTAATACCATTAGGTGTTTGAACTATAGGTCCAAAAATTTCATGCTTGGTAAGTGAATTCAACTCTGATTGAATTGCTTCTTGTTATTTTGGCCAATCATTTCGTTGTCGACATTCTATAACAGATTGAGGTTCATGATCCTCATTATCTTGCATGATATTTGTGCAACATTATATGCACAGACATAATCAATCACTATTTCTGAGCGATTCATATTAATTTCAACATCTCTTAAATTTATGGATAGTTCATTATTTCCTTGAGTTTCAAGTTCATTGATTCTTTCATGAATATCATACTTATTCAAATTTTGAACATCCATATAAGATTCTTTCATAGTGTCATCTTGACATTTAATCTTTCTTTTTCTAGGATTTTGATCCTTAGACCCCAATGGTCTACCACGCAGTGTTTTTTTGACTCATTAGCTATGACACTAGTGGATGGTCCTTTAGGGACATCAATTTGAATTGGGACATTCTCTGCAGGAAGATGTGATTTAGTAATCCTTTTCAAATCGGTAAATGTGTCTGGCATTTGATTTGCAATTTTATGCAGATGAAAAATCTTTTGTACTTCTTGTTCGCAAGTAGAAGAATATGGATCAAGATGAGACAATGATAAATTTTTCCACAAAATTTCTCATTTTATTTCACTATTCTCTCCCCCTAATTTTGGGAAAACTGTCTCATCAAACCGACAATCTGCAAATCTAGCAGTAAACATGTCTCCAGCAATGATTCAAGATAGCGGATAATGGAGGGTGACTCAAACCCAACATATATTCCTAACCTTCTTTGAGAGCCCATCTTAGTGCGGTTTGGTGGTGCCACAAGCACATGTACAACACTTCCAAAAATTCTTAGATGGGATATATTAGGTTCTTGACCCATGACCAATTGC
This sequence comes from Solanum lycopersicum, assembly GCF_036512215.1. Lineage (NCBI taxonomy): Eukaryota > Viridiplantae > Streptophyta > Magnoliopsida > Solanales > Solanaceae > Solanum > Solanum lycopersicum. The sequence goes on from NC_090809.1 coordinate 6,281,733, forward strand.
AATAGAGAAACCTTATAATAACTTGTCGATCTGAGACGAATAAGTGTTGCAGCGTGCAAAATTGCATGTCCCCACACAAAAGTGGGCAACTTAGTTTTCATAAGCAATGGTCTTGCTATTAATTACAAACGTTTAATTAATGACTTAGCGAGACCATTCTGAGTATGAAAATGAGCAACGGAGTGTTCAACTCTTATCCCAATTGCTAAACAATAATCATTAAATGATTGGGATGAAAACTCTGCAGCATTATCAAGACGAATGGACTTAATCTGATTATTTGAAAAGTGTGCCCTTAACCTTATTATTTGTGCTAATAATTTTGCAAATGTCAAGTTACGAGATGACAATAGGCACACATGAGACCATCTAGAGAAGCATCTTTTAGAACCATAAAATATCTAAATGACCTACTAGGTGGGTGAATAGGTCCACAAATATCCCCATTTATACGTTCCAAGAACGCAAGGGACTCAATCTTTACTTTCATAGGTGATGTTCTCACAATTAACTTGCCGTGATAACAAGTAGTACAAGAAAATTCACCATTTAAAAGAATTTTTTAGATCTTTTAGTGGATGTCCATTCGAATTTTCATAATTCGTCTCATGATTATTGACCTAGGATGTCCTAGACGATCATGCCAAAGTACAAATGTATTGGAATCAGTAAACTTCTTATTTACTATAAAATGTGCCTCAATTGCACTGATTTTTGTCCAATACAAGCCAGAAGATAAAGCAGGGAACTTTTCTATAACGCATGTCTTCCCAGAGACATTATTGGTGATACCAAGATATTCAAGATTTATTTCATCCATTGATTGGATATGATAACCATTTTCACGGATATCTTTAAAACTCAATAAGTTTCTCTTAAATTTTGGAGAAAACATAGCATTATTAATGAGGAGTTTAGTTCCCTTGGGCAAAATTACAATGGCTCTTCCAAAACCCTCAATCATATTAGTACTACCAAAAATTGTAGTAAGATTTAGTTTATCCATACTTAAATGAGAAAAATATTTCTTATTTTTGAATATCGTATGTGTTGTACGAGAATCAATCAAACAAATATCTTCATATTTCGATAATATATTCTTACAATTATCCATATCTTCACATGAAATGACATAAACAAAATAAATATATATTAAATATTAGTGTTGTAAAAAAGGTACTACATATTCAAAGGAATAAATTAATAATTAAATATTAGAAATTAAGCTTTAATTTATTGTTCCCTCTAAGTCAAAAATGAGTTGTTAGGAAAATAAAATAAAATCATTATTGAATCCTAGTTAATAACAGACTGCATGTTTTTAACATTAGATCAAATTAAAGACCTAATATAATACAAACACATGATAAATCCTAGTTAATATTAGAATTTATGTTTTTTTTAACATTAGACCAAGTTAAAGACCTAATATAATACAAACACGTGATAAAATTTAGTATTTGACTAACTCTATCATATTAGAATCATATAAATAAATTAATGAAAAATATATATTATTTAATTAAGGATTAAGGAACAAGCTAATAAACGACTAAACTAATTTAAAATACTAATACTCATGCAAACAACTATCATTACATGAAATTTATTAATAAATACTACCAAAAAAAATATCACTCTTCCATGTTCACAGAACCATCACCAATTAAGTGATCTATTTTTCCTTCAGGATGTGCGAAGAAATCTGTTACATCCAAGTGTGTGATGTCAACTTGATTTTCAAAGATAAAATTTGCCTCAGGATTTTTCTCTTTCTTCTTTAGTGATTCTTGATAAAGCTCAACCAAGTGTTTGGGAGTACGACAATCACGTGCATAATGACCTCTTCCACCACATATAAAACAACCTTCCCTAGTTGCTTCACGTTTCTCATCCTTTCTTTTTCTTTTTTATTTGATGAATGATTAATGTCAGGAATAGAATTACGTTCTTGACCATAATCACGACCACGTCCATGTCCACGACCACATCTACGACAACGATTAGGACCGCGACCTTTCCCACGCCTAGCATGGTGCGCGTACGCCTCATTCACTTCAGGAAGTGGTTCAAATCCAGTAGGTCGATTCTCATGATTTTTCAATAATAAATCATTATTTTGTTTGGCCACAAGAAGATGAGAAATAAGTTCAGAATACTTTTTTAAACCTTTCTCTCGATATTGTTGCTGCAAGAGCACGTTTGAGGCATGGAAAGTAGACCGTTTCTCCACATAATTTCAATTGCAAAGTGATTCTGAACATGGCAGAAATGTACTCATGTATAGACTTAAAGTCTTGTAGCCTTAGATGCATCCAATCATATCGTGCCTTTGGATGTGTGACCATCTTCAAGTGGTCAAATCTTTATTTTAGGTTTTTTCACAAAAGAAGTGGATCCTTAACTGTCAGATATTTGATTTTCAAAATCTCGTCAAGATGATGACGCAAGAATATCATTGCTCGTGCACAGTTTTGATTTGATGCCTTATTTTCTTCTTTTATGGTGTCTCCAAGACCCATTGCATCAAGGTGGATTTCAGCATCCAACACCCATAGGAGGTAGTTCCTGCCCGAACTTTGAAGGGTAGTGAACTCTAGTTTTGTAAGATTGGTCATTAAAATTAAAAATAAAAGAATAAATAATACCTTTATTAATTCTTCAAATCTAACCTTAACTTTTGAGAAATTAGAGTCTCGTACTGATTACGTGTTGAAAAACTATAGAATAAGAAGAAGAAACTAGAGAGAAAAGAAGAGAAGACTTGTTATTTCTCTTGATGAATCAATTTACAATGAAGAAAAGCACTCTATTTATAGGAGAAATCAAACTTGGTCCCCAAGTAGGACTCTTTAACAATATCCTAAAAAGGACTCCACATGATAGACATTCACTATAATACAAATACTTTATAACATAATCTTTTTCCAAAGTATATTTATTTATTTCTTCTTCTTCTGTTGATTTTTTTTTATTTGAAAATTGTATATTTATGTTATTAATTCATTTTGAAATCATTATAAATTACAAGAATGTTCCTTCACTTCTAAAAAAGATAACTACATGTAAAAAGATAATGTTTTTTCCTATGGAACCAAATTATACATCTACACATTTATAGGAAGGTAATCATGTATAATATAATTATTTTATTTTATATTATTTTCATATAAGAAGAAACCCTAAAAAAGTATTTAAAATATTCAATTAAAATTCACACACACATGCATGCACATGCATATGCACACAAACGCACACGCACACCCACAAAATATAAGATAAAGACATTATTATATATATAATACCTCTATTTTAATAATATTTAGTGTATTATTTATATTTTGCATGATCTCGCGAAGCGGGGATGAGTTCACTTGTGTAAAACTAAAGAACAAATATTATTATCATTTTAAGTGTTAAAGTAACTTTTTTTAGCACTAGTATTGATTTGATTTTAATTTGAGTTTTGTTAGAGTTACTAATATCTATGGACTATAATCTTGATTGGACCATTCAAAATTAAAGTCTCAAAAAGTAGAAATAATATGATAAAAGATAAAAAAAAAACTATGAAAATATATAAGAAATATTTTAAAAATTAAAAGAAATAAATACTTTTATGTATAACAAATTATAATTGTAAAAATCATATATATAATGTCGGGTTGGTTTGATCTCGAAGGTGAAACAAAACAAATCAAGTATAGTTGTCGAATGGACCGAAAACCATAATTGACATGGAAAACTACCAATATCTTCCTTTTTAAGTTTGAGCTTGGACTCATGGTTCATTATATTTAATAAAAGAATGGGCACCTAAACAGGTCCACATATAAATATACAAAAAAAAAAGAGCTGGTCGGCCCAAAAGTGGTCAGACCAATTGAATATAAAAGAATTCTCCTTGTCATCATCGCCTCTACGGAGATATTCTATCTTGTGCTCCCTAACTGTAGCTTCTCCCCCCTTTGGTTATGAGGGATTAACATCCCCTACCTTGATGTTGGTGCTATTGTTATTGCTGTTGAGATTAACTTTCAAAAGTTCTTTTTTTTAGCAATCTAACTTCTTCATTGAATAGTTTCTCAATCGACTGTGAAAGATTCATTTTTAGCCATCTGGCTTTTTCATTATTTCATTTCTTAATTGACTCTACTTTTTGTTTGAAGGCGTACTACAATTATTAAGTATTGGGAAATATGGCGGAGATGAAACATAATTAATGTTGAGATTTTATATGCAAAATCCAACTAATTCCAGATTCAGGTATTATTGCAGTTGTTGAATTCCTATTTCAATTTTATTACTATACTACATTTTCTTAGAAAGGATTAAAAGGATAATGTACTAGCTAGGCTAATCTTATTTGCATCAATTTCAGGATCCCAAATAGAGTAGAAAATCCTAAAACTGCGAGCAGCATTACATGTGAAAAAGAATTCAGACTCCATTGTTCTTGGCTGACCTCAAGTTTGGAATCTTCTATTTCAAGAGACAGTTGCAACTCTTTGGATAACTACAAAAGTTTAACTACTGATGGTAATAATACTAATACTTAGTTTCATTCTATTTTTTTCTCCTGTTTAAGAGTGTGATGATATATGTTTAATTCGTTCGGTTAAGTGTCCACTCTTTCGTCAAATTTGTTTCTACGCTTATATTGACTACTTGTTTTATGCCTTTATAGTCATTGTTCTCTAAATTTGTTGTATAGGGTTTCTTCAATTAATTAATTATAGGAAGAAGGTAGTCGAATTTGCAAAATAGAAATGTTAAAGAAAGGGCATTTCATAAGGTTTGTTTAACTCAAAATTATAAGAGATTCATAAAAATTAGGTGATACACTTCCTCATAAGATCAGTGTAGTAATTGCTTATGGACTTTAAAGTTGTCAAGTCATTACATTGAATGAAGAACTGAATGTTGTCATTATCAATATACTTCAGTTTCCCCTGAAAATATATCAATTAAATCTCGAGTAATGAAATTTAAGATTCAGCGATCAAGTATCATCTATTTGTTTGGTGAATCTCACGAAATTATAAATTGAAAAGCCTACATGATTACCTATTTGGTGGAAGGTGATTCGGGGTTGTGAAATACAACCTCTTCCGTTTCTCTTGTTAATCCTAATGAAAATGATTTAACTACTACATTGGCTCGCATAAATTTCAATTAATCACCTTATTGAAATTTTAGATATATTAGAAGCTTAAATTTGTAATGGCAGGATTTGTGTTGAGTGAGGCTCAGAGTATTATTGCTCTTGATCTCTTTTACCACTTAGAGAATGAGAAGGCTTGAATTAATAAGAATAAAAAAGAGCAAGTGAAATATGGAGAAAAATGTTGTTTAATTAGGAGGTTGAATGTCTAGCATTCAGATGTAAACATAGTTTTGACAGAGGTTTTGAAGCTTGGCCAAAATGGACTACATTGATCAAAAGGAAGAAGTGGTTGTCCACTTTGTCCAAGCTTCAAAACCTCTGCCAAAACTCAATTTACAATCAACTGAACTCTAGACATTCAACTACCGAGTTAAACAATACTGTTCTCCTAATCTTCACCTTTTCTTCTGCATGATTAGTTCGAGCCTTCTGATTCTCCAACTGGTCAAAGAGATCAAGGAGAATAACACTATGAGTCTCACTCAACATAAATCTTCCCGTTACCAAGTCTAGGCTTCTAATTATATCTCTAATATATCTAAACTTCCAGTAAGGTGATTCATTGAAATTTGTGAAAGTCGATTTAGTAGTTGAATCCTTTTCACAAGCATCAACAAGAGAAACGGAAGAGGCCGAGTCCAACTCCAACAACTTGTCTTCACATTCTACCAAATGGGTCCTCATGTAGGTTTTTCAATTCATGATTTCGTGAGATTCATTAGAAAAATGATATTGCTACCTTAATAATAAGTTCCATCAATTAAGATTAAATTAATATTTTTTTAAGGAAAAAATGAAAGTATACTGATATCATCACAATCTGAAATGGCAAAGAAAAAAGAGAAAAAGGAATAAGCTAAATATCTGTATTATTATCATTAGTAGTTAAACTTCTTTAGCTATCTAAAAATTTGTAACCAATGTTTTCAAAACTTCATGTCGCAAATTAAATGGCATATAAAATAGCCCAACGAATCACATAGAAAATCATACATTTCTCGCTTTTTTGACTAAGATCAAGTATAGTATTTATTCTTATCAGTTTAATATATGAATGTGAGTCATTGACTCACCCAATATTAACTCTATTTTTTAAGGGGAGAGGTTCACCACGGTAGCTTGCTAACATGACCTTCAAGAGTCGCCTTGATGTTGCACTATTGTCTTGGCCTAGCTCTCCCCACCAAGTCTAACTCTAAAAACTTTTGTTTCATAATAGTACACAATTTGTCCCTTCTAATATTGGGAAATTTGATCCACCAAGTCGCCTTCTCTATTTCTCATTCCAAGTAACATTTTTTTAACTAAAATCAATTACTTAACTAAATGGTGACCCTATATATAGTTTTACCACATTCAGTATGATGATCCGATATATAATCGGACCGAATTTGATTTTTCATCTTGTAATCTCCAACAACATTAAAAATAATAACGGAAAAAGAGGAAAGATAGAGGCTCAACTCTAAAAACTTTTGTTTCATAATAGTACACAATTTGTCCCTTCTAATATTGGGAAATTTGATCCACCATGTCGCCTTCTCTATTTCTCATTCCAAGTAACATTTTTTAAACTAAAATCAGTTACTTAACTAAATGGTGACCCTATATATAGTTTTACCACATTCAGTATGATGATCCAATATAAAATAATTTGATTTTCCATCTTATAATCTCCAACAACATTAAAAATAATAATGGAAAAACAACAATTTTGTCATCTATTATCAGACAAGGTAAGGACCCTGTGCAATTTATCTTCACAGCACTCAGACAATTCATCAGCCGGGAATCGAACCCGGGTCTGTACTGTGGCAGGGTACTATTCTACCACTAGACCACTGGTACTTGATGTTTTGAAAATACCATTTTACCTACGTACTCGCAAAGTAACACCTCTAATATAAGATCAAGTATAATATCTGTTCATCTCAATATAATACGTTAACTCTATTTTTTAGAAGATGTCCATACATTAGCTTGCTATTGGGATTCGGGACCTTCAAGCGTCCTTTGTCATTGCACTACTGTAAATTTAATTGTAAAGATTACTTTACATTCTCACTTTTCAATTTTTTGGGAACTATAAAAGGTCATCCTCAAAAGATTCAATTAGTGTTATTAATTGACAAATCTTCAAAGATTTATGAAAAATAATTTGTGTTTCTTAAACATCTGTTCACAACAAAGGAATATGAGGGAAAGGTCTACCACGGTAGCTTTCTATCAGGACATTTAAACGTCGCCTAGGTGTTGCATTACTTGCCTTGGATTGGCGCACCCCACCAATTCTAATTATAAAACCTTTCTTTCAATTGTTTGTTGAAGGAGTCTCTTCGAGATCTAGGACAAAGATATTAGTACTTAGGATTTTTGTAAAGTTATTATTAACTAACCTTTAACATTTTTGGACCAAGATTGATACATTGTGGTGGAAAATGTTATGTCAACAAATTGAAATTTACATTTCTTGTTTTCTATTTTATTTTGGAGTATGAACCTTAGGTAAACTTGTTCTATCCAGAAGACTTTTATAAGCCATATTTATAGTTGATACTTAGAAAATTTCAGCAACATTGTTGAAACTATTTTGCAGCCAACAAAACGTAAATTGTTTCATTCACTTCTCTTTGATCGATGGAATTATAGATGATTAATGGAATTGAATTAGTTTAATCTATAAAATCAGAGAAGATGGTTACTATTTAGTATTAGAAGCTCTTCTAGTCCCATACTGACTGGAAAGATAGATTTTATGTAACAAGTAACATATAAAATAGCGCTGCATAACACATGGAAAACCATACCTTTCTCGGTCTTTTGACCAAGATCAAGTGTTGTATCTGTTCTTATCAGCTTAATATCTGATATGTGAGTCATCGACTCACACGATATTAACTCTATTTTTAAGGGGAGGTTCACCATGGTAGCTTGTTATTGGGGCCTTCATGAATGACCTTGGTGTTGCACTACTGCCTCGGCCTGACTCATCTCACCAATTCTAGTTCTAAAAACCTTTGATTTGATAGCAGTACATAATTTTGGGAAGTTTGATACATAAGAGCTCTCTATGCCATTCCAAGTTGCACATTTTAATTAAGATCATATACGAACTAATATTAGCTATAACTTGTAAAATCTTGAGAGTTAGACTAACGTTTCAACCTAGCATTTGGCACCTTTTTTTTTCAGTAAGATATACTGTACTACTACTGAAGATAATGGTTACCTATAACGTGTAATACTAGTGAGTTCAATCTCCCATCTTGTAATCTCTAACGACATTTAAAAATAATAGTGGAAAAAGAGAGGGCTCAGATGCACTGTTTTTTATCGTCTGTTATCAAACAAGGTGAGGACCCCAAAGTTCTCATAGGCTACGCAATTTATATTTACAGCACTCGAATAATGCACGATCCAGGAAACAAACCTAGGCTGTACCGTGGCAGGGTACTATTCTACTACTAGATCTCTAGTGTTTGATGTTATAAGAATTCTATTTTATATAATTAGTGGCAAAGTACCAACCCTAAAATATATGATATCAATAAATTGAAACATAAGATTAAGTGTAGTAGATCTCTTTTTATCAATATAATGATATTAGTAAGAAACTACTGAGGTCGATGGGAATAACGATTGCTCTTATGAGTAGATCCCTACTTAAACTACACCGTTGTGCCATGCGACCTGAAGCAATATCCATTTCATTTCTACGACGCCTAGTATTGTTGACTCCAGAATTTCTCAAATCTTGAGTATTACAATCAAATTGAATGAAAAAGGTGGCACATATGACTCATTGCCCAATGGAAAATTGCAGTTCGAAGAGCAATACTCAATTGCAGTTTCAATTGAGTATTGTTTTTAAAAAAAAAAACAATTAATTTGTATGAATTTTTCGTTAGATCTATAAGTGTAACTATATATGAAAAATAACAAAGATCTCACATATTTTTTAAAACATATATTCAATTGCAGTTCATGAACTAAGCCACAATTTTGTAACAAAAATTTATTAGGTCTGTCTGAAATGAGGCAAACTCAAATCTTTTTTTTTAAAAAAAAATGTTGTGATTCGTTGAGTTATGAGCGTACTGTAATTGTTTTAACAGAAAAAACTTGGTCCTACTAAGGCAAAACAGAACGTCTACATTTCTTTTTTATGAACATGTTTTCTGCTCACCAAAAATAATTGCACCCATGATTTTCCTGAAATCACAAAACAAAAAGCAACCGAATACCAAATAATTTTGAAGTGAACAACTTAATTTTTTTCATTTGAACGTGCACAACTCCAAAACTTACAATCAAGATTTCTTGGGAGTCCTCGATGTTTTCATTTTACAATACTCAATATTTTATAAAGTAGAAGATGAATGAGAAAATGTGGAGTGAATAACACATATTTATTGTTGAAGAAGAAGATATAGCTTCATGTGAGGAAGAAAGAGACATATATTCATGTGAGGAGCTAATAAACTGATACCTTTAAAGTTTGTGTAGTATTGTTTCGGATGATTTTGGAGTTAACGTGGATGACGCTGTTAAAAGGATGGTCGTTATAGTTCACCCATTAATGAACGAACTATCTGTTTTGGTGTGGTGTGTCTTTTTAGAGAGAGTCCCTTTTGGTGTTTAGAGTTGTAAAAGTGTCCTGTGATGTCAGACCGATCAAAAAATAGCTTTTAGATCACATGCATAAATCCTGTAACTTATGTGACAACATTCCTGATTCAATCACTTATAACATAATTTTAGATTTTTAGCAAAAGGTAGGTAAATTGATGAAATAATATTTGGGAAGCTCTCTGAGTCTCAAAGAATTAAACTAACATGACAACTAATCAACAGTTGATTTCACCATAGTTCTTCTTAAGTTTTAATAGTGCTCAATTCTCGAAAAACATCTAATAAAATACCGAAAGAAAAATTGTTGAAACTATTTTGCAACCAACAAAAGGTAAATTGTTTCACTCACTGCGCTTTGGTTAATATTATATTATAGACGATTAATAGAATTGAGTTAGCTTTATACATTAACCAGAGAAGATGATTACTAGTTGAACATATAGAAGCTCTTCTACTCCCACACTGACTAGAAAGAAAGATTTTATGCAACAAGTGACATATAAAATAGCCCGTCATAACGCATAAAAAAGCATACTTTTCTCGGCCTTTTAGCAAAGATCAAGTGTAGTATATGTTCTTATTAGTTTAATATTTGATATGTAAGTCATTGATTCACACGATATTAACTGACTCCACCAACTAATTCTAGTGATAAAAGCCTTTTTGTGCCATAACAGAAAACAATTTGTCCTTTGTATGTTCCTTTCCGATACATATTTTAATTAAAATCAGATTTTGTTCTATATATTAGCTATAACTCATAAAATCTTTAGATCCAATGTTTCAACTGAGTTCGCTAGGTGGCGTGGTACCCCCTCCATAACATGTAGATCCGCCCTTGGTCACAATCGGTGCTCCAACAATTTTTTGCACATTTTACAAATGAGGATTTAGAGTCGTCACCTTCAAGGACATTTGCACAAGTGGAGGAAGGTTTGGTTTGTCTTACATATTGCCTTGTAGATGAATTGTTTTATTTGGAAAGTTGGCATAGAGATATTTCCAAATTGGATATGATCTTGTGGAAAGTAAAGTCTTTTTTGCCTATAGATTGCACTAGGTACTAATATTGTTACAAGTCAAATTTTATTGATCAATTCTTGATATATTATGTATTCTTTCTATGTAATGCTTACTAATGGAGATCTCATGTTTTTATTATGTGTTGAATGTAAGGAAAATGAAATCAAGAAGTTACATTTACAAAGTCCCAATGTTTCTTCCCGTATATTGATCTTTGTTTCTTCTTTTCTTTGTTTGTATTATCGAGACACAATAAGAGTTAGTCATGTGTGTGATTCAAATTTAAAAGACTTGATAAGAGAGCTTTAGTTAATAACAAACACTACACAATATTCATAACATGAAAGAATGACAGATAACAAAAACGAATAAGGCATAGATGCCAGAATTATCAAACTACTTTTGATATGGTTTTTTTTTCAATAGTGATAGACTTGAAGTGGATATCAACAAGAGTGATGCCTCTCTACTTTTGTTTAAGAAGAAAGGTCATGAATATTGACAGTCTATTGAAGGGGATATCAACAAGATCTTACACAATTATGTATTAATTTTGTTTTTTCCTTCTATTTTTAACGATTAAAGTCGTAATAATATGTATATTGTATTATTTCTTTCTTTTTCCTTTCTTTCTTTCTTGTCTGTCTTTATGATGTCTCTTAAGTTTAATTTTATACCAACTTTTGATTAGAGTAGAAAATCCTAAAATTGTGAGTAGCATTACATATGAAACAGAATTCAAACTCAATTGTTTTAGGCTGACCTCAAGTTTGGGAACTTCTATTTCAGGAGACAGTTGCAACTCTTTGGATGGCTACAAAAGTTTAACTACTGATGGTAATAATACTAATACTTAGTTTCATTCTATTTTTTTCTCCTGTTTAAGAGTATGATGATATATGTTTAATTCGTTCGGTTTAGTGTCCATTCTTTCATCAAATTTCTTTCTACACCTATATTGACTAATTGTTTTATGCCTTTTAGTCATTGTTCTCTAATTTGGTTGTATAGCGTTGCTTCAATAAATTAATTATAGGAAGAAGGTAGTTGAATTTTCTTAATAGAAATGTTAAATAAAAGGCATTTCATAAGATTTGTGTTACTCCAAATTATAAGAGATTTATAAAAATTAGTTGATACACTTTCTCATAAGATCAGTGTAATAATTGCTTGTGGACTTTAAAGATGTTGTTAACTCATTACATTGAATGAAGAACTGAATGTTGTCAATACCAATATACTTCCATTTCCCCATGAAGATATATCAATTAAAACTTGACTAATGAAATTTAAGATTCAGGGAGCAAGTATCATGTATTTGTTTAGTGAATCTCGCGAAATTATAAAATGGAAAACCTACATTAGTACCTATTTGGTAGAAGGTGATTCAGAGTTGTGAGACACAACCTCTTCCGTTTCTCTTGTTAATCCTGGTGAAAATGATCTAACAACTACACCGACTCGCAAAAATTTTAATTAATCACCTTATTGAATTTTAGATATGTTATAAGCTTAAATTTGATAATGACAGAACTTGTGTTGAGTGAGGATCAGAAGCTCAGAATATTATTGCTATTGATCTATTTTACCACTTAGAGAATCAGAAGACTTGAATTAATAAAATACAAATGAACGAGTGAAGATTAAGAGAAAAGTGTTGTTTGATTAGGAGGTTGAATGTCTGTAATTCAGATGTAAACATAGTTTGGACATAGGTTTTGAAGCTTGGCCAAAATGGACAACTTGATCAAAAGGAAGAAAGGGTTGTCCACTTTGCCAAAGCTTCAAAATCTCTGTCAAAATTCTTTTACCTATCAACTGAACTCCCGACGTTCAACTACCGAGTCAAACAATTCTCTTCTCCTAATCTTCACCCGCTCTTTTACATTATTAATTTGAGCCTTCTGATTCTCCAACTAATCAAAGAGATCAAGAACAATAATTCTATGAGTTTCACTCAACATAAATCGTCCCGTTACCAAGTATGGGCTCCTAATTGTACCTCTAATATAGGGATAATGCACAGTACCCCTCAATCTATGCCCGAAATCTCAGAAACACGCTTATACTACTAAGGTCCTATTACCCCACCTGAACTTATTTTACTAATAATTTTCTACCCTTTTCGACCTAAGTGACACTATCTTGTTGCCCAATGATGTTCCATTCCAATGCACATTTGAATTAAAATTAGATACTGAACTAATATTATTACCTATAACTCATAAAATGTTGAACCCTATACAATGTCAATTATAGTATGACCAAATATATAATAATTTGATTCTCATATTTTAATCTCTAACAACATTAAAAAATAATAATGGACCCTATACAGTGTCAATTATATAGTATGACCAAATATATAATAATTTGATTCTCATATTTTAACTCTAACAACATTAAAAAATAATAATGGAAAACGAAATGGTTGTGGCTCAGATGTGCTATTTTTGTCGACGTATTTCAGAGACATGGTGAAGAGACCCAAGTTTTCACATTTGCACAATAATCTTCATGGCACTTCCAACTAATGAACCAGCCGGGAATCGAACCCGGGTCTGTACCGTGGCAGGGTATTATTCTACCACTAGACCACTGGTGCTTTGGTGCTATAATATTTCCTTCATTTTTATTTATATGTGATTGTTTTAGATTTACGTGCATTAAGAAACTAACCAAGTTTATTATTCTATCCTTATTCACCCCATATTCGTTTTCTATGTTGGTCAAATGAATATTTTCAAGGCTATTAACTCATATGGGTAAAATAGAAAGAATTTTATATTATTTATGCATTGATTTTATGATATGACAAGTATTACGAATCAACTAATCATAGAAATGATGACATATAAAAAGATATGAGGGAATAAATTTCATCTTCTCTACTTAGCAGCAAGGTACCACCCCTAGAATATTTTATATCGATAAATTGAAAATGCATGATTAAGTGTAGTATCTGCTCTTACCAGTATAATATCTTATACTAAATTTTCCAAAAAAATATTTATAGTAATAAATGTGTGCATTGGTCGATTCAGTTTGGTTTTATGTATTATCAAAGTTCAATTTTTTAGTTTTTAGATTTTTAATTACGCTAAACCAATAACAATCCAATAAGATATTTTGTGCCAAGACTGTGATACAAGCAAATCAATTGTAATGTTTTGAAATAGTGAAACAAGAAATATAATGAGAAATTACATCAATAAAAGTATATGTAGACTAAAAGTATCATGACGTCTAAAGTAGTTAGACTGTAGTATAGTAATGATACACTGTCTAGTTATGTTAACTTATTAATATTTTATATTTATGAAAGGTATAGTAGTAACTTACTATCGTCTTAATAGGTTATCGATTTACCTAATAGTAAAATCAAACCAACCCGATAAGTTTATTTTATATTACCATTACAAATTTGTTTACTCAATAACCCAATACAATAAAATTGATCAGTTCGATTTTGACACATCCCTTATTCATATTATATACTTGCAGCGAGGTACCACCCCAAAAATATTTTATATCAATAAATTGAAAAAGTAATTCCTTATAAGTATAATATCTTATATTAAACTTTAATTAGACTTTCAAAAAAAAAAAACTATTCTTAGTAACTCGACACAATATAGTCACTATTAAAAAATAATTATTTTCTCCACTAGAAAATATTCAACTGCAGATATTTTGATTAACTCAGTAATAAGAGAAAAAATATATTTTAACATAAAAAAATTTGGAAACTTCATTATTTCAAAGAAATTTTATTTTCCATCACCCTGTATTGTTTCATTAAGTTGATTAAGTGAAAAATGAATAGAAAAATAATATCCAGAGCGCTTTGGTTCTTCTTACAGAGACTATCCTTTGTATAAGTTATGATCCATCCAAGGAATGAGCTTCCCCAGAGTAAAATCCCGTGGACTACAAGGAAAAGATAGAATCTCGCCCGGCAACAGCAGCTGATTCAATAGTAGATGGTCTTGGAAAGAATATTACATTAATTTTTCATTGAGTCATGATTAAAAAGAAAAATTGCTTCTAATAGTTATCCAAACCCACGCAAATAAAATTTAGCCATGAAAAAACTAAACCAATTGAACATGGTTTCCCAAACCCAAAGCGAAACGAATCGGGTTGTATTTTGACCCGACTCGATCCACAACTAAGTATCTATCCCTTCTAGTTCTAGTCTACTCATAAAATTCTCAAATTATATCTTATTTCTCCCTTCTCTCTCTAAAACTACCCCTCCCTCTCTCTCTATATAGGAAACTCCCTACGTTTGTTTGAAACTTTCTTCCTTGTAGCTATGTTGTTTTTGGCCACTGGTTTGACTTTCTTTTTTTATCAACTTAGTTGTACTTTTTACCAATAAAAGTTTAAATATATTATCGAACTATGAGAAAAGATTCATTTATATTTTTATTTTTTTTGAAAGAAAATTTATTTATGCATATTGTTATTTGTTAACTTAAACGATATAAATGAGAATTTTTTGAACAAATGATATATATGAGTTTTTCTTTAAAGTGCGATGACATATTTGAATTTTTTTAATTAAAGAATTTACTTAATTAATGACGTGGTTGAATCATAATTGATTACGTGTATAAATTAAATAGTTTTTGTAAAGTTGAAATTGTTTACGGTTAACAATCCGTTCTCAAATGAAAATACATAAATAAGTCAATTTTTTAACAAAATGCATAGATGACCTTGCGTTGTCTTGCCTCGCCTCTCGCCATAAAATTAAGGAGTTAGAGTATTCAACACATATGAAGTTTAGAGAAACAACGTACATGTGTGCTTTCCATAGAATGTATAAGGAATTCAAGATTTCCAACTAATGCAAAATTGGAAATTTGAATTACGCCGAAAAGATACTAACCGGTTGGGAGCAGATCAAGAAGAAGACCAGGATCAACAATTCGAGTAACATTATCAAAAATCTAGAACTCCCAATCCTCAAATCAACAGAACAATGTTGCTTATGTTGAACCCTATACAGTGTCAATTATGGTATGACCAAATATATAATAACAACATTAAAAAAAAAAATGGAAAACGAAGTGGCTGTGGCTCAGATGTGCTGTTTTTTGTCGACATATTTCAGACATGGTGAAGACCCAAGTTTTCATATTTGCACACAATTATCTTCATAGCACTCCCAACTAATCGGGAATCGAACACGGGTCTGTACCGTGGCAGGGTTCTATTCTACCACTAGACCACTGGTGCTTGATATTGTAAATATCCAATGTTGAATATGGAATCAACACTGGCTGATTCAACTAGTGCTTAGAATGATGATCCATCAAAGACTTTTCGTATATGTTACGAGTGTTAGAATGTCACAATCAAAAGCGGATTCAAAATTTGAAGGTTGTGGGTGTCATTCGTTAAGTTCATCGAATTGATCAAATATTAACTTATTTTTGGCCTTGTAAATAGTAATTTGAGACGAATTTTTTTTGTTATTCGTTCTTTCAGTTTATGAGATAAATAAATTCAATAAAAAAATTACGATTTTGCACAAAGAATATTTTTTTTCAATACTATTAGTATTTATATGATATAAAAAAAGATATAATTCATTTAAATTGCACTCGACGAGTTTTCTTATTCCAAAAAAACTCAATGATGACATAATTATTTATATTTATAAAAATTTCACGTTTTATGTAACAAACTAAATATAAAGAGCTCGCAAAATTTCACATACATCATTTCAATGACATAGACGAAGTACTGACTCACACTATGACAATGTAAAAATGCCAAACAAAAATCAAATGTGATTTCAATAAGATTTTTATGTTGTCATTTATTGCAACACACATTTTATTTTATAAACTAAAACTTTCAAAAAGATTTAAATTATCACAGTTCAAAAAAAAATTTCGTACGCATCCAAATGTTTTAGATAATAGAACAAAGAATAAAAGAAAATCATAGTCGAGTACTTAATGAAATTTGGACGAAGAGTGACTATATCTAGTTGGTAGAAGAAAAATATTACTCCACATCTGAATTACAACACTTTTGAAATTTATATCCTAAAATAAATCTTAAATATTTGTGTGACTATAAATTATTTCTTTAAGGTAAAATAATAATTTATAGTGTTAAATAAATCTTGAATATTTGTGCGACTATAAATTATTTTGTTAAGATAAAAACAGTAATTTAAAACTTAGTTATTTTTAATAATAATAAATAATATTTTTGAAAATAGACTAAAACGAAAAACGTGTCACATAAATTCATGCTTAAAATAGAAAAGGAAGAAAAGAAAATCAATAAAAATTAAAACAAAAATGTCAGCAAATTTACGCCTATATAACATAAAAATGTAAAAGGGGATACTATGTAGATTATTTATGGGGCTACTAATACGGAAATGAGCAGTAAAATTTTAAATAAAAGATGTGCCCATTAGAATCGAATACGCAACATTAAAGTTCAAAAAACATGACCTTTGGCACTAGGTGCCTACTTGTTGTTGGGTCGCAATTTTAATATTTATTATATATTATATAGACACACATAAATATACGAAGTTTCAACCAAGTTCGCTGATTGGCGTGGCACACCCTTCGTTACACATAGATCCTCCCCCGGTAACAATCGACGCTCCAACATTTTTTACACATTTTACAAATGTGGATTTAGAGTTGTCACCTTCAAGGACATTTGCACAAGTGGAGGAAGGTTTGGTTTGTCTTACATATTGCCCTGTAGATGAAATTGTTATATTTGGAAAGTTGGCATAGGGATATTTCCTTCTTGGAATATTTCCTTCTTGGATATGATCTTGTGGACAATAAAGTTTTTTTTGCCTATAGATTGCACTAGGTACTAATGTTAGTTACAAGTAATTCAAATTTTATTGATCAATTCTTGATATCTTATAAATTCTTTCTATTAAATGCTTACTAATGGATATCTTGTAGCGATTCTTTTCGAGATATCACAATTTGACAAGAAACGCACTTTAATACTTGTGATATTTAAAAGAGATTAACGAAATGACAACAAAATTTTAATCTAGTTGATATGTTAGGTTCGTAATGATTAATTTAGTTAAGGATGTGTATCTTTCCCACTTTGAAAATGTAATTGAAGTCAAAATATATATGACACAAAATAACAATAGTATTACCAACTTCCATGTAGCAAATATCAACATGTTTATGCCTCACAACACTTACAAAACATATAGTAAATTATTATATCTCAAGACTTGAGTTTACACTCTCCAAAAAGATTAAAAACGTATAGCCATACTTATATTACAACTCATGGTGACATGACCAAATCAACCCTCAAAATCTCATGTAAATATACAATCATAGATCGTGCACAAGTCTCAAGGTTCATACAAAATATACATATGCCTATATGCAAATGTGATCTTCCTTAAGGCTCTCAAAATCTCCATCTCCAATGGTCAGCTTCATGCATCATCTCGAATGTTCCCTACGATTAAAAAACTATCGCTAAGCATATAGCTTAGTGGTGCAAAAACTAAGATCCACAGCCCTTAGACTCACCAAGTTATCATTCTCAAATCAAGGGCAGCAAAACTGAAATATAATAAGTAAATCAAGTAAACAATATACAAATAGTATCAAGTTGGATAATTAAAGCTTCAAATGTCAATAATACGACTCGCCCAATATATAAATCATGTCTTCACACCAAGAGCGAGCATAATCAAGAAGGGTCAAAGCCCAATAATCAAGAGAACCAAGAACCATATTAAAAATGCTTTCTTGTTCGTACTTAAAATGGACAACTCTCATACTTAAGATGAACTAAAAATTCAGAGTCAAGATAGAAAATGACCCGAATCAAGAGGCATTTCAATATTGACAAAGTCACAGCCATAAGAAGGACAAAGTCCTAGCAAGAATGTCAAATGATCAAACAATCCGTATAAGTAGACGAGTTACACAAGAGTCCTTAACATCACAAATGACAACAACACGACAATGCAAAGTGACAAGAGGTAACCAAAGTACCAAGATAATATTTTAGATATACCATCACATAAAAATAGTACAAGTACAAGTTTATACAAAAATCTCAACGCTTTAGCAAAGAAACAGTCCAACACGACTTCAAGAGTTCAAACCGTTGACCAACCAATGTATGAAGGTCCTCAACTTGTTCACGAGTATATATAACCTTAAAAATACAATTAAATAACTTATTTAATTCCTAGTATATCAATAATGTCGAAGTAAAATAGGATAATCATCATAAGTAAGCCTAGCCTGTACAAGTAGGACTACGCTCCCAAAACAGTGTATCTGTCCAACAAAAGTACTTCAGGTCGCAACTTAGTTTTGAAACAGGAAATGACAAAAGTGGACTTTATATCCTTCATAAAAGATGTAGGTACATCTACTAATCTTGAAAATAATCTAGAATCACCTCAAAATACGTTTAAAAAAAGATATAATCAAAACACTAACAGTTGAACAAACATGATTTCTAATTCTAGAAGTTGGACATAACTTATCCTATGTTGCGTCCCGTATTTCGAATCCATAAAAGCAAAATTAGAGTTTTTCATAAGCATAAGAGTTGTAGAATTACGAATTAGATTTCCAAATCATATTTATTTGATGCAAACTAAGTTCTATCGAAAGAGATATGCATAAAATACCAAACATTATGCAGTTCGAAAGTAGATTTCGTCACTTACCAAAAAGGAAGTGTGTATGTGTTAGATTCAAGCCAAAAGGACCTAGTTTTTATTTTGATGTTGAAGAATAACCTGTTTAGATAATGTTATAATGTTCTTAGACTTGAGGGAAACAAATTCAATCAAAAGGGAGTATAAAAATATATAGCTAGAAATGTGATCCTCATCACATGTACATATGTCCTTCATAGGTGCTGCCCAAATAAAAGTAGGTTGCCCAAAACATACATATATAACTATATGTATATGCCTGATTCCATAACTTCTAATTCATATGTAATTCTAATTATTCAATTTACATAAATACCACTATACAATACTTTAAACTACAATAACAATTTATGTTAAGCACATTTTCAATTATCATAAAATTTTAAATTCCCAAAATAAGAATAAAACACATGATAGTAATTAAGAAATGATGACATAAAATTCTTTTTCTATCATATTGGGGTGTTATAGATCTCATCTTTTTATTATGTTGAAAATGTAAGGAAAATGAAATCAAGAAGTTACAATTACAAAGTCCTAACATATTCTTGATCTAGTTCCCCAATTTTTTTTCCGTATATTGATCTTTGTTTCTTTTTTTTTTATTTGTATTATCGAGACACATTAAGAGTTAGTCATATTGTGTGATTCAAATTTAAAAGACTTGATAAGAGAGTTTTAGTGAATAACAAACACTACACAACATTTATAACATAAAAGAATGACAGATAACAAAATCAAATAAGGCATAGATGCCAGAATTGTCAAACTACTTTTGATATGAAAAAAAAAAAGATTTTGAATAGTGATAGACTTGAAGTGGATATCAACAAGAATGATACCTCTCTACTTTTGTTTAAGAAGAAAACTCATGAATATTGATAGTCTTGTGGGGATATCTACAAGATCTTACAAAATTATGTATTAATTTTGTTTCCCTTCTATTTTTAAAGATTAAAGTCGTAATGATATGTGTATTGTATTATTTCTTTCTTTTTCATTTCTTTCTTTCTTTTCTGTCTTTATGATGTCTCTTAAGTTTAATTTTATACCAACTTCTGATTGCTGTAAGTTTATAATTTCTTTTAGTTCAAACTAATATTTTAAAATGCTAGAGTATCTCCTAAAGCGATACCACTTTCTCACGAATTTATCTTCATTATGGTGAAGTTCTGCTGAAGTATAAATCAAATTTAAATTTATAATTATTATCTCTTTGTTCAAATTAATAACTTAATTATGTTGAGAAATCTGCTAATTACTAATCAAATTTTAAAATTTATAATTGATTGCTTAAAAGATATAAATCTTAATGATTAATATATATTCTTTATTGGTGTTTGTTGTAACATCTCGTATCTAGAGTTAACCAAGTTTATCTAAGAAAAATAAGAATAATCAAATTTAGAAATAATTAAGGAAATCTGGAAAAAATTTCAGATTTCAAAAGTGAGTTTTTGGTCATTTTCAAACGACCATAACTTCCAGCTCAGGAAGAGTTTGAGTGAGTTCTTTATATGGATGGAAATCTCGTCAGAAGATCTTTTCAACGACGCCAAGTTTGTGAAATTTTGAGGTCTTATGAGGAAGATATGACTTCTTGAAGTTGGATTATGGGGAAGAGGAAATCCCAAATCCGAATTTATTAAGGGTGTTTTGGTCTTTTCCTAAATTAATTATTAATTTGTTTTAAGGGTGATAATTTGGGGTCTAAGATGAAGCCAATCAGTTTTCACAATTAGAAAATAAGTTAGGGCTTCGAAAGAAAGGAGAAAAGAGGAGAAGGGAGAAGAAGACGCAAGAACACCAAGAGTTCGTTGCGTGAATTTCATCGAGGGTGATCCCTTTGAGGTATGTGAGATCTTTTTTGTTGGTTTACATCAACCACACATCAATTTTTCAGTTCAGTGAAATTGAGGATTATTTCATGTTAGAAGTTAAGTTCTTGGAAGAACGTTATATTTCTTGTTGATTGGATTGTTGATTGTCATTGTTGTTAAGTTACTTGTTAATTCGATTTATTTTGAGTTGTATTCAGTAGTTATTGATAGTACCAATGGTCCTAATCATTTAGTGAAAGATATAGGAAGTTTTGGATAGTTTAAAGATGGAAAACGAGTTAAAAAATTTGTCAGACGTACCTGGGTAGGGCAGGCGCGCCGCGCCTGCAGTGCACCAGAAATTGGCCTCAATCAACCAAGGCCTGGCGCGGCGCACCACCAATGCGCCAGAATCAGGCCTAAGTCAACTTAGGCTGGCGCAGCGCGCCACCAGTACGCCAGACCCGACGTTTTTCATCTAGTTTTCATAATTTATCCCTTTAAAGTCCTTTCAAGGTACATTAACATCCTCCAATTAATTCTAATAACTTCAAATGATATCTAAATACCTAGAAATCATCTATAACTCAAATTAAAACCTTGAATCCATAATCCATTCAATGAAACTTAAGATCAATGTCAAGGAAGTTAAAAGTCATGTCTAAGGTTAATAAGTGAGTTAAAGTTAAGTTATTAAAGGATTTCAAGAGTCTTAATTAAAAATTTTAACTTTGTTTTAAGAATCAAGTTTCAAGTCAAGAAAGAGTAAAGAGTTGAGTTATTCCCTAAGAGTCATGTAAGCAAAGAATATCAAGTTGAGTTCAGTTCTCAAGAGTTATAAGAGAACTTAGTAGTCTCTTAGAGCTTAAACTAAAATGTTTTCAAACTAACGAAGCTAGAATTCCGATAGAGCCTATCACTAGTTT
Organism: Solanum lycopersicum; assembly: GCF_036512215.1. Classification (NCBI taxonomy): domain Eukaryota; kingdom Viridiplantae; phylum Streptophyta; class Magnoliopsida; order Solanales; family Solanaceae; genus Solanum; species Solanum lycopersicum. The sequence continues at coordinate 6,304,014 of NC_090809.1, forward strand.
TAATAGAAGAAAGAGGAAATTATGCTTTCCAAGAGAGTATTTTAAAAACTTAATTTTGAGCATTTATCTCAAATCAAAGAATTAGTATGTTTTAAAAATATAAGAGCCAATATATATATATATATATATATATATGGAGTAGTATTGAGCACCGATGTAGAGATACGAGTTTAGATTAACTCAAGTCTCCATGTAAACTATGTAGCCATCATGGGTACAAAAGGGTCATACTTTTTAGATGAACCCTCTTCATAGTTTACTAGTGGATCCATTAGGCAGTTCAGGTCCTATACTCTGACAAAGTTTGGATGACCACACATTATGGGCCGAGTAACGCTGTATCATCACTATAGCTCTTAAGTAATGGTTGTCGGTTAGAGAAGCTCCCATGTAAGTATTGTATTTTCATATACATTAGTTATTTGTATTTTTAAATAAATCTCAGATATTTTTTGTATACTTGTATATATTCAGAGTTTACAATACACTTTGACTAAGTATTTCTTTATATTACAATTACTTTTAAATTGTTTATATTGAATAAGAGTAAGTAGATCATGAGTTGAGAAGAGCCAAGGTAAGTGTTCTTTCTTACTCCTTTTCAAGTCAAAGTGTTGTTTAGCTTTCCGAATCGCATACTCGTACATTCAATGTACTGATGCCAGTTGGTGTGCATCATTTCATGATGCAAAGTAGGTAACCAGGATCAAAACGCAATGCACCGTTGATCCAGTTGAGCACTCCACAGTCACTTGGTGAGCCTCCTTGCATTTTGGAGGACATCCCTTTTATTTCTTTTCTAGCTTAGTCCATTAGGATGTTGCGGGTTCTGTCCCAACATCCATCTTTAGTCAGTTTAGAGGCTTCGTAGACTGTTAGTAATTCAGTTTGGAGTTAATTTACTTGTTGAGACTCAGTCCTTGTTGGCCAGATAAATTTATGAAGTATTTGTTTAAATATGCTTAATTCTTATTTAACTTGAGTTTATTCTTCCTCTGAGTTAAGTAAGTCAGGCCAAGGATTCGCTTGGGGGCAAGAAATGGTCTCCGAGTGCCGGTCTCGCGCTAGGGTCTAAGCTCGGGCGTGACATTTATTATGTAAGTTACAAAAACTATTGAGAAAATGCATGTAAAAATTATATACACAAAAAAGAAATATTTATATTATTTAAAATAATTGAGACATGATTATTGTTATAGATATTATAAATAAAGGATATACTTACTTTTTCATCATAAGATCAAGTTGTATTTAATTTCATATGACTCCATAATAATTGTTTATTATATTTCTAAAAGATTCAATTCATTAAACAGAAGTACAATTCATATTATGTTGGAGAAGGGTGAAAAAGATTGAAATGAATAAAGTCAATTTAATTACGCAAATAAATGATATAAAGTATTAACTAATATTAGTTTATTTTTTATACTGAGGGAATTATAAATTACTCGCTATTTAATTGTTATAACATGCATTACAGATTTACAATAAAAATATATATTAATTTTAATAAACAAACTCAGTATATCTAATCTTTTTTCAAAGTATATTTATTTATTTCTTCTTCTTCTGTTGCTTTTTTTTTTTACTTTGAAAATTGTATATTTATGTTATTAATTCATTTTGAAATCGTTATAAATTACAAGAATGTTCCTTCACTTCTAAAAAAGATAATTACATGTAAAAAAATAATGTTTTTTCCTATGGAACCAAATTATACATCTACACATTTATAGGAAGGTAATCATGTATAATATAATTATTTTATTTTATATTATTTTCATGTAAGAAGAAACCCTCAAAGAGTATTTAAAATTTTCAATTAAAATTTACACACACGCACACACATGCACAAAAACGCACACGCACACCCACAAAAGATAAGATAAAGACATTACATATATATAATACCTCTATTTAAATAATATTTACTGTATTATTTATATTTTGCATGATCTCGCGAAGCGGGAATGAGTTCACTTGTGTAAAACTAAAGAACAAATATTATTATCATTCTTAGTGTTGAAGTAACTCTTTTTAGCACTAGTATTGATTTGATTTTAATTTGAGTTTTGTTAGAGTTACTAATATCTATAGACTATAACCTTGATTGGACCATTCAAAATTGAAGTCTCAAAAAGTAGAAATAATATGATAAAAGATAAAAAAAATATGAAAACGTATAAGAAATATTTTAAAAATTAAAACAAATAAATACTTTTATGTATAACAAATATAATTGTAAAAATCATATATATAATGTCGGATTGGTTTGATCTCGAAGGTGAAACAAAACAAATCAAGTATAGTTGTCGAATGGACCGAAAACCATAATTGACATTGAAAACTACCAATATCTTCCTTTTTAAGTGTAAGCCTGGACTCTATTCTCTATTTTAGGCTTTCCTATTTATTCTCTGTAACCAAAAATACTCTGATTTATTAATACAAATATACCTCACCGCCGTGGAAGTTTACTCACGGGGTGTTACCACGAAATATTGGGTTTTCTCTTTCTCTCTCTAGATCTCTCATCTCTTTCTCTTGAAAGTTCATGTGTTCTTCATTTATCTAGTGTGTGTGCGTGAATTCGATCCTAACACATCAATCATTACATGAAGGAAACCATTACGGCTAACCACTTCATGATTCATAACCTTACCACTTGGTTCAAGGTTCCACATAAATAACCTTCATATCATCATGCAAGGTCTCACTTATATTCATTTATTCAAGACTAAGACCCTTTAGGTTCCTAAGTCAAGACATCACATATTCGCATAAGCATCAAGTAAGGGACACAAGTCAACCAAAACAAGACACCACATACTACACCTTAACACATATTACTAGTCATTCTATAAGCACATAGGAATAACCATTATCGTCTTTAAGTCATCCTACACACTAACATATCATCATCAACATAACTATTATAGACTCATTAGCCAAGTAGGAACAACCATGCATCAACCCTAAGACTACACTTAGAAGCACATAGTCACAGTTTACATGATTTTCTAACATCATAACAAGAACACATACTTTCATATTCCTTCACATATAGATAGATATACTCATACGTCACATAAACAACTATACAACACATTTTAGTATTTCAAGTAGTGCCGACAAGGTCATGATCATCATATTGCATAAAGTAACACCGACAAGGCCACGTCAATTGCAAGAAAAACACATAACACCGCCACCATAAGTGGACCATACCAATCACAATATAATTGAAGTCTAATTAACATCAAAATAAAGGAATTAGAGCAGTATACCCCACTCCATCTTACCACTTCGATTTCAAGGCTAAATCATCCAATTCGATATTACAAGGCCCTTACCTAAGGCCATAACCAACAACTCAATACAATTATATCGATAATCAATGAAAACTAGCTCAATTCATTACATACTTATCAATCTAATACAACCTATATATCAATTGAATATAATTATTGCATCATTAGAAAGCCCATATAAAATTAAATTAGAAATCATAAGCCTTAAGTCAATATCAATTCAATAAGCTTAGCATGTAATAGATCTAAGAGTATCCATTACTCAATTAATCAAATTGAAGAAGCCTATACATCATACATACATAAATCTATACATGAATCAAAATGCCATAACAATTTATACATGAATTCATGAATATCAAAACATAATCAATTCACCCATATTTTAGTGAAATTTAGAGATTTGAGAAGATCAAGGGTTCATGGAGAATTTTATTGGAAAACATCAATTAAACATCAATAACATCATATCTTAAGTTTGGAAACCATTTATTCAAGAACCCAAGACTTAAAGTAGAAATTAGACTTTTTCATCTTTTTGAAATCTTTGAAAATCATCTTTGAATTGTCTATAAGATGATAGCAAGTCTTAGATAAAGAACTCTCATACCTTATTTTAAGAATCCAAAGCTAATTGAAGAATAAACTCCATTGAATACCCATCTTCAAGCTCCATCTTCAATTTGAACTCACATGGAGGTTATTGGAGAAAATTTAGGAGGGAAGGAGTTTTGATTTAGATGTGAGGGTTATAATGAGAGTTTAATGATTTATATACTCTTAAAATACCCATAAACATCTAAAATAATCGTCCTCCTATTTTTAAAAGACATAAGTGAAATCCCAACTTCACCCCTAACATTACAGAAAGCAGACAGAAAACTGCCTCACAGACGACTTGCCCATCGACGGGGCGTCACCACCACGATAGGCCGTCACTAGCCACCTTCGGTGGTTACAGTAGCCTGCCAAGGTTTCCCTCTTAACCCATGGAAAAGTCCCCCACGATGAAACCCTCCGACGAGGCATCAACGGGCCTACGAGCCATCGACTGCTCCGTCGTCTAGGGCATGCCTGGGACTGTTTTGGCAACAGTTTTGGGGGCCTTCCTCAAGGACCCTTAGATGGTCCTTGGGGATAATTTCCCAAACTTTTCCAACCCAAATATGTTCATATACGAGTTTAGGACCTACCACATGAGTTTCATCAAAAACGAACACGTAAAACTCGATAAAATATACATAGACACACAAGGTCGTTTCAAGGCAAAGCTTTCGAACGTCATGGACGTTCTTGGACATTTGAACTCCAAACTTCACAAAACTTGACACACTTACTTTAAACACCATATAAACTTTTAAGAACCATATCAGCTCATGCATCACACATAAACACATAAAATCACATATGAGGCAATTAGGTGACTTAGTCGTCGAACGATTGGTCGTTCCTTGACGTTTGACTTTCAATGCACCTAAACTCTTAGCTACTACCTCTATATCACATTATAGACCAAATTAGGACCTTATATCACCATTTCAACCATGTTAGTATCTAACTTTACCTAAATCATTTTCGGGATCTTACATTTAGGTTATACCGTTGGGCGATTTAACTTTTAACTTTTGGCAAAAATTTGATTTTGCTTATTATTTTTTATAAACGTTCTTTGATGAAAATTTTATTAGTTCGATTAGCTTCGAAAGGTCATTTTTATATCTAGCAAGATGGTTGTTTCAGACTTTGAGACTTCTATTTTCAGTTTGTGTTGTTATGCGTTTTAACTTTTGGTCAAAATTTAGACTTGGTCAATATTTTTGGTAAACTTGCTCAAATTAAATTTTTTGATATAATAATATGTATCATATTGAGATGAATTTAACTTGTTATCGTAGATTTTGCATTATTTCATTCAAATATGATTTATAAAATTGATTAATATTTTTGAATTTATATTTGTGTTCTTTGAATCTTAAATACAATTAATTGATAAATATTTTACTATTGAATAATCATTCAGTAAATAATATTTTGAACATATTGTCAATCAATTCCTAAGCTAACATTCAACTTGAATGATATATTACCAATAAACTAAATTAGTAAATTTATTAGAAAAATAAATAATCATACTAAAGTATTTAAATTTATTGCAAATAAGGGTTGTGGTGTAGTGGTAAGTACTCCTGCATCTTTAACCAAGAGGTCTCAGGTTCGATTCCTGTTAAGTACATAATCATCTTTGTGAGAGAGTGTTTTACCACCTAATATGGGACTTTCCAGCGTGAATCTAGATTTAGTCGGGATCGAATGTGGGTACCGAACACCGAATGAAAAATAAAAAAAATAAAAAATGTATTTAAAATTTATTGACAAATTATCAACACAAATTTTTGTTACTAAAATTACCAACCAATTACCAATGTATGAATCGAAAAATGAAGAAAAATATTAAGTAACTCCTTTTCAATTCGTTAGTAAAGGTATTAACAATATACTAACCAAAAATTAGTTGATAAATTTACCAACGGAAATTTTAGGGCCATATTTCAGAATTTTGTAACAACATCTTTGGGTGTTTACCAACTTATTTTTGGTTAGTAAATTTACCAACGAACTAAAATCTGAGCTTTTTAACAACGGATTAATGTAAGTTGGAATCGGGTTGGTAACTCAATTTGCCAACCGATTTGATCAATTTACCAACAAATTATTTTATTGGTAATTGAGGTTCTTTTTGTAGTATTTTAAGTTTAAATCTGGACTCATGGTTCATTTATTTAATAAAAAATGGGCTCCTAAACGGATCCACACATAAATATACCAAAAAAGGAGCTGGTTGGCGCAAAAGTGGTCACACCAAGTGAATATAAAAGAACCCTAAATGATAGGGTTTTCTGATTTGTGTTCTCCGCCTCTTCTTCTCCTTGTTATCATCGCCTTTGCTGAGAGGTTCTATCTTGTAGTCCCCTATTGTAGCTTCTTCCACCTTTGGTTATGGGGGTTAACATTTCCTACCTTGATGTTGTTGCTATTGTTGTTGCTGTTGAGATCAGCTTTAAAAGGTTCATTTTTTTAGCCGTCATATCTGGCTTCTTCATTGTTTCGTTTCTCAATTGACTCTGAAAGGTTCATTTTTTTAGCCATCTGGCTTCTTCATTAATTCATTTTTTAACTAACTCTGTTTTTATTATTTGAAGGTGTACTACAAATTATTAAGTATTATAAAACATGGTGGAGATGAAATAAAATTGATGTTGAGATTTTATATGCAAAATTAATCTAATTCAATATTGAGGTATTATTGCAGTTGTTGAATTCCTATTTATGTATTATTACTATACTACATTATCTTAGAAAGGAAAAAAAGGATAATGTACTAGCTAGGCTAAACTTATTTGCATCAATTTCAGGATCCAAAATAGAGTAGAAAATCCTAAAATTGTGAGTAGCATTACATATGAAGCAGAATTTAAACTCAATTATTTTAGGTTGACCTCAAGTTTGGGATCTTCTATTTCAGGTGACAGTTGCAACTCTTTGGATGGCTACAAAAGGTTAACTACTGATGGTAATAATACTAATACTTAGTTTCATTCTATTTTTTTCTCCTGTTTAAGAGTATGATGATATATGTTTAATTCGTTCGGTTAAGTGTCCACTCTTTCGTCAAATTTCTTTCTACGCCTATATTGACTAATTGTTTTATGCCATTTTAGTCATTGTTCTCTAATTTGGTTGTATACCGTTGATTCAATAAATTAATTATAGGAAGAAGGTAGTTGAATTTTCTTAATAGAAATGTTAAAGAAAAGGCATTTCATAAGATTTGCTTAACTCCAAATTATAAGAGATTTATAAAAATTAGTTGATACACTTTCTCATAAGATTAGTGTAATAATTGCTTGTGGACTTTAAAGATGTTGTTAAGTCATTACATTGAATTAAGAACTGAATGTTGTCAATACCAATATACTTCCATTTCCCCCTGAAAATATATCAATTAAATCTTGACTAATGAAATTTATGATTCAGAGAGCAAGTATCATGTATTTGTTTGGTGAATCTCGCGAAATTATAAAATGAAAAACCTACACAAGTACCTATTTGGTAGAAGGTGATTCAGAGTTGTGAGACACAACCCCTTCCGTTTCTCTTGTTAATCCTGGTGAAAATGATCTAACTACTACATCGACTCGCAAAAATTTTAATTAATCACCTTATTGTATTTTAGATATGTTAGAAGCTTAAATTTGATAATAACAGAATTTGTGTTGAATGAGGCTCAGAATATTATTGCTAGTGATCTCTTTTACCACTAAGAGAATCAGAAGACTTGAATTAATAAAAATACAAAAGAACAAGTGAAGATTAAGAGAAAAGTGTTGTTTGATTAGGAGGTTGAATGTCTGGAATTCAGATGTAAACATAGTTTTGACAGAGGTTTTGAAGCTTGGCCAAAATGGACAACATTATTCAAAAGGAAGAAAGGGTTGTCCACTTTGCCCAAGCTTCAAAACCTCTATCAAAATTCTTTTACCTATCAACTGAACTCCAGACGTTCAACTACCGAGTCAAACAATTCTCTTCTCCTAATCTTCGCCCGCTCTTCTACATTATTAATTTGAGCCTTCTGATTCTCCAACTAATCAAAGAGATCAAGAACAATAATTCTATTAGTTTCACTCAACATAAATCTTCCTGTTACCAAGTCTGTGCTCCTAATTGTATCTCTAATATAGAGATAATGCACAAGTACCCCCTCATCCTATGCCCGAAATCTCAGAGACACGCTTATACTATACTAAGGTCCTACTACTCTCCTGAACTTATTTTATTAATAATTTTCTACCCTTTTCGACCTAAGTGACTCTATCTTGTGGGTCCAACGATGTTCCATTCCAATGCACATTTGAATTAAAATCAGATAGTGAACTATATATTATTACCTATAACTCATAAAATGTTAAACCCTATAAAGTGTCAATTATAATATGACCAAATATATAATAATTTGATTCTCATATTTTTCTCTAACAACATTAAAAAATAATAATGGACCCTATACAGTGTCAATTATAGTATGACCAAATATATAATAATTTGATTCTCATATTTTAATCTCTAACAACATTAAAAAAAAAAATAATGGAAAACGATGTGGTAATCTCTAACAACATTAAAAAAATAATAATGGAAAACGATGTGGCTGTTGCTCAGATGTGCTATTTTGTCGTCATATATCAGAGAGACATTGTGAAGACCCAAGTTTTCACATTTGCACAATAATCTTCATGGCACTCACAGCTAATGGACCAGCCGTGAATCGAACTCGGGTATATACCGTGGCAGGGTACTATTCTACCACTAGACCACTGGTACTTTGATGCTATAATATAGCCTTCATTATTATTTATATGTCATCGTTTTAGATTTACGTGCATTAAAAAACTAAGCAAGTTTACTATTCTATCCTTATTCACCTCATATTCGTTTTCTATGTTGGTCAAATGAATATCTTCAAGGCTATTAACTCATATGGGTAAAATAGAAAGAACTTTGTAATTATTTATGCATTGATTTTATGAAATGACAAGTATTACGAACCAACTAATCATAGAAATGATGACATATAAAAAGAAACTGATGGAGTATATTTCATCTTCTCTACTTAGCAGCAAGGTACCACCCCCAGAATATTTTATATTAAATAAATTGAAAATGTATGATTAAGTGTGGTATCTGCTCTTACCAGTATAATATCTTATATTAAACTTTCCAAAAAAAAATATTTATAGTAATTAAGTGTGTGCATTGGTTGATTCAGTTTGATTTTATGTATTATTGGTTCAATTTTTTAATTTTTTAATTTTTAATTACGCTAAATCAATAACAATCCAATAAAATTTTTTGTGCCAAGACTGTGAGACAAGCAAATCAATTGTATTGTTTTGAAATAGTGAAACAAGAAATATAATGAGAAATTACATCAATAAAAGTAGATATAATAGGCTACAATAACATGTTACAACCAAAACATAATATGGACTTTCTGATGTAGACTAGAAGTACCATGACGTCTGAAGTAGTTAGATTGTAGTATAGTACTGATATAGTGTCTAGTTATGTTAACTTATTAATATTTTATATTTATGAAGGGTATAATAGTAACTTACTATCGTCTTAATAAGTTATCGATTTACCCAATACTAAAAATTGATACCAACCTGATAAGTTTTTTTATTACACCATTAAAAATTTGTTTACTCAATAACCCAATAAAATGAAATTGATCAGTTCGATTTTTGACACATCCCTTATTCATATTATGTAGTTGCAGCGAGGTACCACCCCAAAAATATTTTATATCAATAATTTAAAAAAGTAATTTCTTACAAGTATAATATCTTATATTAAACTTTAATTAGACTTTCAAAAAAAACTATTCATAGTAACTCGACACAATATAGTCACTATTTTAGAAAATTATTATTTTCTCCACTAGAAAATATTCAACTGCAGATATTTTGATGAACTCAATAATAAGAGAACAAATATATTTTAATATAAAAAAATTGGAAACTTCATTATTTTAGTTAGATTTTATTTCCTATCACCCTGTATTGTTTCATTAAGTTGATTAAGTGAAAAATGAATAGAGAAATAATATCCTATTACATTAATTTTTCATTGAGTCATGATTAAAAAGAAAAATTGTTTTCTAATAGTTATCCGAACCCACACTGAGTCAAATTTAGCCATGAAAGAACATGGTTTCCCAAACCCAAAGCAAAACGAATTGAATTGTATTTTGACCCGACCTGATCCAACAACTAAGTATCTATCCCTTCTAGTTCTAGTCTACTCATAAAATTCTTAAATTATATCTTATTACTCCCTTCTCTCTAAAACTACCCCTCCCTCTCTCTCTAAATATAGGAAACTCCCTACGTTTGTTTGAAACTTTCTTCCTTGTAGCTATGTTGTTTTTGGCCACTGGTTTGTCTTTCTTTTTTATCAACTTAATTGTACTTTTTACGAATAAAAGTTTAAATATATTATCGAATTTTGAGAAAAGATTCATCTATATCTTTTTTTTGAAAGAAGATTTATTTATGCATATTGTTATTTGTTAACTTAAACGATATAAATGAGAATTTTTTGAACAAATGATATATATGAGTTTTTCTTTAAAGTGCGATGAGATATTTGAATTTTTTTTAATTAAAGAATTTATTTAACTAATAACATGGTTGAATTATAATTGATTACGTATATAAATGAAATGGTTTTTGTAAAGTTGAAATTGTTTAGGGTTAACAATCCGTTCTCAAATGAAAATGCATAGATGAGTTAATTTTTTTAACAAAATACATAGATGACCTTGCCTTGTCTTGCCTCGCCTCTCGCCATAAGATTAAGGAGATAGAGCATTCAACACATGAAGTTTAGAGAAACGAATCAAACAAGATAAGAAATCATTAATAACATAAATCTTTCTCTTAATTAGGGAAAACGAATCAAACAAGATAAGACAAACAAAGTTTTGTTTCCAAAAAAATAAAAATTGAATTCCTAGATACAGAATTACTATAAAGAATTAAGTAATACTGTTGTAGGAATTAGTTAAGAAAGGTATAAGAAAAATCAATAATCACAGAGATTTCTCCTTGACCAGAGTAATGGTGCCAACAATCAATAATAACTTATAATATTAGTGAAAAACTTACAAGATAATAAAATTACAATTGAAAATAAAATGAAGAAATAGATCTCTTTTGGCTGAGGCACGGATATCTCATCTTCTTTAAGGAGATTTAAGCTCACTGCAAGAAATATTTTCACTGGTCCAATAGTAATCATCTTTGACTTGTCCCCTCCAGGATCAACAACCTTCACAAAGTATAACTCAACAACTCTGGACAAGAGTTGAGCCCAAAACTCAAAAAAAAAAAAACACCTCCCTTCAACTAATAAGAAGTCTTTTTTTGACAAACTTTATGTATTTTATATTTTCTTGTGTATTTTCTATTACAAATCAAATAAAAATCATCACTATCTATACTAGAAGAAGTCTTCTTAACAATAAATATGAAAATAATAAGGTAGTACATAGTGAAAATAATAATTTTAGGAATTAGATATGTTACTAACGAATAATGGAGAATAAAGAATGAAGAACAAATGGCAAAGGCCACCAACGACTAAGAATGCTAACAAGAAATAGTGTAACATAACAAACAATAACTCCAAAATGGAGTAATGCAACAAATAAGTGACACACACGGTCAATGTCAGAAACGTCAAGTAATTGGCAATTAAGCCTCAAAACATTGATTCCAAAATACAATTAAAGTAGCCACTAATTGGCAATTAAGCCTCAAAACATTGATTCCAAAATACAATTAAAGTAGCCACTAACATTCTGCTAGGAATAGCTGCAGAATGAATGAGAGATATGCACCTTAACCATTATTTACTAATATTAAAGTGCTCTCAAACGAACAATCCCTCACTCATTTTAATATTAATTAAGAGAGTATACCAGTTAAAGGAACATTATTATGCATCATGAAGGTGTGCTCTGCATTGAACCTTCACTTAGTGAAACAATAACTCTTACTTCAGAATCGTAATGGTCTTAAACTTGAACTATGACTGTTTAAGGAAAATAAAATATCACTGATCACGCATAATAATCAAGGTATTGGCATGAGCTTTAAAGCCACCATGTTATGGTCATATGCTATCTCGATTTCATGAGTGCTTTTGAGAATAAGTCCAATTCTCATAGGATGCAACCTACTTCCACACATCACATAGGTAAAATTTGTCAAGAGTGCTCCTGTAAGTTTAACACTCCACTCATACTGCAGTGGCGGAGCCATCCATTTTATAAAGAGTGTGCATAATTTTAAAAAGTATTCCTTAATATGAATTTTGACTAATAAAAATGTTTTTTTAAAAAGTATTCCTTAATATGAATTTTGACTAATAAAAATGTTTAAAAACACTTGAAGGGACCAAGGATCGAACCCTTAACCTTCCAACTTCGCACTTCCAATAATACTCAAGTGTGTGCAAACCTAAATATATATTAAAAATATCATTAATTTGTCTCGTAGGTACGATATAACTTTCCGACAAAGGATGTTCACTTGCGCACCCTTCATTAGCTGTAGCTCCGCCCCTGCCATACTGGCTACAGATTTTCATTAAGAGTTTTTAACAACTTAACCTTCACAAACTATAGGAAACATTGCACTCACATTATAGGGAGGGAATAAAAAGATAGTGCATTTTTCACAAGTCATCGTATGATTAGTTTTTTCCCTTTGAACCTGGTTATAGGATCTATAGTCCCCAGGTTGGGTTTCCTTATATATGACTCAAGAATTTCTAGGCTTCAATCTCATCCCCCTCGATGTGCTCCAGACTTTTTCTCTCGTTAAGGCCCTAGTAAGAGAATCTGCAAGATTATCACAAGATTTGACATAATCAACATTTATGGTACCATTTGTCAAATACGATCTTACATTACTGTGTTTTCTCCTTATAGATCTTAAAATATTTAAAAACATATAAAAAAAATTTAGTTAAGCTCTCAATATCTCATACGTGCTCACAAAAAAATTGGAACAAAAATAACATATACTATTCGAATTTACATAAAAATAAAAGTATAATAAATTACAATAATTAATAATTTAAAATATTAAATTGAGACAAATAAAATAACATATATTAGGTCGTGCTTGCACGAACTATTGTGTGTGTGTGTGTGTGTGTGTGTGTGTATATATTATTTTAGTTAAATGGGTTTAATAAATCAAATTGGTCTATTATTAAAAAAAGATGCTAATGACATGTCATGCCAACTAAGAGAAAGTGAGGTTTTTGAAGTGTCAAGTATATTTGAAGGAAAATAGTTATAGTTGAAAGATATTTCAAACCTAATGAAACATAAAGAATATTTCAAGACTATTCTCTAAACTTGGGTGATCATTTAGGAAAATAAAAATAACACTACACACACATTTAAGATGATAAATATCAAGTTATAAACATACTTTTTAATAATAAACTACTTATAGCATTTTATTATCAAGTTATAGCATATCAAGAAAAAATATATTATTCTCATTAATCTTTTAAATAATAATTAACTTATTTAAATAATTGCATTTGTTATTCAGTTACCTTTTTTAAACCAATGTATTTAATTAAATTAATTATTTTAAGTTACCTTTTTTAAACAAAACTCTTTAACTAGTGTAAATTAAATTAAATATTATATAGTTACCTTTTTTAAAAAAATTACTAAATATTACGGATTTTATCATTTCATAATTAATAACTACCCATCAATATCTAAAATAATAACAGTTTTCTTAAACTGTCAGACGTTATTAAAAAAAATTATATTCCCCAAATATATTGTTCTTCCCCAAATCCTCACAAAATTTTCTTTTTGCACGCCTAACATTTAAGCTTCACCAAATTTGGCTAAAAAACTTCCACTTTTAACATTCTTCTTCATCAATTCTTCCACTTTTGCACTCAAATCTTCCATTTTTGCACTCAAATCTTCATCTTTTGCACTCAAAAATGATATAATGCCGAAGAGAAGCAATGAAACCCCGCGAAAAAGTAGAAGGTTGAATGATGAAGCAAGATAGGAGTTCCGTGGGATAGGGTTGACGAAGTAATCATCCTAGTCAGCATCAACGACAAATTCCATTGGTTCCTTGTTGTATTCCGGATCAAACGTAGATGTCTATATGTCTATGATTCGATGATGGGAGGATTTGTTCATTCAAGAAAAGTTAAAGAAGCTGTTGATAAACTTGCAACCATGATTCCTTTATTTCTGACGAGCACAGGGTTTTATGGCAAAAGGCTTGATTTGTATGCGAATAATCTCCCTGATTATCAACAAAAGTCTCATTCTGAACCTCTCAGTATCAAGAATGTTACACATGTTCCTCAACAAGAAGAAAGTTCAAAGTATGTATACTTGTTACATTATTTTTTCTTCATCTTAAATTAAATTTGCTTTATAGTCATTATAAAATTTTTATTATTTCAATTTTTTTACAGTGATTGTGGTCTATACACATCTCTCTTTGCTGAATACATGAGCAATGGTGTTTTTGATATATCACATATTGATATTGATTCAAAATATCATCGTCAAAGATATGGTACATTACTTTGGGATTATGCAAAATCAAAGAATGATGAAGGCGCAATAAGTGAAAGTGAAGTTACAGGAACAGTTGCTAGCAAGAAGGGTGGACTTCGAACTCATAAAGAACAAGTTATGGACACCACCAATTATCCTATTCCAAAATTCCGTAACAGGAAGTAGAAATCTTCATGGCACAATGTACATTTTTTTGAATGACTTGTTTTTTTAACTTATGAACAATTTATGTAATTTCTCAAATTTTTATTATGAATACTGATGGTTTTATATAAATTATTACTGATTATTATTAATTAAAAAATGTGTCTCACTTTGTATAAATTTTTAACGCAACAAGAAAATATAGAAACATTGTATGAATCATGTATTAACATTATATGAATTATGAATGTTATATTATAATTTGATATATAGAATATAGACAATACTATTTTTTTTTAAAAAATTATATAAATGACAGTCTGCTTCAATATATATTTTATATAATGTTAAATGTGTATGATATTTGTATAAATTGCACTTTTCAATATATAATGTTAAATTCTTATATGCATAATGTATGAAAAATATAAGAAATAGTACTGACATATGATTCAACATGACAATATGAATAAATATATAATTATACCTTAATAATTGTGTATGACTTTTGCATAAATTTGTTTTGTATGAATACTATATGAATATTGTATACTTTTAAATACAAACAGAAATAGATTTTACTTATATTACTGGTATGAATACTGTATGAAAAATGTATGAATTATATCATATAAATTCTTATATGCGTAATGTATGAAAATTATATGAAAATAGTACAGACATATGATTCAACATGACAATATGAATAAATATATAATTATACTTTAATAATTGTGTATGACTTTTGCATAAATTTATTTTGTATGAATACTGTATACTTTCAAATACAAACAGAAACAAATGTTACTTATATTACTGGTATGAATACTGTATGAAAAATGTAGAACATAAACATACATTATTTTTATATGCAACTATTGCTTGTATAAATGTATAGATTTTGTATATAGTCCTCATTCATTTTGCAATAACTGTATGCATACTATATGATTATATGACTTACTAATGGTAACGAATGTTAATATATGAATAGTTGTATATACAATGTATGACATTTGTATGAAAAGTAATATGATTCAATAAAAAAAATAATGTTATAACAATGTAAATACTCAAAAAAAAACAGATGTAACAGTAGGAAATCATTGTTTTTGTACAGGATAATTTGAACATGTCTTTTTATTGTGTCCAACTTGATGGCATCTACTGCATGTGCTTTTTGTCCTCTTGAATTTCACATCAGCGAACCCCTTCCAGCATTCAAATTTGGGTCTTCCCGCTGATCTTTTTGGACCGGGTGGCATCATTTTAGGCTCTGAAATATGACTTGGTATATCCCATGTACTCTCGCACGGGATAGGCTCGACAGGAATGGCATAAGCATCTCTGAAATTCTTGAGGCTATAATATATTTTATCTCAACAGAATTTATATTTTCTTCTATATTAAGTAAAGATACTATAGCATTAACTAAACCAATATAAAGAGTATAAGTATCATATAGGATGCCCTCTATCTCAAAGTCAACGTATTTTCCTGTGTTCACAACATTAAAATTACATTTAGTGCATCACAGAATACATACAAAAGTTATACACAATTTAAATACAATTCACGGATATATACAAAAAAAATCCAATTTAATACACATTTAATACAATGTTTATACACAATTCACACATATGAAACATATCAAGTATGAAAAATCAATTCATACACAAATACTATACAATTCACTGCTACATACAATCTAAAATGCACTTCATACACAATTTATACAATTTAAAAAAATTATATACACAATTAATCCAACCTTTATACAAAATTCATATATATATATATAACAAATCAATCACTGATATATACAATAAAAAAAATTGGCGTTCATACATATTTCATACAATATATTGGTACATTACATACATAAATAATACAGTATTCATATTTCACCAATATACAAAATTTTAACATCTGACAATTTAAATATAATATGGAATAGCTTTTACCAAAAATTCACATTTCATATAACGTTCAAACAATATCAATACAAATTGTCAGATTTTGTTCATAATCTTTTCATAATAAAAACTGCAAATTGATTCAAAATCTATAAAATTTTTGTATTTTATCCAGTAATCAATTATCACACCAAACTTCATTTTAATTACACATCAAAACAAAATTATTATTACGTAATATTTATTACACATCGTAATTGTATCACAAAAAAATACATCAAATCAACATCTGCAATATAACAAAAATAAAAAAAACGACACATTCCATACACGACAACAAAAAAATATATATAATTACAACCAATAATTTATAATTAAAACATAACAAATCATAAATAAAAACTAACCTGATGAATTCCATTTACCACCATGTTTAATTAAAATTGACACAATTTTCTCCATCAAATCAAATCTAAACGTTTTCAACCTTCAATTTTAATTATTTTTCAAAAAAAAATGAAAAAATATATCAATATTCAAATATAAGAATAATCCTCACTTTCTGGAAAAAAAATCAAACAATGCACGTTTATGGAAAGAAAATAACAGGTTAGAGACATTTATGGTGTCTATCTATTATTAAAATATTTTCAAATCCCTTAAAATGTGCACATTAGTTATCAGTTAATAATAATAACTAATTTCACGCACATTATATAATTTTAAATTAATCCGTTTTTTTTGTTTACTATCTAATTTTACAAAATTAAAATTAACATTATTTTCTTTTTAAGAAAATGCTATAACTTGATATATTAAATGTTATAGAATGAAATCAAACTCTTATGCTATAACTTGAGAATATGACTATATAAAATGCTATATACCTAATTTACAATTTAGGAAATTGACTCTTTATTTAAATAGGCATCCTAATAATATTAAAACTTTATTGTATATCTTAATCATTCAAATTTCTACATGATTCATTAAGTGGTTATATCATAGAAAATAAACGCACTTCATAGTTAGATTGACATGATTAAGATCCAAATCTAAATATTACATCGACTTAATACTCGAGATCTAAATAATTATAATGTTAAAAAAATGAAATACGTTAAGTGCAAACAAATGAGGTGTTAAAGAGTCTTTTCTTAGTCCTCGCTTACAATGAAACTTAAACCTGTTGAATGCACCACGTCAAGACTCACTGATAATCGCTAACATTAATCAGAGTCCACTTTAAAATACACTATAATGGTGTGTTCAAGTTTACTTTATGAATACTATTATAAACCTCATTTATTGTCTTCTTGAAGGTACAAACGAACTAAAAGAATGAAAAAATTATACAAAAAAGACAAAATAATTATCTCAAGAAAAACATTTTCTTTTTCAGATGTCACTGTTTCCTAAAAAGGATAAAGAAAAAGTGAAGGCAACATAATGCCCTCCGCCCGCCAAGTCTTTCTACATTATACTTTCTTGTTGACCTGCTCTAAGTTTTTCCAGTTCTTCTTCAGCATCTTTCAACTGTTCTTTCAGTGTGGCTATTCTCATTTCCAGCTCTTCCACTGAACCCCGAAGAAGTGAAGGTTGATACGGTGTCAGAAAGTTATGTGAAAACACTTTCAGCGCTTCAACACCACAAACCTATCAGCGAGTAGCACATCACTTATCAGACTAGCAAAACTTTGGTTCTTGAAAAATTCAGAAAATAAATGATCATGTTCTTCCCCCGAATAAAGAAGTCATTTTATGTCAGGCGTTTGGGTGGAGGGATATATCCAGAATATATGCAAAAGCATCTTCAAACCTCTTGTGGCAGCAAAGGCAGCTTGGTAATATTGAAGTCGTCGTATAGCATGTAAAATTGATCCAAGTACTTTTGTTGCATCCGCATCCTAGCCTTCAGCAGCTTGGATTCAACAACTAAAAACAGACGCAGGTTCCAAAAGTTAGTTTTCTCTCACAGAAAACAAGCTTAAGAGGAAAAGCTGATACAGACAAGACCAAACGCAATTGA
Source organism: Solanum lycopersicum (assembly GCF_036512215.1). NCBI lineage: Eukaryota > Viridiplantae > Streptophyta > Magnoliopsida > Solanales > Solanaceae > Solanum > Solanum lycopersicum. The sequence goes on from NC_090809.1 coordinate 6,322,626, forward strand.
AAAGAAACTGTAAGGAATTAATACTATGTAAAGGGAACATATGAGACTTGTACCTTCTTCATCGAAAAGCACTTGGTTAATTATAATGTTATGTGTATCAATCTCGAATTTAGTGAGTTCCTGAACAAGCCTTTCAGTCTCATATAGAGAGAGGAATTCCGGAATGCAAACACAAACAAATGTTGTCAAGCCCTGTTAAAAAAAAAGTGGCATTAAAGATCAGAAGAACTTGAGAAGTACACTAAATGGTTCAATAAAACAAAGAAATGAGGAAATGTATTCAGCCATTCCAGTAAGACTCAGTAAGAAACTTTCCCCTGCCTTGGCCAAAGCTAGTAGTAGGTACTAGAAATCTAAATAAGATGAAAAAACCAAATAAATGGATCAACAGGCGACATCAACAGACTACTCCACCTCCACACTCAAACCAAAAAGGTAGAACACATTGGTATTTCAGTTATTTTACCAAAAAATAAACTGCTCAGATAAATAGTTGGTAAAACCACTCATTAACTGTTCAAACTCATTTTCTGTAAAAATGCAAGTTTTTGCAAGGAGGAAAAGAATTGAACTAGACAGCACATTAGTTATATAGCTCCGTTCATGCAAGTATGCAACTTCTATATCTGTGATAACTACTTCTAAATTCTACTTATGATTTTCAAGAATCGCGAAGAAATCTTCTTCACAGTAAGACAACAGCAGCAGATGGAGAAATGCACGACTTCTCCTGAATCCCATTACTCTGTGACATTCATGCAAAAGCTGTAAGTTCTTCTCTATTTTTGATGAAATACGTGGTTTCATTAATGGTGTTAGAATAGGGATAGAAACATGAATAGTATATACAATCCATCCAAGGATTGTAATGTAGTGTCTATAATAGGGCTTAAGTGTAGTAATTTTAGATAAACAATTCAATAATATTTTTCTCCTATATTTCTCACATGGTATCTATGCAACTGTGAGAAAAGTATTGTTGTGCATCATTCCAGCGAAATCAGCTGTCATTGTGCAGTTTTCCAGTAACCTAAACGGTTGTCTGAATAAGTAACATTTTTGTCGGTGTTTTTCAAAAGCCAAAACCACTCAAGTGGTTGTCACATGCACCCTCACTTGCAGCCAGAAGCGATTCTCCGGCGAGTGTGTCAGATATACATGCCGGTACGTGAGTCATTTTCTGGCCACTTTATTGAGAAAGAGGTAACTTTATTTTCTAGACAAACAATTCATCACCCAAAAAATGATGAATCGGAAACTTACCTCCCAGAGAAAAGTGGCACACCCGGGTAAGGTATTCTTTACAAGTTTCTTATAAAATCAACTATTTCAATGTCTCCCCCTACCAGATTCTGTTTACACAAAAAAAATTGGCTTATACAATTAATTCTAATCTTCTGTAATTTAATCTTTTGTCCATCAAAGCATCTTGAATTCCTTTCTTTTCAAAGGATCCACCATATGCATGCTGGGATGGTTCTCCATAGTGCTCGTTTCTTCCTCTGTTCCCAATACATTTCCAACTGCTTAGAAGTTCAATTGTTGTCTTAGGCATCACCAAGTTAACTCCTAGTGAACACAAACACATGTTCCATAGGCTCATAGCTGCTTTACAGTGGAGGAATAGATTATCATTGATTTCTGCTTCCTGCTCTCTCATGACAAACCTGGAGCAAATCTGCCAGCCCCTTTTCTGTAAAACCTCATGAGTTAGGCAAGCCTTTATGAATACCCAACCAGGTAAAGCAAGCTACTTAGGATAGTATTTGGTCTTCCAGACCAGCTTCCAAGACCATGTGTCTAGCACTGTATGTGTGTGTTGAGCTCCCAATAGCATGACTTAACAGTAAACACACCCTTGTTGTGTAGTTTCCATCTAGGTTTGTCAGGCCTCATGGATAAAGCTGGGTGTGAGTTAGTACTTCCAGTAGGTTGGCGACTTCCCTAATTGCCCAATCATTCAGTGCTCTTCTAAATGATAGGTCTCATCCTTGTTGACTCCAAACTTGGGATACCCTGGCATTCCTCTGCAGACTTAAAGTACAGGTGTGGGATGGCAGTTTCTAAGACTGTTCTCCAATCCAAACATCATCCCAGAAATCAGTTTTCAAGCCATTTCCAACCACAAGTGAGATGAAATGGGGCCATAATCTTATGGTTTTCCAGACACTACACCCAAAGGTTTTACAGCATGTTTTCTCTTCTTGTGTTTGAGGTCTATTCTCAGTGGTCTTGGTGATGAGTTGTTATTTCTGTCGATTTTGTGGTACTTTTTAATGATAAATAATTTATTGGAATTGCTAAAATTAGAGGTTCATAAAGAAATTAAGTCTATCTACCACGTTCAAATTACTGGCATTATTATTCATGCCCCAATGTGAGATTAGTGGACTAACAATGATATAATTTTAGGTTTTGGGAGTTTGTGGAAGGCTTAAGGAGTGGAATAGCTTCTAATGCTTGAGGAAATGCAACTAGAAGGCCAAAAGTTGAAGAAAAAGAACTAAAAAGAGCAAAGAGAAAATTTGTGTGGAACATTTGCTTCACCCACATAGGCGGCCTCATCCAGTAGCCAAGGAAGCCATGAAGGAGAGCTTCTGGAATCGCCCATGTGAGCTATGTAGCGCACCCACATAACTGGACATGAAGGGGTGTTTTTGGCATATTTGTGCACGACTTCCAATAGATTTTTAGGGTACTTTCGCAGGGAACCTTGTACTGCTGGATCTTAGGGAAGAAACCATAGCTACTTTTGCAAGGTTTTGAAGAATTTCATCATAGAGTATCTTTCCTAAGTACTTTTTAATTATGGCTTCCTTTTCTTTTCATCTTGTATTTTTCATTTATAGTATGAGTAGCTAAACCCATTAGCTGGGGTTGTAGACTCTTATGGCGTTAATATGAATGGGTGTTAGTTTATCTTGGCTATGATTACATGGGTACTGATTATCTACTTGTTTACATCCTTTTTTGCTGATTTGGTGGGTTGCAAACATTAGATTAAGCCCTACACATCTATTTCTTGCTTGGGAAAGTGGAAATTGGATTGGGTTTTTAACAAGTGGCAAGGAATCAAGAGTATTGAGGATTTTTTATGCTTGGTTAATAGAAACGAACTAGGAATAGGAAGATTCCTACTTGGTCTATCAATTAGATTTTAATATTTCTCTATCTTTGCATTTGGAAGAGAACTTGTAGAGATCAACTTGCTAGAGTTGGAAAATTCAAGTAAGTAGCTTTCAATTGTATTATAATCATCAATCCATTGTATGTAAGCAGGATACTTATATCCATGAATAGACTTGTCATATTGAGGCTACAACTCCGGTACCTTTAAAAAATAAAAACAAATCATATTTTCTCGCATTTCAAATGTTCGATTAAATTCCCAGCTCAAACAATAGTCTAGTTTTAGAATTAATCACTCAATTAGTCTTTTATTTGAAGATAACCCTAGGAAAGTCACAAATGCTTACATACAAGGGATTGCTGATTATGGTTCAATTGAAAGCTACTTGCTTGACATCCTGGCACACGCGTACTCCTCGTGGGATCGACCCAAACCTTTGTTATGATTGCTACGACCATACAACATTGCATATGAGGTGTAGGACTAGACATGATCACCTGGTCCACTTGTAAGAACTCATTTAGCGCTTTGCTCCTTCTTGCCTCTACTTATCCAAAACTTCTCTGTTCCAGGTAGTGATGTCCTTTTTGAGATCCATTAATTCCAGCATGAGCATGACAACAAATTCATGAACCTGAAGAAAAGAGAATTGACATCCCCCATTCATATTTCAGAATAACTTCCGGATTAGGGCTAATGCTGAAATATCATTAAAGCAACCAGTTTGAAAGGAACTGAGAACTGTCATTTCCTGCCTCAGGGTGATCAGCATTCTGTTAGGAACTTCTTTAGCTGTATGCCTTAACCTATCTGACCATTGATGGATTCTTTTCCCATCGGCATATGACTCTGTCCCAAGGTTGGAGAGGTTGTATCTCTGATTAGAAGATTTACCTAAGAAGCAAAAGATTTTATCAACTATGTCTCCCCATTCCTGTTGTAAAAGCTCTTCGGGATAATAGTACCAATCAAGATCCAATGCTCACATAACGACAAAAGTTGTTGAAATTCTTTGGAACTCTGAACATACATACTTTAATTTCCCTTCCCCGTCTCCGAAAACAATCACCAGTCCCACACCGAAGCTTGCTTATGCAAGTTCTCTTCATCTATTTTAATATTTACTTGTAAATCTCCTAATGCGCACTATCAGCAGAAACCAACTATTCTCAAAGGACTTATCACTAGAAACAAGGTAGGTTTTCTCCTATCATAAGTCATCGCTAAAATCAATGGCCTCAAAGGACTCCATCACCAGAAATACAGAAGATTTTCTCTTCCATAACCAAACTGATACAAAGAATCATCAGAAGAGAAGCTTGCTGGAGCAAAGTGAAAGGGAGAGAGTTTGGATAGTGGCCCATTTCCCAAGAGAGCAATATTGTGTAAAAAGTTAAAATTAAAAAAAAAAAAGGTTAAAAAAATGTGAGCTGTAAATTTATTCCAAAATCTAGTGAACATTTTTGGTAGTAATTGAAAGCTGTAAAGTTCTTCGTTCTTGTTCAAGCCAAATAGGACCTCTCATACCACTGCCAACCCCATTCGCCAAAACAACAGACTGAAAAGAAAGCTACATTGGGTGGTTTTTTCTGGGATGAGGGGTGAGGAGCTGTTGGGATGGAATTTGCAAGCAGGAGTATTATAAATGCAAAAGAAAAGGTATGAATGCTCAGTAGTATGGAGTTATAGTGCTAGCTGCTAATGTCTCATCGACAAGGAGATATTATGTGTCACTACTTCCACTAAACACAAGACATATGAGTAATTCAGCTCCCATAAGAGATATTCTTCCACAGCTTCCTGATTTTGTTGATGCTTCTTATTCGAACTTATTAGCAATTTCCCCAGGTCCAAAAAGAAGATTCTTTAAACTTTACTAATTTATCACAGTACAGTCTAGCAATAACAACATAAAAGAAACTTTATCAATATATGGACGAGCATTTGAATGGTAAAAATCTTACTGGATCCTTGAACTGTCTGTTTACTTGTTCAATTATATCTTTCATGCCTTCAAGTTTGCCTAGGATCGCATCCTCGCCAAATTCAGTATCGACACCAAAGATACGACTCATCTGAAATAGACACGTAATCTTTTAGTAAATTCAAGCTGCCAGATGAAGATGAATTATCTTTTCTGAAACATTCCAATGATCCTTCCGTTGTTAAAATAGCGACCTCCCCACCCCTGCCCTCAAATCATTACATTAGAAGCTCAAAGGGGGAAAAGTAGAAAAAGACGTTTTTTCGGGCAGGGGGCAGAGATTTACCTGACTGATAACGCCACCAAATTTATTCCTCAAACTCATTACTTTGGCAAGCCCCTTCTCTAGTGTTGATGGGAATTGTAATAACCGTAAAGTATGTCCAGTTGGGGCCGTGTCAAACACTATGACAGAGTAGTCCATTGTTTGCACCAATCTAGAAAGAAACAAGAGGAAATGAACTTTAGTCTTAACTGATAAAGACAACACATTATATATATTGGCAAAAGCTCAGCAAATTTCGTGGCCTCTAGAGAATCTACAAAATAGTGATATCTGAGCACTACGAATGTACCATAAGTAAATAAATGTTGAGAATCAGGCATGCTAAGAGTATCTGTAGTGATAAATATTCTGGTACCACTGAAATACACAAATGATCTGGAATCCTGTTCGGACACTCCAAAGCTCTATAAATATAAATCACTCCCAAGACCTTAATCTCCTATAGACGGGTTTCCTATGAGCTTTTATCAGAACTTTTGGAAGATGCTCAAGGTAGATATCATGAATACCATTAGACAATTTCATGATCAGCAGGAGCTTGAATGATACCTTTGTGGCTCTTATCCCGAAGAAAACAGAAGCAGTTGACCTTAGGGACTTCAGACCCATGTTTGATAGGCGGGGTATACAAAATTATAGTGAAGCTGCTAGCTTGAGAGGTTGAAGAAAGTAATCAGCAAACTGGTAAATAAACATCAGATGGGAATTAATAAAAGGCAGACAAGATCATGGATGCTGTCCTTATTGCTAGCGAATATGTAGATACTAGAATCAGAGGGGCTGACTCTCGAGTTATGTGCAAGCTAGACATTGAAAAGGCATATGACCATGTCAATTGGGAGTTTTTGCTCAATATGTTAAGACAAATGGGGTTGGTGAGAGATGGTTGAGATGGATTGAGGTCTGTATAAAAACGGTTAGATTCTCCATTCTGATAAATGGAGAACTTACTGGTCAGAAAGAGGTCTCAGACAGGGAGACCCTTTGTCCCCTTTCCTTTTCATCATAACCATGGAAGGATTCGATAGTATGATGAGGGTGCCAACTCAAAACTCATTGTTGCAAGGAGTCAAAGTAGGCATTTTCTCACGGGTGGATATGCAGATTTGTCACTTGTTTTATGCTGACGACACTGTCATATTTTGTGAAGCTAAGGAGGAACAAATTAGAATTGTCAGAATGATATTGGTAGTCTTTGAGGCGGTCTCGGGATTGGCCGTCAATTGGAGGAAGAGTTGTATATATCCCATCAAAGAGGTTACACAGATCCAGGCCTTAGCAAATATATTGGGGTGCAAAATTGAACCATAAAGAGCTAGTGATATGGGATGGTATATTGAAAAAATTGAAAAGAAGCTGGCAAACTGGAAATCTCAAAATCTATCCTTCGGCGGGAGAACCATTCTGATAAACTCTGTACTAGACTCTTTACTTACCTATGTGATGTCCCTATTCCCTATGCCGGCCAAAGTGGAAGAAAGACTTGATAAATTAAGGAGAAATTTTCTTTAGCCGGGAATAAAGGAAGGTAAAAGAATACATCTGTTCAAATGGCAAACTGCTTTGCTGAGTAGAAGCTCAGGGGGGTTAGGGATCAGAAACTTCGGGCTACAAAACAAGTGTTTGTTAGCAAAATGGTTGTGGGGGTTCAGAAGACAGGATCAAGCACTTTGGAAGGAAGTTAACATAACAAGTACGGAGAGAATAGCCCATGGGTTTCCGATATGGTGAATATCCAGTATGGTGTCTCGGTGTAGAGAACTATCAGAAATTTATGGGGTCAACTATAACACAATATTGGATACGAAGTGGGGAATGGGACCAGGGTTCTTTTCTGGAAAGTTCACTGGATTGGTCAGGATTCCTTGATGTCTTCTAATCGGATATATATATCCTCAGCTTGTCTCCAGATGCAATGGTAAATGAGGTACAGTCTGAACAAGGGTGGAATTCAGCTTCAGAAGTTACTAAATGACTGGGAGATAGGGAGAGCAGCCGAGATGCTACAAACACTAGATGATTTCAAGGGCACAAATCTCGAAGTTGATGTAATGATTTGGAAACACAATCATGATGGTATGTTGTCAGTCAACAGATTGTACAACAGGAAAGTGAAGGAACTTCCAGGGGAAATCTCTGGACCATAGAGTAAGGTATGGAAAAACAAAGTGCCAACTAACGTGAGGTGTTTCTCATGGCTAGTGGCTAGAAGGGCATGCCTAACTCATGAGAAGCTGCAAAGAAGAGGCTTTGAAATAGCTTCCTGGTGTTCATTGTGTAATGAGACAAATGAGACTAATAGCCATCTATTCCTCCATTGCAAAGTAACTGCTCAATTATGGGCCATTTTTCTAAGCAGAACACACACGAACTGGACAATGCCAGAACACACTGCAGACCTTCTTAATTGCTGGGTGAGAACTGAGAAGAGGGGGGGAGTAAGAGCCATAAGAACTGGTGGAACATGATACCCTCTTGTATATGGTGGACTATTTGGAGAGAAAGAAACAAGAGGTGTATGGAAAATCCTGCAGAATCAGTACAAAAGATCAAATGGCGTTGTATAAAGACCTTCTGTTTTTGGTGTAATGTTATTTGGAAAATCCTGCAGAATCAGTACAAAAGATCAAACGGCGTTGTATGAAGACCTTCTGTTTTTGGTGTAATGAGGAGGGTATAGAGGATGCTGGACAGATTTTAAATTTTTTCTCTTCTTTTTAAGTTCAGTAGCAATTTCTTGAGTTGGTCTTTTTTGGGTCACTGATGTAAATCTTTTGGGTGGTTGCCAGCATACCCTCATTACTGAGGTATACAACTTATTTTAAAAAAAAAAAAGGGGGGGGGGGGGGGGGGGGGTCAAAATACCCCTCAACTTTAGTTTATTAGTTAATTATACCCCTGCCGTTAAAACGAAGTTATGCCCCTGCCGATACTAATTTCACCATATATACCCCTCATTTAACAGGAAGCCCCAAATTAATCCGAATTTAAAAAAAAGCACCCATTTGTCATTTTAAACCTAATGCCCCGACCCCTCTATGTTTTAACCCGTATAACCCGTTCCCATATACCCATCCATTTCTCATTAATCTGGATCAATTTCTTCTTCCCCAATCTCCTTAACCTTCTATACAATTTTCTCTAAAACACCGTCGTCATTTCATCATCAAAAATGAAAAATCCTCCAAAATTCACATCATCTTCATCTTCAACATGATCTTCTTATCTTCTTCTTCCAAATAATCAATTTCGTCTAACAAAATTATAGGGTGACAAGCCCAAATGCTTTGCCAATTTTTGGACAAAATACTAGTTTTCACTGCATCAATCCGTGAAAAGCAACAGTGAATTTCACGGATGATTTCAATTAGCAAATACGAAAATCTGTCCATCGAATTTTTTGGTTGTTTTCTATGTCTGTTACACCTTCTTCTCTTCGGCATTTCAGACGGACGTAAGCGGTGGTAAAATGCAAAACTATTAGGTTTTTAAGAAGATGAAAAAATGTCTCTATTTACGAAATTGATGGAGATGAATGAGAAATGGATGGGTAAATGGGAATGGGGTTATATGGTTAAAAGATAGAGGGGTCGGGGCACTGAATTTTGGGTTTAAGATGAAAAATGGGTCTTTTAAAATAAATTGGGTCAATTTGAGTTAATTTGGGATTTTCCGTCAGATGAGGGGTATATCTGGTGAAATTAGTAAAGGCAGGGGCAAAACTAACTTCGTTTTAATGGCAGGGGTATAATCAACTAATAAACTAAATTTGAGGGGTATTTTTAATTCTTTTCCCAAAAAAAAAATAATACCTTTATCCACGGTCCACCTTATAAGCAAGTGAAAGACAGTTTGATTTTCTAAGATTTTCCAGCTCAGACTCTGAACACTAGTTCAATCTCATTAAACTATTCCAAACACAATTAAGAAACAAGACAAGAGATACAGTAACCAAGAAATTTGAAGCAACCAATTCAGTAACATTGGTAAAATATGCTACTAATACTTTCTCCTCCCTCATATTTTGAATTTCTTCTGGGAATCATAAATAGATGCTACTAATACTTTCTCCTCCCTAATATTTTGAATTTCTTCTGGGAATCATAAATAAATTTTGTCTTATCTGGAACAAGAAAGAGAAACATCTAATGCCAGATCAAAAGAGACTAGTAAACGACTTTAATTTTGGGAGTCTAGTGGCAGGCTGGATGTTGAAATATAGGAAGTTGGATTAAAACAAAAATGAAGAATAAAGAAAGTGAAACTGTCAGGATGTAATGACTAGTGATTTAAATGATGACAAGGGTATCTTAACATGATGGACATAGAAGAGAACTGATAACGATCAAGAGCAGATAGAAAATAGTGAATACCCAATAAGAAGATCAAAATCTACAAAAATATAGTATGTTCAGAATCGGTTCCAGATCCCTTAGGTAGGAAATGCTTAGGGTTGCATAACTCAAACCAAGGGAGTTGCAACAGAAACATTATCCACAAGCGGCATCCTCTTATCAATTACTCATAATTTCCATTTTACTATTTCATGGTATATTGACAATGCAAGTATAGGTTATTGCACCCTCATCAGAAAGATTTAATAGCTTGTTCGTCGCTGCAGTTAGAGATGGTAATCTTTTCTTTTGTGAACCTGGTCATGTACTCTCTGACTGTTTCTTCTTGATGGTGTTTTTCATATCATGACTTCTAACACCAACATGCCCAATTTTACTCACAATTTCCTTTTAACTCATAAACTCTTTTTCATAAACAATTAAATCATAAATATTATCGACATCCCAAATCCCAACTTCAATATTTCATGTCATTATTTCCCACCCAGCAAGTATAACTTAGACAGACTTATGAGACTTTTTATGGGAACGGAAAGCAGAAAAAAGAGAAATGGACTTGGTTAAAATTGTCAGAAATACCAGCATCGAAAGAAAAAGACGGACTAAGTATCAACAACTTGGGGTTACAACACAAGAGTTTATTATTCAAGTACTGAAGGTTCAACAATGATCTAGAATGTGCAAGGTGGTTGTCAAGATGAATTGTTGTGTTGCAGATTAATGGTGCACTAATCCAGTCACAGGACCACAATGGATTACTCTCCATCGACAGCTATAGGCAGGCTCAGAATATGGTGAAAGTGAAGGAGCTGGAAAAAGAAAAACTAGATAATGGCAGTACGGTGAATAGTGAATACCCCTTTGAAAAAATTACTTTCAGATTTATATGTTAAGGAGACTACAATTGCAGAGTGCAGAGGTGAAATGGATGGATCATATTTAGAAGAAATCTCCAAGTTGTAGAAGTGTATAGATTGCCCCAGATTTTCGGAAATTTCTGTGAATGATAAGATCTTTCTTTGCACATAATTAAGGAGAGTGAAAAAGGAAACCATAAAAGTGAAGTCATTGGACACTGTTGTCAAAGGCACTCTTAAGCTCTGAAGTGAGGCTCAAAATGTGTTGAGTGCTTCGCTTTCCTTAATATGAACTTCAGTATAGTTATATAGGTTCTAAGGCACACTTTTCCTTGCCAATGAGCCTCTTCTAAAGAGGCGACACTAAGCAATTAATATTTCACTGTCGTAAACTTTTTTCAATTTCTTTGTTCATATTTATGTCATTCATGCTTATAATTATTAGTTTTGTACTTAACATATATGTGTGTGTGTGTCTTTTCTCTCTTTTTGCGTTATTTTTAATTAAAGCCCCAACAGATCTTATAGCTTTTTGCTTTTGATAATACTAATTGGACATAATTTAGAAGACTAAAGGAGCTATATTCTGAACCTGATTCACTGGTTAGATAAAGAACGCAACTTTACTGTTTAGTTACAACCTGCTAATAGATACAGCCTACAGGCTGGATTACTCGGTTATCAAAAAAAAAAAAGGATGACAGACGGCAGCTCTGGAATAGGTTCTCGAAATCTATTGCTCCCCTAAGTGGGTTGCTTAGATTAGCTAGTACATGTGGCATATCTTCAGCACTACAATCAGCAGAAGAGAGGTTTCATCATGGGTAGAAGAAGAAGCAGCAGAATTACTCCGCAGCCGCACTATCCCTCATTCTGAAGAGGATAACTCTACACAGTACTTGAAACCACCAGCTATTTCTATTGCAATCTAGATAAGCAAGGGAGAACAACTATGGAAGAATATTTAATATTCTAGTTCAGTCCTTGAAGATTAAGATTCAAAAATCTCAGCACTATATATAATGTAGCCAAATTTCTGAATTCCTAAAACAGTAGATGCTGCAATAACCACCAAAAAAATAGAACCCGAACTTTCAGAATCGTAACAACTTATGAACAAGTATAACTACCAATTCTAATAACGGCCATAGATGGTATCTAGCTGTAATGGAGAAACATCACTTACTTGAGCATCTCGGCGAAACTCATAGCTTCATCAATTCCAGGAATTGCATTTGCCAAATCAGACAGAAAATCATCCATTCCCTCTGATCCAAGTGTCTCGTCATTCTCCACAGTTGGATCAACTTCCTAAAGAACATAATTTCAGTCATAAAATCCTGACCAAGATTGGCCTTTTAAATTCAGAAAGCTAAAAGAATCGACAATCATAGAGTAGAAACATCCTTTTGGATACAGTACACTAAGACCTGCAACAACTAGGTTTCGTCCCCAAACTAGTTGATTCAAAAGAATGATTTCTCAATAACCATTTAACACCATTCTACCCTTTCCATTCCAATACTCAACAATTTGTTTTTCAGGACAAATTAGTGGTTCTTTAAAACGAGGAGTTGTCTAAATCTCACAGTTATATACTTAACTCTTTGACACACTATTATAGACAAGCATATAGACAGACATAAAAGTTGAATTGAAAGTCATAGAGTCATAATTCAACAACAATAACAACATACTCAGTGTAGTGTAGCTCGACTATCAACTAACTTTCTCGACTTCCTCCTATCTAGGTCATATATATTTTGATAAATTTTTCCCCAGTATCAACGAAGAAAATAGAGAGAAAGTACCATTGCATACAAATTGTTGAATCCATTGACAAGTGTAGGTGCCTTTGTAAAGCGTTGTTGAAAGGCGTCACTGAGATTATGAGCAGGGTCAGTAGAAATGATAAGAACTGAAGATCTGACCTGAGAAAGAAGGACACCCAATGTAGAACTGCAGGTTGTTTTTCCAACACCACCTTTTCCACCAACAAATACCCATTTTAGGGTATCTTGTTCCAACACATTCTTTACTGTTCCTTGAGGTAAATCTTCATTACTTGAAGCCATTGATTGATAACTGTTTACTTATTCTCCCCTCAAGAGATGAATTGGGAGAAGGGAAAGTTGAAACGGAGAACAAGTTGATCCTTTGTTGGGAAACAGATCCGAATCCAATTGAGGAAGATGATCATGGTTCAACTTGGTCATTGATCAATCTAGCACTCATTTCTTTCGATTTCTACCTATTTTTATTTATTACGAAACTTGTTTAACATGTAAATTATTATTTTTCAGAATTTTTTATTTATTTATTTTTTTAAGAAAGGAATTTGGGTGTGATCTGTTCTTTAGAAATAATTTATTTATTTTTTATAAAGTAGATTGTATTTAATTAAAAATTTTTGGGGTTATCAAATTTGTAGGTATCATACCAGCACATATGGTAAAATAATATATTTTATATTATATTATTTTATTTTTTTAATATTTTTAATTAAAAATTAAAAAAATCAGTTAATTTTAAAATAAAAAAAGATATTATAGATTTTTTAAATTTCTAATCAAATTTTCTGATCATTTAGCATTAGTGCATGTACCGGTTCATTTCTATTCTCTTTGTCCAATAATATTTTATTTATTATTGACTTTAATTACATTTTAAGAAATTACAAATAAAATGAATAATAAATATAATATCTTTAAAAGATTTAAATCTTAATATGGGCAAGGCATATCTCGTTGAATCGGTCTTTTTCGCCACATCGCGTATAAGGGGAATCGAACCCCCTCTGCTGCTGTAATATTCTTTCTTATGTAAAAAATAAAGAGAAAACAATGACATTATTAAACGTATGTACCATTTTAATATGTGGAATTATGTAATGATTATAAATAATCTTCGTCATACTTTTCGTTCATCAATGCCCTATCGTTCAAAAAGCAATGCACATTTACCCCTTACTATAACGAAATGTACATGTATCCCTCACTATAACGAAAGGCTTATTTGATACACATTTATATATATATATATATATATAAGTATTGACGGAGCCATAATTTTCATTAGAAGGTGTCTATTTGAGCTTGAACTCACAACCTCAAGAAATCTTTGCAACCCCTTAATCGTTAAAATAAACTTTCAATTTATTTTTAGTGGTGTCTATATATATTTATTAAATCAAAATTTTAACTATTGCAGTCCTACGAAGAAACCCTGATTTAACCAATTAATTAAAACCAAATTTTTAAAACCACTCATATCCATTTGACCCATTCTAAAACTTTAAAAAAAAAATCCAATTCCTCACACATAACCTCACATAAACAAACCAAATAACTAAAAGAATTCCAATTTCTCCTTCATCTCGACAGACCAAGTTCATCGTGATTTGTTGTTGTTTTTGTTAATTCTTTGTTGATTTGTAGTCCAAGTTCTTCTTTTCTTAATCAATTCTTGATCGATTCTACGACAAATAAGAAAAAATATTACATTAACTATTTCAATTCAACTACACCTAAAATTCAAAATAAAAAATTTTTCTACAAGTGATAACCTTAATCATACAGCACAAGATCAGTGATAAATGAGAATGAGCTTGTTTTGGGCAACAAAAAAGCATATTTACAAACAAAAAAAAAAGTGAACTTTTGTTTTACTTGAAAAATAAAGAGAATTAGGGGAAAGGATTAAGGGAGAATTAGGGGAAGGCGATTAAGGGAAAGAGTGAGACTCAACCATAGTGAGTGAAAAGAGGTTTGAATTGAGGTTGAAAATGACTAGGTGCAAATTGCAATGTGCAGATGATATTGGCAGAAAGAATAATGAGGAAAAACGAATTTAAGTCATATTACAATAGGCATTAACACGAGTCGCATAAATCAAGTTTTACATTTGGAAGTAAATCAAATTCAATGTAAAGACAGATTCTGTAACTACAAGCCATGGATATGTGAGAAAAGGGGATTTTTTTTGGTTTTTAGATATGTTATTTGTGTGGGTACTGGGTATATCGAATGGGTTAAGTGGATATAGGTGAATTTTTAAAATTTGGGTCTAATTAATTGGTAAATCAGGTCTACGGATTGTGACACATGTATCAAAAAAGTTTTTCCTTATAGTGAGAGGTAAATATGCACTATTTTTTGAACGGTAAGGGTATTGATGACAAAAAATTATGACGAAGAAAATTTATACACCATTTATAATAATTTCGGTATATTTATTCCTTTTTCCATAAAAATAAATAAGCGTAGATCATCTCTACGCCTTCTATTGTAGTAATTTTTATAAATATGGCAAAAGTATTCATTACCCCCTGAACTTGAAGTTTTTTATTCAATGTACGCTTAAACTTTATTTTGTTTCAATTACCCCCTGAACTTGCTTATTCATCCTACACGTACACCTTTTCTGTCCACCTGGCATAGAAACTGAAATCAAACTCTACAAGGCGCGTGAGATAACAATTTTTTGCCACATCATAAAGTTACAACGGTAATATACATAAAAATCTATTTTTTCTTTAATATTTGGGTTATTTTAAGAATTTTTATACTCTCTATTCTCTGTCTATTTATTCTTCTTTATCCCTTCTCCCTTTTCAAATTTCAGATTTTTCTCACTTTTTTTGTTTTAATTGTTATTGCTAAATTCATGAACAATAACAAGAGACTTGTTTGTTTATGTGGGGCTCCTACAATTCTAAAAATTTCAAGGACAAATGACAATCTCAGACGTAGATTTTTCGGTTGTAGACACTATGGGGTATGTATTGTTACTCCTTTTTTTGCTTTTTATTTGACAAGTTCGTATTATGCAATTTCATTTTTTTAACTTTGATTTTATGAAATGCAGTCCTCATTTCGAAATTCTTATAAGTTTTTCGATTGGTATGATCCTGAATTTCCGACCCAAGCGAATATTGTAATTTTGGGTTTGTTGAAGAAAACCAACAAACAAGAAGAACAGCTCAAGTGCAAATGGATATTGAAACTGATTTTGGGTATTAGTATGATATGCAATGTGATATTGTTCTTTTATTTAGTATGTCGTTGAATTTTTTTTTAATGTAATTGTTATTAAGGAAAAATCATTTGGTTCTAGGGTACTCATTTTGTGGATTAGTTTCGTTTGGTGTTCTATTAATGTATGTTTTTGTTGATCAATCTACAATTACATGTAATAGGTACTATGATACCATGAAATAATAACATGAAGGCAACAAACATAACATAACTAGTGCTTTCTTGATCATAAAAAAGAAGCATCATAGTGTTTCATTATTTCAACCAACAACCACAATAACTTAAGTTAACTAGCAAAACATAAAACAACAACTACTTTAAGGTTAGTTGAACAAGCACGAAAACACTAAACAGTAACTACTTTAAGTTTGTTTGAACAACCACAGATTCATCAACACATAAAACACTATTTCAAGTTTGGTTGGACACCCACACAACCACACAACTAAGAAGTTTTTTTTGAAAGTGATTTTCCTTTGGCTTGTGACCTTGTTTGAATGCCATCAGCTTTTGATCTGGTTTAAATACGACGCATAACGCTTTCCACTTCAGTCCCTTGGTAGGTTTAAAACCAATATCACCTGTCACATGTGCAGAACTCACCACACTAGTATTAATCCTCCTTCTGCTAGATAATCATTGCTGTAATATCAACTACATAGTTATTTTAAAACTCACATTTAGAAGACAAATATAATTTTGACAATTTATAAGACACTTACATTAATACACGTATATTCAGTATCAGCAACAAATACACCTTGTCCAACAACTTTAGGCCTCTTCTTGTAACCACTTCCTATACCTCTTCTTGTACCAGTCTTACTGGTGCTTGCTCTTTCATAATGACCTCTACCCCTCTTTTTTCCAGTGGTGGACTAATATGAGTGGAAAAAGAACACAACAAGACATTAAATTTAATAAGTAATCTAACATAATTTATAAAAGCAAATCAATATGAATGTACCTCTTGAGTGGGTGTTGGTGTAGACTTAGGTTTAGGATTTTTTGGATAATTTCTCTTGTTATGATTTGGTCCTTTGCAAAGTTAACATGTCATACTGTCCCCATTCCTGGCAACTTTCCAGCTTTTCTCACTTCACCAATTTCTCTTCTTCTGTTCTTTGGTGGCCTACCAGACATTTGTCTTGCCTCAGGTGGTTTAAACATAGGGTTTCTACTTTCAGGCCACATTTTCATGTTTGGGACTGATTGAATGAAATGAGAATATGTCTTCATATATGTGTCTTTTCTATACCAACTAGATATTACTTGTGATGCATTCATGTTCAAGTGGTTCATTGCTGCTATACCATGTGCACATGAGATACCTTTTAATTCCCATGATCTACAACTACATTTTTGTTGTCCCAAGTTCAAAGTATGCTTGTATACCCCTTCTAACACTTCAAATCCAACATCACCATTCCATTCAATGTTGCACTGCATTGATCTTGTTACATTTGTATTAAATACCATCATTGTCATTGGAGATATTACATCTATCCATGTTTCAGCAAATGCTCTTGACTTACTCACTCTATTCATCACCTTAACTCTAATTTCTTCCAACATAGTTACAATGGTCTTGTTACTAGGTCCCAAGATCCAAGAATTGAAACTCTCTGCCATGTTGTTATCTATACTATCACACTTTGAAAATGTTTGAATAGAAGCTTTGCACCATCTCTCCTTGTTGTATTTGATAAGGGATTCAACAATACCTATTCCCAGCTTGGACAGGGCATTTATATTGTACTTAAATTGTGCCTCAAATGTTGATCTAGCACAAGCCCAAAATTTCTTTCTTTTCTATAAGCCTTTTAAGTTTTGTGACCAATTTGCTAATATGTGTCTAACACACATTCTGTGCTCACATTCTGGAAATAGTTTATCTACAACAGCTATTAGTCCCTGTAGTTGCAAAGCAAAAAAAGCAAGTTAAATTTTAGTCAAATTAAATTAGCAATTACATTAAACATAAACAAAAGAAAGATATTCAATTACCTTTTGCATATCACTAATGATAGTTAGTTGGGAACCATTTCGTAGATTAAGATCAACTTTCAGAATGGTCATGAACCATTTCCATGTCAACTTGCTTTCAGTATCAATTATTGCACATGCTATTGGATACATTTGGTTGTTTGCATCTTTAGCAACAGCTACCAAAAGTTGACCCCTACAAATTCCCTTTAGAAAACACTCATCCAGCCCTATACATCTTCTGCATCCTTGTTGAAAATCCTTTTTCATAGCATCAAAACAAATATAAAAAAAAAGTGGAATTGTTTCATCCCATTTCCTGATTCTGAATCTTTAAGCTTCACAACACAAGTGCTACCAGGATTTGTTTGGAGTAACATATTCTTGTAGTCTAGGATTCTGTTAAATTCTGTCACATGATCTCCCATAGTTTCCTTTAAAATATTTTTTCTTGTTTTTAAACAAACTGTCTTGCCTACATGAACATTAAACTCTTTCCTCACCAATTCTTGTATCTCCCACCCTTTTATATTAGGTTGAGAAATAATCCTATCTTTCAGATACTTGCATAAGAACTTTGAATTATTACACAAAATATTATTGGTGGTCCTGGTACATTTGTACCTTGGATTGTATATCTTGATAGTAAAGTTCTCACTCCTTCCTTGCTTGCATACAACAGCCATGGACAACCACTTTTACACTTCACTCTCACTTTAGTACTCTCATTCACATACTTATCTAACTCAACTCCTTTTTTTATAACATATTTTGTAATTGCCTCTCTAAATTGCTTTACACTTTCAAATATCGAACCACACTTCCATATTACAATATCACAAGAAGAATCATAGACCACCCTATTACTCTTCTTTCTCCCCCTTAAACTCCCTCCTTCAAGTTCATCATCAGAAACATGTTCTTCTTCATCACTTTGAAAACTATCGCAGTCAGAATTGTCATAGTATGGCTCATTCTCTGTTAGCTTACCCTTGAAATTATTTTTCCCTTTTCAATATCCTCATACCCTTCATCAAATCCAACTTTACCTAAAATAACCTTTTGGTTTTTCCTTCTTCTTTCTCCTCCTACTTTCTCTAAGTTTTCTCACGTCTTCCTTAACAATTCTCAACTCCTCATGCACATCGCTTCCATAGTCAATAGACTGGTCAGAACAGACAGAATCACTATCTTCCTCTGCTTTTTCTTGGGTAATTGGCTTAACTTCTTATTGAATAGAAGGTTCAGTTCCTTGTTGGATAGTTGGTTCAACTTCTTCTTCAGTATCAATCTAATCTATTGAAAAGTAATCATTATCACTTTCTTGTTGGCATTCTTGTTCGACCCTTGCAACCCCATTATTTTTAAGTCTTTCAGTAGCTGGAAAGGAAGAAGAGGATACTCATCAACATACAATAGGCATCCCACACAATATACTTAAACAAATTATAAAATACCCCACCATTTAACAATACCAGAAACCCTAATACTTAGAGCCTTAATTTTACCAAAAAGCCTAAATTTTTAAACTGATTATCAGAAACCTTAATGCTCATGCATGCATAAGGTAAAAAGCTTCATAATAATACATTCATTAAGTGAAAATTCTAGTTGAAAAGTATTAAACCCCTAATCAGAAATTATGACAAAACGTTAAACGAAAAATAGGGCAAAGTATGAATGAAAAAGTAAAGAAAACAGACAACAATACATCAAGCCTTCGCGAAATTGAGTGGATAATCACTTACTTGTAGACACAATTTCAAACAAGATCCTAAGAAGATCGACCAAACACTTCACGAAATCTAGCAACTCTTTACTCCAGAATTGCAACTGGCACAAATCTACTCGTTACTTTGTCGATTACACTTGCCAAATCTACTCGTTACTTTGTCGATTACACTTTCGTGAGAGGTTTAGAGAAAATCAAAGAGAGGTTTAGAGCAAAACCGAGAAGCTTCTTTCAGAAGTTTTAAGATGTGTGAATTTTGAAGGTCGGTATTATCTAGGTAACACAATATTTATCTAGGTGGCAAAATATTTATCTAGGTGTCGTACACGTGTAGACACGATCATATTGAGTGGACAGAAAAGGTGTACGTGTAGGATGAATAAGCAAGTTCAGGGGGTAATTGAAACAAAATAAAGTTTAGGTGTACATTGAATAAAAAGCTTCAAGTTCAGGGGGGTAATGAATACTTTTGCCTATAAATATACAATGACTCACGAATATCCTTGAATTGAAATGATGAGGTAACTAACACTTTGTTTGGATCATTGTTACTCATTGTTTCATAATGTATTGTATTGTATTATACTTTATTGAATGGTAGATACAATGTTTGGCTAGACTGTATTGTTTGTTGTTGTTTAATAGCATTTTAATTATTTATTTTGATCGTATCCATTGTAATTTATAAATTTACTAAAAAATCCTAATTATTCTAGGATAGAAGGTTTGACTAGATTTAAAGAATTAAGATAAAGAGTAAAATAGTATTTTGAAATATTATGTAAATATATAATTGAAAAAAGAAATTAAGTAACAATGGGAACATACCAAATTGGTTGTTCCATAAAATAGGTGTTTTCATTGTTAGGTAACAACGAAATTTAACGATATAATACAATACTTTTTAAGTAACAATTAAAACAAACATTGTAGGTATAATAACGATATAATGCAATACAATAGGTAATAACGATCCAAACATAATGTAATGGTCATCTCAATAAGACCTTATCAAATAATTAGGGATCATTTGGTAGAGTAAATAAAAATAATATTAAATAGAGTATAAATAATACTTATATTAATTATACATAATTTACTTTTTATATATTATTTAATTTAATATATTAAAAATAACATATATTATAAAAAAATATTCACCATAATTATGATAAAAAATGTAAAAAAGTTTTTTGAGAGATTATTGTATCTTTAAAATGCCAGTGCATGCATCAAATTTGATAAACACGTATAGGTGTTTGGACTCAGAATTTGGAGAACTAATCTTTTTCTCCCCCTTTTTTTTTTACATATAAGTTGTTTTAGTTAAAAAAATTCATTCAATTTCTAGAATTGAGACTACTATAATATATACTTTCTCTTGTTTTTTACTTGTCCATTTTTAAATTTATATATATATATATATATATATATATATATATATATTAAGGAAATAATTAATAAAATAGTAAATTTAATCATTTTACTTCTATTAATTATGAAATAAATAAAAAAATACATTTTTTAAAGTGATTAATCATTTAATTGTAAATATAATAGATAAAAAATTATTCTTTCTTTACTTATCAAAATAGACAAATAATTAAAAAATAATTATAAAAAAAATTAAAAATAAAAATAATTATAATTACATAGTCAATATAGTATCATAAAATAAAATAAGATTTTGGGAGGATAGGGTATACACAAGTTTTACGCTTACTCAGAGACAACTTTATGCATTGTAAAATAAGACATTTGCCTTAATCCCATAAATTCGTGATGTCCCCTTTTTTTTAGCAATAATATAATTATTATAGATTTTTTCAAAAAATAGGGCAAAACTAAAAAAACGTACTTCCCGTTTCAATCTTTTGAAAAATTATTATATATTAGAAAGGTGACCTTTTTCATATAAAAAGAAAGAAGTCAATTATGCATTTCTAAATAATTTTGCATCATAAAAAAAAGTTAAAAAAAAATATTTTCGATGAGACTTCAACTCAAAAAAGAACAATTAAGAATATATAAAAGTGTAAACATAATAAAATATTTTAAATAGTAACTACAAGTAGTACGATAATTAAAGTAAGAATAACAAATAGTAGCAAAATTTCTTTTTAAAAAAAATAGAAAACTAGTACTACGAAATCAAAATACAAGCAAACAAATAGTGACAAAAATTTAAAAAATAAAATAAAATTAGAAAGCTAGTAATACGATAATGAAAATACAGAAAACAACAAATAATAGCAAAAATTGAAAAAAAAAACGAGTGATAGAACATTAATAATACAATAGTTAAAGTAAAAAGAAACATTTTTTTATATATAAAGAAAAAAAATAAAGATAAAAAACTAGTAAGACGATATCAAAGTACAAGAAATAAAAATAGTAACAAAAATTGAAGGAAAAAAAATTAGCAATACGATAATCAAAGCATAAAAAATAATAAATAATAGCAAAAATTTAAAAAACGAAATATACAAAATACAACAGATAGTAACAAAAATCGAAAAAATGAAAAGACTCGATGAAAATGTGATATATATGAGTTAGTTAGTTAAACCAATTATGCGCGGGAAAAAAACAACCCAAACTGCCAAGGCTATAAATACATTTCTTCGTCGTCGTCGTCTTCCTCACGAACCAAACTCCATTTCTTTTTTTCTCTGAAATTCTGATTCTCTGCTCCAAGAAAAGATGAAGAAAAACCAAAATCCCTATAACCCATACCTTCCCAAAGAAAATGGTTCTACAAGTTTTCCAGCCTCTATTGATCCTCCTTCAAATGCACCAGACCCGGTTCCTTCTTTCGCAAGTCTCCCACTTCAATTCGATTCTAATCGATCGAGTCTATCGATGCGTTTCGCTCGTCTATCTACTTCAGAAAACCAACAAGTACGCCAGCCAATAATCACTGATCCACATAATCAAGATCAGTATCTTCTCACCTCTGACATTGGCTCTTTTTCTCATGGATCTGGCGCTGTTTTCAAAGCTCTATATACCGAACACAGACCAGATTCTGAAATAACTGTGCATTCTAGATGGGTCACTTTGAAGATCATCGATATGAATGATAATGAAAGTGAAAGTCGTGATCTCTGGCGTCAAGGTAAAACAGGTCTTATGGATACTCCTTATGGAAAAATAATTGGATCTAGGAAAATCTTCAGTGTTGTAACCAACATTTTCAGTGATAATGATGAGTTGTTATGTGTTGTTTTGCCGTATATGTCTGAGGGATCTCTTCGATATATTCTATCTACTCGCCCTCAGAAAAAATTGTCAGAGGAATTCATTTTTGTTGTTCTTAAACAAGTGCTTATTGGTCTAAGAGATGAAATTCATGTTGAGTTTAATCCAAAGGTTCATAAAACTTTGAATGCTGGAGATATCTTTGTTCATTTCGACGATGCTACTCAAGAAATATCGATCAAGTTAGCATATGAAGTATCTGCTTATGATTCCGAAACCCAAAATCAAGGCAATAATCAATACGCTCCGTTTTTGAATCCGAAAAATATTTTTAGATGGGGTGCTGCACCAGAGGTGTATGAAAGAGAAAATGAAGGTAGGAGTGGACCAAAATCTGATATTTGGTTATTTGGAATAACAGCACTGGAATTAGTGTATGGGGATTTGCCTGTTCGGAATCGTGTAGACTTCAATTATATAGTCGATGAGATAAGGAAGAAGAAGAAACTGCCCAACTCACTTAAAAGGATGATGATCAAGAGGGATGGGAGATTCAAGGAAGTGATGAGGAATGTGGTTAATCGAAAGAAAAGGGTGTTTTCGGAGGAGTTTGAGGAGATTGTTCTTGCTTGTCTTAGAGAAAATCCAGTGAACAGACCAAGTGCTGATCAGCTTTTGAATGCTCCATTCTTTAGTGATTCTAATGACAGGTTTAAGCAATATGTGTTGAATGGTAGAAATTGAACAGCTTTTCGAGCATGATGGTACTAGTAAGAGTAAAAATTTAGATATATTCAGCAGATTCTTGGATTAACATTGATGTATAGCACATGAAATCCTCTGTTTTTCTGAGTTTGTGGATTGTATACATGAAATGGAACTTCTGCTGGATTTCTTATTTTCTTCTGCTACTGATTTTTATGTGCAAATCTATGTCGAATACTTGTGGATTCGATTAGTCTAAGAAATAATGGTAAAGAAAGATATGAGATGTCTTCGAATCACCAGTCTTGATTCGATGGTTTAAATTCCAGAAGCACAAGTCTTGATTCGTTCTACGATATACTCAGTAAGCTCTCATACATAAACATATAAATTTTTGTTGTTAGAAAAGACTTGAATCATTATAAGGATATAAACTTGCACAAGCTAAAACAGGAACATGAGTAAATTTGTATGCATAATTATTAGGTGAAAGTATCAAGAATCATTTTAGTGTTTCTGCTAATAGAAAAGATTACATACTCCACCACCTTGTGTTGATCCAACATAGGTACACATATGGTAATGGATATCAACACCTTTTTAAGAACTGTTCTGTTAGTTCCTTGCTGAAACTTTATTGACATACTACTGCTTCTTGTATTAAAATAGATATGAGGCCTACTTTGATTCAACTAATGAAAAATAGAGAAAGGTGGATGTGCTATGAAAAATGGGTAGTATATGTCACGATATCTGAGACTACCTCTTAGTTGTAACACGGTGCTTAACGTCATGAGTGACCCAAGCTAACTCTTGATATTGACATAGTCATGAGCAACTAAATATGAACAAGTAAAAGAATGAAAAAGACTGAGCGGAAGCATGATTATTGGATTATTGGTTTAATATATTTTTGGACAAAGTTTTGTATACAACAACTGTGATGTGAAAGGAAAATAAAATAGAATAGACTGAATACAACAACTCTAACTGAATTTCCATGAAGTCTCTACTAATATTGATTATAGTTAGTGAGACATGAGTCCCGCTTACCTTATTCAATACATGTGAATAGAATAGCTTCAACTATCTAGGATCCTGATAGTAACAATCTGAATGTACATCATATGAAATATGCAGGAACAAGAGGTATGTGAATCAGCACGAACAATGTACTAATATGAGATATATGGATGATAAATTGTAAAGCTGGGCTTGATGAATCTGTGACGCTAGATTGAATATGAAATTGAAATTCATGAATTGATGAAATGACCAAGTAGTAAAACATGCAATTGATAAATACTGAAACGAAATTAACTAATTAAATATAATGCCAAAGCAATAATCTGAAAAGCTAAACTGTGGGATATATTCTTAATCTGTATTAAACCATGTGAATAGTAACATGGAGTCTGTTATTTTATTCTCATACCGAAAAAAAATTGTCCTATATGTCAAGGCAAAGACTATGAGTTTGACCTAAGGTGGATCTTCTAACTAATTTCTATATGAGACAAGAATCTATGGTGACACATTGTTCTGGGACTTGGGGATTTCTACTAAAGGTTCACGAACACTAAACGGAAAATCCTTCATTCCAAAATCTGGCTCGGTGCTAAGTAACTTCCAATGGAAATATATAAAATTATACAATATTCATAATCTTATTTTTTTAAAAATGGTGAGAATCTAATAATACCAATTCAATTATAAAGATTCATAAATTATAAGAATATCTCCTTTGAAATATCATGACTTCGTAACATATCAATTCATAAGAGATACTTAATCGGAAGCATCTAAATCATGAGATATTTCCATCTTTCCACTCCACCTTCTCCTCTCAAGCTCTAAGACAAAATTCAAAGGCAAATCAAAGCATAAGACTTCTAAGTAAGATTTTTTCAAATATTTTTAATGATTATTCTTTAACTAATGTTCTTTTAAATTTTTGTCAATATTCTTCTTCAAGGTAAATACTTCTCTAAAGATTTTAATCTTTCCAATTCAAGTCACTTCTTAAAATCATGAATCATTAATAGTATTATTAGCCCTTGGCCATAACATTTTCAAGAAACTAATTCTAGAACCTTGAGAAATGATTTCTTCATCGTTCTTGTTCAAATTAGGGTTCTTTTTTAAGATCCATGGAGCATGTAAGGTATGTGAGATTATTAAAGTGAGGAACTTTGTTCTTCCTCACAGCCTACTCCTACAATATATGTTTTTAAGATCAAAGCTAGGGTTTTTATCCTCAATTTTATGATTTTGATTTCATTTATCTCCTATCATTGATTTTTAATTTTTATCATCAAAATTATGATATTTATGCTATTAATGATTATTGAATCATTATTCATGATTATTATACCATATGGACCCCTTTCTAACTAAAGTTATTTAAAAATCTTATCGTAGTATTTCATGGTTCATGACTTCTTTAAAATCTTGAACATACTTTATTTATGAGATTAATGCATATGAAATACTACAATAAGGTTTTCAAATAAAATTTATTAGAAAGGGGTTCATGCGGTATAATAATCATGAACCATAAATCAATAATCAATAGTCACATAAATATCATAATTTTGATGATAAAAATCAAGAACCAATCATTGGAGATAAAGGAAATACAAAATCATAGAATCTTGGGTAAAACCCCTAGCTTTGATCTTAAAAATATATATTGAAGGAGTAGCGGCTAAGGAAGAAAAAAGTTTCTCACTTTAATAACCTTACATCCCTTGAACGCTCCATGAATTTTGAAGAACCCTAATTAGAAGAACGATAATGGAATATCCTTTCTCGAGATTGTTGGATTAGTCTCTTGAAAATTCTATGCTTAAGGGTTAAGAATTTTATTAATCATTCGTCATCGTACGAAGGAATTTGAATGGGAAAGATTAAATTCTTTGAAGAGAAATTTACCTTAAAGAAGGATCTTGAAAAATATTGGAAAGAACATTATTCGAAAAAGAATCTTACTTGAAAGTCTTATGCTTTGATTTCTTTTTTAGAATTTTGTCTAAGGGTTTGAGAGAGGAGGAGGAGTTAAAAGAAGGAAATATAAATGTTTTAGACTTCATTGAAGTTGATATATTTGTATTCTTTCAATTGTATTCATTAATATACTTGATATAGTTATGTTTGATATAAGATATAAATCAGTACTTGATACTACGAGTACAATGTGTTCATCCTCTTTATCAAATGTATTGTATGTCAATTATATTCAATCAAATATAGGTGAGACTTGTATTCTATATCAATAGTATTCGGACAAGCTATATTAGTATTTTGTATCAATTGTATTCAAAATACAACAAATACAACATATATTCATCATCTCTTCTCTCCTATCTTGCCCCTCTCCCACCCACCCACCCCCCTCTCAATCTCGCTCGTCACTCTTCTCCTCTCTCTCAATCTCGATTGTCTCTATCCCCCTAACATGTAGCTAAATACAATAGTTTTTATATCATTATATTCACTAACATACAAATCAATTGTATCATTTGTATATTTGATACAACATGTATTCAACTTCTCTCTTCCCGATTTCGTTCGCCTTTCTCTTCCATCTCCTAGTCTTGCTAACTTCTCTTCTCCCAAACATAAACTATAGCTATAGATCTCTAATTAAGCCTAAACTATAATCATTTAAAGTTCCTCTTAATTTAATTCATATTTGTTTGATTTAAATAACTAAACAAGTATCCTATATTTATTATAATCCTTATGAATTTAGATCTAATTAATTTTAAATGACGATATTCCACCAGAGTTAACCAGTTTGTAAGGATTTGCAATCTTGGATATATAGTCTTCACCAATCTCCAAATATCCACTTGAATTTTGAAAACTAACCTGTGATTGGACAACTTCTCCCCATTTTACATTTTGGTTCCTTCGATGCATTTATGTACTCAAATCTCCAAATTTCATGCATGTATGTATCAATGTTTAAAGACACGACCGTAACAATATTAATTCCATTATATTTATACGATTTATGTAATGTTTTTATGATAAATTCATAAATGATAAAAACTAGGGGTATCAAAAGTGAACCCAAACATAGACAACCCGTCCAGTCCGTCCAGAATTTTAAGGATTGGACTCAAGATAATTTAAATCGGATTCAATCTCAACGCATTCAAGCATAACCCATTTGAAGAGAATCTTTAATTGAGCCCAATTCAATCTCCAATTTCAACCCGTTTAAAAACTTTTTATTAAAATATGTTTTTATATTTAAGGTATAAATTATTATCTATATAGCATCTTTTATGATTTATCCATTCATTTGTTACTATTTTAAAAAAATAAGTTCGAGCTAAAATTCATATTGTGATTATAAAAGTTAAATATCAATATGTTAAATTAGTGAGATTAATCAGATCAAATTGGGCGGGTTAAGACCCTACCCATTTTAAGCCCATTCGATCCTAAAGTAAACTTGAGCGGGTCAAGACCCAACCCGATTTCTGTCTCAACCCATTTTAATATGGGTAAATCACATAAATGTACCATATTAAAAAAAATATTTACCATTTATGTCAATATAATATTTCTAATAAATATAAAAAAATTTATGAATTAAAAAATTGTATAGTTAATCTTACTTTCGCTCTTTCTTTGCCCTTTTTCTCTTTCTCTTTTCTTTCTGTGTCAATCTTTCTTCCTCTTTTTTTTTAAAAATCATTTAAATAACTATTTTTAAATTAGTTTTTTTCCTTATTTCACTATTTTTATTCAAAAATACGACAAGAAAAGGAATAGCAAAAACAAAAAATTGTACAATATGATGTCTCATATAAGAATTTCAAAATTTTAAAATTAAAGAAACAATAGTTCATCATTGATTGTCATTATAAAGAATCAATTATACGAACTTGCGATTAGTTTGGTAGGTTGTTGCTACAAATAAGTGAAATGTCGTTTGTAGTTTATCCCAATTTTAAGAGGGTTTGGTTAAGTTTATAATTGATTTTGGTTAAATTTAGATTATTGTCTTGTCTTTCATTAGTTACGCTTTTCATTTATTATTATTTTTCTCTTCTAATTCAACTTTAATATTATGTAATACACTTTTAATGCAAATTTAATTCATTTTGTAGTTTATTATTTGTTATTACTAAATTACTTGTTTAATTCATTATTGATATCAGTTTAATTCACTCTATAGATCATTGTCTTGTGTTTCATTGGTTACAATTTTTATCTATGCTCAATTCAACTTTAATTTAATATTTGTGTATGGACTTTTAATACAAGTTAATTCATTTTTTGCATTTTATTAGTTGATTTGTTATGATTGAATTACGTCTTTAATTCATTATTGATTCAAATTTTATTCAATTTACAAATCACATAATGCTCTTTCATTTGCTACATTTATCAT
This sequence comes from Solanum lycopersicum, assembly GCF_036512215.1. Taxonomy (NCBI): domain Eukaryota; kingdom Viridiplantae; phylum Streptophyta; class Magnoliopsida; order Solanales; family Solanaceae; genus Solanum; species Solanum lycopersicum. The sequence goes on from NC_090809.1 coordinate 6,351,308, forward strand.
TCATGTTTAATTTGTTTTTCATTCAATTTTGATATGTGTGTAACATTTTTTTTATTCAAGTATAATTCATTTGACAATTTATTATGTTTCTTCATTTGTTACAATTAGATTACTTGTCTAATTAATTGATTATTATAGTGAAAAAAGCAAAAGTAATCTATAAAATGCATATGATATAAGTTTTATTCATGGATGATATGAGATTAATTCAATTTATAGATCATTATCTTGTCTTTTGTTAGTTTACATTTTTTATTCATTCTAAATTCTCTTCTAATTCAACTTTAATATTGTGTAATACAATTTTAAAACAATTTAATTTATTTTGCAATGTTTTGATTTATTTATTACTATTGGATTACTTGTTTAATTCATTATTAATACAAGTTTAATTTACTCTATAGTTATTTGTATGATACATTTTTAATTCAACTTTAATATGTCTGTGATACATTTTTAATTCATTTTCAATTTATTATGTGTCTTCATTTGTTACAATAAATTATTTTTTAATTAATTAATTATTGATAAAAGTTTTATTCATTCTACGAATTATTCACTATTCTACGAAAAAAATTAAAGAGAGAAACTAAAGGGAAAAAAAACAGAAAGAGAGGGAGTGCGCAGCAAAAAAGAAAGCAAAACAGAGAAAAAATAATAAAAAGAAAGCAAGAGAGGAAGAGCAACAAAAAGAAAAAAATTGACAGAGAAAAGAGAGAAAGAGCGAGCGACAAAAAAATCTTATAATATCATTTATATTGCTATAAATAGTAATAATTAAAGAGTATAGCTAAAAATAATAATTATTTATAAAAAAGGATTCACTCAAGTAATTAAATCTTTTAATATTTTCAATTTCAGCCCAACTCGCCCATTTGACACCCCTAATAAACACTCATAATTTTGAATCAGACGAAGCATACATAATTCCCAGGCCCAATTCATTTTCCCTTTAATTTCCAGCCAGCCCCAATTCTTTTTGCAGCCCATTCCTCCTACCCGACCCACCAAATTTAACCCAACCCAAACCCGATTCTCCCTCTTCCTCTCTGCGTTCAACAGCCGCGCAGAACTTCAAAAAAAAAAAAGAGGGGCGCCTTCCTCTCTGTTCTTCCCTCTATTTTGCGCGTGAATCGTCCCCTATCTCATCAACTCCACTACGTTTCGTACGTTTTTCAGAGAGGGCAGAGATTGGTACAAGAGCGCAGCGAGGTGTCGAAATCTCCTCTCCCCTCTCGTCCTTTCTCTCAAATCGGACCGCTATTCTCTTCATTCCGTTGAAATAGTACAAATTTGTACCATTCCGTTTCAACCTTATCCGGTTAGGTTTTTTTGAATTTCAAATTGGGACGTGAAATCGCGAATTTGCCCCAAACCTTCTTCCGTTTTTCCCCGCTCTCCACCCTGGAGAAATGGCTATATATATTGCCATTTCCCCACTGTTCCGGGAGGTTTTTTTTTTGCTGAAATTTTATTGTTACAAGAACACAAAGATAGTCGAAATTTTTTGAAGAAAGTTAAGGCAGAATTTTCGAGGGAGTTCATATAACAGAGATTAAAAGCAACCTACAAAGTTCAAATTCGAAGCTGAAGCTAAGGCCCTTAACGATTGGAACTAGTTTCTATTCAATCTAAAGTCTAATCCCTTCCTCGTTCCATTCCTATTCCTTCATTGTCTCCGGAGCTCGTCGAAGTTATCAGGCCTCCATTGTGGTTGTGGAAGGTCGTTTCCTTTGCTTGCAAAGTCTCAGTCGCTGCACGGAGAAAGGTAATGCTTCCTTTTATTTATGTCTGACTTCAGTGTTGAATGCAATGTGATGTTCGTTGTTGTTTCCTTTGGTTGCGTTACTGTTTTGCTTACTCGTTTCGACTTATATACTCTTCTTCGAAAGGTTGCTTGGTGTGATTGATTTGCTGTTGATAATGACAGATATGCTTCAGCCTTGTTTAAGTTTCATTTGAAGCTGTTTGTAGGCAGATTTTTTATGTTTTTTTTTGGATCATATTGTGTTTCTAGTTTAATGTAAAGATATGCGAATGCCGTGATTTACTCCTATGAGTTAATATGGTTCAATGATTGTGTCTTGTATCCATTGTTGCATTGGTTTAGACCATGGAATAATCGTGATCAAGTATGTTATTCTCTGTTTATTTTTGCTTTCTCTTCTCTCCCCGAAAACCTCTTGCGAATCTGTAATACGCTTTCTTTGCTATCAAGCAAATCGCGTAGCCACTGTTTTGGCCTTAGTTTCATGGTGTTGTTTCGATAGCTGTTGTTTAGGTTGTATGTTCAAGTGTAATGTACTTAAGCTACTGGTTGAAATTTTAGCTAGTCATTTACGTTAGCTTTTGTTTTTTTATCAGTTGTTATGGCCTTAGAGAAGAAGCTAAAATGTTTTGGTTATTCGTTCGGGTGTTGCTGCATATGTCTCTTGCTGCTACTTGAGTATGAGGAGAGTTTGAGGATTTGACTGTGTTATATTCTTTGAGTACTGAATTGATTAATACTTAATGTTTTATCGAAAAAATAAAGATTTCAAAAAGAGTTTGTTTTATTTTCGACTTTTAGGAGTCGCCACTAAATTTTTAAGAAAAATCAAGAAAACTTATTTCCAAAACAACTTAAACAGAAAAATCATTTTGAAAAAAAACTTTTTAAGGGGTTCAGGATTCTTATTAGTGTCTTAGGAAGGTGTAAGACACCTAAGACACTCCGCTAACTTACGATTTTCCGACGATTAACTATTTGACTATTTTTGTTTTAACTTTTGCTATTTTATTGAACTTATTGGAAAATTACTTAGGCGAATTAACAAGTTTTGAAATATTTATTGTTTATCTTGCGATTTTGCAAATGTCTCAAAGTTGAACTTAAGGCTTTATCCAGATGAATTTTACAATATTTATCGTTTTAAGATTCGATTGTAATTTTTTAAGTTTGATAAAATAAAAAGGCGTTCGATGGGGATTCGGAGTTTCTAACCCTAACTAACGACATTCACGCAGACATGTAAAACGAATAGTAAAAGAGATAGAGAGAGAGAGGGGGAGAGAGATTCGGGTCCAAGTTCGAGTTCTGTTCGCGTTGACTGAATCTTGGACCCAGCTGCTTTTGGGTGTTTGACCCATTTTTGTACCTGTCCTAACTAAACAAATAATAATACAAAGTAAATATGAAGTAAAGAAAACGATAAGGGCTTAGGCCCATTACAAATAAAATACAAGGAATGTAAAATAAGGAAATTTCTAATTGATTATCTTCAAGTCCTTCAATCTTCGGCATCTCTTCGTCGATTTCAAGGCTTGACTCGATGAAGGAAATTTGTGAGTCTTTATGACTCTCCCAAAATGCAAGAACGGAATGGAGTCCCAAAATGGACTCGAAAGGGATTTCACATGCAACCAAACAATGGAAACGAATTAGCACCTTGAGGGATATAATAATAATATTCGTAATGGCAAGAGACTGAGATAGAAATGAATTAACTAGAGATACGTGGTTAAAGAGGAAGACGAATGACTTCAAAACAATTTGACACGAAATTAGGAACCTCCACTCGAATTAAATTCAATAAAGCAAACAAAGCTCAATTTATGCCAATAATCAGTGCCTAGGTGCTCGAAAAGGAAAAGGAAACAAAATTCGTGATACATACTTTATACTTATGACTAAGGCTCTTTTTGCAGTAATTTACTACACAAAAACAATACATCCATAACTAGAAGCCATAAGCATACCAGAATAGTATAAAACAGATGAGGAATATTCAAACAAGCAACTCTAATATGAGAGCTAACAAAAATTAATCTCAAGATGCACGAAAGCAACAAAGATCGTCATGAGGAGGCAAAGTCGAAAACCATAACGTGGTAGACAATGAAATCGCTAACGAATCGCAGATACAACAAAGTGGCTCAAAATAACTAGCGTTTCAACAGACTTGATCCAAACGATTCAGAAAAACAGCAGACATACCAGCAGTAACTCATGGAGTACTAAAGCGACAGAAAACTATTCGAAAACAGAGGAAACGAAGAGATAGCAAGGAGTGGAGGGGGTTACCTCTCTGAAAGCAGCGAACTGAGGACGACGACGAGCTGGTGCGAGCTATTCCACCACACGATCGCGAACAGCTTCCACCCCCAACGAAAGAGACGCACTGAGATTTACTACGACGATTCGACGGAACAAACAGTCGAACACTTGTTAATGAGACCGACTGTTCCTCTCTAAGGTTTCGACTTCCTCCGTTCTTGTAAAACCAACAGTGAAGAAAATAAAATATCTCCGTAGATCCTCCTTCTCTTCTTACGCAGCAAAATAGACTAGACCAAGATTTCGATTTATTTTTTTTTTCAATTTTTCAAACCCGAAAATCCCAACCAAATTTTCCCTCTCTGAAAATTTTCAACCAAAAAATTGCTAACCTCTGAAAATTTCTCAACCAAAAAACGTCCAACCTTTTTTACTGAAGGGTCTGGGGGTTTAAATAGAAGAAAACAATTAGGATTTTCGGGGGAAGGCCTGGTGGACTAACTTCGGCCCATTCGAATTTGAAATTCCAATCCCTCTCCAAAGCTGAAGAATATGCCCTTTTAGATGCCAAATTCCCAACGATTGGGAGGTGAGGTGGACGATCGAGATGAGTTCTTCGTCCTTGGCAAGCGACGTGGCTCAATCTCGCCACCAACGACAATATTTTCCAGCTTTCTCGCTTGCCAGGCCTGCGCGAGCGTACTATTGTACGAGTCGCAGAGGAAGACGACACAAAATGTTCCTTCACGCGCGATAAAGGGAGAAGGAACGCGAAGAGGAGAGAGGAGAGGGAGAGCGTGGGAGGGAAGGTTTTCGTTGGGGATTTTGCGCGTGGGTTTCTGGGTTTTGTTGGGTTTCAGCGTGGGGGGAGGTTTCTGTTGGGGGAGAGGGAATCGCGTGGTGTTGGGGGAAGAAGAAAGTGGGATTTGGGTCGGACGGGCGGGTCAAAAAGGGGAAGGGAGTTTGGGGTTGGGTCGGGTTATAAGATTAAAGAGGGTTGGGCCGGAATTTTTGGGTTGAAAGGGAATTTGGGCCTGGGGTTGGAAGTAGAAGTGGAGTGGGCCAATGGAGTGGGCTGGTTTCGAATATACACAAGATATACCGGCTATATACACAACTATGTAAACATTGTATCGTTATATTTCGCAAAATTATAAAACTAATTAATTTTAAGTGATTTGGGAAACTCATGAAGCTCGCTAATTAAATCATACCGGAGCAGGTCAAAAATTGGGTGTCAACACTTAATAGTAATGTTTAGCTGATGACACAATTGCTTACCGTTTCCTTTTTTTAAAAAAAAAAATATCCTCACATGAAGTTCTTATTTTGCTATCTTGAAGAATTGTCCATTATGTCTATTTTATCATTCTTCTGAAAAGTATTGCATGTTTGAGGTCATCTTTGCCATGACAGTCCTGGTGTCCAAGCATATATACATGCCTTATTCAAGGATCTCTTTGTTGTGGTTTTGCAAGTGTTTGAATAACTCTTCACTTGTTCATAGATGCTTTCTCTTGTTAATTCATTCATTCTATCCCATGTCTTTTTTTTTCTTCTCTATCTAATGTTTTGCTTTGTTTTTTTTTTCTTTTGTGAAACTCCTCTCAAGTCCGTTTTGGGACTCCATTTTCCTCCTTGCATCCTTTGTTTGAGCCATGAAGGCTCAAAACATCCTTCTCGAGTCGTAGACCCCCTCAAAACTGGCATACAGGTTGAACACAAAAAATTAGCTGCTGGAAATTAATTTACAGGTCGGAAGAATCAGCAAATGTGTTGCTGGAAAATCAAATCTGCAGATTTGAGCAGCAGTATACATATTGTATACATTTTTTATACACTGATACACAGGTTGAAAGGCGTACAGGAAGAAAAAATCGAAATCTGGGTTGATATACACTGCTGAAAAGGAGCTTTCAACTTTCGAAAGTTGAAAAACAGGCTGATATACAGATACGCTATACCACAAATAGGAGTAAAAAATATGAATTGCATGTTAGCGTATAGGGATGTCAAAGTCAGATAAAACACGGGAATAGGCAATGAATACGTGCATAGGATACAGACTGTATACAGTGGTATACATTTTTGGGCAGCGATATACATTTGTTAAACAGGTTAAAAATGATACAGGTCTAAATACATAGAAACGATGCGGGAAATACAGGGTGAATAGTGAGAAATGCGTATTCGAACAAATGAAACGCTCAAAAAGTCCAAAAATGGATTGAATATGCATCGTATACAATAGTATACATTGTTTGTACACTTTATGTCTCTTTTCAGGAATTGGACCAGGGCCCTTCAGCCCTTTTTATTAACAGGCCCAAAGGCCATTTGTTTCTGCAGGTTTTAAAGAGGGCCCAATTATAAGAAGGGAAAATTTCATATATGGCAAACATATTAGATTAAATAACATTATATGGGTATAGTTTACCTAATTACTTTATATGGGTATAGTTTAGTTATTTTAGGTATCTTTAATTTTGTATATAATGTTTTTTTTTTATTTATACAATTATATTTTAAAAAGTGGTTTGTAACTGAAGCGTTAAATATGCTAACAATAAATTTAGATAATGCCACAATTTTAGGGAAACGTCCCTTTTTTTAAGCTAAACGTTCAAATTCAAAAAAAAATCTGTATATATATATATGAACTTACCTTTTTTGTATATTTATATATGTACATGAATATATTAGTTAAATGTGACATTATATACAAGTTTCTAAATGACTTTTTATATACTCCAATAATATATAAAGTTAATATATACTAACTTCAATAATTTGTATATAACTACTACAATATACAAATTATAATCGCATATGATATTTTCCCATCTATATAACTAAATCCAATTACTTTGTGTACATATGTATATCAAAAAAAATAATGAGCCTTTCATATACAATTCCCTACTACCAGCTATTAAAACAGACATGTACATATCAATTTTTGTATATGTATATAAACTTAATATATACTAACTTCAATAATTTGTATATAACTAATAGAATATACAAACTCTAATCATATATATAAAAAAAAATCATCTGTATAACTAAGTTCAATTACTTTTTTGTATATATATACAAAAAACAAAAATAACATAAATATGCAATATACTATATACAATTACTAAACATGCAATTATACTATATACAATACTTAAGTAATATTTTTTGTATATTGACATCTAATTAACCAAAAAATTGTATCTAACTTTGTGTTTTAATACAGTACCTCATGAATATTATGTTCTTCAGATCAGACAACTTCAGAAGCATTTTCCTCTGATTCAATATTTACAGCTTTCCTCTTTCTTCTTCCTTGTACTATTTTAATGCCTCTAGCTTTGGCATTGTTAATAGCTTGTTGAACTGCCGTAGGGTCGTTTTTTTCCTTTGATCTAAGCTTTTCCATTGTTTGTTCTTGTATAACTTGATTTGATTTTCCCAATGACCCTACATCAAACCCAAAATCTTGAGTTAACCCCATCGAAAACGATGGTAAAATGTCAACAACATTGACATGCAAAGGAATACCTCTGGTAATCCTCAAAGATGAAGATGATTCATCCTTTGTGTGACCAATTTTAGATCTATCAAGAACAAAAAATTGATTATTTCATCAAAATATATGGAAAAAAAATTAAACAGAACACATATACAAATTTTGAATAAGTAAAAAAAAAAAAGAGGTAAACAACTAAAATTAAGGAGTACTTACGAAATTGACTTCAACTTCGGGAGGGAACTTCAACTTCGGGAGGGAGTAATCTAATTTTGGACAACAATTTGAATTTTAAACCAGATAGCTGGAGTATTAAATGTAGGAGAAAAATTTGGAATGTGACAAGGAGAGAGAAAATTGCTTTGTGTATAATTATATATAAAATTTGAAAATAATGTTTTTATACCATTGGTTATATAATAGGTTGTGGACCCCATTAAATATAGCAAACAAAAATAAACTATGATTTTATATAAGGTAAATAAATTAAACTAAACCCCTATAATATAATTAGCTATGAATGTTTGTCATCCCATGTAATTTTCCCTTGTAAGAATTAGTTTAGGACAAGTGGGCCAAAGCCGAAATGAATGAATTTGGGCAACCAAGCCCAAGTTCAAATATTTTTCTCTCTATTATTTATTTGTTTGAATTATTTAATACTTTGGTAGAATTTTAATAATCTTCTAAAGGGTAGCCATTTTTCATTATTTTAAAGTTTACTATTTTTGTTTTATTTACTTTTATCACCATTTAGTTTTCCTTAAATTAAGTCCCTCTAAATATTTCCCTTTAGAAGTAAAAATGAAATAAAAATATTAAAATAAATTTTCTCTTTACTTAGTTAAAATTTTTATTTTAAAAGTCATTTAGTCAAATCGCCAGTCAATTGCGAGTTAGCGGGCATCCCGAGGGCCTAACACCTTCTCGGATGTACATTGAACTTCACCTTTTTTCAATTGATTTTATCTGTTTTGAATACTTTGAATTTTTTTTTCTTGATTTTATCAAAATCAAGTAGCGACTCCGTAATTTGGAAAGTTAATTTTTCTTAAATAATAAGATTAATCTATTTTTCGAAACCTAGTCATCTTCACACCATTTTTTAAACCAATAGTATTTTTAAAATAAAACAACACTTTATACATGATACACTAATCTGGTGTATATTTTATACACGATACACTAATGTGATGTGCGAGATACATTAATTTGATGTGTTGATAAATTAATGTGATGTGTGAAAATGAAAAATCTTGAAAATTTATAAAACTAATAGAGAATAATGGTATAATAAGAGAACTCAAAGATGAGATTTCTATTATTTTTCCAATATTACGTATCCAATCAAAATTTCTTTGCAAATGCTTTTGCGGAAGTTATATTTCCTTTCAAAAGATGAAAAAAACTAATTTTTTGTGACCAAAAGAAGGGAACATAAGCTATATCGAAGGAAACAAACGAAAACAGATTGTGATGAAAAGTTTGGGTTTGTAATTCGATATGAAAAAATATTGTTGGATGTGTCACCACGACCAACAGGGTGCTGTGCTACAAGACACAAATTAAAAATAATTATATTGTAATATAAATATCGAATATCAAATAGTAAAAGTAAAAGATAAAATAATAAAGAAAAAATAAACTCAATCTTGCTCGCCTTTATCCTCTATCCTCCCAACATGTAGCTAAATACAATAGTTTTTTTATACAATTGTATTTACTAATATACAAATCAATTATATCATTTGTACTTGTGATACAACATATATTCAACCCCTCTTCTCACAGATCCACAGATGTTGCTCGCCTCTCTCTTCTATCTCCTAGTCTTGCTAGCCTCTCTCCTCCCTAAACATGTAGCTATGGATACTAATTAAGTAAATTATAGCTACAAATCTCTAATTAAGCCAAAACTATAATCATTTTTTAAAGTCCCTCTTAATTAAATTTATTTTTATTTGATTTAAATAATTAATCTAATTCAATCCACAAGAAAAAATAAACTCTGAAATGTACAAATTTGAATTAGTCAAGTCCAATATGAATATCAAGCACTAAATAAGAAATAAAAAACCAAAAAAGATTAATTACAAAATTCCCACACTTTAATTTACTTATTACCATTATCCTCAAGAAGTTTTAAATTTTTTCAAAATTCCTCATTTTTCTCTCAAGTCAAAAATGTCATTAATATATCCAATTCTCTTTTTATTGTATGAACGCTTTGATTTTGGCGATTTTAATGTATTAACGCTTATATTATTATATCTGTTTGAGAGAATTCTGTAATTATAAACTTTTAAGAGATATACTGTAATTTTACTATGTAATTTGTGTAATTTATCAAAAAAAAAAAAGAAGCTAAAGTAGAAAGGTTGAACCAACCCAAGCTCAAATTAAATCGAGCTCTCTTATACGTACCAAACACCGAATAAAAAATTAAAAAATATATATATAAAAAATCCAAAAATGAAAAAGTGAGGACCAACCAAGGCCTTATCATCAGAAATTGTTTCCCAATCATACCCTCTATCAATCATGAACATAAGACTACAATAAGAGGAAAGTTCAGACACAATCACTCTACATTTGTATTTTATATTTCACATACAATACTTTGCTCCTTCTTCATTTGTTTTTTCATATATTTTCTTGCTTATATGCCTTTTCCAAGAGCTCTGCAAAATTGACCAACTCTCCTTACAAGTGTTCTCCTCATCTGGTATGTTCTTGTCTTGTGGATATAAATTTTGAATTTTTATGTATTTTCTTTTTGGTGTTCACTTTTGTTAAGTGAAATTTATATTTTTGTTGGGATAAAAACCATCAAATATATGAAATTTGACTTTTTTTCCCTGTCAAAAGGTTGGATCTTTATGTGCTCCCTGATCTGTCCCAATCAGTTTTAATTTTTAAGAAATAACAAAGAGCCCTCAACCTATGTCTGCAATATCAAAGACGCAATTGTGCTATACTATACTAAGTTCCTATTATCTCTGAACTTATTGTATTAATAATTTTCTACCCCTTTTTGATGGGTCCAGCACTGATTGATTTTTTTTCAATCTAATACCACGTATGCCGAAAAGGGTAGAAAATTACTTATAAAATAAGTTCAGGGTAATAGGATCTTATAGTATAAGTGTGTCTCTAAGATTTCGGGCATAGGTTGAGGGGATACGTGTGCATTTTCCCAAATAATAAAATGAGATTTTTGAATTTTATGGTATTGAATTTGACTAAACATAGAAAGAGATTATTTTTTGGGATAGACCAAAAAAAATGTAAAAGACTTAAATTGGGAAAGAGTGAGTAGTTTTAAGTAGACTACCTGAACTCACCTTGTTGAAATTACGGAGTCCTTACTTGATTAGTTGAAATTAGAAAATCATAGTTGGTTGACTATTTGAACTCTCAGCTTGTTGGTGAGGATTCGATTCTTGAGGCTTTGTAAGAAAAGTGAGTTACCTCATTAGCCTAAGGGCTTTGTAGTGTTTCATTTTCCCTCTTTCTCCTACAGTCAGTGTTCTTTACTTAATTCTGATCTCAATCATTGGTGTCATTTGAGTATTCACTTCCTTCCAAATTATGTCACATAGTTTGAATCGCCACCGAGTTTAAGAAGCTTTTGAAAGTTATGATCTGAAGCATGTGATACGTTTGTGTGGCTATATAACTTTTGAAACATGTGCATTACGATTAGTTTTGTGGTCATCCACTTATTATATCAATCATGTGTTTTTATGATTTTGCAGTATCTAAAATGAGCACCTTAGATGTCGCACGCGCTGAGCTTGCACTTGCAGTGTTGTATTTGAACAAAGCAGAAGCAAGAGACAAGATATGCAGGGCTATACAATATGGTGCAAAATTCCTGAGTGATGGACAGCCCGGGACTGCGCAAAATGTTGATAAATCCACTAGTTTAGCAAGGAAATTGTTCCGTCTTTTCAAGGTCGGGAATGTGATGTTGAAATGCGTGACCATCTCTTTTATCTACTTAAATTATGTCTTTCAATACACCACCTCATGTACGACCTGATCCCAAGACCTTTGTCTGATTTGGTGGTACCATGTTGAAGTGTGTGACCATCTTATCTAAAAGCTTAAAACTTAAAACTATTAGAGATAACAGACTTTCATTTATTTAATTATGTCTTTCGACAATGGATTTTCATGATAAGAGAAATTCTTGTTTTAACAACAATATGGTGGTCTGTTTTAGGTGTAGCAAAATTTCTGTTCCGAATTCTCATTTCCACGTTCATACAATACGCCTCATTTTATTATGCTGTGCTACAGTTTATCAATGATCTTCATGCTCTTATTAGCCCAAATGCTCCAGGAACCCCACTTCCACTCATCTTGTTGGGAAAGGTAAAGAATCTAACAATTTATCCTTTCGGTTTCTTGTTAGTTCTTGTGTTTCCTTGCTAACAAACGTCTTGATTTCAGTCTAAAAATGCATTACTATCAACTTATTTGTTTCTGGATCAATTTGTCTGGCTTGGAAGGTCAGGCATTTACAAGGTATCAAATTACTTTGTATCATTAATCCCGAAATTTGTTATGAAGATAACGAAGATGAAATATCCTCACGCTCTTTCTTTTGTTTATATAGAACAAAGAACAAACGGAGTTGATTGGCAGAATCTCTTTCTTTAGTTGGATGGGATCCTCAATTTGTACCGCCTTGGTGGAGGTAATTACCCTCATTGGTAAATTGGATTTATCGCTCCTAATATTTGGTTTTATGCCACTAATTTTGTTCATTGTTACTTAAACCAGATTGGAGAACTTGGAAGGCTTTCATCATCAATGAAAAAGTTAGAAAAGGAACTAAAGAATACTGATAAATATATGGTTTGGGAATTTCAACCATTTTTCGCTTGTTTACTATTGAAAATTCTGCTTGTAGATTGTTATCCATATATGGTTATTGCAGAATGAGCAATATCGAAGTAAGCTTCAAAAGTCGAATGAGAGATCCCTAGCCCTGATTAAGGCAGGCACAGATATAGTGGTTGCTGTTGGATTACTTCAATTGGCACCCAAGAAAGTCACCCCTCGTGTAACGGGAGCCTTTGGCTTCGTTAGCTCGCTGATTTCATGTTATCAGGTGTGTATTAGTACTTACTACAAGTTCTGCACTCGTCTTTTCATCGATCACCTATGTTTTTTAAGTTAAGTAGAAATGAAAAGATAAAAGAGTTACAAAGGGGTGCACCCCAAGCTTCGGTTAAGTACATGACATGTGAGTTAGATGCACGTTCCATATCTGTAGCCAATTGGAATCGAGCTAGCTAGAAGCCCACGTCTCTGGTACTGAGTTGTTTAATTTTTCTCGTGCAGTTGCTTCCGTCATCGCCAAAGGACAAAGCGTCCTGATAAAGGTCTGATGCTGCTCAAGAACATTTCCCAATTCCCAGATCACCAGAATAAGTTGTTATAAGTTATTTTAGCAGTTTGTGCAACAAATTGTGGTGGAATTACACCTTGTTGTTTACTATATGTTAAAATTATGTGTTTTTAAGTCTTGTAGATCTTGTTATCAACGTTAAATAATAAAAGATTCTATATTATATATAAACTAATAAGATAAAGAATCTGTATGCTATCAGTTCAATTGTAAAAGCAGTGTTTTTCTATATTTTGGATAACTTCGGTATTCGGGAATATCATATTGAAAGCAGAGGGTTAATTTTATTCCGTAATATGTAATTAGTACTAACCTTCAATTTATTTTCAAATGAATTAAGTTTATATCTCATACATACAGTGGCGGATCTAGGAATTTAAAGTGAAAATATAAAAAATATGTGAGTTGTGGGTGCTTTAAAGTGAAAATATAAAAAATATGTGTTAACAATGAGATTCGAACCTTCGTACAACAACACTAAAAAAGTTTTAAGTACACAACCAGAAGTCATTGGGCCAATTATTCGTTGAGTGCTCTATATTAATTATATACAGATACCCCAATTTCTACATAAATATATATATATTCCGTAACGAAATTAATGGGTGCTCGACCACCCGGCGGACACCACGTGGGTCCGCCTCTGCATACATAATAAACACATGTATTTAGTCACATGTTGATTTTTACTCATCTATTTAAATTTTAGTTAGTTCACTTCATAAGTATTTAATATATCTGATTCTGTTATTATTTACATAGTTATATTAGTTTTGGAATATAACAAGTTTCTTCTAGCTATTCTTAGATTTAAATAATATAAAAATAATGTCGTCATAGTTTTGTTTCTTGAATATCTTATGATACGTACTGTATAAATTTTTTGTTTATGCATATTATTGTCATAACTTATTTTATATATATCTTGTAATAAATTATTATTGTTACTAGTTATTGCAATGAATAAAATGATACTTTAAAATTTAAAAATTAAATAAATACTTGATAATTGAATCTAATAAAGTCTGTAAGTTATATTGTTTCAACAACATGTACGTAATATGTCAATAAAATATTTTGCCAACTCTTAAAATTAGCATTACTGTTTTTGCAGATATATACAAATTAGAATTAATGTAATTATTATTATGAAGGAAGCTTATCAAAATGTAAAAATATTTTGTTAGCTTATCATTGAAGTAGAGAAACAAAAAGTAGCCATATTTTTTTCTATTATGAAGTGTATATTTCTATCTAATGTATAATCTTTATACACACAAAAATGGGCTTATTGTAAATGTTAATATGATAAATTTGGAATATATTATGTAGATCATTTAGTCTATTACTGTAGCAAATCAATATCTATTGACGGAATGAGAATATATGACATAGAATTAAATATTAATAATCTAGTTAGTCGAAAATTTTCTTTTTGTTTGTAATTGATTGGTGGAATTATTCAATTTTTCTTTTGAGTTGTGAGCATAGTCACAAGGGAGTAATATAATATATACGCAGTAAAATTCATATAAAAGTATGCATAGCATCGATACTGAGATTAACTTTTAAAAGAAAACGCCGCTTATTTTAGTTTACATTCAAATCAAAGTAAATCTAGCCTAAGCGGTCATGACATCTTATTGATATTGATTGAGGAGTTTGATGGAGTTTAGCTGACTGAATCTATAACATACATTCTTCTAATGAAGAGGATAAACACATCCAAGAGATGATGAGTTTGATCAGAACTCGATACTGATAACATGTTATGAAATGAATATTAACGTTAAAATAACAAAAAAAAATATTGTACTAAAATTAAGAAGAAAGTTAGACGAGAAAATAGAGTATAATATTTTTCTTTTCACTCATTCTTGTCTTATCTCTTTGTTACAAGAAAAAAATAATATATATATATATATATTTTCCTATTATATAGAAGAGTGAAGTGGTAGGACGATTAAGGGTGAAAATATAATTTCATTCTATTAAAAATGTATTAAGAAAGATAGTAAATAATTCTAGAAACATCTTTGTATGTATGAAGTGAATAATGATTAAGGGTAAAATGTAGTTTCACGCTAAAAAAATATATAACAAGAATGATAACAAGAAAATAAAATAGTTCTAGAAACATTTTTAGGTATTGTTATTACTATTAATTTATTTTGTTATTACTTCACTTTTTTTTTGTTAGTCATTGTAATATCTATTCATTACTCTATTTTACTATTACTTTAATTTACCTCTTAATATTTTTTCTATTCATTATGCTTATAAAAAACGTCTACTTTAATATAAAAATAAATTATGAATTAATTATTTTCATTTTTATTTTGACTCTAATATACTTGAAAATAAATAAGTGTAATAAAATTAAGGGAAAAGGGTCAAATATGCTCCTAAACTTTTCGAAAAGGTTTAAATATGCCCCCCCGTTTAAAGTTTGGTCCATTTATACCCTCGCCGTCTAATTATTGGTACAAATATGCCCTTATGGGCGTTAGTTGGCCACCTCAAAATATCCACCACATTTTACTTTTCTTTAATTGCCCAAATGGATTTTCCATGTCATTTTAATATTACATCGTGACATTTATATTACAAAAGAGAAAGGGTCAAATATGCCCCTAAAAATTCGACCCATTAAACCTTTTTATTACCCATATTTTATGGTTCAATTATACCCCTCTTTTAAATAGTTTATCCTACCCATATCCGACCCAAAACCCATATCCCTTTTCCCCCAAAACAAATCCCTAATTTCCTAAACTTTCTTTTCCTCCAAGAACACAAATCGCTAATTTCCTTCGTCCTCATACGCAACAAACCTGAACATGGGATCGCTAATTTCCTAAAGGACACAAATCGCTAATTTCCCCCAAGAACACAAATCGCTAATTTCCTTCGTCCTCATATGCAGCAAACCTGAACATGGGATCGCTAATTTCCTAAAGGACACAAATCGCTAATTTCCCCCAAGAACACAAATCGCTAATTTCCTTTGTCCTCATACGCACCAAACCTGAACATGGGGGAAAAGGAAGTTTAGCAAAATTAGGGATTTGTTTTGGGGGAAAAGGGATATGGGTTTTGGGTCGGATATGGGTAGGATAAGTTATTTAAAAGAGGAGTATAATTGAACCATAAAATATGGGTAATAAAAGGGTTTAATGGGTCAGATTTTTAGGGGCATATTTGACCCTTTCTCTTTTGTAATATAAATGCCACGATGTAATATTAAAATGACGTGGAAAATCCATTTGGGCAATTAAAAAAAGTAAAATGCGCTGGATATTCTGAGGTGGCCAACTAACGCCCATAAGGGCATATTTGTACCAATAATTGGACGGCGAGGATATAAATGGACCAAACTTTAAACGGGGGGCATATTTAAACCTTTTCGAAAAGTTTAGGGGTATATTTGACCCTTTTCCCTAAAATTAATAATAACATTACATTGAATTTCTATTATATAGAAGAGTGCAGTGGTATGACGACCAAGGGTAAAAATCAATTTCATTATAACAAAAATGTATTAAGAAAGATAGTAAATAATTCTAGAAACATCTTTCATATATATGAAGTGAATAATGATCAAGGGTAAAAATGTAATTTTACGCTAACAAAAATCTATCAAGAATGATAACAAGAAAGTCATATAGTTCTAGAAACATCTTTAGTTATTGTTATTACTATTAGTTTATTTTGTTATTACTTCACTTGCTTTTGTGAGTCATTCTAATATATATTCATTACTCTATTTTACTATTACTTTAATTCAATTCTTAATATTTTTTCTATTCATTATGCTTATAAAAAATGCCTACTTTAATTTAAAAATACATTATGAATTAATTATTTTCATCTTTATTTTGACTCTAATTAATATACTTGAAAATAATAAGTGTTTAAAATTAATAATATATATTAGATTGAAATAAAGAAAAGATGTTAAAAATTATTTTACAAATAAAATGAATAAGATGATATATTTGTACTTAAGACGACCATGAATAAAAATATAATTTTATTTTAACAAAAATCTATCAAGAAAAATAGCAAGAACAATGAATAATTCTAGAAACATCTTTCTATATATGAAGCGAATGATGATCAAAAGGTTAACATATAACGTCACCCTAATAAAAATCTATCAAGAATAATAACAAGAAAATTAAATAGTTCTAGAGATATTTTTAGTAATTATGATTATCATTAACTCATTTTGTTATTACTTCATTTTTAACGACTTATTGTGATATTTACTCATTACTCTATTTTATTATCATTTTAATTTAATTATTGATATTTTTTCTATTCATTATATTTACTACAAATATCAGCTTTTATAAAAATTCATTATTTAAAAAATATGGTTAATTATATTTAATTTTATTTTTGCTCTAATTAATATACCTAAAAAGAAATAATTAAATGTAATAAATTAATAATATATATTTGAGTGAAATTAAAGAATAAATAAAATTAGTTGTGATATTATAAAAATAATATTTTAAAAAATGTCACAAAGTAACTTTACAAATAAAATGAATAGGATGTTACATTTGCATTTAAAGTAAACTAAAAATGTTTACTAGATTATAAATGAGCAATTCTTCATTAAAATATATAATCAAATTTTTACTTTTATTTAATTTCATACATATCAACCTAAAATGAAGAGTTAATACCACCGATGGTCACTCAACTATGTATTCTTCCATCAGAGAGTCACTTAACTTTCAATTTTAATTCAAAAATCACTCAATTATGTACTTTTCTCTCAAAAAGTCAACTAACTTTGAATTTTAACTCAAAAGTCACTCAAATATTTACTTTTCTCTCAAAAAGTCACTCAATTTATTTAATTATTTTTAATTAAAATTTATTGATATTAATTATTTATATGACAAATCAATTTTTTTTTAAAAAATACCATTTAATGACCCGTTCCACTTGATCCGACCCACTAAAAATATAATATTGACCCATTTTATGACTATTTCTCCTCCTCCTCTGCGTTTTTTTCTTTCTAAAAGAGGAAGAAGAAACATTATTTGAACAACATGCATTTCAAGGAATGGGTACTCTGTTCAGAAAAGGAACAAGATCCATGAGTGATTTAATTGTAGCTCATGTAATTGAATCTGTAAATGTTCAAGAACTGAAATTGTTCAAAAAACTCATTAACAGGTCCAAAATCAGCTCAAATTTCGACATTTTGTTTGTTTTACCCAAAAATTCGTTCTTTTTAAAAACACCATTGTTGAAGAAAACATCTCGGTTTTGAAACTCAACAATGGCTATGGATGCAATTCAACCATTTTTGACACGACCCATAATCAAGTGAATGCAAGTGAAGAACACATCTGGGGTTGCAAAAAACAGAGCAATTTCATTAACGAAGACGACAACAATATTGAGTCAATTCAATTGAGTCATCGGGTTTTACGCCAATGATCTTGATCTCCAAAAATTCATAATCCGGGTTAATGGATTATGTTCCTATGAATTTAAGAAGATGGGCTTGTTATCCAATGTTATTTGGTCGAATCAGAAGAAATTTCAAGCATATAATATTGGAGAAATTCTAATGTTAATAAATTTACTAAAAGAGTAAGAAGAAGCATCAATGGAGAACTAGAAAAAAAACAGAGGAGAAAGATTCATAAAAAAATGGGTCAATACTATATTTTTAGTGGGTCGAATCAAATAGAGCGGGTCATTAAATAATTTAAATGGTATTTTTCATTTTTCAATATTGTAATTTGTTATATACATAATTATTATCAACAAATATTAATTAAAAAATAATTAAATAAATTGAGTGATTTTACTAGAGAAGAGTGGATAGTTGAGTGACTTTAGAGTCAAATTCCAAAGTTAAGTGACTTTCTGAGAGTAATGTTCATACTTGAGTGACTTTTGAGTTAAAATTGAAAGTTGAGTGACTTTCTGAGAGAAGAGTGCATAGTTGAGTGACCATTTGTGGTATTAACTCGAAGAATGAACTAACATAAGTTTGATTTAAATTTAAAGTTGACGGATCAAAATTTGATATTTTACTATTATGTAAAAATATGAAGTTGAGGACAATCAAGGATAATATGTTGTCATTTCATATACATTTCATTTCAAAATTCTATAAATTCTATTTTTAAATTAGTCAAAATATTTTTCCAAGTGGCTAAATTTCCCGCATAAGTTACATGATAATTCTAGAAACTATAAATCATAAGATTTTTCTAGAACTAAGTCAATGGCTTAAGTAAATAAACAATAACACATTCTTCATTTCATTCACTCCTCAATTCTCTCCCCTCTCATGTCATATACCAATAAATTTGTCGCATTTTATTTGTAATTTGCATCCTAAATAATACATGTTTCGGTATAGATATCTTATTAGGAAGATCAATAATGCATTTTGTTTTTAACATTAAGAACTTCATTTTTGATTAATTTTCTACATGATGGTCCTACTTTGGTAAAACAATTAAAAGACAAGTAAAATTCAGTATTTCTTAGTGTGAACACCTCATTTTTTAGACTTGTACATAGAAAAATTTTGAACAAAATTCAATTGATCTACATTTTAAAAACATTCTTATGAATATGATAATGAACTAGTTAACATGTTAAATCCAATATCAATCACAATTGCAATTCTCAAAAGGCCTAATTCATAAGCAATGCATCCAGTGAGCAAGCTCTTCCAGAATAAATTTTCAAAAAATTCAGAGCATGTTATGACCTTCCTTTTTGTTCTGTTTAGACTTTTAAATTTCATGGTGTTGCTTTTGTTTTTGGATTGTAAAAATTAATTTTTGAAGTATCTAGTTTATTTGATTTCTCTTTTTATGTATAATCCCAAAACATACATGTCATTATTATCTAATTAATTGAGAAACATATATTTATTTATTACTATTATTTTATCATCAACTAAAATCATTTTAAGCAAGTTATATAAATTATTATTTTAACCGCCTTATGTTAAATTACTGCAATATATATGATATTAACTTTTGTTAATATTTTTAAATCCTCATTATTGAGATAAAACATTCATCCATCAGGTATATAAATTAGTTTTAAAAAAAGTTCTTTCCTTACTATACTAAATTGTTCTCCTAATTTTAATGAATATAAAGGTAAAATGTAAAGTCATAATTTTTTTTATCCTTTTATTATTTTGTAAAGAATGAGATGATTCATTCTAATTTTTATCAAGTAGGTCATTGGTTTTGTTTGTTAAACACCTATAAAACAAATTTGTAAGTGTACTCAAAATTAATCTGCAGATGGACCAGTAATAAAATTTTAATATATTGAGACTCATAATTTTAATCTATTTTCTTGAATGATTTTTAAATAAAAAAGAAAAAGAATATCATTAAATTAATTATTTAATTCGAATATATATGTTTGGCATGATGTTAAAATAATCACGAAAACATCTCATATTTTATTATTATTAGTTATCATGTATGTTTATTTGAAAATGTCAAAAATAATTTTTATATTTGAATATTTGATAAAGAACTAAATTTTTGATGTATCATTATATAGTACAAACAATTTTTGGCCTTTATTAACTTTGTGCTCTCCTCGACCCCTCTCTAAAGGAGTATAACTTGAAGTCTAGACTACTGGCTATAGCGCTCATAAGTAGTTTTTTCTCACTGTTCCTTGATTTTATCGAATACGTTGTCTTTTTCTCTCTCTCTTACACACATGTTCTCCATAATAAGTTATTAAATGTGGCTATGCATTTTTATTGGTTTGGTGCTTTCTTTTTTCAAAATGTTTACTCTCTTTTTTTCTTTTTGGAATAGGAAGCAACTCTTTGAAAATTACAAAGCAAGGACATATTCTGGCCATGGACAACATTTTCAATATCCTAAGTGATTTATGTGTTCATGGTGCAAACTTTGAAGTACCAACACGGTAGAAAAAGTGATGTGTTGTGTTAATCATGTAGCATATGATAATGGATGGTGTAATGGGCCAATGACACATACGCTTGGGTTTGATTTTGCAAGTGTATTAAAGGAAGTAATAGGTAAGTGTGATATATATGATTGTATATAGGGGTGTAAAAAGAATATCAAAGATCGACCGAACCAATAGAAAGGAATCGTATTGAACCAATTTATTAAATAAATATTATCAATTTATTAAATAAATATTTAATAAAATTGTGGATAATTGTTTAAGTGTATACCGTGTCAAACAAGTAAAATGACTTTTTCATTTTGTAAAAAAAATAAAAAAATTTCCGAATCGAGCAATTTATATATATATTTTTTCTAACATTTTTCAAAGATAAATACAACTTAGGTCATAGATCACTGGTGACAATTCAGATTAAACACAATATATATATATATACTTGGACACCAAGAATATTATACGAACACCTAAATTACGTAATATAATATATTGTATATACATCTATCTTACAACACAATGTATAATGTGTCTATATTCATGTTATAACACAAAGTATTTGTGTGTACATGTATTTTACAATACAAAACATATTTACATGGACAATCATTTTACAACAATTTAAGATTGTCTATACACTTAGAGGTGGATTTGGGATTTAAAGTTTCTGGATGCCAAGTAGATTCATTGATTGAATTAACTTTAGATTTGATCAAATTATTCGTCCTTTCAATATATGTGATAAATTTATCAATAAAATATGAATAATAAGATGAATATTTATGTATTACATATATGACAAATTTACACTCCACATTCGGCTAAAAGCATGATGTGAACAAATTTAAATCTTTCAATAATATTACCAATATTATAAATATTCATCATTCATTTACAATTGTCCTCGATGATTTTTCATAGTTTGAAAACAATCGATAATGACATCATTACTAACATTTATAAATATATCACGCTCTAAATTTAAAATAGTAGATAATCATTTAAATATTGATCCCCAATGCTATTTCACATTTTATTTTATGTGCTTCATTGATGAGAATGCTCTCTCCACATTTATCGTAGCAATATACAAAATCAAAGTCAATATTACAAGTAAATAAACACGTGAATAAGTTATCACAAGATTTGCTTCAACTAGCCCCTTCACCAAATCACGAATTCCTGCAAGTTGGAGAACTTGGGATTACCACTTCATATGAATAATGAAAGTATCGAGTTGATAGCTCAAATCTCGAATTTGTCCATCATCAAATTCACTTGGATAACAGTTTGCTAAGTCATGATTTTACATTTGTTAAAATTAGAGAAAGAATTGAATGGATTTAAGCTACCCATTTCAAGAACCAAATCACTACTCACTACATCAAAACGGTCATTAAGCTCTTCAAGTTGCACATCAATGACAACAAAGAAGACTTCAACACGCAAGTGGTGTGCATAACTAACCCTTAAAGACTTATGTTTTAAATTTTCAAAAAAATAAGACTCATCCAATTTGGGAATCAAGATATCATGCAAACATAAAATGAGGAATCATCAACAAAGATTCTCATCCATTTTCCCTCATATCTTGCATTCTTTTCTGTGTAATATTAAGAAATTTCACGACATTAACAATATTTTGTTCTTATTTTTTGTAAAATTTTGTCTAACTCATTTGAAATTGCCAACACTTTCAACATAAAGTGAACCACAAAAATAAATTTAAATATTTTAATCTTTGTCAAAAGATACTCCGCTTGATTTTTATCTCTTGATATGAACCCTTCAAGTTCAATTACTTCAAGAATATGAACAACAAATGAGAAAACAACAATAAAGTTATCCAAAGCTTTGAAGTGTGATCCCTAACGAGTATCACCTGGTCTTTGAGACCCACGTTCTTGATGTAATCTTTAACCTTTAATAATTTTATCGAATTTAAATAATTGCTCAAACTTTTTAGCTTGGTGATGACGGAATAAGTCTCCACGCTTGAAATATCCTCCAACAACATTTAACACATTACTAACATGATCAAAAAATTATTTAATGTCCAAAATATTTTTTAGCAATAGCCACAAGTGTTAGTTGCAATTGATGAGCATGAATGAACGTAATATGTCAATGGACTATCTTCATAATCAAAGTTTTGAGCCCATTCATATCTTCCTTTATATTATTAATCCATCATAATCTTGTCCACATATTTTGGATGGACTTAGTGAGTGACTGGAAAGCAAAGAATATATCGCTTTCTTCATTGAGCAAGCTGATGTATCACTAACATGAACAAGATCGATAAATCGTTAGCTACTTCACCATTCTTATTAATAAAATGCAAAACAAGAGTTATTTTTTCTTCATGAGAGATGTCTTTTGACTCATCAACAAATACACCAAAGTAATCTCGGTCAGGTCTTCAATTATTGCTTTCAACATTTCTTTCGCACAAGCATTGGTAATATATTTTTGAATCATAGAACAAGTCAAAGTATCATTTTGTGGGGCATTTTCTAATACCAATTTTTCCACATCCGGATGTTTGTCCCCGTGCCATTGAAAAAATCCTAAAAAGAATTCTTGATTAGTTAAACATTCACTATTATCATGAGCTCGAAAAGATAATTCATATTGCAAAAGAAGTCTTGATACATCAATTGAGGCTTCCAAACGCATTCGATACTTATTTTTTAAATTTTGACTTGTCAAGAGCAACTTGAATTGATATAATGATGATTTGACTAATCTAGCATCTTATCGAAACATTTGTCATGAATACTATTAACATTACCAACACGTTTACAGAATCTTTCAAATGCATTATTTCAAGTCCTAAAATCACTTTTTGTGTAAACTCATTGGTACTTCCATGATAAAATTCATCTTTGAATAAATAACAACATAGAAAATAGACAGAATCTTTCTCCAAGCTATATTCCAACCATTTAAAATATGGACATTGAATCAATTTTTACAAAATTGGCGTATTCTACTTCCAATTTTAGTTGGAGGATATAAAATAATTTGAGGTTGATCAAACCCCTTTTGAATATAATATTTTCTCACTTCATCCTTTATTCAATGATTATAGTGAGCAATTAGTACTCTTTCTCCTGGATCCACTTCAAGTGAATCCAAATTAATGTCCTCTATAAGAGTATAAGACGAAAATAATTGACATTCGTACTAGAACTTGCTTGAGAATGATTAAATTTCGCAAGAAAGTTTTCCATCTCAATACACGAAACCGAAACACTTTCCTACAAAAATTAGTATAGAATTCATTTCAACTCACAATAATTCAAACTTAATAGGATAAGTCATAATTAATTCAAATTAATGTGGTTCATATCACACAAATTTCTAACTAATAATATTCTAACAATGTTTGTTAGAAAATTAGAATATCAAAGTAAAATCAAAATTCTTGTCTAATATAAAATCAATCATCGCTCATCAAAGCCTTAAAGAACTCAAGAAAGAGAAAAAAATCTTACAAAAATAGGATTACAAACTTACATTCTATAAAAGATTGTGAATAAATGGAGAAAAGTGAAAACAATAGAACTCAACAACAAGTAGGCACGTGAGGCTTAGCTGTTGGACGAGATGCTAAGGTAGGCAGTGGGCCACAATGACAGCAAGGAGCATGGATTTGGAGTGGTCAATGAGGACGTTGGAGAAAGATTGAAATTTGGAGAAAAAAGGGTTTTAGTTGAAGAGAAAGAGAGAATATCACTTTTAATTATGTTTAATCAAATAAAAGAAAAGTCAAAGTGTTATGATTAAGTATTAACTAATTTAATTTAAGTCAACAATAATTATTTAAAAAACTCTCTATAGAGGCTATTTCTTTCTTATAAAACGTACCTGAAATGCAATCTCACAACGTCAGCGTCAGTACTTCGCCCTATTACCATGGGCACCACATGGCAGTTTAGTTCCTAGGTGTCACGTTATATATTTATTTAAATACTATATATATATATATATATATATATATATATATATATATATATATATAGATTTTCGGTTGAAGTTTCAAGGGTGACGTTGTCACGATCCGAGAATAACCCCTACAAGTTAGGCCATTCTCGAATCGTGGCACGGCGTCGTCTACCTCTCGGAGGTCTAAGACAAGCCCTTTCGTACCATTCATTGCATACATGCATGAAAAGTAGTGCGGAATTAAAATTTTTTATGCGAAATAATACTACTTCAAAATATCACTTTTTATAGAAAAACATCAATGTGGATGATGCATTTCAAACGGCTGAGGATGAGAGATATATCCCATCGGTTGATTCCGAATTTGGCACAAGTTCAAGCACTAACAATGAAGAAAAAAATATGGATGAACAAAATGATACTTATTGGATGGGGCTTCGTGACATGATTGCTAATGAAATTGGTAAGGTTTGATGTTTGTATTATTGTAGTTTTTCCACTTTTATATTAGTGAAGTGTTCTCTTTCATTTTGATATTTGTATCTGAATCAAACAACTCATTTTTGAAATATGAATTTATATTCCTCTTATAAGTAATTTGTGTTGATAAAGAAGTATGTGAATGATAGATAATTACTATTACTAATGAATGGAAATAAAATAAATCTTAAATCTTTCAAGTGAGATATTCAAATTATATATTATTAAAATGTAAAATAAGTTGCACATATATAATTAACTTAAATAAAAATTTATATTCCTCTTATAAATAATTTTAAGATGATAAAGAAGTATGTGAATGATAGACAATTATTATTACTTATGGATGAAACTAAAATAAATCTTAAATCGTTCTTTGATCTATTCAAAATTATATATCTTTAAAATCTATAATAAGTTTATATCCTCTTATAAATAATTTGTGATGATAACGAAATATGTGAATGATAGTAAAATATAATTACTTATGGATGTAAAATATAAATTAATCAACTTTTATCATGTTAACAACTTTTAAGGGTATTTCAGACATTTTGATTAAAAAAATTATTTATCAGCACTTAATTACCAAACACATCAACAACTTTCTTTTTAACTTCAACACTTTTATTCAAACGCATAACTGCGTATTTTAAAAATAAGTTTCAGCACTTTCAAAAGTACTTTTTAAAAGCTACCTTTTTAAGCCCATCCAAACGGGCTCTTACATTAGCACTTAAACTATACATACGTTTAAATACTCTCCTTAACATCTTTGAAATAAATTAAAAACCACTCTGAGATTATTATTCCACTTTCACTTGTCACATCATAGTCATGTAAGTGTCATAACATAGTCATATCAGCACCACATCATTAATTATTTTCATACTTTTCTTTAACACTTCTTAAAATTAATTTACACTAATTAATTCATTCAAAGTACATTTTCTAAAATTAAAATTAAAAATGTTGACCCATTTTTATTTTCCCCATACCCAGCCCTCATCCACCCCCTCACTTCTTTCTTCTTCCTTCTTCTTCACCATTTCTAGCTCTTCAATATTCATTTTTTTTCCTCTCCATATTTTCCAACTACCTCCACCATTCAAACTCCTTTCATCGTAACTCTCAAATCACATCGAAACTCCATTACTAGATTCTCCAAAACTTCAACAAACAACCGAATCACCACTTCGTCATCACTTTCACCATCAATAGTAAGCTTCGAAGCTCTTAGACAGAGCAACAAAACAACAACAATCAAACGTTACTTTCCATTTATCTTCCTTTCGCGTCTTGTTTAGTAAACCTCCAACACCGGAGAGATAAAAGATCTGTCATCACTGCCTCCGATTGTCACCTATGTCTCCAAAAAATTCAAAAATTTAAAAAAATCATTGATTCTTCCTCCCCAAAATCCAGCAAACTAGCAACTTTTTTTTAGCTCCGGTGAAGATCGATAAAATTTATATGTCTGAAATTAACGTCAATAATAAGATAGTGGAGTTGGATTTTATGGATTACTAAAGAGATTGTGAAATGGAAGTAGTTAATAGAGTTAAAGGTGAAGATGGAGGAAAAAATAATGTATATTGGGGAAGACAACAAAATAAAGAGAAAAAAATTAAAGTTTTTATGGGCCAAAAAAAATTCAAATATATTAATATAAGTTAATATATCATGAAATAATATCTAAAATATTTATTATGTATTGACCAATAAAAATATGTCAAGTGTATGATTTTTTTTAAATTTTTTTTTTTTTAACTCCTTCACACGCTATTAGAAGAGTGAACTCACTCTCGTTCACTCTCGCTGCCATGTCATCCCCCTAGGTTTGTATTTAATCTCTTCAAAGATGTTAAGAAGGGAATTTAAACGCCCTATATAGTTTAAGTGCTAAAGTAAGTAGGGGTGAGCATTCGGTATTTCGGTTCGGTTCGGGTTTTTTGGTTTTCGGTTTTTGTAAATTGCGTACCGAATACCGAACCGAAATATTTCGGTTCGGTTCGGTTTTTGTTAATTCGGTTCGGTTTTTATTAATTCGGTTCGGTTTTTTATTTCGGTTTTTTAATGGGCCTGTTTAGTGGGCTTTTTAAAATTTTAAACTTAACAATTTTTTCAATTTTTTGTTTGATTTTTTAACTTAATGGGCTTTGATATTTCAACTTAATGGGCTTTGATATTTCAACTTAGGGTTTCTTATTTTTTTAAAAAAGATTATTTAATATTAATAATTATTAAATATAATATAATTTATAATTTATAATTTAATATTTCGGTTTAAACCGAAATACCGAATTCCAAAATAACATGTACCGAAAACCGAACCGAAATGCCGAAAATACAAAAAATTAAATCGAATACCGAACCGAAAACTGAAATACCGAAACCGAAATTCTGAAAAATTTCGGTTCGATTCGGTGTTTCGATTTTCCGATTTTTATGCCCACCCCTAAAAGTAAGTTTTCTTACCAAGTTTAATTTTTGTTAATGTATTTTCTCTATTTCATATATATCAATCCTAGTTATATAATTAATTGAAACCTCATAGAACTATCTATCAATGTTGTAGGTCTTTGCCCATGGGTTATCGTATTTGATAACTTAAACATGATTACTTATATTTATTAAGTAATAATATAACCTCCAGTTAAGTAATTTTATAGTTTATATATTTAAATAAATTTAAATCATATGTTTAAATATTTTTTAAATAGTTGTTTAAGTTATATCAAATCAATAGTTATCCATTGAATTGTAATCACTTGATAATTAAAGTTAATATAGTTTTTTGATCGTATAATTTAAAAATATACCTTAATAGAATTTATTAATTATATATATACATGATTTTATTGATAATTTAATTAAGAATAGGGCCTAAGTATTTATAAACAATACAATATATACATATGTATATGATTTTTATTATTATTTATATTTTTATTTTAAAATATCTTCTTTATTAAAGCGTACAATTTTTTTAATCAACTGAACAATATTTATTTTTAAAAATAATCGAATGAACTATGCACACATAAATATGCACAAAAACACTTTTATTTTCTTGGTAGCCAAAAAGTTTGTATTTTAGTTGTTCAGTGAGTTTGGGATTAGGAAAAAGTTACTTTTTTTTAAGAGAAAAGTATGATGGAATAAATGCAAAAATTAAAATAAAGATATTATAGTCTTTTTGCGGATAATTTTTTTTTGCCATTTAGCATTATTCTTCTTACAAATTGAAATGATTAGATTTCTTTCCCTTTTTTTAATACAGAGTAATTAATGTGAGTAGAACTGTCAATATGGGCTAGCCCACTCTATTCGAGCTAATTCATATATGCTTTGACATTTTACGGGTCAGGTCGGGCTAGTTCATTTTTGGTGTGGGCTAGAAAATGCTCGGTCCAACCCACAAGTACGTGAGCTACAGGCTTGCCGGGCCAACCCACTTTTTTAAAAAATATATTTTTTTATAATTATTAAATTAAATTATAAATTACAATTTAAAAATATTATCATAAATATCGACAAAACAAAATTACATTATGTTAGGCCTCATTTGTTTGTACTTAATGGGTTTGAATCTTAATAATTCAGTTTTGCCCCATTAAATGTATTTCTTTTAAGAACTGACTCTTAATTATTTAGATTCAGTTCATTAAGTTCGTTTGTTTTATTTTCTTATAAGTCTCTTAATGGGTCTGTATATATTTGAATGAATCAGATTTGTAAGACACCCTTAACACTATTTAGACTAAAAAAATAAGACTCTTATCTTAATTCAGCTAGATCACAAACAACTCATAAAAGTTATTTTCTTATTTAATTACATGCTTGCCATTATAATTTCCCTTATTCATATTAACTTACTATACATCTTTTAATTTCATAAATTAATTAATATATTTAAATTGATAAGCACTCCATGATATAATATTTAGAACGGTTTCAAAAATAAGAAAGTATTAGTTATTTGATCGTTAACAATAATAAATTTCTATGATAAAATAAAACAAAATATTTTCCAAAACTATATATTTACTACTCTATCTAAACTATTTTAAATTGCATTATATTAGATTCTTAAAGTATTTTGAGTGCAAAAAATAGTCATATTAATGATGTAACTTGATGTTGAGTTCTTAAAAGATAAATCATATTACCTTGTTACGGTAAAAATGTTCAAAATATTATTTTATATGAAAAAAAACTATTTTACTAACAAGGTTTTGATAATATTTTTTTGATATAACGTTTAATTTCATATGTGCGTTCATATATTGAGAACAAACTGTCCCAATAATTTAGTGTTCAAATTCAGATACAATATTTTAATATTCAAATGTTTATTACACATCTTAATATTTAAATGCGTATTCAAATTCAGACGTCTTAATCTTAATGAAAACAAATAAGACCTTAACGTCACTACTTGTTAATCAAATTCACAAATAAAATTATCTTTATAATATTTAGGAAAAATGCACAAGTACCCCCAAGACTATAATCGAAATCCCAAAGACACACCTTACTAAGGTCGTATTACCCCCTGAACTTTTTTTTTTTTTTTTAATTTTGTGTACCTCTTTGACTTACGTGGCATCCAAATATCTCTGACGCACCTCAATTGCGTGGAGTTACACAGAGTGTCACATAAGACAAAAGACGTATAAAATTACAAAGAAAAAAAATATTCAGGGGTAATAGGACCTTAGTTTAGTTAAGGTGTGTCTCTGGGACTTTGGTCATAGTCTAGGGGATTTTTCATTGTTTAAAACAATTGAATTGTTTAAAGTTCAAGATGAATGTTTGAATTTTTTTATATTTACCCTTTCATTTATTGAAGTTTTAAATTTTCTAGGAAATAAATTAGTACTTTCTCCCTTCGTCGACAAATTTTGGCAGGTATGCTAAAAATAAATTTCAAGATCAATTTTCAATTTAAACAATCAAGAAAGAATTAGCTATTTTTCTTCCAATTCTACCCTTAATAATTACTCCTGTTCAATTAAAAAGTTATGTAAAGTTTTGATACTCTTGTATTAAATTTTTCTTGAGGGATGTGCATGCCCTTACTCAGACAAACAATTGTGGACGGAGGGAATGTAAAATTATACTCCCTCGTCATGTTGAATTTTGCAAAAATCAATTTAACTAATTTTTAAAGTAAATTAGATAAGATTAATTCGATAGATTTATAATTTCACAAAAAACAATATGTTCTTGAATGATTTTCTTAATATGTGTGTATTATCTCACAGGGAATATCACCATCCAAACATGCATTCCCCTATGTTTTTTAAATAGGTTAAAAAAAATGGTTGGTTTGGAGGTACCAACCTACAATAGAGATGGTGCACCTTTTTTGTGACTGAATTAATTGCTTATTTGCATGTAAGCAAGCCTCATATATAAGAAGAAAACTAGGACAAGCAAATTGCAAAGCCAAACAACTCAAGGACACAAATTTGACAGTTATTTGGTGGAAATTTTAAAACTAAATACAAGAGATTATCATCCAAGTTCATACTACTAAAGTACACCAAGTTCATCCATTTCTTCATCGTTGTCATCCCATTCCATGGGTTCATCCCATACCATCGGTTCAATACCCCCATGGTAAGCCTGTAACAGAAACCCCATAACACCTACATTTTCAACCGCTTCTTCCTCTGCTGGCATTGGAGACATATTTGAGTTTTCTGAAAAGCTTGGCAACATCCATCGGAGAACCCCTGGGGTGTACTTCAACGCAAACTTCCCTGATGGTTCGAGGATATCTATGTCAAATGCAGGGCACAGAGGACCACCACCCATGACTTTCACATGGCTAACGCTGCAAATGTGAATGAAACAGCATATTATCAATCACAACATAAACAAACAACTATTGCGCCTCAATTCCGATCAGTTGAGTGCGATTATTTGAGTCCTCACAGATCATATCGCTAAATCTAAGATCATCACTGACCAATACTATACCAAATAAAAAAAAAAGGCACTAAGAATTGCTCTATATTGTCTGCAACATATTGACAGGAATATAATCACATGAGAGAAATTAGCGTAGATAGAAGCCTCAGCAAAGATCTCTATGCTTATGACACAAGCGCATAAATCTTGCCAATGGGTAGAGCAATAGAGTCATTGATTTTTTTAAAGGAACACGAGAGCGGAAAACTAACCATGTGTAAAACAAGTTGTCTGAATGTTGCCTCTGAACTCTACCCAGCAGTTCAATCTGCAGATATCCACCAATGCAAAGCACTGGTTCTGGTAGCTTGTACTGCTGCAAGCAGTTTTTCTGCTCATCAATGTTAGAATATGTTAATTCTTTCCATGCAAAATACCATGCTCATATTGAGGACTTATAGATAAAGTTCAAACTAATTGAAATAATACATGACACTACTTTGGCAATATTTTAGTGGGAAATACTTGCCATGACAAAAACAAATTAAATTAGAATTGATACCATCTTTGTAAGGAAAAAAAGTTATAAAAGATTACCTGTTCCATAGGGTATACTTCTGATGTATACGTCCATATAAACTTGTCATCAGCAGCCTGTTGCTGAGGCATTTGCAGGACATCATTTTCGTCTAGTGAATTTTTGGGGTGTCCTAACCGAAATCGAACAGATTTTGCAGAGTATATAGGCTGGCCGGGCTGGTAAAAAGCTGAATAAGATATTACATATTAATCAAGAGGATCAAGTGAAACGTGCAAAAACTTTGAAACTTATATCGAAAAAATTGAGGGGTATCTAAGGCATCTGGGAGATACAACAGAAAGACAGAATAAAGACGAAGCAATCACCTTCAAAAGGTTGTACACTAATTTCACTAATAACACACAGATCGGCTTTCAATTTGTAAATTAATGTCTCGGGGGAATCTGGATCAGCATGTCCTTTACTTGACCAGTATGAATGTCCACCAAGATATCTCCTAGTTGTTAAAGTATTGGCAACACTTTCGGCAGGAAATCTATCTGTACTAGAAGCACTAACTGCATATGCTATGCATTCACACTGACATGTGTTTAATGTTGTAATAGCATGAAGGAGAGAAGCATAAACATTGTGGTCTCTCTTCAGAATATCCCAACTGGAATTGTTGGATCCAGCACCATTTGCTTCTGTTGTTATCCAATCTGGTTCAGTTATACGTGCAATCCCAGAAAGCTGAGGAAACCTTTTCAGACATAGTTTCTTGGAAATCCCATTCGTAATCACTGCAAAAAATAAGTCACCAATGTTACTATTCTACTTAAAACAAGGACATTCTTCTCCCAAATGATAATGAATCTCAAATGACTTTTCTGCTTCACCTTATCATTCCCCACTTCCTAGTATTAAAACTGGCATGCCCATATTTTTTCTGAATAAAGGGCCAACTAAACTAATTTTGTGTACAGTGATTGTGAAATTTCTAAGAAATTTATGTGGCATTATCAAGCTGGAAATCCAGAAAGTTTAACAACTGGCATTCCAATGTATTTCCAGGAAATTTTCCAACTTCCAAATAAATTAATTGGGTCAGACAGCAGCTTATAAAGAAATGGTAAAAATCTCTCCCTTCTGAATGTTTAGTTTTGTAAAAATCATTTTACAGAACTCTCCCAGGCACGTCTATCGAGAATATGACCTAAAACACACCTCCCCTATGATGATCCTTCTGATCAATTATAGTTTAAAGGACTTGTTTAACTCATGAGAGACTACAAAGAAGAGTCCTTCCGATTTGCTTAAGATGCCTGCATTGTGGACAGGAAGCTGAAACAATGAGCTTCTTTTTTTGTATTGTGAGACAACTGCAATTAGTGGCATATGTTCTTTCGCATGCTGGGGTGAATCACGCAATGCCAATAAATTCTCTGGAAATTTTGAAGAACTGGAGAAGTATTGGAGGACGAGGGTCAGCGGAAGATTGGTGGCAAAGCTAGCTCCTTCTCCTTCTCTTTTATGACCGACTAATATGGTTTAACATTGAATAATTGAAAATGCGATTATTCAGGAAATCACATTGAATGCTGAGACTATGCATTGAATTTCTGATAATAAATCCATACATCAAAAAAGTATTTGTGATTGTTCAAGAAGAAATGAAAAAAAAGATATGATAAGAGTTGGGACAGTTGAGTGTTAAGTATATCTTAATAATAGTATGAAAATCTAGTGGCCATGATTATCTGTTCACTCTAAGGCGTACAAGTGGCTTTTTGAAAAGAGTTAGACACAGTAGTAATGCTCTTCTAGTGCTTCAATGGACTTTGGACTTTTTTTGTTATAAGTATTTATTTGATTCGGAAGATGAACTATTAGCCAAACGTGTTTGTTGCCAATATTTGTGTATAAAGAGAAAAATAGTCCTCTAGGGAAACCCAGAGTGTTGCATAAAAAGGACCAAGGAGAATCCTATGCTTAAGGAGGAGGAGAAGGAACTAGCTTCAGAAGGCCGTTATTACAAGACCACGTGCAACAAGGAAGGCAACACTAAATTAGATCAAATGACCAATACTTGAGAATTTTTTATTGTGATCACATCACCAATACTTCAGAATTAGCAAATAGACCACGGGGATCACTTCTAGATCAAACTTCTTGACGGAAGATCATCGCACCATTTGCAATCAAATACCTAGTTATATCAGCTAACAGTGTATATGTTAAACAACATCTGTGTTTTCATCCTATTCTATAGTAAGAGGAAACAAAAGTGTTTCTTATTCCAGTTGAAGTTACAACCACAAATTCATACAATTGACCGAATAATCATTCTCTACACATTTGGATGCAAGTAAGTTATCTAACATCCTATAGACTACCTCACTTGACCTGCTCTTCCTCATTATCATCCTTCTTTTTCTTTTTTCTTTTATTTTCTTCGAGGTGGGGGTGTTTTGGGAGGGGAGTAGACAGGGGATCACTTCTTTAATTTAATTATTTTGGACATCTGAATGAACATACAGAGGAATCGAACATTCTTGACAAAGCTATTTATGTAAACAGCAATATGTCTTCATCTCAACTGACCCATTGAGTATAGATACCTCCCATCAGTAACGATACAAAGTAACTAAGCTCAACAAGGCCTATTCTCAAAAAAAAAAAAAAAAAAAGCTCAACAAGGCTTAGAAAAATGAGAAGAAATTATCGTCTTTTTGGTTGCCTCTCTTAGAAATTGAACCCTGGCCTCCTATAATCCA
Source organism: Solanum lycopersicum (assembly GCF_036512215.1). NCBI lineage: Eukaryota > Viridiplantae > Streptophyta > Magnoliopsida > Solanales > Solanaceae > Solanum > Solanum lycopersicum. Next base: position 6,385,892 of record NC_090809.1, read on the forward strand.
TGTTAGACTATACCCTTTGGTGCAACATTCTCGATAATGACGAAACTTGTGTGACAGATCATTTGCCCTATGCTCTACCTTAGTTGACACAAGCTGGGAACATAAACAAGTAACTAGAATTTGTGTTTATATCATCACTATTTTCTCAAGGGAAAGAGGAAGATGAACGAAATGGTTTACCCATTCGAAGAATTATTCTTCTATGACTTAAGTAAGAGACACCCGCAGCATGATGGCCTGATTTCTTTTTAAAACACTACATTTCATAATGTTTTCTCCTTTGCACCTTGAGAGAAAGCTCGTCTTTTTTATTTTGAAAAAGAGGAGAAAGCTCAGATTTTTGGACCATTTATAGTTAGTTTTTTATTAGGTTGGCAAAATCACCAAGACCATCCCGTCATGTAGGTATTGCCACATTCTCATTGATTAGATTCAAACCTGGTAACACTGGAAACAAGGAATATAATAGGTAATATCTTCATGAACATGGACAGGGGCGGAGGCAGCACATAAGTAGTGGGGTTCATCCGAACCCCCTCGGCGGAAAATATTACTATTTATATATTGTTAAAATTATTTTTTAGATATGTATAATTGATGTCGAACCCCCTTCCACTAGTTCGTGTGTTCACTTCTCAGATTTTGAACCCCTTATTAAAAATTTTAGCTCCGCCACTGAATATGGACACTACCATTGTAGAATTTAGAGTCAAACACATACATATCAATATAGAAAAAACCCAAGATATACAACATAATATTTGCCTAGGATAGACGGCAGCTTCTTCTTTTTTTTTCACAATTCGAAGTCTGAGTCATTAATCAATACATAAGAGCCTGTTTGGATTGACTTATTTTAAATGCTTTTAAGCCAAAATAATTTTTAAGTAGTTTAAATGTATTTGGATAAAAATAAAAAGTGCTTATAAGCCCTTGTTTTTAAGTAAAAATCCGTAAGACTTTTGGCTTATAACTCACAAGTCAAAAGTCAATCCAAATAGGCTCTTAGGAGCTGTTTGGTTATTGTATAAGAAACATCTTATACATGTATTAAAAGTTACATTAGTTTTACTATGTTTGGTAGAAGTTGTGTTAGGTATAAAAGTTAACATAACTTATACCATGTTTGGTTGGTAAGAATTTAAATGTTGTATAAAAAGTTATTCATGTATTAATTTATACGGTGTTTGGTTGCATTTTTTGTAGTCCTACATAATTAATACCAACATAACTTATGAGGGAATCTATGTATAAAGTTATGCAGGGTAGAAGGTGGAATAAGTTGTGGGTATTAGTTATACATGTATTAAAATGATAAATTACACATTTACCCTATAAATTTATTTTATTTTTTAATTGGCAACTTTACTGTTTTCTATATATGTTTATTTTTTTATTTCTTTTTATATATAGACCATTTTCATTTCTTTTAATTTTTTTTAATTGAAAACTTTACTGTTTTCCTATTATATATGGACTATTTTCATTTTTTTTATAATATTACCATTTTTATTTATTTATGCAAATATAAACATTTTTTTAATATTAAAAATTTAATTGTATATTTTTTGACAGTGCATATGCTAATCAAATATTAGCATTATATATTATTCAATATATTCCACATTTTATTACCATGTATTATTATTTTGTAAATAATTTATATTAATAATTTACAACAAGTTTAATATTCAAATTTCAATAGTTAATAATTCATGCATTATGATCTCTACATAACAAGATAATACCTACATAACTAATATCCGCATAGCTAATACCGCATAATTAAACTCAACATAACTAAATCCTGCATAATTAAACCATGCATAACTAATACCTGCATAACTAAACCCTGCATAACTAATACCTGCATAACTTAACCCTACATTACTAATATCTGCATAACTTAACCCTGCATAACTAATGTCTGCATAACTCTAAACAATAACAAAACGGCCCCTTAAGTTATAGCCTGGTTGCTAAAAACAGGTCTAGCTGCAAACAAAGAAACTGTTGTGAATTGACAATCCTAAAATGGCTTACATCTCCAGCATTAATCTACGATCAATTAATATGAGGGTAAATCTACATTAAGAAGATACAAAATGGTTTCATTTTTGCAGGTTATGGTGGTATGGCCCTCAAATACCCATAACCACCAATTAAGTGAACAAATATATTCAGATAGGAAACGGGTACAGTAGACTGCTTCAATACTAGAAGAAAATGTGAAGCTCAGCAAGATGAGTTATTATTATGAGAAAAGAAATACTTTTTAATATGTCACTGCCAAGAATAACTTTCATCACACTTCAGTTTGCGTAACTCACCAAAATGGTGCCAAAGTCTTGAGACGGAGCCTGCACGGACCACATCTACTGGCTCATTCAAACATGCCAGAATATTAATTGACATGTCACTTCCAAGACATTGTACAAAATCAGCCCGAGACTCCATTCTGATTGACCAGCCACTATAAAAGTCAATCCAATCGACGTCAAGCTCCAAAACCTGGTACAGCACCATATATAAATTCGCATGAAAATCATCAATATTTAAGAAATGGAAAAGGAAGAACAGTAAAAGATAACAACTATCATCTACAATATTTGCCAATTCAAAAATAAATAAATAATAGCAAACCAGGTCCCTAGAAGATCGAACAATCAATTAATTATACCTCTATCCAAATTAAGTTGGCATCAACTAAATCAATCCTCTATGTCCATTATGTTCATTCCACTTCCAAAGAGTCTTTTAACGCAAATCAAGGGTTGCTTAAATTCACAAATATCTCTACGTAGACATAAAATCCTCAACAAACTAGAAGGATTCCTAACCAGTACCCGAAGCCTTAGTTGGGCGAACTCTTTACTTTTGATGACGAACCCGTGTCGGATTCTTCAAAAACACACTACTTTCGGAAAATGGACATGCACCCGTTTGCATTTTTGAAGAGTCCGAGCAACATAGCCTGAAGCTGAAGTGTAACAATAAGAATTTAAAGTCTTAATCCTAGAAAATCAGTATAGCCTATACAAGTATTTAGCTTTCATTTTGTTCGATTTTCGGCTGAATAAACATCAACCACAACTGGTTGTATGCTTGTCTAAACTACTTTTCACTCCTGTAAATTCAGGTCTATCTCATCCCTTTTTAATCAAGCAAGGAATATACTCCTTAATAATGGAAGAAACAATAAAAAAAACCTACAAAAATAAATGGATCTCTACAAGGCGCCCACACCTTTCATTACAAGGATGCACCAAAAGGATACTTAAATACAAGAGTTTAATCTTCCACTATAGAAAATTATGCTCATTTCCTTCAAAAGCTTTCCAATACCCCACCTTTATTTATCTCCATATAATTAACTCAACAAACCTAAGGACTTGCCATTCCACCAGATATCTCCCGATTGTTACATAAGAAACCTTCATATCAGTCATCCAATTATAATTCTACTGAAAAAGCCCTATAAGACTACAATTATAAGATATAGAGCAATTTTGACCTCCGCTATATCTTATGGTATGAAAAAAGTTGAAGTCGTCTAAAAATTGGACCACACTATACATGGCTGTCAACATAAGCATATACAGCTGAGAAAACAAATAACCCATAAACCGATTAAGCAATTGGAAGCACATAGAAAAATCTCAAAATTACCTGGAAATCGGTGAAGAAGAAAACTGAAAAAGGGTTCTCAAGTACATGAAATCATGTCGTTTTTTGTTCTATACGATCGAGATGGGGGCTTAAAAGGAATTGGGCCTTACCGGTCCAAAAGTTTGCGGGAAATTTACATGGAAAAACTACCTAACTAAATATATGTTATTACCGGGGGGAAATGACAGAAATTTCATTTTTAAATTTTTTTATTACCATTATCCTCTATTAGTTTTATAAAATTTCAAAATCTCTCATTTATATGCATCAAATTAATGTATTTGTGCATCAGATTAATATATCATGTATAAAATGTACATCAGATCAGTGTATCATGTATAAAATGTAATGTATCTTACTTAACGATTAGTATATCTCGTGCATCAGATTAATGTATAAGCGCTTATATTATTGTATTAGTTTGAGGGATTTCTATAATTATAATATATATATATATATATATATATATATATATATATATATATATATATATATATATGCGAAAAGTTACGCCTAGAGGTTCTGTATTACGGGTCAATCCTACTTTACTAGCGCTAATAGGCAGCATAGGGGAAGAAGTGCTACACCTAGGAATCAACAACACAAATTCTTTGTGCTAAGTCAGCCCTTTTCTTAGCGGGCTTGGGACTAAAAGAATGGTTGGGACAACAAACATCCATCTCGTTCGTCCTTTGGATACCAGTATAACCATCGAAGGCTATTGAAGTGACTAATTCCTGGAAATTAGGAGGCGTTAAAAACAAAGAAATTGTGGGTGTTATCTTATCATTTCTATCTAGTCCCAATAGGCTTGATGTTAAGAAAAAAAAAACTCTTGCATGAAGGTTGGCTAGAGATTTCTTGTAAACACACTAGCCCTGCTGAGTTCATAATGAGAGTATTTTCATCGTTGAATCTTTTTTGATTCCATGTATTATTCTCATTATGCACATAAGGGAGGAGCCCTATGAGGTGAAAATCTCACGTACGGTTTTGGAATGGAGATTCTTTCAATTGACTGACGACCGTAACGGATGTCGGCTCAATCCGAAGGAAATTACGCGGAAGCTTTGCAGAATTATTATGAAGCTATGTGACTAGAAATTGACCCCTATGATCGAAGTTATATACTCTATAATATAGGGCTTATCCACACAAGTAATGGAGAACATATGCAAGCTTTGGAATATTATTTTCGAGCACTAGAACGAAACCCATTCTTGCCACAAGCTTTTAATAATATGGTCGTGATCTGTCATTACGTGTGACTATCTCCACTATAGAAAGAAAAAAAGAAAAATCTAGTAAAGTAACTACTAGAACCAAATAGGCTTTCTATATGTGCATCATCTAAAACAACGATTTTTATCAGCTGTAGCAAAGAACGAAACTTCATATAAGTCAAAATAGGAAAAAATAAAAATGTGTAGCAACTTTTTTCTATGGATATAAAGCTTTAATTGAGAGAGATAGAGGAAGCACCGTAAAGATCAATTAGCGAGGTTTTGGACCGATACAATAATAACTGCGTACTTATCTCATGATGTGAGATAAAGATTAGGAATTAACTTATGTAATAGATTCAATCCACTAAAATCTTGAGCAGCGGTGTAGGATCAGATGCCAAAGATAGTAAGTATTTTCTTTCTTATGAAAGAAAGTCTTTTTCAAAGATTCTATATAAATTTATCTATGAAACCGAGATAGTTCCCTTTCAGAAAATTCTAACACTAGTAGAAATGACTATGCTTTATTCTTCTGAAGGTGGGAAAAAAGATAAAACTAATTAAACGGATTATTCATCCAAATTTCAGTTTGAAACTCATGTAATTAACCTATTTTTCTTTTGGTTAACCTTAAAACTGGGAAAGATCCATGAGAAATCTGATTAGATTTTATTAGATATGGCATAGATCAAATGGGACACCAAAAGAATTGACTTCTGAGCAGTATGAGGTAAGAAATTCTCAAGTACGGTCTAAGGGAAGGAATTGAACTACCTATTCCGGCAGGGGGAGAACAGGACATTCAACAGGGAGATTCTTAAATTGCAGAGTCTTGGTTCGATCAAGCCGCTGAGTATTGGAAACAGGCTATAGCACTTACTCCCGGTAATTATATTGAAACGCGTAATTGGTTGAAGATCACGAGACATTTCAAATAAAAGAGGACCCCGTTATTTATTATCCTTTATTAAGAATCTTAGTGTAGTATTTTATTTTTTATTTAGAATTTAGATATTTGTTATAATTAATTGTTTGTTGGACCCATCAGATCAGTTAACGAAAAAATGGATTATTCCTTTGCTTTTGGAAGACCCAATCACATAATTTCATTGTCTCCCCTCTAAGCCTTCTTTTCACTTCTATTTCATTTTCTATTTATTAGGAATAAAAAAGGATACACAGATAGAGTACAAAATAGACTTCTTTTATTAAATTAAACAAAATTATTATTAAAACTAATAAAAGAAACCTTCGAATCACTAAATATATATATATATATATATATATATATATATATATATATATATATATACCGGGTATGTCTCTTAGTAATGTCTAATACCTACTCGCGTGATTTGGGATAGAGTTAGAGTTATTAAAATCTTCTAGGTAAAAAATTAAGAGCTCCCTCCATTTAATAAATTATATGAATATACACTAGGTTGCACAAAAAAGTCATTTTTGGATCAATCCAAAGCCCAAAAAGATTTTTAAAAGGTTAAAAGGTCAGTTGAGAGCCTCAAGGCTATATCATAATAGATCCGAACACTTGCCCCGGATCGACTTCCAGATCATAATTGCTCTAGTAAATAACTAAAGAAAATAGATAGGAGATAGAAAAATAGAAGAGAAACGAACTAATTATAGAAGTATCTCTCTATCTCTAAGGTTCACTATTATTTGACTGTTGGGGAGTCTCTTTGTATGTGTTGTCCGGAAAGAGGAGGACTCAATGATAATTCGTTCGCAGGAACCAGAAGTTAAAATTTTGGTCGATAGGTATCCCCTAAAAACTTCTTTCGAGGAATGGGCCAGACCGGGTCATTTCTCAAGAACAATAGCTAAAGGGCCTGATACTACCATTTGGGTCTGGAACCTACATGCTGATGCTCACGATTTCGATAGCCGTACCAGTGATTTGGAAGAGATCTCTCAAAAAGTATTTAGTGCACATTTCGGTGAACTCTCCGTCATCTTTCTTTGGCTGAGCGGCATGTATTTCCACGATGCTAGTTTTTCTAATTATGAAGCATGGCTAAGTGATCCAAAAAATATTAAATGGTGACGTAGGCGGGGGTTTTCGAGGAATACAAATAACCTCTAGTTTTTTTCAGCTTTGGCGAGCATCTGGAATAACTAGTGAATTACAACTCTGTTGTACAACAATTGGGGCATTGGTGTTTGCAGCGTTAATGCTTTTTGCTGGTTGGTTTCATTATCGTAAAGCAGCGCTAAAATTGGCTTGGTTTCAGAATGTAGAATCTATGTTGAATCACCATTTGGTAGGGCTACTAGGACTTGGGGTCTCTCTCTTTGGCGGGGCATCAAGTACATGTCTCTTTACCGATTAACCAATTTCTAAATGTTGGAGTAGATCCTAAAGATATTGTCCATCACTATTTAGCTATTGCAATTCTTTTCCTGATAGCGGGTCACATGTATAGGACCGACTGGGGTATTGGTCATGGACTAAAAGATATTTTAGAATCCCATAAAGGTCCATTTACAGGTCAGGGCCATAAAGGCCTATATGAGATCCTAACAATGTCACAGCATGCTCAATTATTCTTAACTTAGCTATGTTATGCTCTTTAACCGTTGTTGTAGCTCATCATATCTATTTCATGCCCCCTTATCCGTATCTAGCTACTGACTATGGTACACAACTGTCATTGTTCACACATCACATGTGGATTGGTGGATTTCTCATAGTTGGTGCTGCCGCGCATGCAACCATTTTTATGGTAAGATATTATGATCCAACTACTCAATACATCGATCTATTAGATCGTGTCCTTAGGCATCGTGATGCAATCATATCCCATCTCAACTGAGCATGTATATTTCCAGGCTTTCATAGTTTTGGTTTGTATATTCATAATGATACCATGAGCGCTTTAGGGCGTCCTCAAGATATGTTTTCAGATTCCGCTATACAATTACAACTCGTTTTTGCTCAATGGATACAAAACACCCATGCTTTAGCACCTGGTGCAACAGCTCCTAGTGCAACAGCAAGCAATAGTTTAACTTGGGGGCTGGTGATTAAATGGCAGTGGGTGGCAAGGTGGCTTTGTTGCCTATTCCATTAGGAATCGCTAATTTCTTGGTACATCACATTCATGCATTTACGATTCATGTGACAGTATTGATACTCTTGAAAGGTGTGTTATTTGCTCGCAATTCTCATTTGATACCGGATAAAGCAAATCTTGGTTTTCGTTTTCCTTGTGATGAACCTGGAAGATGGGGTATATGTCAAGTATCGGCCTGGGATCACGTCTTCTTAGGGCTATTCTGGTTGTACAATTCAATTTCCATAGTAATATTCCATTTCAGCTAGAAAATGCAGTCAGATTTTTAAGGCAGTGTAAGTGATCAAGGGGTAGTAACTCATATCACGGGAGGAAACTTTGCGCAGAGTTCTATTACTATTAATGGGTGGCTCCACGATTTCTTATGGGCAGAGGCATCCTAGGTAATTCAGTCTTATGAATCTTTATTATCTGCATATGGCCTTTTTTCATAGGTGCTCATTTTGTCTGGACTTTTAGTTTAATGTTTATATTCAGCTAACGTGGTTATTGGCAAGAACTTATTGAATCCATCGTTTGGGCTCATAATAAATTAAAGGTTTCTCCTACTACTCAGCCGAGAGCCTTGAGCATTATAAAAGGACACGCTGTAGGAGTAACCCATTACCTTCTGGGTGGAATTGCCACAACATGAGCATTCTTCTTAGCAAGAATTGTTGCAGTACGATGATGGCTAGGAGGATTTGAAAAGCATTATGTCATTACGATTTCCAAGGTTTAGCCAAGGCTTAACTCAAGACCCCACTACTTGTCGTATTTGGTTTGGTATTTCTACCACACATGACTTCGAGAGTCATGATGATATTACTGAGGAACGTCTTTATCAGAATATTTTTGCTTCTCATTTCAGTCAATTAGCAATAATTTTTCTGTGGACTTTCAGAGATCTGTTTCATATAGATCGGCAAGGAAATTTTGAGTCGTGGGTGCAGGACCCTTTACATGTAAGACCTATTGCTCGTGCAATTTAGGATCCTCATTTTGGTCAACCGGCCGTGGAAGCTTTTACTCGAGGTGGTGCTCTTGGCCCAATGAATATCACTTATTCTGGTTTTTATTAGTGGTGGCATACAATCGGTTTATGCCCTAATGAAAATCTTTATACTGACGCTCTTTTTGTATTATTTCTTTCTTCCATATCCTTAATAGTAGGTTGGTTACACCTACAATCGAAATGGAAACCGATCATATTACTGGTTCAAAAATGCCGAATCTCGTCTGAATCACCATTTGTCAGGACTCTTAGGAGTAAGTTCCTTGGCTTGGACAGGGTTTAGTCCATGTTGCTATTCCTGCATCCAAAGGGGATTACGTTCGGTGGAATAATTTATTAGATGTATTATCACATCCACAAGGGTTAGGCCCACATTTTACTAAATTCTGAGGTGTCGGTATCAATTTATGCCGAATTGCTCCACATATAGTCCCCCGAACCATATTTTCTAAACGAACCAGAGCCAATCCAAATTGATCTTGTAAAAGATTTACTACAGAACGAATATGTTTATTTTTCAAATGATTCATATCGTCAAGTGCACCCATTCCAAATTTCAGTCCAATCAAATGATCGGCGGCTGCCAATATATCTCGTGGTAACAATAATATATTGTTCTGGGGTATATCAAGGTTCAGTTTTCGGTTCATATTTCGTCGACCAATCCTTCCTAATTCACATCTTTGTTGAAAGAATTTCTTTTGTAATTCCTTACAATAGGATTCAGAAAAATACCGGATCACCACCTACACAAGAAATTTGTTGATAAAACTCCAAAATGGAATTTTCTTTTGACCCAATTTTTTCTCTCTCCTTATCATTCAGAAAAAAATAATTTTAGGATAACAAACATTCTCTAGAATTTCTCTTAGATTTAAACCCATAGCTGATGATAGAACTAGAATAGATATTTTTTGTTTCCTACTTACACGAACCTATATCCTTGCTTTTCTATCAATTTCTATTTCTGATCTTCCTCCCCAATATGATATTATGGTACCGGTATAGACAGAAATTTCGTTATGGTCCAATTCTGATCGGTAATAAATACCGGGACTTTGCAATATTTGATTGATCACAATTCTATATAGTCCATTGACTATAGAAGTTCCCAGGGAATTCATTAGAGGAATGTTTCCGATAAAAATTGTTTGTTCTTGCATATCCCTACTGTTTTTTCAAATTAATCCTGCGGATACATATAATTCAGAAGAACATGTGAGTGATTCATACACAACATCTCTTTCCTTTATCAAGGGTTCGACCAATTGATATGTTTCCACAAATAATTGAAATTCAATTTATTGATCTATATCTTCAATTTTTGGAAACTTATAAAGTTCTTCCGTCAAACCTTGATCAATGAACCTACAAAATCCTTCAAATTGTATTTGATTAAATTCAGGTATTGTAGATATTCCCTTATTTCCATCCCCAAGCATTTTAAATTTCCCATTTAGCAAATAATCCCACTATTGGTTCATTCTTTATCTAATTAGATAGACTAGATAAATGATCTGGCAATGATGACATTTCTATTTTATTTACCGAATCTCATGAAATTTTACCCAACTCCATATCTGAAATGTATGAAATACATATGAACGGAGGAAGAAAGAGAATTTTCTACTTAAATTGAATTGAATTGGAATTTTCAACAAATAAATGGAAAGAAATTGATAAAACATCCCTATGAACCTACTTCTACTACTTAGACTTATTAATGAAGTTATAGGATTTTGTATAGAATATAAAAAGAAAAATGATTCCAAGTCTACCATTATTATGATAATACATATTCCAACCTGCTTGAATACCAGAAAAATAAATGATTGGACATTTGATTATTTTGCTGAGATAAAGGCATAAAAATCAGAAAGAATATATAGAATTAGAATCGATTTTTTAGAATTTAACCCCCCTTTATGTTATGATTTCATTGTTCAAAAAATGATATGCAGAGAAGAGAGATATTTTGTTTATGGATTTTTGAGTAGAATATAATTGTGAAGTGGATAAGAAAAGAAGGTTTGTATGGCTTAAACACGTGTGGAGGTATCTATAATATTTGTCTTTCTTCTCTTTTATTGTTTTTATTGTCGTTTTATGTTCTAATCGGGCAACACAGGTTGTGCTCTCCAAAAACATAATTTCAATTTTCTATTAAATTCAAAATTCAAATTGAAGTATGATACTTTCCTGATATCTCATAATTCTATATCGGGAACATATATAAATAATATATATCCGTCTAACAATTTATCTTGGGGGATTTACATATACTGATAATTGTTGTTATAATTATTATTAATAATTAAAATTGAGAAGGATTTTTTGATTGCAAAAATCCATACTGAACTGATTGGTTATATATCATGTATCAACTTGTATATTCTTATGTCATTAGGAAACCAAAATTGGGAGATTCAAATCCAAGAATCATACATGCATTCTAAGACAATAGTTATTGGGTCCTATTTTCAGAAAGTTAAATTTTGTATTTTGCGAATGAAAATCCACATTTGATTTTTCAATAGAAAGATAAGAGAAAGGATGAATCAAACCCAATCAAAAGGGAAGAAGGATTAGGATTTCTTTGACTTTTAGGAAAAATTAAGAAAAACAGAACTCAAGGTGCAAGTACAATAAAAAAAGCAGTTCAATAATCTAGGAAAGTTTTCATCTATTTTGTATTGTATCATTGTGGCGACATGGCCAAGTGGTAAGGCAGAGGACTGCAAATCTTTTTTCCCCAGTTCAAATTTGGGTGTCGCCTGATCAACAAAAAACTGGAAAACTCTATTTTTCTTTTGTTGATATAACCCGCCGAATGATTCTCCAGCAGAAGCAGAGAAAGCAGACTATTGATACTTGTTTTGGTCTGGGTGTTTTTAGAAAAAATTGTAAATATCCTTACATTGCATATTTGGGCTTAACTTTCAAGTAAATATTTGAATGCTCGAGGGGCTATCAAGACTTAAAAATTACCTTCTACTACAAATCAAAATTTTCTACTATTATTGTATAATGACTGGACCTTGGAGAGCTTGATAGGAATCGAAATAGTTGTGGAAGGGGACGGAAGATACTTTATTATATACGAGGAACTCATAAAAATATCTCAGTGCTCAAGCATCCAATCAATTCAAATGAGGGTCAACAAAAAAAGAATAGGACCTATTATTCCTACATGTTCCATTAGTAACATTCCCTTGAGGTGTTACAGCGGATTTTGCTTAGTTTAATCTTTTCCGATTATAAATCATATAGAAATTTCTTATAAAATGAGCGAATTTATTGGATTGGTTTACTAATAGTCTTCATTCTTTTTGACTCTGCCCCATTGATTCTACTATTATTAGTGAGGAATAATGGAACGATTCCTTTATATTTATAGAGATAGGGGACATAATTCATATGGATATAGTAAGTCTTGCTTGGGCTGCTTTAATGGTAGTCTTTACTTTTTCCCTTTCACTCGTAGTGTGGGGAAAAAGTGGACTCTAGGGGTTCTAATAATTGAGATAAGGAAGCAAACTGTATCAATATCAATTGCTTTCTAGATGGTTCTGCAACACGTTTGGAACAAAATAAAAATATCTTCATTTTGAAATTCCATTGGACTTGACTGAAGTAATGTATTATAGGAATCAGCCTCTTTCAATCACAGATCTATTTCAACGATTCTCATGTTTGTAGTTTGAAAGGAAAAAGATCCCATGAAATTTATTCGAACCTAATTCCTACTAAATTTTCTATTCCAATCAACTTCCTAGGTGATACTGAGAAGGGCCAGACCCTTTTTTTATTTGGTTCTCTCTTTATTGTTCAAAGAAAAAGTGGTTTTGTTAAGTGTATACACACTTTGTATGAGAAATAAAGGATATAAATATAGTGGATGTCTAACGTGATACTATTTATAATAAGATCGTCAGGTGAGTCACATATTGCACATTTTCCTTTCGAATTTTGGAAATTGGGTTTAGACTTTATCGACTTATTTCATATCATGGTTTAGGCCTTAAGAATCAGTGAGGTTTACTCTTCCTTTTCGATGCCCGTGGAACTACTGTCAATGGTTTACTTCTTGAGAATGTTAAAAAAAAATATTAGTACGTGATTTTTTGAATATGCCTATATCTATCGTTTTTTGCTTCATTGATTTGATTTTCTCAATAGATACTGAGATTCATATTGGAAATAAAAAAATATAGTAATTCAAACTATAAGACATAGGAGTAAGTCAGATTGATCAGAACAAATAGATATAACAAATAAATGGTATGGTAGAAAGAAATAGATGAATCTTTCTACCATACTATCTATCTATTAGAATACTGCCGATTCTAGTCCACCCATTTAATTTAAGACATAAAATTGGAATCTTTTTCATTTTATTTCGTCAATTTTGGCTAAGAACTCAGAAGTCAAGTCTCATTCAAATTAGTTAATAATTAATCGTTCTGACTAGCTGTTTTTACATAAATGATAAGTAGAAAATCGGTAGGAACTAGAATAAATAGTGCAGTATCAATAAATGCAAGATATATTTACTTCCATAATCTCATCGATTTTTTACTTCTGCAGTATTGGGCTTTGGAGGCTTTTATCATGCACTTCTGGGACCTGATACACTTGAAGAATCTTTTCCCTTCTTTGGTTATGTCTAGAAAGATCAAAATAAAATGACCACAATTTTAGGTATTCACTTAATATTGTTAGGTATAGGTGCTTTTTTTTAGTATTTAAGACTCTTTATTTGGGGGCATATATGATACCTGGGCTCTGGGAGGGGGAGATGTAAGAAAAATTACCAACTTGTCCCTTAGCCCGAGTATGATATTTGGTTATTTATTAAAATCCCCTTTTGGAGGAGAAGGCTGGATTGTTAGTGTGGACGATTTAGAAGATTTAATCGAAGGACATGTATGGTTAGGTTCCATTTGTATACTTGGTGAAATCTGGCATATCTTAACCAAACCCTTCGCATGGGCTCGATGCGCACTTGTATGGTCTGGAGAGACTTACTTATCTTATAGTTCAGGGGCTTAGGCGTCTTTGGTTTCATTGTTGTTGTTTTGTCTAGTTCAATAATGCCGCTTATCCTAGTGAATTTTACGGGCCTACTAGACCAGAAGCTTCTCAAGCTCAAGCATTTACTTTTCTAGTTAGAGACCAACGTCTTGGGGCTAACGTGGGATCCTCTCAAGGATCTACTGGTTCAGGTAAATATCTAATGCGTTCTCCAACCGGAGAAGTCATTTTTTAAGGAGAAACTACGCGTTTTTGGGATCTGCGTGCTCCATGGTTAGAGACTCTAAGGGGTCTAAATGGGTTAGACTTGAGTAGGTTGTAAAAAGACAGACAACCTTTGCAGGAACGGCGTTCCACAAAATATATGACTCATGCTCCTTTAGGTTCTTTGAATTCCGTGGGTGGTGTAGCTAACGAGATCAATGTAGTCAATTATGTTTCTCCTAGAAGTTGGTTAGCTTCCTCTCATTTTAATCTAGGATTCTTTTCTTTGTAGGTCATTTGTGGCATGCAAGAAGGGCTCGTGCAACTGTAGCAGGATTTTAAAAAGGAATTCATCGCAACTTTAAACCTGTTCTTTCCATGACCCCTTTTAATTGATGAGACAGGAGATCCAATTCTTGAATGAAGTACAAATTACTTTGATTCAATCATACATCTTGGAATCAACTTAAGTATTCCTTTTTTCTTTTTTTTTTACTCATTTATTTTATGTAATTTATATCTAATCTATTTTTCTGGCTTGGCTAGGTGGGATAGCCGAGCCATTCTCTTTTCTTTCAAATAGAAGATCGGGAAAAACCACTAAATAAAAAAATCTATTCAATTAGCAAAAAAGGAGAGAAATGGATTCGAACCCTCGATAGTTCTTTGTTCAAAATTATACCGATTTTCAAAACCAGGGCTATCAACCACTTAGCCATCTCTCCTAAACTCCGAATAGAACATGGCTATAGGGGTGGATACCCTCAGTATTTAGAAAGATCTCAGGTGCAAATCCATCGGTCGATCTATCTATCAATATAGATATATATGATCTAGCATGTCCATTTTTGAAATAAAAAAGAAAATTCCATTTCCCCCCACCCCACTCCAAGTACGAATAAAGTGCGAAAGGGGGAGTAGTAATAAGTCATATAGAATCAATGAATTCATGATAAAGTAAAATCCCTCTATGACATATTTTATCACTATTAATATTTTTTGGCTGATAGAGGGATCAAATGGTATATAGTTCATTTGTTGGTATCTTGGAGGATTAAAAGCATGACTCTTGCTTTACAATTGGTTGTTTTTGCATTAATTGCTACTTCATTAATCTTAATGATTAGCGTACCCGTTGTATTTGCTTCTCCTGATGGCCGGTCAAGTAACAAAAATGTTGTATTTTCTGGTACCTCCTTATGGATTGGATTAGTCTTTCTGGTGGGTATCCTTAATTCTCTCATCTCTTGAAACTATTCGTCGCAGTCCCAAAACCAAAATGACCACCCTAATTTTTTTCGATTGGGAGACACATTAAATTTGAATCTAAGTCCCCAAAGAAAATCAAAATCAAATAAAGAAAACAAAAAAATTAGAGGGGGGTCAAACTTCTTGAATAAAAAGATATAATGAACAAAATTATTGGAATTGTCCCGAAGAGAATATGTGTCCCGACACTGCACAAGTAAGATCCAATTATATATCATATATGTGGGTACATATTGTGTATCAAGAACAAAAAAAATGCGGATATGGTTGAATTGTAAAATTTCTCTTTGCCAAGGAGAAGATGCAAGTTCGATTTTCGCTATCTGCCCAAGATCCAAGATAAAGTAATTTTTTTACTATTTATTTTTATTATTGAATTTCATAAATAGCATTAAATATATCCTTACATTAAGGAGTTACTGTTCTCTGAGTTCTTTTGTTTCAAAATTAAGTAATATGGCGGTCAACTACTCTCCAGATTGAGCATGGATAATAATTCTAATGAAAACAGAAGGATAACAAAACGAAAAGTGGGATAAGAGAGACAACCAAAATGGAAGGGGAAGTCACATAAAGGAACACATGAAACGGTAAGACACAAAAAGGTCCTTCTATGTGATTTTTTGTGAATTCGAATTTATCGATAAGTCATTTGATCTATACATCAGTTCAGTCATAAAAAAATTATTCCGTTTAGAATCAACAGATATCCAATAAAATGATCACATAATTGACATGACAATTGTAAGTTCAATTTGCAGAGAAAGAACATGTGTCGTACAAGGAACCTATGCTAAGTTGTAAGAAAACTAAAGCAGATTCATCATATCTAACCAGTGAGCTATTACGCTTTCCTCAAAGGATGACTGCTTCCAAGCCCAGAATAATAAGCAGGTCAAATTAAACAAAAAGATTGATTTCGTGTTCTCCAATTTCCAAGCCTTCAGGTATAATTCCACATTCTTTCAGATGCTTCAAATTGATGTTGAAAGAATTTTCAGTTCTCGAGTTTGTGTATTGATAATAGACAGTTACCCATTTTGGTGTTGTATTTGTATTGAAAAGTTGTTTTTGGATTAAATAAATGTTGCAACTATAGTATTCGAACACAAGTTAGAGAACACTTCACCAATAAATTAAGTTTTTGTAGTGAATTGGATATTTATTTTAGTTGAATATGGTTTAGAATTTTTCATCAGATAGTGTGAAGCAATAAATTAACACGATGATTGTTGCATGATCCTAATAATTAAATTTGTGTAATTGAAAAAATGATCATGTAAGGATAAGATATGATGCTTAAGATCAATTTGGTAATCTTAGATTATAATACATTATACGATGGATAAAGTCGACTACATGCTTATATAATATCATGAATGATAGAATATGAGCCTTCACTTAACAAGTAATGGACCAGGTCCCTTACTACTCTCCAGAAAATTACCAGAAAGTTAAATGCAGTAAAATCAACACAATGATTTTACGTGGAAACCTCCTTGCTTAAGGGAGTAAAACCACGACCTGTCTCACAGGATTTTCAATCGTTTTCACTAATCTTCAAAAGCAAAAGTAAAACACGATTACACCAAACGTAAGAAAAAATTATCAATCTTACAGTTAAGCAATAGCCCTCTATTGCTTAACAAGACTAAGTAGAAAACAATCTACCCACTAAGCTATCCCACCTGGACAACCTAGACTTTTAATACAACATACCAAATCCTTTATAGATTCAGGAATGGTTTACAGTTTAAGAATAAGAGAATATATTCCTAAACAACTAAACGAAAAGCTCCAAATATTGCTATTGTTCTTAGAATAATTCTGCCTTTGCTTTGTGTTAGCTTTTGCAAGAGTTCTTGAAAAGTTTTTATCAAGTTGCAAAAACTAAGCAAAAATGTTTAGGAAAGTGCCTTTTATATGAGTACGTCACTTTCCCAAACTTCTTTGCCATTGGCTGGAAGAATCACACTTTCTGACGCCATCGGGAAGTGTGCACCTACTTTCTGTACCGTCTCCAGCTGGCAATCAACTGGCTCCTCATCATGAGAGCCTGGTACCTCTACTAGGTCCCTGAGTTAGTTTCATCTGCAATACTCAAGCAAGAGCCCTGCAACATACGATTTAGAAACTGGTACCTTTACAAGGTCCCCAGGTTTGTCAAATCATCAAAACTACAAATAACATTTTCCCCCTTTTTGATGATGACAAACACTGAAACCATGATTTAATATCCTTTCAACTTTGTTCCCCCTTTTTATATTCCCCCTCACTACATTCCCCCTCACTGTTTGTTCCCTCTCACTAAAATATCATTTAGTTACACACAGTTTTACTTCCCCCTTTTGGCATCATAAAAAAGAAACGCAGTAAACCAGTGATGTGAGCATAAACACCAAACAAGACCAAAGCTTAACAAGCAATCAAATAGTAGAGGAAGAGCATTCGCAAGAGAACATAGGAAGAACAACAAAGGAATAAAGTAACCAACATGCCATTTCAACATAAATACATTAAAAATAAACTAAAAATTCATCAACACGATGATCAGCCACACAACAAAAAATTACACAAGGAAGGAGTGATTGACAGTTTAGGAAGAGGGGGGAGTTTGAGATAGGGACTGGATAACGAGAGTGAGTCGTGCATTGGCAGCATCATTATCCTTGATGGCCTTTTCTTGCAGCGCAGTTATCTGCGCCTTCAACTCATTGTTCTCTTTCTCCAAATCTTGTGCAACTGAAGAACCAGGTCCCTCACTCTGTGCATTAAGCAGATCTGCTTTGAGTACAGCAATTTCAGCCTCTTTACCACTCAAACGCACAGTGAGTTCTTCAATCTCATCCTTAAGCTGATCCAGGTCCTCAAGAAGTTGAGCCATCTTGCTTTTTGGTAAACCTCTGCGTTCAATACATTCACATTCAAACAAGGTATGCTCAGAGATAGTTTGTTTAACTGTCCCAACCTTTCCAACACTGAGAGGAATATGAAAATGCTTGAATACTTCAGTGAGAAAGTATCCATACCCCATTTCATGTACTCCTTTCCTATCAATGACGGTTTTGTGAATGTGCTCAATCATTAGACTAGGAAGGCTCAGAGATTTAAAGCTGCATAGCATCTCCATCACGTACAGGTCAGCAACATTAGCAAGTGTCCTCTTTTCTGTGCGAGGAAGGACCACCTTGTTGACGAACTCAAATACCAGCTGATACTCACTCTTCATAATTTTCTTATAGATCCCAGCAACCTTAGTTGTGGGAGTCTTAGAAATTATAGAGGCAAATTCTGAAGAGCAAGTTTTGCTCAGCACAGACCGGGTGTCCTCTGTAGGCACTCTGAGGATTTTGCCCAACACCTTCTCATCCAAAGAAATGGCAATATTGTTTACCCGTGTGAGGAGACTCCCATCTTCCATGAATTGAACATTGTAATAGAATTCACGAACCTCTTCTTCATGGAGGATAGGGAATTTCTTGTCAAACAGGTGCATCCAAGATTGGATCTCCACCATGTCATGCAGAGAATCCATGCCAGGAAGAGTTATAATCCCCATATCAAAAACTCTTCTGGCGAGAACTGCTTGTTTCCTCAGACTGTCAACTACTTCCTGCAAGTTGACATTCTCAACTTTCCTGGCTTGAGGACCAGGTCCCTGTGTCCGCTTTCTCTTTTTCTCAAATCTCTTCCCTTTTGACTGTGACTTTTCAACCTTCCTTGTAACCCTTTCCCTTTTCTTTTCTGACTTCTTCTTGTTATTTTTCTTTTCAACCTCTTCTTCCGACAACTCAACCAATTTCTCTTCAGGTATTCAAAAATTTGATACCTTGAAGGTTCGTGCACTTCTGACTGCAATAGCAGAGCGTGCACTTGCCTTCAAGGCATCTACCATCAATTTTTGTGCAGCAGACCTTGTATTAGGTCGTCTCCTAGGAGCCTCCTCCACGACCTTTTCCTTCCCTTTTCGACTCTCAACCTTCCATTTTAATGGTTCTTCCTCACTTGCAGAGTCAGATGAAGAGGAAGAAGAGTACTTCCCTAAGTCGGGGGTTTTATCGAAAATGGGTTGAGAAGGCCTTACCTCTTCTCTTTCCAGGGAATCAATGTGTTCTGCTTTGGCCTCTTCTCGCATCATTGTCAGGCTTTCAATCACGAGTTCCTCACTCGCTGCCAGTATATTAGACTCAGAAGCCCTATGTTTTGGTAGATCTCCTTCAAACATGTTGTCAGACAACATGTCTTCAAATGGACCAGGTCCAGTGGGCACGCAGAAGTGTTTAGATCGATGGAGAAGAAAGGTTTATCAGGAGTATTTTGTGGAGGACTGGGTGGGGGAGGAAGTCTGGCTTGAGCAGTTGTTGGAGAATAGAATGCAAGGGGCTCAATTTCACTAAGGGCATCCAACATTTGCTTAGAAGAAGATGAAGAGGAAGACATGTTTGTGATACTGGAAGGTTTCATTGAAAAGCAAAAAGAGGAAGAAGAAGACAGATTTTGCCTTTGAATTTGATAAGCCTTTTGATAAAAAGAGAGAGATAAAGTTAAGAGACGGATGAGAGTTCCAAAAAGAAAAAGGCATTTTTAAGAAGTGAAAGGGTGCCAGGTCCTTGATTTGATGCATCGTTTGAGGGAGAAACAATTGGACTGATCGGTCAGAGTAACCGATGACTGACACGTGGCATTTTCAAAGGTCAAATTTTTTCAGTTTAAATTTAATGTAAAAATGCTAACCTGGACAGGTACCAGGTACCATGATAGAGTTTAACTTCATTCCTTAATTGTTCTAGTCTCTTCTTTTGCTGAGCAGGTCCCTACTGAGAGTATACCTATTTAAAGATACAAAAAGAGATCTTGTTCAGATATTTAAAAATTCACACAAAGGATACCTGCATTGCAATTTTAGCCATCAAGGGAGTTCCACTGTTGGAGGCTAAAAGCATCACTTGGAGATCAACATCCCCAACTTTAACCGATTCCTCTCAAATTGATCCTTGCTGAGAGCCTTGGTGAAAATGTATGAAATCTGTTCCTCCGTTGGACAATATGTGAGCACAATATTTCCCTTCTCAACATTATCTCTCAAAAAATGATGTCTAACATCAATGTGTTTTGTTCTCTTATGATGGACTTGGTTCTTTCCCATACTAACAGCACTAGTATTGTCACACATAAGAGGAATTACTTTGATGTGGATTCCAAAATCTTCTAAGTGTTGCCTGATCCATAACAATTGAGAACAACAGGCTGCAGTCGCTACATATTCAGCTTTAGCAGTTGAAAGAGCCACAGAGTTCTGCTTCTTGGTACCCCAAGAGATAAGTGATGATCCAAGGAAATGATCCAATCCAGAGGTGTTCTTCCTATCAACTTGATAACCTGCAAAATCAGCATCTGCAAAACCAACTAAATCAAAAGTATCACCTGCAGGATAGAAGAGAACCAGGTCCCCTGTTTTCTTCAAGTATCTAAGAATACGTTTTGCAGCCTTCAGGTGAGAATCACGAGGACATGCTTGAAACCTGGCACACATTCCAATACTATACACAATATCAGGCCTGCTAGCAGTCAGATATAACAAGGAGCCAATGATTCCTCTGTACATTGTCTGATTCACAAGGGGATCAGATTCTTCTACTATCATCTTGGAATTTGTTCCCATAGGAGTATCAATAGGTTTAGAATCAAACATATTGAATTTCTTCAGCAGCTCTTTGATATACTTTTCCTGGCATATTGAAATCTCATTTGATGATTGCTTGATTTGCAGCCCCAGGAAGAATGTCAACTCACCCATCATACTCATTTCAAACTCCCTTCCCATCAGTGATGAGAATTCTTCACAGAGATGTTCTGAAGTAGCTCCAAAAATTATGTCATCCACATAAACTTGAATGATAAGCAATTCTTGTTCTCTTTTTAATAAGAACAAACTATTGTCTATCTTGCCTCTTTTGAAACCATTCTTCAGCAGAAACTTTAACAACCTTTCATACCATGCTCTTGGAGCTTGTTTCAGACCATGTAGTGCCTTATTCAATCTGAACACATGATTTGGTAGCTCTGCATCTTCAAAACCAGGAGGTTTCTTGACATATACCTCCTCTTTGAGATCTCCATTCAGAAATGCACTCTTCACATCCATTTGATATAGCTTGAACCCCATAAAAGCAGCAAAAGCTATTAAGATTCTAATAGCTTCCATTCTGGCAACAGGTGCAAAAGTCTCATCATAGTCAATTCCTTCTTCTTGATTGTATCCTTGCACCACCAGCCTGGATTTATTTCTAGTAATCACTCCATTTTCATCAAGTTTGTTACTGAATACCCACCTAGTTCCTATTATTGTTCTGCCTTCAGGTCGAGGAACCAGATACCATACCTTACTTCTTTCAAACTGATGGAGTTCTTCTTGCATAGAATTGATCCAATCTGCATCACCTAATGCTTCTTTAACATTCTTAGGCTCAATGGATGATGTGAATGCTCAGAACGCAACTAGATTTCTTGTTTTTGATCTAGTTTGAATTCCAGAATTCAAGGGAGTAATGAGATTATCAAGAGGATGTGATGAACTATGCTTCCATCCTGACTTTGCGGCAGACTGATATGGCAGATCAGCATGATCTTCTTCATCAAGAGTGACATCATCTTTTGGGGAGTCTGATGTACTCTGGCTGAAGTTTTGAGTAGTACCAGGTACCATGTCATCCTGTTCAACCTCAGCATCCTCTTCAGGTAGACTGTGATTCTGATCATCACAATCATTTTTCAGTTGTTGATCTGCATCAGCTTCATCTCCTTCAATCTTCTTAGATTTGAGCATTTTCAGCACATCATCATCATCATTTGGTCCATCATTCTTCAAGCTTCCATTTTCATCAAAAACAACATGAATGCTTTCTTCAATGCATTGTGTTCGTTTGTTGAATATTCTGTAGGCTTTGCTGGATGAAGAATATCCAACAAATACTCCTTCATCACTTCTGGGATCAAATTTTCCCAGATCATCCTTCTCATTATTTAGCACAAAACATCTGCATCCAAATGCTCTAAGATAGCTCAGTAGTGGCTTCCTGTTGTTGAGCAGTTCGTATGGAGTCTTATTCAGCACAGCTCTTATTAGACACCTGTTGGTAACATGACATGCTGTGTTAACAGCTTCAGACTTGAAACTTTGAGGAAGATTTGATTCAATAATCATAGTTCTGGCAATGTTCACCAAGGTTCTGTTCTTTCTTTCCACTACTCCATTTTGTTGAGGAGTTCTTGGAGCAGAGAAATTGTGGCTTGTACCATTTTCCATACAGAATCTATCCAGTGTTGAGTTTTCAAACTCTGTCCCATGATCAGATCGAATGCTGCAAACAACTTGATTCAATTTGGTTTGAATCATTTTGAAGAATACCACCAGCTCATCAGTTGTATCTGCCTTTGATCTCAAGAATCTCGTCCAGGTGTATCTTGAATAGTCATCAACAATTACCAAAATGTACTTCTTACCATTTCTGCTTTGAACCTTCAAGGGTCCACAAAGGTCCATATGAAGCAGCTCTAAGGTTCTTGATGATGTTACCTGATTCTTGGGCTTAAATGATGATCTGATTTGCTTTCCTTTAACACAAGCTTCACATATTTTATTTTCAGCAAACTTCATTTTGGGCAAACCTCGGACCAGGTCCTTAGAAATCAACTTGTTCAATAAAGATGAACTCACATGTCCCAGCCTACGATGCCAGAGATCAACATTTTCATTTTGAGCACTAAGACATGTTAAGTCATCTCCATGAGAGATTTCCAAGTTTTCCACATACATATTTTTACTTCTGTGTGCAGTGAGAATTACTTTGTTTGTAGTTAAACTCACCACAGTGCATTTCTCAGAAGTAAACTTGACCTCATTTCCTTTATCACAGATTTGTGACACACTTAGCAAGCTGCACTTCAACCCATCCACATGGTAAACATTGTCAATTGAATCTTCAAGAGATCTTCCTACTTTGCCAACTCCCAAAATGTACCCCTTCTTGCCATCACCAAATGAGACACCTCCTCCTTGGAGGGTCTTGAGTGAGAGGAAGTTCTTTACATCACCAGTCATATGTTTAGAGCAACCACTATCCATATACCAATATTGACTGCTGCTCCTCTCACTCGCCTGCACCAAAAATCACTTGTTAAGCTTGGGAACCCATTTCAACTTGAGTTCCCAGTAGGCAGACAAGGAATGACCAGATTTTACTTGGCCCAATATGGTAGATTTTGAAGCTTTCTAGCAAAAAACATAGGAGCAGTAACAGATTTTTTCTTTGAGAATCTGTGAGTTGAGACAGGCTCTATAGGACCAGGTCTCTCTTTTGATACATTTTGTCTTTCAGCATAATTAGAGTACCTTTCACACGGTTTCTCCAGCTAACACACTCATTCTTCAAATGTCCAATCTTACCACAATGAAGACACAGGAGATTGTCAGACACAAACACATACTTACTGTGAGGATTATAAGGAGGACTTATGTTCAGACTTCCTAGTCCTTTCTTATTGAAATTACTCTGATTTGTCGCATTTGACAGCAACTTTGAGGATTTGGTCCACTTAAGAGATTTTTCAAGTTCTTCCTTAAGTTTCACAATATCTTGTTCTAATTTGTTACTCTTTTCAATTGACAGACTAAAATTTGTCTCAGAGTTTTTCAATTTTTCTTGAATTTCAGCTTGCAAACTATTTGACTTTCCATTCAGTTTTTCAGCTTCTTCAGTAATCTGATACAATTGGTTCTTAAATTCAGAGTTATTTGACTCTAGAGACACCATTCTTGACATAGTCTCTTCAAATTGAACTTTGTTTTCAGTTAAAATTTCAAGTTCAGCATTCATGGTATCTCTTTCAGATGTTAACTCTATCACAGAATCTAGCATGACTTTTGCCAAAGTTCTCAATTTTTTAAGAGAATATTTATCCAAGTCATTTTTCATGTCAAGAAGAGTTACCTGATTGTCCTCTTCTTCATTTTCTCTGTGTGCCATAAGAGCAAACATTTCATTGAAGACAGTTTCCTCCTCATGCACAGCAACCATAGATACATCTTTTGGCTCATCAGAATCTTCTGAATCACTTGAAGAATCCCCCAAGCAGCAAGAGCCCTTTTTATAACCATATCAGCAGCAGCTTTACGATCTCTGTTACCAGGTACCAGGTTCCTTCTATTTTCTTTGTCACTCCTGTGTTTTTGATGTTCCTTGTTTTCATTCTTGAGCAAAGGACAATCTCTGATGAAGTGCCCAGATTTTCCACACTTGTAGCAAGTATCACCTTGAGCAGCATTTCGAGTCCCGTTTGTTCCTCTTTTATAAATTTTGTTTTTCCTCACAATTTTTTGAAATCTACTAATGAGATATGCCATATCATCATCATCACTTGAATCTTCATCTGATTTATACTTCAGCATCAATGATTTGTCCTTCTTGGCTTCCTTCTTTGACAAGTCATAGTTTCGATTCATCTCATGTGTTTTCAGATGACCAATCAAAGCATCCATAGTCAGCACCTTCAAGTCCTTGGCTTCTGTAATGGAATCAACTTTGCTCTCCCAAGACTTTGGAAGAATTCGAAGCACTTTCCTGACTTGTTTGTTCATGCTTATAGATTCACCCAGACTCCGCAGTTCATTTGTAATGGAAGAAAACTTGGTGAACATGTCATGTATTGTTTCTCCTTCCTTCATCTTAAAGTTCTCATATCGTGAGGTAAGCATGTCAATCTTAGATTCTTTGACTTGCTCAGTTCCTTCATGTGCAGTCTTCAAGCAATCCCAAATTTCCTTAGCAGACTCAAAGGCTGACACTCTGTTGTACTCATCAGGTCCTATCCCACAGACCAGAAGAGTTTTAGCTTTGAAACCTTTTTCAATCTTTTTCCTGTCAGCTTCGTCATATTTCTGCCTAGGCTTTGGAACAGTAATGGTCTTCTCTCCATCCTTTTCTTCCATCATCGGAACAAATGGTCCATCTAGTACAATATCCCATAACTCGCTGTCTTCAGCCATGAGGTAGTCATGCATTCTAACTTTCCACCAACTGTAGAAATGTCCCTTGAAACGAGGAGGTCTGTGTGATGACTGACCTTCTTCCAGGTTAAGTGGAGCTGCCATTCTAGAGCAAATGTTACTTCCTTGGTGTTAACCAAATAGATAGTGTCTGCTCTGATACCACTTGATAGAATATGAGCCTTCACTTAACAAATAATGGACCAGGTCCCTTACTAATCTCCAGAAAATTACCAGAAAGTTAAATGCAGTAAAATCAACACAATAATTTTACGTGAAAACCTCCTTGCTTAAGGGAGTAAAACCACGACCTGTCTCACAGGATTTTCAATCGTTTTCACTAATATTCAAAAGCAAAAGCAAAACACGATTACACCAAACGTAAGAAAGAATTATCAATCTTACAGTTAAGCAATAGCCCTCTATTGCTTAACAAGCCTAAGTAGAAAACAATCTACCCACTAAGCTATCCCACCTGGACAACCTAGACTTTTAACACAACACACCAAATCCTTTATAGATTCAGGAATGGTTTACAGTTTAAGAACAAGAGAATGTATTCCTAAACAACTAAACGAAAAGCTCCAGATATTGCTATTGTTCTTGGAATAATTCTGTCTTTGCTTTGTGTTAGCTTTTGCAAGAGTTCTTGAAAAGTTTTTATCAAGTTGCAAAAACTAAGCAAAAATGCTTAGGAAAGTGTCTTTTATATGAGTAAGTCACTTTCCCAAACTTCTTTGCCATTGGCTGGAAGAGTCACACTTTCTGACGCCATCGGAAAGTGTGCACCTACTTTCTGTACCGTCTCCAGCTGGCAATCAACTGGCTCCTCATCATGAGAGCCTGGTACCTCTACTAGGTCCCTGAGTTAGTTTCATCTGCAATACTCAAGCAAGAGCCCTGCAACATACGATTTAGAAACTGGTACCTTTATAAGGTCCCCAGGTTTGTCAAATCATCAAAACTACAAATAACAATGAAATAATACTAAACTCTACTTTGGAGTCCCTATAATGTGTGACGTTTTCATCTGAATGTAAACTCCCTTTTTTGGAGTCTTCATTTTTTTTGGCCTTACAGAAACATTATGGGAGATAACAATTATGTTCTGCAAGGGAACATTTCAATTATCTAACACTCTTTATTTGGACACTCGTAGCCTGACAAATATCATTCGTTGAGATAACCATATATCCTTGATATCAGATTGGATTATGCCTTTAAAATTTGAAGAGATTAAGTTATTTTTCTACACAGTGAACCTATTTTTCCCCTCATGATCAGCTTTATGTTTTCCTATCAAGTGCAAAAAAATTCTATGCATACAACTATTAATTCGATGACTTACAACAGAAAAAGGATGATGATCATTTGATCATTAATATCACTTAGGCTTAAATCAATGAAAAAAACCTTTGTATAGATAGATCTCTTCGGTGAACTCACAATATGTTGATTTCTTGTGAATGTAAGTTGGTCTTGCCAATTGAAAATAAGTCAAGTTATCGAACATGATATACTATTCACATCACTAGAATCATTATGGATTTTAACTTTAGCATCCATTCTTGCTTTTGATGGATGACGTGCAATTATAAGATTTAAGCTAATATACCGCTAGATTTAGCCAGCAAATGCACTGGTTATGTTTCATTGGAGAACTTAAATCTTATTGGGTGAAGCTTAACATAGGTTTTGTTTAATAAAAGACATGTTTACTTCGGATTTAGTGTTTCCGTTTTTATTTCTTGTGGTTCTGCTTGAGATTTGAATTTACTTTTATTCCTTTTCGTGTGCTTCTCCGGCAGAAGCAGAGTTTCAAAGATAGTATTGGTAGGTGAAGTTTAGGAAAACCATAAAATGGTTTCATATTCTTAACCTTGACATTTTTGACATATAGTAATGTCATGGATGACATTAATAGAATGAATTTATTCCTATAAATAGGTAGCTCCTTAATTTAGTTTCAAATCATCTTCTCACCTGCCTTCTCACCTTCTAAGGCATTTGAGTTCTCTCTCTTATAGTATTTCACTTGTATTCTTTGTAGACTGAAATAAATATTGGTGCAGTTGTTCTTTGGTGGACGTAGGATCATTTTGATCCGACCCACGTTAAATATTGTTATTCTTCCTTGTTCTATAATTTCACGTTTCCGCTAACAGTTGATTTGATGTTTGTCTCGATCTGTTGTGGTAAACTATAATTTATCCTACTGATCTAGGAATGATGATCCACTTTGTATCAAATAAATTCTGTCAACTTTGACTTGTTCATAATGCCTACCTCTTTTTAGCCTAGGAAGATCTATGTTCTTGAAAAACATGTTGTATTAACAGAGATGGTACAAGTCATGAAGTGTTGAATATAATGTAGAATTGTTCCAGCTCATAAATTGAAGACATGGCATATTGGATTCAGCAAGTGATATCCTCAAGAATATGAAGCTAAAAGAATATTCTTTTGATCACACTACATATTCAATGTTAATACAAGGGATACAAAAATCGAAATCACTTTTAAAAAGTTGTATCCTTAGTTGATGAAATGTCCAAGAGTGGTACATGTTTCACGTTGATGTTAACACAAATACTTTTAAATGCATTTTGCTGAGCTTCAAATGTTATAAGATACAGCAATTGATGATATATATATATATATATATATATATATATATATATATATATATTATGCTGTTTAGCAAATTTATATAATTTAATTACTCATTATAGTTATAGTTTGCTATAATTACCACTCACAACTAATATTATACATCAATTACGTGGGCTAACTTTGAGTTTGTATAACTAGTCACATTTGTATATGTATCTCTGCCCTGTCTCACTTGCCTCTCGCCTCTGTCTTCTTTCTCCCAATCTCGCTTGTCATATATACAAATGCATATATATAATATACAATAATTTAACCGATATATAAATACAATTAGTCTCTATGTCTCTCTCGCCTCTCTTATTCCTCTCCCAATCACGATCATCTCTCCCTCCTCACCCAATTTTGCTTACTAGATTTACAAATATATGTGTATTCTTGATACATATAGTTCATTATTTTGACTGATATAAATATACACAAGTGCTTCAATCATCTTGATTCTTGAACAACCAAAAGAAAATCAAAATTCAATTCACTTTGTGAAAAAACTCAATAATAATGTACATACATTCCTCTAAGATCCAAAAATTGCAATAATAAAGAAAAACATAAAATCAATATATACAAGAAACAAACAACATATACTAAAACCAAACTATACATATACACTCATGATTTCTCTACTATATGCCAAAACATGATATGATCATTTGGTAACTATCAAACTATCAAAAGACCTCAACACTTTTGCTAAACTAATTGGACAAACTAAAACAGAATCTACACATAGACCACCTTTAGTATGTGTACAATCTATTTGTGTCAATGAAAATCTTATTTTTGTCATGATCATGGGATCCTCAACTACAAAATCTCCCACATGATGATGTGTCCATGTACCTACGTTGTCCAAATAACAACGAGATATGGCACGTTCACCATTTGATGTTGTTAATTGAAATTGAACTGGTTTTATGTCCCAACCATGAACGTGTTCTGAGTTATAGACGACTCGACGCCCTAGCCTCTTCGTGACCCTGCCTAGCTGAAGTCTAAAGAATAGACTATATGTCCCTACTGGGAATTGGAACTCAAGGTCTCCACCAACTTCAAGCCACCACATTTGTTGAAGATATGCAACAGTTTGAAACCTATAAGAAAATAGTGGTCAATCAATCAGTCTATCGTGAATTATAAGATGGGGAATCGAACCCTCACCAAGGGAACTTGGAAAGGAGATTATAAGGTGAAGAATCGAACCCTTAACAGCCAGGTGAAGGATAGAGCCTCGTGTATATAAAATAAATTTAATAGTGTAGAGTTAAAACAAAGAGCATAATTTAGTGAAATATAAAATTGAAATAGAATCTTGTTTATATAATTCAGCTCTTGCCTTATTTGTAGTAGTAATTATTCTGTTGATTTAGTCCATAACTTCATATAATAATGAAAGTTGTTGAATTAAAATACTAAATTCATTTATGAAAAGAGGAAGTTAGTTAATTCATTTGTTCACTTTTTAAATCCTAGTTTCAACTATACTTCATTTTAAAATATATTTAATCGAAAATTGATAAATATAATAATTTTTTATATGCACAATGCCAATAAATTATTGAAATAAAACAAAAATATACTCAGTCTGACTTTTAAATCCCTATTATATGCTTCTTTCCTGTTAAGGAACCTTTTAAACTTATTTATTTTATTTATTGAAATAGACTGCATCTCAAAAGAAAAAAAGAAACACTCAACTTGTGTTTTTATCTATTGCCTTTTCTCCTTTTATTATTAATAAAGTATCACTTTCTTTTTTCCATAAAAAAAAAAAGGGAGCATATATACGTGACCTATTACACGTTACTTTTAATAAAATGAGTTAGACAATAACACTTGGCTTGATCTCTATCATTTTAGTCAAATAAAATTAGTTTTGTTAATAATAATGAATTATTAACGGTGTATTTCTTCTCTTTAGATATTATTACTATATTTAAAAAATGAAATTGCAATTGCGTAAATATCTTATTTAGATCCAATGTTAATTATTTCAAACTATTTGGTGGACAAATTTATATATGAAAAAGGTATTTGGCTAGAGTTTGTTCTTTTTTAACACATAAATCTTTTTTCAAATGAAATGAGAATCTACTTTGATAAGATAACTTTTTCCTTTCAGGCAAAAATAATTGGCTAAAATTTCATTATTTTTACCATTATTACAAAAAAGTGGTAAAAATAAATTAATTTAGAAAATATTCACGAGATTAGATTTATGAGGAGGTCATGTAAAAGCTAATAACCAGATTGAATAATTATGACTATTAATAATCTTCAAAAGTTTTTTACGCCAAAATTTTATAAAGAATTCGAGTTCAAATCTCAAATAAAAACACAAAATAAAAATAATATCTTTTTATTTATCTATCTAGTTTCTTTTAGATAGATTGAGACTAATATATATAGTAATTAATAACTATAACCCACCTTGATTCATCCGTGGAAATATAATTCCAATATCTCCGATCATCAATACCAGTAATCCTCATTCCCTTCGAACAAATTGCCAAGCAAACTCCTCCATTATTCTTATCAATCCATATTTCCTATAACCATAAAAAATTTCTTGACTTCAGTCAAACTCGATAACTTTTTCTTAAAATAGTATATTTGGGAAAAATTATAAATATACTTTCGAACTATCGTAAATTGCATTTACATACTTTTCGTCATACTTTTGATATATTTATGCTCCTATCGTTCAAAAACTAGATCGTATATGTCTTTTGCTCTAACGGAAGGAAGACTAAATAGAGACACGTGACACAATTTTATTCATCGATCCGATGTCGGGTCGAAGGATAAGATTGTGCCACGTGTATGTCTGTTAGTATAAAAGGTATATATACTCTAGTTTTTGGACGATAGGGACACCAATGTCCCTAAAATATGACAGAGAGTATCCGCATACCATTTACGATAGTTCTTTTATCCTTTTTTTTCCCTTTAAAAATTTATCAAATAAGAAAATTTTCAAACTAACCTTTGTTCCATCATCAAAAGAATTAGACCTGAAAAGCTTAGCAAAAATATCCTTTTTGCTTATCCCGGTGACACTCAGGCCAAGTAATTCGTGAAGAATATACTTATAATTAGAAGGCAATTTGGATTCCCAGATAAAATCCGCCGAAGAAGCTGCATGAAAGGCCCGATTAATTCGGGCCATCATGCAAATCTCCGACGGATTTAAATAAGATAATACTAGAGCAACGCAGGCCTCAGGTATATCTTCGAGTTTTTTTGATTTTGATAATTTATTTTGTGTTGAGTCAATGGAAGAAGAAACATTAGCGCCCATGACTCTAAAAAAAGAGACTAGTTAGAGAGAGAAATTACTCCTGAGTTGTTGAGTAATGTGCTAACGCTAACTTTAAAAATATACTTTCTATGCCTAACCAATTTGAAATTTTGATGCTTCAATTTATGTGACGTAATTTAATTTGATATTAAAATTTTTGAAATAAATATTCATATGACTATAATTCATTCTATTTATCGTAAAAATTTGTAGTTGAATATAAAAATATGTCATTATTTTTTAGATTGACAATAAAGAAAAACAAGTCATATAATTTGAGATAGAGGTTTGTTGTACACACAATTAAAAAATAAAATGAAACTTATGATTTTAGATTTAAAAATGTATATAATCTTATAAATTTTGTGGTTAGAAAATATTAAATAAAAAATATCACATACTCATTTTTTTCATTTTATGCGCATCTTTCTTTCTTGATCTGTTTCTAAAAAATGTCATCTTACTATAGTTAAAAATAATTTAAATTTCATTTTTTTAAATTATTAATAAAATAATTTATAATTATATAAAATATTTAAAAATTATTTTAATTCATAAATTTTAAAAATATGATATCAAAATAAATATCATCAAACAAAATGATACAAAGAAAATATTAAATCTCAAAGGAAAAATTCACAAAACATATCACAATAAATTAAGATGGAGAAAACGTGAAAAATGGAAAAACATAGAAAATCATGGAATTTCCATATAAGGGTGTGAATAGTATTGGTGTATATAGGAAGGTGGATGTTTGAAGAGGTTAAGGTGTCAGTCTCTGATGGTATATACACAATAGTTTTGGGTTTGATGTTTGTGTTTGTAGAACAAGTCAAAAGGTATTTGCTGTATGTGGGGAATGGAGATTTTTGTAGATTGTAGTTTTATCATTTATGACTAGGATTGTATGTGGAACAAAATTGATAAATTCTTATCCATTGCTCTATACATTATTGGTTACTTCTTTACACTCTCCTTTGTGTTGCGTGATGATACCCAATCTATGCATATCTAATATCATTTTCAATTCGAGAAAATGTAGAAGTACCTTATCACTTTGTATTGAAATTTTAGAGATACACTTATATTATACTAAGGTTCTATTTACATTCTTGAACTTATTTTATAAGTAATTTTTTATCACTTTTCGGCCTACATGACATTAACTTAAAAAAAAAGTTAATCAGCATTGAAGTCATAAGATAATGTCACGTAGACCGAAAAGGGGTAGAACATTATTAATAAAATAAGTTCAGGGGTAATAAGATCTTAGTATAGTATAAGTGTGTCGCTAAGATTTCGGGCATAAATTGAGAGGGAACTTGTGCAGTATCCCTTTCCGATTCATTTCTATTTTACGTTTTATTTTCTGTAAAATAGCAAATGATAACCTCAATGCTCTTTTATATTACTTTCTATACTCTATTAATAGAGAAGTGAATAGTAGTTCTCTAAATCGGCTTGTTTCAAGTTAAATTATGAGAAAATTATGCAAAATAACAAATATTTAGCCTATATTATGAACTATAACTAGAGCTAAAGAAAATTGTAATTAGTTCGTTGTTTGATTGTATAAATTCAAATTTTTCTATATGTTTATCCTATAACTACTTGTATACTATTATTTATGAAAATTCATAATAAATTATCATGTTTGCATATTTGACAAAAGAAATGTAGAAAAGGAGTTCTGAAAAATTTCTAAATATATAAATACATAATTTGTATATACTTATCCTATTTATATATTTGCAAGCGAAATATTATACAAACGGACAGAAATATACAAATCACAGCCTCCATAGAAAATGAATTATAGCTACGGAGTGCAGTTATCAAAATTATAATTTTAGAGCCTTTTTTTATCTATTATGTTTGCTATATCTTACAATTTCTCTTAATTTATTTGTGTTTATATTTTATCTATTATTTGATGATTTATGAATAGAGTAAAAGTTATTTATATATTTTAATTTTATGCGTTTGGTTGGTAGGTTTATGTATCAAATTAAAGTTATTCAAGTATTAATTTTATATGATGTTTCATTGAGTTTTGGTAATTATATATAATTAATATTTACATAATCTATGAAAAAATTTATCTGTAAAATAGAAGGTAAAATAAATTATATAAATATTAACCTTTATTTGTTTTCATTAAAATTTGGACTTCTAAATTTGATGAAGATTTAAATAATTAGATGTTTGTCTCCAAAACTCCATACTAGTTTTGTGAATCCAAAGCTACATGCTAGAACAAACCTATATAAAGGGCATTGTTGTATTGATTCAATTATATTCTAGCTTCACTATCTACATACTATTCTATTTTTTACGAATAAATTTATAGAATTTATTTTTCTTAGTATATAATTAAATTTTTTTATGCCTTTATCTATAGTTTAATATGTATTCATTTCTTTAAATTTATCAACATATTTTTTTTAGACATTTGAGCTAAGTAATAATCTAATTGAACACACCTCAATTCTTAATTAATGTTCCAACTAGACATCTTCGATATAAATTTTGAAACTTTTACCTATCGTTTAATATCTGCTCATCCCTTTAAATCTATCAAAATATTCCTTTTAGACACCTGAACCAAGTAACGTTCTAATTGAACATCTCAATTTCTAATATAATGTTTCAACGAGACATCTTCGATGTAAATTTTGAAACTTATTTGTGTTTAAATTCATATTTGTTTATTATGTAATTATGTTGACTACAAAATATATACTATCATATTTAATTATACATATTTATTTTGAAATTTCAAATATTTTCTACTCGAGATTAATGCGTATAATTGTAGGCGCCTAAGAAGTGGTGCATGGCACGCGACCCTATCTAAAGGCAATGAAGTTTGCCAAACAACTTGTTAAAAAGTTGCCACTTGCCAAAAATAATTGCACTAAAGAAATAGCCAAAATTAGATATAAAATATTTCTGGATAAATATATAAATAGTGCCACAGTGTCCCCTCCTAATAAATTTGATTTTCCAATAAAGTATGATGAATTTGAACTTTTCATATTCCAGGTGTTGGTCTTGTATAAATCACTTTCTTTATATTTGTGGTGAGCCACTTAAACAGCATATATATATCATCTTGAAAAAAAATTGATGCACTATGCCTTTTATATTAAAAATTTAAAGTCCTAACTCCTATCTCCTTGTGTGGGTCTATGTTTAAGAGGTTAATTCTAAATAAGTTAATATTCAAAACTCCGGCTTTAACTTTCGAAAGTTTGAAAATTTGAGTTATTTAAGTTATAATACATTTTATTTGGAAAAAAAATTGTTGTTTTGTAAGTGTGAAAATAAAATTTCCTTCAAAAATTGGACTGGGCTAATTTTCCAAATGTTGAAAATATTGGAAGATTAGATTTTCAAATTTCATAACAAACAAAAATTTATGATTAAATGACAACTAAAATTCTTAAAATATTTTGTTCGTATAAATTAATTTAGATATAAATATAAATATACATTTTAATTTGATTTTTTCTAATGTTTATGTGCATTTTAAATTTGGGTCTACACAAATACCCATTAAAATTTGTATAAAGTTGACATATGTGTCCTACGTGACATAAAACAACTATCACATAGGACGCCATGTAAAATACATGTGTCTATTTGTTCAACTTTAGACCAATTTAAATATTTACTTGTGTATACCAAACTAAAGGACACAAAAATTTCATCTAAAAGCAATTTCGAGAATACGTTTATATATATGTTCAATATATCAAAAATAAATTAGCAGCAGTTAATTAACGACAACAACTTAATAGCGACATAATTAGAACTTTATATATATATATATATATATATATATATATATATATATATATATATATATATATATATATATCCTTAAAGCTTTAATGACATTAGATCCAATATTATCAATTAATTGATGCTCGTATAAAGACTTTGACACTTTTTATTAATTTATATATTTATTAACGTTTAAAAGTTATTTTTTGTGTAGTAATTACATCTTTAATTTACTAATACTAACCTTATCGATAAAAAAATGAATAAAGAAAAATGTGATAACAATTTTTTTTAATCTTATGACAGGCTAAAATACATAGTTTTTTTTTCCTGTGCAACACATATTGCAGGTGTATATGTTTTCACTCTTTTCAAATTGTTATAATGATTAAAAGGAATATTATCAATAAGAATATCATATACTTAAACAAAATTGATAAATACATCAAGTCACTGCTAATGACGATTAACGCCTATTACTTAATAGCTTATCATGGCGTATACGTATTTAATTAAATTAGAGGCTGATGCAATAGTTTAAGTGATAAGAATATGATATTAAATTCAATCTATTTAAATTATATCAAAACCATTAATTTAAAATGAAAGAAAATGTTTAAAAAATATTGTCTAAAAATATGATATTAATATTTTCTTATTTATAAATTAAATTTGTACTTGTACTTAATAAATAAAGCACTCCCCTCTCCCCTCCTTCCTTCAATTATTATTTCTCATTTTTTAAATCCATTTTAAAAAGTTTAATTCTTTTTAAAAAATAATTTATGATAATTAATTTTAAATTTTTACCTAACATGTTTAATCATAAGATTAAAAGATATTTTTATATGTCTTATATATAATTAATTTAAGATCGTAAAATTCAACAACTTATTATAATTTTTAAAATTTCATGTCAAATTAAAATTAGTCAAATAAATTAAATCGGAAGGAATATCAATTCCTTTTAAAATTGACTAACTAAAAGAGGGTGTTAAGTATAGAAGAAGCCAACCCAATTATGACTTTTGGTGAAAGGAAAATTTAAACAAACAAATCCAACAAATTTGTCTATCGAAAATGAATTATTTTAAGGATATATAAAGAGACTCTTTATCCAAAAGAATAGGACCATTTCTTGGCCGGCTAATTAGCATTTGATAGTCCACTATTTCCTTTTCACTATTGCACTTTTGCATCCATTGAGGAAAAAGTGTTACTTTTTAATTAGCACTATAGACGTTATTTTATACCCCCAGTCACTTTCCTAACCACTAGTATTAATTTGATTTAAAAAAACAACAAATGTTTATTTTACTAGTCCTAATAGAATATATTTTTGTTCTAATGTTTTACTACCTAATCCTCACAATTGCTTATCTGAATAATAGTAGAGTTGAATTTATATGAGGTCAAAAATATGTCTTAGATTAATTTGTCAGGTTCGATCATTCGTAGCTGAAGTAAAAACTAATGTAGATGAGAAAGAAGGTAATAAGAAACCTGTGTAGAGCGTTAGAACTCTAATGATAAACATTTGTATTAGATTCAATGTTGTTCGAGTGCTCTATGCCTTAGATGCAAGATCGATATAGTCAATCAGTATTGTAAGATAAAGACTTGGTAAAATATGAAAAAAAATTGGAGTAAAAGAAAATAAGAGTGTTGTTGTATTCCTTGGAATCAAGTTCCTTACAATTATGTGTAAACTACTATTTATAGGTTATAAAGGTAATACATTAATCAATAGAAAAACTTCACTCAAGTCCTTAAGTACTACGAACCAATGGATGTCATTTGGGGAGAATATTCGTGAGTGGTGCCACCTAAAATATTCCTCTGTCAAATTTTGGATATTTGTTCTACAATATATGGCGTATCCGTCCATTTGTCCTTCTTGTCATGTCATCAAAATACAAACTCCTTCTAATCTTCAAGCCAAGAGATCTTATATATTTATAAATCGACATGTAACTTCAGAGAGACTTATCGAGGTTAGGCCTTTGAGACTGATAGATTTTTGTAATTCATCTTCCTTGAACCTTCTCTAGTGTTATCTATCACTTTATACTACCATGTATTGAAGACGTTTATTTTACCAATTCAAATCATTCCTCGATTTTTTAAAGATCATTAATCCATCAACTTTTACATGTTTTATTTTTCAACCTTTCCCGGATATCTTATTTTCGTTTTGCTATTTGGGTTGACTCTGAAATTTTGATGATTTAAAAAACTTTGGGATCTAATGCAGGACCATATTCCAACAAAGTTTAATGAAAGTTTCCATACATGAAAAAGGCGATTTTCTAAAGTCTGCTACTTGCAACTCCGCAACACCTGTTGTGGTTGGTGCACGTCTCTTGCAGAGCAATAGACTCTCAGCCACTGGCATTACTCCAAGATTTGGTTCCCATCCTATAATATGTCCACTCCACATTGACATAAACACAAGTTTTTGTAGATTAGAAATATCAAGAGTAGATGTCATTGCCTCAAGGAAATATTACTCAAAGAGCAACAAAAGAACTAATAAAGTTATCATCGTCCTTTGTTGTTGCTAGGATTTATCTTTTAGTGTTTGTTCTTATAAGATCTATTCCTAAGCTATAAAGGAATTGAATCATATTTCAATCAGGGTTAATCATTTCAAAATTTAGTTAGGGTTACAGTAAGGGGGAAGGGATTAAGAGTGTAATTCCTAAATTACTAGGCTTTGTGACCTTAAGCCTTGCTCATTTATAGTTAATGGAGTTGAGTTGAAATCTTGTGGGACAGATCATGGTTTTCTCCTCCCTTGAGCAAGGGGGCTTCCACGTAAAACTCTTATATTTGTTTACTTTCAAGTTACTTAATTTCTGCGATATTATTCTGTCAAGGGACATAGTTCATTGACTGTTAGTGAAATCATGCATTCTATGTTTGCCAATTACTCCCCTTAACGCAACTTTGACCACTCTCTCGTTGAAGGAAGGATACCCTCTACTCCTACTTCAACTATTTCTCTGGTTGAAGAACTCCAAAACCTAACGACTCGTTCTAGTTTCCCAATACTACACAATCTTAAAAATGGCCTCCCCTGTACCTTCCCATACATTAAATCTCAATAAGTCCCATAATTCATCCCTAAAGGATCTATTCAATCTGACGATCAATTTAAGAAAGAGATCTGAGATCTTACTATTAGTGAGTCTCAATCTGATCTAGTGCTCCCTACCCTCTTTGAAGGTAAGGTGCATAGCCAAATTCTTGCTGCAGGTGATGAGTAAGTGGTATAAAAAAGACTAGCGAACAAATTTTCTGGAAGAAGATCCCAGTCGTCTGATCCAACTTAGTCTCCTTTTGAGGGTTTCCAATCTAAATTTGAGCAGAAACTTGTTGAAAATGAAGATAACAAAAGGTTGATCATGAAGATGACCAACAATTGATAACAAGGGAATAAAGAGAAAAAATCGTACATTTGAAGTTTAGTATCAACAAGGATTAATTCTTATGTTGTTCTCGAAGAGAAGGATAAAGATAATATGCCTTTGAGATGAAAAGTTTGAAGAAAAATTGTTTCAAGTTCTAAAGGAAAGGGGAAGGTTACTTATGAGGGAAATGTAAAGTCCAAGTTGTATCCTACTAGCGGCACCACTCAAAAATTGATGAGTGATGCTTTGAAGTCAAACAAAGTTCAAATTGAATGAAATAGGAGACAAAAGAAGTTCACTATTATAGAAAAGGACCAGTTATCATATGTTGTACTGGATGAATGGAGTACTATTGAGTCGGATTATATCGTGAATGAAGTGGCAAAAAGGAAGAAGTTTCCTTGAACAAGACGTCGACTAAGTCATCCAGGGCAATAAAGGATCACATTAAGAAAGTGAGGGTCTATGAAAAGAAGGAGCCTAAGAAGAAGTTGGTTGCAACTAAGAAGAAAAAAGAAACAACAAAAATGAAAAGGAAGATTTCTCTCTTAAGTCAGTTGGTGCACCAGGCCCTGTGTCTAATAAGGGACCTAGTTCATTGGGGAAGATGAGAAAAGTGAGAGAGGGTTGAGATACTTTTGATATAGAAATAATGACCAAACCAGATATGGGAAGCCTAGTTGATGTAGTGGAAATCAAAAGTGGACACACTTGTTTACTGATCATGTACCAGTTTCCCACGAATCAAAAGTGAGAAAATTCTACTACATGATAAAGCTAAATGAGGATGAGAGTCTTAATGCTCATATAGGGGATATGCAATTCCATATCAATGAAGCAATTTTGGGAGAAATTCTATGAGTGCTTTTAGAGGGGATCATCAGAATCATTGGAAAATCTCCACCAAAAGACTTTGTGCTACAAATAAGAAAACTTCCAAAATCAAATTCATGTTCGTATTCAAAAAAGTACCTTAAAGGTAAGTATCAATTGTTTTTCAAATTTATTAACAAACTGATGTTTCCTAGATCAGAAAAGAGAATAGTCCCCTTTGTTTAGTTCATGTTCCTCATTAAAGTTTTGCACACAAACTGAGTTGATTAACCTACCGACAATCATGCTTTATATGCACAAGATGATATCTATGAAAGAAGGAAGCACCTTTGGGGGTATAACTACTTTCTAACTTAAGTGTTTAGTCAATTTGGAACCCTAGGCATGGAGTGAGGGAAACAATGAAAGAAACTACCTTCATTAACACTCTCATTGAGTCTGAATAGGTTGAAGAAAAAAATGGTAACAAGATCAAGGAATCTAAATAGCTTGTTGAACGGTCACTACACAAGTATGAGTTGGAAACTATGAAAGTCACCTTGGGAAAAAAGATGTAGAGATCTCATTAACACTCTCATTGAGTGTGAATGTGTTGAAGAAACGAATGGTAACAAGATCAAGGAATCTAAATAGCTTGTTAAACGGTCACAACACAAGCATGAGTTGGAAACTATGAAAGTCACCCTGGGAAAAAAGATGTAGAGATCACATGTCTGAAAATTTAAGATGCAGTCATCTGTATCTGAAGGAATCGGTGGAGTTGAACTAACAACCCTAAATGTTGAGAACAAATTCCTTGTAGACAAGAATATTAAACTTTAAGAAAGGATTCTTAGCCTTCTTGAAGAGGTAGATGCTCACTTACCTCTTGTCCTCAAGTACCTTGCCTCCAAGCCTCCCTTTTTCTTACCTCTCCTCCTAATTCACATCCCTTACGTTTTGTTACTAAATGGGTATTGTCTTAGTTCTCATACAAAATAAGATATACATTATTTGAATGCTTCCCTTATTTCTATATTCTTGCTTTCATTATTTTGTACATTTCTTCTTATGATCAGTGTTGTCCAAGTGGTTACGAATTAGTTGAACTTCATTTTCATCAACCTAGTTTATTGTTTTAACTGTTTTTATGATATGTCAAATAGGGGAAAATTATTAAGGCCCTCTCGATTAATGAACACTGAAAATCTAATGGGGACCTATTTGTCTTTTGATTGTGGCATAGGATCAATGTTGGGGATCATTAAAAATCAAAAGAGGATCTAGTTTTCTGTTGATTGTCTGATGATAAGTAGAAAAAGTGATAGAGGGAATACGGTCAAAGAGGGAATAAGTTGGAAGTTGAATATAAGTTTTCTATGGAACTAAGAATGTCCGTATACATAAAAGACAATTATGTAAAGTCTGCAACCTTCAACTCTACAATATTTGTTATGGTTGGTGCACATACTTTGAAGAGAAGGAGACTCTCAACTAATGAAATTGCTCCAAGAGTTTGTGTCCAACCTATATTATGTCCATTCCACATTGAAACAAACTCAAGGTTATGAAAATCATGAATTTTGAAAGAAAAATCCATTATCTCAAGAAAATATAACTCGAAGAACAAAAAAGAATCTAATAAATTTATCATCGTTCTTAATTGTTGTTGGAGTTGATATTTCAGTGCTTATTCTTGTAAGATTTATTTTTAGGCTATGAAGGAATTATATCAGTTTTTAATCCTTGATAATCATTCCAAAGTTTAGCTAGAGTTACCCATGTTGGATTCTTGAAGTCTAGATTGACTAGAACTAGTTTGTTTAGTGGGAAATAGGGTTATTGCTTAATTATTATTTTTTTGTAATAGAATTGTTACAGTAAGGGGGAAGGCATTTTGAGTTCAATTTCTTGATTACTAGAGTTTGTAGTTGTAAATTTTTCTCATTTATAGTTAATATAGTTGGGTTGAAATATTGTGAGACATGTCGTAGTTTTCTACTCCCTTGAGTAATGGGATTACATTAAAACTCTTGTGTTTTTTTTAAGTTATTTATTTTTCGTACTGCTATTCTGTCACGGTATACATTGATTGTTTGTGTAAGCATATATTCTTTTTTCATATCATACATAAAAGTATACTATTGAGATCCCCCTTGACATTCAATTATTAAGATGGATAATGACTGAAAATGGAAACCAAAAATCCATGATATCTTATTTTCATTTTCTTTGTATTGCGAACTATCATGGTAAGTTTTATTATCCTCATAGTTTTTCGCACACACAAGTATCACAAAGAGTTCATTTTTTCTGAAAGCGAGTACTAGTATTGTCTCTTGTAGTGAGATTTAACAACATATTGACCATACCCCATGAAAGTCATCAATAATTGGGTTCAAGCCCTATCGAATATGATGTAGTGGAGGGATCCAAGTTCCAACCTCCTAAAGTGACGAAAATCAAACAAATTCTTTTTGTTGCTTGAGAATCTAATGAACCACCTAAGGAATTAATGATGTTATAATATTGCCAAGAGACGATCAAAAAATGAATAGTCTGATGATCGTCCAAACAAAATGTTATATTCTAGGTATTTTGATGATCCTCACAAATGCGGGGACCTAGTCCCTAGAAGAGTGCTCACGTCCAGATAGAAATACAGTATAACTATAAAGCTGTTTGTCAGGTGCTAGGTGAAAAAGTGCAGTGTCTTACACCAATAGGAAGAGTGGACGAGATTGTATGTTTTAGTATCTCACAAATGCAGGGACTTGGTCCAAGATAGAGTTCTCTCCATCTGACAGATACTGGTTACAACTATATATATGTCTTGTCAGTGGTAGGTGAGGCACCAGAGTAGTGAACCAATCAGAATGGAAGAGGTTGTTTGTCCTGCGGTTAATAACTCTTTATGGTTGATACTTTCAACATAATAAACAACATACTAAGTTCATTCATTGAAGAAGAGAAAAAGTCAACAAGTCTTTGTCAAAGAACTTAAGCACAAAGAATGCAACAAGGGACCTGATCCCGAAAAGTTTACGTATGAGAAAAGGACAAAAATACAGTTGTCAAAACGTTGCCAACTCTGATGTGGTTGGTGCACAACTTTTGAGTACACCAGGTTCTTAGTCAATGGCCTTTTCCCAAGGATTTGTGTTCATTTCAATATAGTCTCTTCTCCAACAGCACAAGCATCAAGTTTTGGCAAACAAAGTTTTGGATTTCAGAAAATGCAAAAGCTCAAAAGCAAAGGCCATATTCAAGTAGTATTATCCTCGAGAGAAACAGGGACCTGATAAAGCTACAAGCTATCTAGTTATCTTAGGATTATATCTTCCGTACTTACATCGTAAATTTGTTCCTAATCTATATAGAATTCAGATATTTGTTTCGCATTTGTAAAAGTCTAAATCAGTTAGGGTTAATTGATTTAGTGGACAACATTGTTTTGTTGCTTAGTCAAATTCTAAGTCATCTAAAGTTAGGTGGTTTAGTATGCGGTGTGGTATTCATTTTGCAAATTAACGTCTAGGTCATTTGGAGCATGGTGATTAAGTGGGCAACCTGTGTGTTGCTTAGTTGAATCCTTAAGTTGTCTAGTGGTGATAGCTCAGTGGGCAGAGTATCATATGTTTAGGTACTTCAAGCAATAGGGTTATTTCTTGGTCGTGAGATTAATAAATTTTTCTCATATTTTTGTAACCGGGTTTCACTTTTGCTTGTGAAGAATAGTAAAGACGGTTGAGAATTCTGTGCAAAAAGTCATGGTTTTACTCCATTGAGCAAAGATGTTTCCACATAAATTGCATATGTTGTATTCCCTATATTGTTTACTTTTTTGTACTATTTTTGCTGCGTTAAGGGACCTGGTCCATTGACTGATAGTGGACGCACCCATTCCAACAATTGGTATTAGAGCAGGTGCTCTCTAGCTGGTTAACACCAAGAGAGATTCCTATGGAAAGATGGTTTGCTCCACTAAATAGAAATCAAGAAGCGTCAACGAAGGAGTTGAAGAAAGATAAGTCTCTATCTATCACAATGATATCTGGTAAAACTTTTGATGAAAATAAGGACATGACATGCATCACGATAAAGTTTCAAAAATGGTAGAGGAAACATAGAGGTTTACGAAAGGCAGAAAACTCAAATAGAAGATGCATATGCAAATTTCCTGTGCCACAAGTGTGAAAAGCCAGTACATTTCA
Source organism: Solanum lycopersicum (assembly GCF_036512215.1). NCBI lineage: Eukaryota > Viridiplantae > Streptophyta > Magnoliopsida > Solanales > Solanaceae > Solanum > Solanum lycopersicum. The sequence continues at coordinate 6,429,631 of NC_090809.1, forward strand.
TCAGAGTTTTCCTTAAGCATGAGGTTGAAGCCAAAAATTATTAAAAACCTAGAGATGAGAAAGGTAGAAAAAGGGACCCAGTCCCCGATAAGAAAGAAGGAAAAGTTAAAGATGACTACATTGAAAAGAAAGATCTTGTTGTCTAGGGAGAACCCTCAAGTTATTCCAATAAATTATAGTGTCCTGACGATGCATCCATGCTGGTTATTCAAGATGAGGCTAACATATTAAATGTCATGTTTTCCCTCATGGCCATATCAGATGATGAGGATGATGAAGATGAGGTAACTCTTCTTGACATTAAGCAGAACTTGAATACTCTTTCTATTAGAAAATTGAGAAAACTAACCAATATTTTGATTGACTCTATTATAGAGTTAACTATCGAAAAAGATTCTATGATCAGTAACCTTGATAGTTTAAGTGAAGAAAGGGTTGTAATGACTGTAAAGATGTCAGTCATTAAGGAACAATAGGTAGTTCTTGAATCTGAAAAGCTAAAAATCAAAAATCAATTGGACTTAATGATTGAGAAACTTGGTAAAAGAAAGGAGGAGTTCACCAGTTTGCAGATAGAGCTAGAGACAAGTTTAAATACTGCTAAGACCCGACTTGCTCTAGTTTTGGAAAGAAATGATCAGCTGGAGAGGGACCTGGTCCATCTCAGGGAAGAACTCAATAATTCTATTAAATGGACCAAAATCCTCTAAAATCTCCAACATAACCAGTCAAAACAACTACAACAAAAAAGGTTTATGTTGTTTGAATATTACTCCTCCCTACACCCTCACAGTAAATATGTGTCTGTGTTAGATAACTTACCGTGTCTCCATTATGAATGAAATGGTCACTTGAAAAGGGATTGTCTTGCCTGGAAAGGGTCACTAGAAAACTTTTCAGTCTATTTCGAACACAAAAAGGCATTGAAAGGGGGAACTAGTTTTGTTCCCAAGTCTTTGAACAGGAAAAGGACAAACCTGCCTCACTAGGCAAGAAACACCTTGTTACACCACTATCTTCTTACTGGGAACTCAGGTTAAAATGAGTTCCCAAGTCTAAAAAGTGATTTTTCTTATAGGAGAGTGAACGAAGTAGTAGTCAGTGCTAGTTTGTGGACAGTAGATGGTCGAAGCACATGATTGGGAACAAAAAAAACTTCTTTCGCTCAAGGCACTTCAAGGGAGAGGTTTCTCTAAATGGTATATCTTTGGTGTTGGCAGGATTGGAAAATCTCTCGAAGACTCCATTGAAATTATTTACTATGTGAGCGGGGTAAGGCATAGTTTTCTCAGTGTTTACCCGATATATGATAAGGGAAACGAAGTCAAGTTACCACAGAAAAGTGCTTTGTCACTAGCTTTTCTACCAATAAGGTGATCTTGAAAGCAAGAAGGCCGAAAAACATAAATGTGGGTGACCTAGAGACATCTCATGGAGACGATCTAACATGTCTCAATGCTAAAAATGAAAATACTGAATTATGGCATCAGAGGCTAGGTCATGTGAGCTCGTATTTATTAAATAAGCTAGTTTCTAAGGACCTGGTTTGCTGTCTACTAAAATTGAAGTTTAGTAACTACAAAGTGTGTGATGCATGTGTCAAAGGAAAGCAGCCAAGATTATTATTCAAACTAAAGAAACCAAAGCTCAGGGCTTTTGGGTGCAAATGTTTTGGGTTGAACAGTGGCAAAGATGATTTGTGAAATTTCGATCCCAAGAGTGATGAAGGCATTTTTGCAAGGTACTCTTCTCGAGCAAGGCGTACAGGGTCTTTAACAAAAGAATACTATGCATTGAGGAAAGTGTTCATGTGATCTTTGATGAAAGTAGTGATTTGAAGAGCCTAGAGATGAAGGACAGCGATGATCTTGATTAGTTGCTCTAACTCCAGAATAATGAAGCCAACTGGACTGAAAATGAAGGAGATCTGGAATCCGATTATGTTGATCCTACTACATATGAGAAAGTAAAAAGAGATGACCATCCTATTATGGGACCTGGTTCGTCTTGTGAGGCAAATTAAGAGAAAACCCATCCTCTTGAGGATGATGACCCCGAAGATGAAGAAGAACAAATGGATCAACCCCAATCCTTGACCTTTAAACCAGGAAGGAAGCACAGTTGATCTCACTCCCTTGAATTCTGGAATAATAATAAATCCGGTTTCATGCTCAATTTTTCATACTACTTAGGAGCCTAAAATGTGAAGGAAGATCGGAAAGATGCTGATTGGTAAAGTTAATGCAAGAGGAACAACTTCATTTTGAGCGGAGCAATGTGTGGTACATGGTCCCAGACCTGCAGACATAAAAATCATAAGGACCAGGTGAACTTTTAAAAAAACAAGATTGAAGAGAAGGTGTATATGAAACAGTAACCTTTATTTGAAGGACTGAGATAATCAAGCTGAAGTTGGGAATGCTGAAACTCTCTTGAACTGATCCTGCCTAAAGCAATCAACCCTCTCATAACTATGCAAAGGGAGCGGTATCCTTGTTTTTCAGTTATGTACTTTTTAGCAAGTTCACTTTCATACCTTTTGCAGGTACACACACATGGGAAAAGGGCTTAAGAAAAAATGGAGGTTTCAACATCTAGAGAGGGACTTGGTTTGTTCTCGAAGGTTAGCACTCTTAACATTGCATTTTTTATTATGCATGAGAACTGTTGCAACTGCCACTTGTCTGTCATCCAGGTATCTGTTTGTTGAGCCATTTTTGAATACCAAGATAACACTCTCTTTCACATGATACCCCCTCCACTTCTCTTGTACTCCATATTTCTTTCCATATCCCAAGAAAACTGCATCTCCCCTTCCAAAAATCATAAAGCTTCAAAACCCTCTTTTCTATTCACTCAAAAACACTTCAAATGTTTGAACCGTTTGTTCATATTGGAAAATGTTCTGTTAAAAGAAATTTTAAAGTGTGAAGATGGACCAGGTCCAGCAAGAAAAATGAAGAAGGATGAAAATATGATGATAAAAAGGGGAAAGTTTGATACTCTAAGAGTTCAATGTATTCTGAATAGAACGGTGTCTCACTTTAGAAAAAAAAAGAAATGGTCCCTTAGTTATTGGCCTATTCATCTCAGAGGCCTTAAGTAAGTTTCATCTTGCTAATGTTTCTGTCATAAGAAACTTATGATTTATTTGAAAGCTATGTCAACTGCTCTTGCAACTAGGGATACTAACATAGTTGTTTGAAGGTTTAGCTTCTTGAGGAACAATGGAGGGACGAGGTACAACAGAACAATAAGGTTGCAGCATGCTATGCAGAACCTTAAGATAAGCTTCTAAAAAAACCGTGCTAAGGGATATTTTCTACCTATTCTATTCTTTTCATCCCTTGCTCCTAAGTCATCTCCTCTCTCCTTAAATTTCCATGTCAATCCTCCTTTATATTTTCTATGACACACAATGGGTATTGCCTTGGTTCTCATTCATAATGATGTTTGCAATGCTTGATGGCTGATCTTTTATTTGTGAATGGAAAATGTCTTGTTTCTATAGACTTGTCTCATTACTTTATGCTTTTTTACTCATGCTCAGTGCTGCCCAAGTGACCGACCATGAATTTTCTTGAACTATAATTCTGACAACTTAGTTTACTGTTTTAACCCTTTTTATGATGTCAAAAAGGGGGAAAATTGTTAGGGTATGAGATCAATCATGACGGTATGGTATGCGATTAATGATTTCATGGTATAGTATGAAATCAATAAAGACTTGGTCATATCAATAGGGGGAATCAATAGTAGCTACTTGAAGAGATATGGCCATGTCGATAGGAGAAATAAATTCTATCTACTTGAAGAGGACCTGGTCCTGTCGATAAGGGGAAGAATATGTTTGTCATTATCAAAAAGGGGGAAAATGCTATTTTGTTGTTTTAATGATTTGACAAACTTCGAAGATGATGAAACTCTAGCTACCTGAAGAGCTCATATTGATAGGGGAACTGGTAAATATGTTTGTCATCATCAAAAAGGAGAAAATGATATTTTGATGTTTTGATGATTTGACAAACTTCGTGGATGACGAAACTCTCGTTACTCCAAGAGTTCTTGTTGATAGGGGGCTGGTGAATTATTCTGTTATCATCAAAAAGGGTGAAAATGTTAATTTTGAGCTGATAATAGTTTTGATGATTTAACAAACTTAGGGATCTAACAAGGAACCAAATCCTTGTTATTGGGACTGCTGACACTGAAATGAATGATAAACTCAGGGTGAGGTATATTTGTGTGTTATCATAAAAAAGGTATAAAATATTATATTCTAGGTTTTTTGATGATCCTCACAAAAGTGGGGACCTGGTCCCTAGCAGAGTGCTCACGTCCAGATAGAAATAGGGTACAACTGTAAAGCTGTTATATCAGGTGGTAGGTGAAAAGTGCAGTGTCCTACACAATAGGAAGAGAGGACTTGTATGTTTTAGTATCTCACAAATGCAGGGACCTGGTCCTAGTTAGAGTTCTCTCCATCTGATAGATAATGGTGTACAACTGTAAATCTGTCTTGTCAGTGGTAGGTGAGGCACCAGCATAGTGAACCAATCAGAATGGAAAAAGGTTGTTTGTCCTGCGGTTAATAACTCTTTATGGTTGATACTTTCAACATGACAAACAACATATTAAGTTCATTCATTGAAGAAGAGAAAAAGTCAGCAAGTCTTTGTCAAAGAACTTAAGCATCAAAGAACATAGCAAGGGACTTGTTCCGGAAAGTCTGCGTACAAGAAAAGGACGAAAAGATTGTTGTCAAAAAGCTGTCAACTCTGATATGGTTGGTGCACAACTTTTGAGAACAACAGGCTCTCAGTTAATGGCCTTGTCCCAAGGGTTTGTGTTCATTTCAGTATAGTTTCTTCTCCAACAACATAAACATCAAGTTTTAGCAAACAAAGTTTTGGATTTTAGAAAAATCCAAAAGCTCAAAAGCAAAGGCCATATTCAAGAAGTATTATCCTCAAGAGCAACATGGACATGATAGAGCTACAAGCTATCTAGTTGTCTTAGGATTGTATCTTCCGTGCTTACATTGTAAATTTGTTCATAATCTATAAAGGATTCAGATATTTGTTTCGTGTTTATAAAAGTCTAAACCAGGTAGGGTTAAATGATTTAGTGGGTAACATTGTTTTTTTGCTTAGTCAAATTCTAAGTAATCTAGATTTAGGTGGTTTATTGTGCGGTATGGTATCCTCTTAGCAAAGTCTAGGTCATCCGGAGCGTGGTGACTTAGTGGGCAACCTGTGTGTTGCTTAGTTGAATCCTAAGTTGTCTACTGGTGATAGCTTAATGGACAGAGCGCCATCTACTTAGGCTCTTCAAGTAATAGGGTTATTTCTTGGTCGTGAGATTAATAACTTTTTATCAAATTGTTGTAGCCGGGTTTTCATTTTTGTTTTAGAAGATTAGTGAACACGGTTGAAAATCCTATGCAACAGGTTAAGGTTTTTAATTCCTTGAGCAAATAGGTTTCCACGTAAACTGTCTGTGTTATGTTCTTCGTATTGTTTACTCTTTTGCACTATTTTTGCTATGTCAAGGGACCTGGTCCGTTAAATGATAGTGGACACACCCATTCCAACACAAAAAATCTTACGAGGATGATATTCCCATCTTGATATGGAGACATAGGAATCCTTCCCCTAAAGTGATTCTGATTAGACTCGATAGGTGTATTTTGAGGCTGAACATGCAATTTTGACTAACTCTTATTAATAATCACCTTTTATCATCGACATGAAAACTTTAGGAGCCACATATATCTATTTATTTCCTTCTTTATTTTCAGGTTCAGACCATATAAGAACTTTTAAAAGTTGGCACTCCAGAAAGCCAACTTTCTCATAGTCTTTGGTGTATTATCTTCATCGACCTCATTGGATGCCTACTAATTCCACATCAAGTGCCAAGGCTCGTGCTCCATATTTTAATATTATGTATCTGGTACCTGAGTCCTTGGACCTTTCTTATACTTCGTTCATTCTTATATGTCTCCTATTCAAAATGTCAACATGAGTCAATCTAATGTCTTATTGGTTTCAAACAAGGTTGATCTTTTGTAACATCTTGAATTCTCGGACTTTGGTGTGAACCAATATACCTGTAAAATTAGATTCAGACCTAATGAATATCATTGCACATTTGTGAAAAGTTCAATGTGGGAAGTCTATTGGATGTGAATTAAGGTCCTAGGGAAATTCTAGCATAAAGTTGGGTTGTAAGCTTCCTTACGGATGAATTTTCTCATATGAGTTTGAGAATCTTCAAACAAGTATATGTCCCAGAATGTCAAAATTATGTGGATATTTGAGTCTAGTTTTCAATTTAATAAAGTGTTTATCAATATGATATTTGTACACAAAGTTATGCCTATTTTACTAGACACTGCCTTAGTGCACACCGTCTACGCACCCAAGCTCTTAGATGTGTGATAGCATACTAAAGGTAGAAGCTACTTCCTTGATAAGTGTTGCGCAATAGCGCACGTCAGAAACATCATAATAATGCTCTAAAGTCATGATCCCTCCTTGTTTAAAAATTCACCCTAGAAAGAGAAGTTCTCAAGTCAAACATTCTCTAAGGTTTATCCATTATTTAAGGTAAATTTGACCATGAAATATTGATGATTTATTCATCATTACACAAATTAAAACCTTATATTCTTAGAATCCATAGATTTTCAAGAAAACTCATCTTGGAACAAGTTCTTGATACCTTTTGCTTCAAAGATAATACCTTCTCAAGAATTTGGAGGATTTTAAGGTATGTAAGGTTGTCTCCACACATGGGAATATCTTGCTCTTCTCTATGAGTTTTGTTTCTATATTTTTAGAATATCTTCCATGATTAGTTAGGGTTAGAACGAAATTTTGTTCTTATATTGTTCTTGATTCTTTATGAAACCTCAAGAACCCTCCATTAGAGTATACTATTTTCGTGAATATTCTTGCCCCCGTGAGTTTTACAAGATTTCCTTTGTGAAATTAGAATGCGTATGAAAGTAATAATTTCTATCTTGAAATTTAAGTGTATTGATGACTAATGACGTCCTAATGATTTTTTAGAACTTCTTAATGATTTCTTAATGTTCGTCCAATGAATTCTGAAAATTCTTATATTATGATGAACCCTAGAATCATGAATTATGAAATTTCCTAAATGTAAATTTTATTATGCTATCCCATGTTTCCTTGACTACAATATTATGATACGATATACTAATGAATGCAAAATTATGATATACAAAATGTAACCTCATAAAATGATGATATGAACAAAAATATGAGATATGGTCCTTGAAAGTTTAAACATAAGTTTTCGGGCTCTAATCCATGATGATATGAGCTTAAAGGAGCTAAATAGTTAATCGAGAAGGTATCCGTCTAAATGATGGATGTCTGAAACTATGTTTGCCAACGTAGATCAAAGATCATATAGTTGATTCGAGCGATTCTTTCATTTATGCCCCTGGTAAAGGTTAGTTATGGATCCACATGTAATGAACATATGTGTCTCATACCCAACAAAACATACTATTTCTTAAGTGATTGAGCTGAGATCAAACTCCATGCGCTCACATGCTGTATATGTCAGTTACACGATTAGACTCTCATAATGAACAAATTATGATGATAGACATATACTAAGGTAGTCTAATGACCTCATCTCTAAACCTTCCTATGATAAAATTATGACTATATTGGTTTCTTTTACTGATCTTGATATTTTATATATCAAACTGCTCTCTAGGTTCCGTATCTTTTGTTATTGGTGAACCCCTTATGTGTTTTCAGATGCTTAGTTTTCAGTTTTCTAGTATTTTATGATTATCTGTTTAAGTTTGTTTAAGTCATGTTAGGGGGACTTCTGGCGATAGACATTACTTAATTATTTTTAGTGCTTTCATAAATGGCCCCCTTCTCGCATAGACATTACTCGATTATGTTTAGTACTTTCATAAATTGAAAATTTGTTATGTTTTAATTTGGACTTGTGTGTCCTTTGTCAGTGATTTGAGCATTATGACTTACATTTACGCAAAGTATTTCTTTTACAAGACTTTTCTCTTCAAATATTTTTAAGATATGTTTCTGCTCATGTCTAGATGTATACTCATGTTTAATATGATGTCATGAATATTCTCGGACCAACAATAACATTGAATGTTACTCTTTCCCAGAATCTAGGCTCGGGGTGTAGCACCTTATTTTCAAACTATAGCTGTAGTGGCGAATTACTTGAAGCCTCTTGTTACATTCAAAGAAGATGAACGTTGTTTCTCCCGAACGTCTCCTAAAGGAATTTATATTTTTATATACATTTGAATTTGTAGTTATTTATAAATTCGTCTTATAGTTTGATATATTTTACTAGTTACTTTTACTTTTATACATAAATTTTTTAAAAATAACACACTAACTCGAAAATATTATTTCTTCTATTTAAATTATAAGTGACTATTCGAAATTTACCATTAACAAAATAAAACATCCACACATCAGCGTTAAAGTGTAGGCTACCGACTAGTGGCAATAATAAGTGAGTTAGTCCTCTATTTTTTGTTTTTTTCCTTATTTTATGGTTGATATTCACATTAAAATTTTGCCAATTTCAATCTGTGTCGTCTATGATTTAATTTGGAGCTAAATACTCTCTACCAAATATTTTTCATACCCAAACCTCAAACACAAAATCTCTAATTAAGGGAGGAACAATCCTATCACTTCACCATATTGTTTGTGGTTAGTGCCGACAAAATGAGCTCATATTTTGATAACCGCCCAACTCCTCCATATTTAATGGGTTGGGTGAGTAACTTTTTACATGGGTAAAATATGATTTGGTACACATTTAACCCATACAAATAAATATGTATAAACTATGGATAAAATATGAGTAAAATATTAATTAGCTAATGAGTTAAGCTTCTAATTTTTATTCACTCAAAATTCATTATATCACTAAAAGTATTGTAACTTCTCTTCTTTTTTATGTTCTTCTAAGAACTATTTATTTTTCTCTATAATTGAAAATGTGAAGTCTTTAGTCCCCCCCCCCCCCCCCCTAAATTTTTTTTTTTAATTTTAAATGAACATTTATTTTGTTAATTATTATTATATTCTTTTTATTTATTTAATTTTATATTGAATAATAAATAATAGTATAAAATAAGAAAATTATGTATTAATATTGACATTACTTAAAGTGCATTAAACATGTTTTAGTCCTAACATGCAACTATTTATGCACTTTGAAATTAAAAATATTTTCCCCTTGTTATTACATAAATTTATTTTATATTGAAAATTTATAGGATTTTTATTTTTATGATACAATAAAACTAAATGAAGCTTTTTAAATATTTTTCATCTAAAAAAAATTAAAATATTTTTTCCATGTTGAATTCTCAAGTAGAGTACCCATTTACTCATGAAAATATGGATAAATATGGATAAACTAGTATTTTACCCAACTCATTTGTTACTCAATTAATTTTAACCCATACCAAATATAGGAGAATTGAATTATTATCCATTTTATATTGACCCATTTTCAAGTCACTCAAATAACCTAACCTGTCCATTTACCACCACTATTTGTGGTAGATGATCCTCTATTTCGTTTTCACCATTTGCACTTTTGCTCCAAGTTGGAAAAAAGTGCTAATTAATTAATTAGCACTTTAAAAGTGATTTATGCCTTAATCATTCTTCTAACCACTAGTTTTTTTTAAGATTAAACAAAGATGAAAAGCAACAAAGTGATGTATATTTTACTATTGAATAGGTTCTATCACTAATTGTTTACTAATCCTAATTGAATATGTTTTGTCACTAGTATTTTAGTAATCCTAACATATAGTATAGGTACTCTCCTTTTTTTTTTTTTTACAAGAATTTTTATTTCCGTACTTTCCATCATGCATAATACTATATTAATCTTAATAATTGTTCCTCTTCAACAATTGAATAAGGTAATGAGACATTCATCATTCACTAAGAGACAATATGCATACATATATAGTTAATAAAATACATTATGTTATAATATGTGTATTTGACTCAGCATTTGTGTAGACCAAAAATTATTTCCATTTGCATCCACTGACAAGAAACATGCTGGGTGGGGGTTAATGTATTTTATCTTCTTCTCTATGTTTCTAAGCTTTTGGAATGTCTTCCATCAATGATTTAGGATTAGAATGAAATTCTCTTCTTGAATCTTTATGAAACCTCAAGAACCATCCATGAAAGCATCCTATTCTTTTTTTACACTCATGAGTTTTACAAGATCTCTTTCATGAAATTACTAATGATTATGAAAGTAATAATTTTTATTTTTAAAACTAAGTCTAATGATTTCTTAATGAATTTTTTTATAGCTTATTAATGATTTCTTAATGATGAATGAACCCTAGATTTATTAATTATGAATTTCCATAAATGTAAATCTTATTATGTTATGGCATGTTTCTTGACTACAACATTATGATATGATATACTCACGAATGTAAAATTATGATGCATGAATTGTAACCTCATAACATAATGAGATGAACAAAAATTATGAACTATGGTCCTTGAAAATTAGAACATAAGTCTTCAGATTCTAATCCATGAAGATATGAGCTTAAGGGAGCTAAATAGTTAATTTAGAAGGTATAAGTCTAAATAATGGATGTCTAAAATTATATTTGCCAACGTAGATTTAGGATCATACGATTAATTCGAGCGATTCTTTTTTTCTATGTCCCCATTGAGGGTTAGTTATGAATCCACCTGTCATGCACATGTATGTCTTATACCTGACAAGGTATGAGATGTCTTAATTGATTGAGTCGAGATCAAACTCCATGCGCTCACATAGTGATTTATGTCAGTTACACTGTTAGGTTCTCATAATGAACTAAATTATGACGAAAGACATATTCCTAAGGTGGTCTAAATAACCCCATCTTTAAACTTTTTCTATGGTACATTTATGACTATGTTATTTTCTGCGACAGATCTTAATACGTACATTAAATTTCATTCTGACATTTTATATGCAATACTATTTCACGTGTATTTATGTCCCTTCTTTCCAAATTAATTGTAGTGGCCAAATACTTGAAGCGGCCTCTTGTTACGAAACATCATGAGAAGAAGAACATTTTTCTCCCGCATGTCTCCGAAAGGAATTTGTAGTTATACATACATTCAAATTTGTAGTTATTTATAAACTTCTTTTGTTGTTTCATATATTTTACTAGATATTTTTACTTTTATAAATAACACACAAACTTAAAAAAGTTATTGTCTTCTATTTAAATTGTAATCGACCACAAAAATATCATTTCACTTCAAAATATACTATTAGCAAAATAAAGTAATAAGTACACATCAGTGTAAAGCGTAGTCCGCCGACTGTTGACATTAATAAGTAAGATGAATTTTTTTCCATCTAATATTCACATTGAAATCTAATTAATTTGAATTTGTGTCATGTAGAGTTTCATTTAGGAGAAAATTCTTTCTACCAAAAATATTTTCATACCAGAACTCGAACACAAAATCTCTAGACAAAGGAGCAATCTATCATTTCAGCATACTGTTTGGGATAGATGGTCCTCTATTTCGTTTTCACCATTGCACTTTTGCTCCAAGTGGGAAAAAATGCTAATTAATTAATTAGAACTTTAAAAGTGATTTATGCCTCAATCATTCTCCTAACCACTAGTTTTTCTTAGATTAAACAAATATGAAAAACATCCAAAGTTACATATATATATATATATATACATATATATATATATATATATATATATATATATATATATAATTTACTAAATTCCTCATTGAATAGGTTCTGTCACTAATAATTGTGGGAAAATTAGAAGAAACAGTGAAGACAAAAATGTGAGGAAATTTTTTGAGTGAATTTTATTGAACAAGAAGCAGCTATTTATTCTTATATAAAATGGAAGAAACGTAAAATAATTTAAGAGGTTAATGAACTCCTAACAAACTTTGTGCACCCATACAATTTCTAGAAGAAGCATCTAACAGAATGATCTTATGCTATGTATAAAAAGATGATGAAATGTAATGGGACACGAGTGTATGGGCTTTCTTGATTGAGAACGTTGATCTGAATGATGGGTCTTGAACATTGGGTCGAATTTGATTTTAGGAACAACTCCTACGACCTGTTCCTCTTCATTCTTCGGATAAGACTTAATTTTAGGGACTATGACCTAGGCCTGGTTATCATGAGTACGGCCTGGGCCTCGTGTTCATCACCATTCCAACAATATTTTATTAATCCTAACATATAGTATAGGTACTGTCGCTTTTTTTTAAAAAAATTTATATTTACTATATTAATCCTAATGATTGTTCCTCTTGAATGATTCGATAAGGTAATGAGACATTTCATTCACTAAGAGACAATATGCATATATATATATATATAGTTAATAAAATACATTATGTATTAATATGTGTATTTGACTCAGCATTTGTGTAGACCAAAAATTATTTCCATTTCCATCCACTGACAATAAACATGCTGGTGGGGTTATACACGTACACATATATGTGTTCAGGAAAAGAGAAGACAAAAAAAACACATATATTTATGTGTTCTTTAGATTTAGAGGGCATCCGTGCTTTTATAAATGTATACGTATACTATCTAATAAATAATTACTTCTTCTGTCTCAATTTATTTAATAATATCTGAATTTAAAGAGTTAAATTTTGTGATATCATATTAAAAATATGTATAATATATCAAAATAATATTTAATCCTATAATTTTAAAACACCTGATAGGAAAATTAAAATTTTTAGTCATCCTTCTAAAAAGACAAACAAAGAAAAATTAAGATAAAAAAGTACCTTGTAGTAATAAATAAGTGCACTATAAGTGGAGAGAATACTTATAGCTTTTATTGAAAGGGGAGGTGCCAAATAAAGTTAGGTTAGATTCTGATATAATTTGTAGGATACATAACATATGACTATAATATATAACAGATATTGATGTCAGAGGCATGATCATTTTTTAGTTGTTTTTATAGATTGATGATTGATACGTTAGGTAAGTTGACGTTATTATTATAATGTTCTTGTATCGATCATGTGATACTAACAGAAACATGCAGCTGGCCATGTCCTAAAAATCTATAAAGTACTTTTATTTTATTAAATAATAAAATAGTTGTTATGAAAAATTACACCAAATATTCTTATGAAAAATTACAACAATCATTGAAGGGAGTTATAACTTGTGAAGTGGGATTTTTAACATGTGATTGTTGGGAAATCGGGGTAGGAGAATCCATTCTAGAACTTGTATCGTTATTTAATGAGAAAATACATAAAAAAAAATTTGTTGATCGGATAATTTATTTTAACACTTAAACAATTCAGACGTTTAAATATTCTTTTAACATCTTTAAATTGAATTAAATGCAATCATAAGAGATGACATGTCAAAGAAAATGGGTTCACTCAGCTAATAGGGTGTGAAAAATTAAAAAAAGATTTTTTGTAATAAAATCATACACATGTCATCTTTTTTAATTGGTCGATATATGATTAATATTTTAAATATTATTTTCTTAGTATATTAACTTTTATTAAGCTATATGAATTTTCTTATTGGCCCACATAAATTTAATTTTTTTTCTCTTTATTTTATTGTCTTCCCCAAAAGTTTCTTGTTGATTAAAGCATTCTTTTTTTCCTCCATCTTCATCTTCAACTCTATCAACTACTTTAATTTCATAATTTCTTTAGTAGTCTACAAAATCTAACACCCATTTCCCTTCGAATACATAAAATAGAGCTTTTTTCCCCCCAAAAAGCATAGTTTTTTGAGACACTCAAATCACATCACTACCATATTTGTAATTTTTGAAATTCGTTCACAAAAGCAATATTCAGGCAGTTGAGGCATAAAAATTCTCTTATATTCAGATTGATTGCATTTCCAAAGTGTCACGATCCAACCCGTCATGAGAGACACCCACATTAAATCTTCGATGGAAGAACCAATAATTCACTAGCATACAAGCAATTGATCACTTAAAACATTTTGAATACGCAAAACAAGTCCTTATACGTATCAACCACCATCCAGAAACCCCCACTCTCTGAACAACCTGAAACTCGCGTATTCAAATATCTTTGAAATCTAGAATATAGGATGCAACCCCAAAAAAGAAATCAATCTAAGTCCAATAAATAGACCATAGGGAAAGATGAACCCATATTGAAAAAGGTAACTCACCTTGGATTCAAGAAATGTTGGACTCATAATTGAAGTCGCCAAGGACCCATCAAAATATGCCATGTAGTTAACAAAGAAAAAACAAATGCAGTATCAGTACATAAAATCCTTGATGTACTGATAAAATCATCATCCAACTCCATATATATGGAATGTGAATAGGTAAGCACAACTTCGTAAAACAGATAACATATGCAATAAATATTACTAATGACATTACAACAAAGCTAACCTGGTCCACTCAATGAACTAATGCAAACCTGTGCGAGGTTATATACTTACAACAGAAGATTTAGATTGTAAGAATAGAATTGTGAGGTGTTATAACGAAAGATTCAGATTCTAAGAATAGAATTGTGTGAATTAAAAAATATCTCACCAAAGTACAGAAAAGCAAAACTAAAGAGATATTGGCCAACCTAACTATGTTTCAAAGACCATTTGTTGACTTATTCAAATTTGAACACGGTTGGAGTAATCTAATATGTGGTTCGTTCATTTCTAATATTCACCATGGAATATCATGAGCAACAAGTTCTTGAGGTTCTAAATTCAAAGCTTACTCTTTTGCCATAAATATTGCTTTATATTATTTCTTTGAATAGTTTTCCACAAGTAGGTACAATAAAGGGGGAAATAGAGAGTAAAATAGGCTCAAACATTGACCTATTACTAATAATCTTGAACTAGACTCATTTTTATTTTGTGTACAAACGATACATACGTTATCAACTTGAGCTGATAACTCTCTTAGTACATAGTCATAATCGACACAAATTGATGACTCATGCATACTAGGACTAAGCTTCTAAGTTGAAAACCAATGATTGCAGTACAATCAATTATTAATGGTAAATCATAGATCTTGCTGTATTCAATACTTTCTTGCAATTTAATAAATTCTTCTTCTCATTAGTGTACCCAGGATTTTTGTTCAGGAGGTACAAAATATAAAAATATAAACGTGTAAATAAATCTTTCGAAATGAGCCCTTTGAATAAAAAATGCTTGAAACTCTAAAGGAAAATAAATAAATATAGGCCATTTGAATAAAAAAATGCTTAAAACTATAAATGTTGTTGCAGAAATTCGAACCTTGGGCATGCAGCTTAATATTCAAGAGTCTTACCATTGAGCAATCTATTTTATTTGGTTATTCAAGGAGTTCAAAGTATATCTATCTACAGGAATATAAAAAATTTACCTTATATATCGTGTTTTTTTTTACCGACCCGAACACCCTAGACCCAACGTGGATCCGACCCTGCTTCTTCCCCTTTTTCTTCTTGCAAGGAAGTAATTTTTTCTGCAGTTATTACCCAAAAAATTGCCTTTTATATGCTTAGAAATTCAGAAAGATCAAATCTATTCAAGACTCCACTTTACTAAAAGTTGAGAAAATATATACGAGAAAAAGTTGCAATTAAATAAGAATCTTTTATCTAGTAAGTGTTTGCACACTTTATGTATACTAACTTTTTAATTTGTCAAATATTATTGTATATTTTGCTTTTTATTATATACTATATATTAGTCGACTACCACGCCGTTTAGGTCCATGTATGGAGTTTGCTCACTGAAGATCATGAATATTTGCATATATAAATCACTTAGCATTTGTGTATGCTTTAATTTACTTATTGTTGTTTTGTTTCATGATGTAGTGAGTTTCGTGTACTATTTGTCCTGAGTTTCTGACCATATATACATTTTTATTTTAGAAAAAGGTTTTACATTGGCTATCCTTTATCTTGTAGGAAATGGTTTAGAATTGGCTTGTCCGTTTCTTGTGGGAAAATATTTAGAACTCTATAAACAAAGATTTGTTCCTTCCTGTTGGAAAATAGCATACACAGCGGAAGCATTCTAGAATCATACATCTTGCATGAATATAAATAACAATCACAAATAGTTATCACATACAAAGTATGCTGAAAATTAACTCAGGATTACCTCTTGAAGCGTGTGCAAATATCTTGAAGTAAATCCAACTCCAGTTCTATGGTCTTCTACAGTGATCCCAATCAACAACTGAACTCTCTCAATACTTGGGTGGGCAAGTATTGTATAGAATACTCTTATTAAATCTAGGTTAGAAAAATCCCTATTTATAGAGATGTCTTCCTAGTCCAAAGAGGAGAGGAAAAATCAATTCTTTTTCTTTTAGGAGATGTCTTCCTAGTCCAAAGAGGAGAGGAAAAACCAATTCTTTTCCTTTTAGGAGAACTTGAAAACACACGTTTTCCTCCAAAGAAAAAGAACGCTACTTTTCCATCTTCTACTAGAAAATAAGATTCTGAGTTCTAGCTAAATTGGGCACTGGAGGGACCACAAAATTTATTTCTGAGGCTTCCTATTATGGAAATAATTCTAAATAATTAATTTGAATTATTCTTACCATAATAAATTACAAATCATTCCACTAAAAATTCGTAATTGAACTCCTCTATTTATTTCGAAATTCACCACTAAACACTTATTTGATTCCCATGTTAAGATTACCAATACTAATCAATAAATTAAATTACTGACGAATTTAATTCAATGATTAACTTCTTTTAGAGCAATACTTAAATTATTTCATGTGCCAGATTCATAAATCTACCGGCCGGGTTTACACATGAAAACTTACAAGCTTCTCATAAAAGGTGTATCATCAATCTCTATACTGAGACGTGGATTCCATCAACTAACTAATTATTTCACCAATATATATTATTATCATCCAATCTACCAGACATATTGACTCATCTCAGAATCTTACCTTTTAATAAACCAAAATGATAATTAATATATACAGATCATAATCGTTATATCAAGATTAAGAATATAAGTACATTTAATAGTTTAGAGAATATGTTTTTATCAGTCAGTCTAAAACAACTATCTCTGCTTGGTCCCGTTCAATACATACCAAATGCACTAGCACGAGAAGTTAGAACTATGTCATTCTCATAATCAAGATAAATTACATTTAATCTCGTGCTACAATCTTTCTGATGATTTTGTCCAAATTTCCATCTATGATTGTGAACTATAAATTTTAACTTATAAGAACTGATGATTTAATCTTCTGTATATAAGCTTAAACTGTATACACCAAATCATCTACTATATAAGTTAAGGACACATATATGACAATTGATCTATTTAATGTAACACTTTATTGAATTGAATAAATAAATAAACAATTGTTCAATATTGATACTATATCAAAACGCATGGTTAATAGTATATCCTAACAATCTCCCACTTAGACTCATAACCATGCACCTACAACTCTAACACCCATTCCTCTTTTTGTACACACAAGACTCATCAAGACATTGCCCAAAACCAAAAGACTTGACTGCAGTGTCGAAGCAAGTGTTCCATGCCCTAGAAGCTTGCTTTAATCCATAAATAGATCTTTTAAGCTTGCACAACATGTGTTCTTTTCCTTTTTCTATGAAACCATCTGGTTGTCGCATAAATATGCTTTCATCAAGACTTCCATTAAGGAAAGCTGTCTTGATATCCATTTGCCAAATCTCATAATCATAATGAGCAGCAATGGATAAGAGAATTCTAATAGACTTAAGCATGACTACTGGCGAAAAAGTTTCCTCATAGTCGATCCCTTCTTTCTGAGTAAACCCTTTTGCAACAAGTCTAGCTTTGTAAGTTTGCACTTGTCCATCTACTCCTCTCTTTTTCTTATATATCCACTTACATCCAATGGGTTTGACTCCATCTACAGGTGGTTCTACAAGATCCCAGACTTTGTTAGAGTACATAGAATCCATTTCTGATTTCATAGCAACAATCCATTTTTCTGCATCTTTATCTTGTAGTGCTTCGTCGTAATTCACAGGTTCGGTATTTGACTCTTCAGGGATTCTGTCAAAAGACTCTCCCAAGAGTGCATACCGAAGTGGTTTTCTTATCACTCTCCCACTACGACGAGACACTACAGTTGCAGTGGTAGGTTCAGAGAGATTTGCATTATTATGATCTTGTGGTGGAACCACATCATTTTTAGGATCTTGAGTTTCCATGTTATCTTCAGTATCTTGCGGTGCAGAGATATCAACAACTTCTTCCTCTAATGCAATCCGCTCACTATCACTCCCACTACCTTGATGCAATGAATTTTCAAGATCTTGTACTTGCAGAATTTTATGTTTGTTAACATCTCCCCCACTATTATAATGCAATGGTATGTTAACTCTAACATGTGGGGTTTGAATTTGGTTTTCATTATTTTCAGTAGATTGATTTGTTTTCTCTTTGCTCAATTCCTGTAAAACTAGTTTACTTCTAGGAATATGGTTTGTTAAAAAATCCGTTTCCAGAA
Organism: Solanum lycopersicum; assembly: GCF_036512215.1. Taxonomy (NCBI): domain Eukaryota; kingdom Viridiplantae; phylum Streptophyta; class Magnoliopsida; order Solanales; family Solanaceae; genus Solanum; species Solanum lycopersicum. The sequence goes on from NC_090809.1 coordinate 6,448,256, forward strand.
ACTTGGCATTGGTAGACACAATTACCTTCTTTTCTTTAGGATTATAAAACATACCACCTTTCGTTCCTTTAGGGTATCCAATAAAAACACATACTTCTGTTTTAGGTTCCAATTTTTCTGCCTTCCCTTTTAATACATGTGCTGGACATCCCCAAACCCGAATATGTCTCAAACTAGGTTTGTGCCCAGTCCACAGTTCAATGGGTGTCAAAGGAACAAATTTAGAAGGAACTAAGTTCAGAATGTAATTTGCAGTTTCTATGGCATATCCCCAAAACGAATGCGGCAAATCAGAGTAACTCATCATTGATCTAACCATTTCTAAAAGAGTTCTATTTCTTCTTTCTGCTACACCATTTTGTTGTGGCGTTCTAGGTGCAGACATTTGAGATGTAATTCCTTGTTCTGATAAGTAACTAATAAAATCATTAGAGAGGTATTCGCCACCACGATCAGATCGCAATGACTTGATACATATTCCATGTCGTTTCTCTGTTTCAGCCTTAAACTCTTTGAATTTATCAAAGCATTCATACTTACGGCGCAACAAATATATATATCCATATTTTGAGTAGTCATCAATGAAGGTCACGAAGTACTCATATCCACCTCTTGCTTGAATGTTCATTGGGCCACACAAATCAGGATGAATTAACTCTAGTTTATCATTGACTCTATTTCCTTTTGAGGGAAAAGGTCTCTTAGTCATTTTTCCTTCTAAACAAGATTCACATGTTGGTAGTGACTCCACTTTTAATGAACCTAAAGGTCCATCTCGAACCAACCTTGAAATCCTATCTAGATTTATATGACATAGACGCAAGTGCCATAGATAAGTCTCATTAAAATCAGAAGAACGTTTTCTTTTACTTGAAAGGTTAACATTATTCAATTCTACGAATTGTTGCAGTTCTGGAGAGACATTAATAATAAAAAGACCATCAATCAATGTACCAGCAGAGACAAAATGTTTATTATAACTAATAACACAACCGTTATCAGAAAAACTAACATCATAACCATCTCTCAAAACTTTAGAAACTGAAATCAAATTTCTTCTAACAGCAGGTGCATATAGTACGTCTTTTAAAATTAAAACTCTACCACTATCAAACGAAAAAATAATATTTCCTAATGCTAAAACTGGAGCTGCAGAGCCATCTGCTTGAAAAACACTAACTTCACCTCTAATCATCTTGCACGTTTCTTGAAACCCCTGCATAGTAGTGCAGATATGATCAGTGGCTCCTGAATCTACACACCATGAAGTGGTAGAAACAGTCGCTAAAAATGTTTCAACGACAAGTGAAAGTGAGTTACCTCGTTTATTTTTCTTCTTGGCTAAGAAAACTGGACAATGTGCCTTCCAATGACCTGACATCTTGCAATGAAAACACTTACCCTTAGACTTTTTCACTCCCCCAGTTGGAGGTGCAGTTGCCTTAGCTTTGTGAGACTTTTTCTTCTTCTGTCCACCTTGCGGTTTAGAAGTAGAACCTTTCTCAACATTAAGTGCCATTGATGGTGCATGTTTTTTGACAAGGGTCTCTGCCGCCTGTAGCTCATTCAACAATTGTGCCAAAGATAAACTTATCTTATTCATATTATAATTTAGGCAAAATTGTTGAAAACTATCAGGCAGAGACTGCAATATCATCTCAACTTGGGAGTCATTGTCAATTTCAGCCCCCAAAACCTCTAGTTCATTCAGAAGACCTATCATCTTCAGAACATGGTCTCTTACAGGAGTGCCTTCAACCATCTTAGTGTTCATGAGAGTTCTCATGGCAGTCTGCTTAGCTGATCGACCCTGGTCTCCAAACATTTGTTTGAGATTCTCCAGAATTTCAAAAGCAGACAACATAGTTTGATGTTGATGTTGCAAAACATTTGACATTGAAGCCATAATGTAACATCGCGCCATCTCATCAGCTTTGCACCATTTCTGATAAGCTAACTTATCCTCATCACTAGACTGATCATTTGGTTTCAATGGACATTCCTCATGAAGCACAAACTTATATTCTTCAGCAGTTAACACAATGTCAAGATTTCTCCTCCAGTCAACATAGTTAGAACCCTTTAATTTGTTTTGACCCAAAATAGTACTAGTGGGATTAAAAGGAGACATGTTGAATTTGAGATTAAAGAAATAGTTACAATAGATCAATAACATAGTCATATAACATTGAATATTTACATTCAAACTCATGATATACATACATTCATGCATCTTAAATAGCCAATCGCTGGGATTGGAGAACTATTCATACAATATACATATATAATGACCGATTATTCACTTTATAAACTGATACAGACCTAACTCAGTTGGAGAGTGTACTGTTACTTTAAGTCAAGTGAAAATCCTCTAGTTGCATTGATCCAATCATATATTACTCAGTTTAGGAGAGTTAATACAAATTGTCAAACTAGCGATTAAATACGTAATGACTTGTATTAAATTCATCCGATGGGGAGGAAGGTCTAAGCCAACACATAAACTTAATACTTCATTAATATTTAATCTTGGTAAAAAATTTACTCATCACCATTTATTTTCTTCCAAATTTCATAAAAAAAATTTCCAGAAAGAAAATATACGCACACCAAATCTTCGTACATTCCATGTATCATCTCATATATATTCAATAATACACCTTTTGATTAAAAAATTATGGCTGCCTATAATGTGAACAAGAAAACTACAGCCATACTATTTTGTTTTAGTCGTACAAAATCAAAAGTTTCTCTCTATATTAAAACATGTGAGCCAAAAAAAAATTAACTTTTTTTTTTATTATTATATCAAAAACAGCCAGCCACATAATTTAATTTTTTTTTAATTATCATATCAAAAACAGCCACATAATCGAGACATAAATCACACATGCAATCATGTATTGCTGCCATGGCGTGGTATGCTTCTCTTTGGCCTTGCCATAACACAAATCTCTTATATACAATTGCACATTAGTGCTGCCACAAGAGAACAAAAAAAATTGATCGGTGCAGCTATCAAAATTTCTCTTGAAATTATCCATCGAAGAACACCGTGCATGACAATATGAAAATATTATCAAATCTTACAAATCAATTTTTATAAGTAACTATTACCGTATGCATTTAACAAAAACAAATCAAATCAAGTTTTTATCCGTTCTGTCCTTTTCGTGATAAAACAAAATTCACAATCACGAATCATACATATAATTTCACATATGCATATTTTAGGTTATGTATAAAGATGCAAGTATGACTCTTGATGCCAATTGTTAGAAAATAGCATACACAGCGGAAGCATTCCAGAATCATACATCTTGCATGAATATAAATAACAATCACAAATAGTTATCACATACAAAGTATGCTGAAAATTAACTCAGGATTACCTCTTGAAGCGAGTGCAGATATCTTGAAGTAAATCCAACTCCAGTTCTATAGTCTTCTACAGTGATCCCAATCAACAACTGAACTCTCTCAATACTTGGGTGGGCAAGTATTGTATAGAATACTCTTATTAAATCTAGGTTAGAAAAATCCCTATTTATAAAGATGTCTTCCTAGTCCAAAGAGGAGAGGAAAAATCAATTCTTTTTCTTTTAGGAGATGTCTTCCTAGTCCAAAGAGGAGAGGAAAAACCAATTCTTTTCCTTTTAGGAGAACTTGAAAACACACGTTTTCCTCCAAAGAAAAAGAACGCTACTTTTCCATCTTCTACTAGAAAATAGGATTCTGAGTTCTAGTTAATTGGGCACTGGAGGGACCACAGAATTTATTTTTGAGGCTTCCTATTATGGAAATAATTCTAAATAATTAATTTGAATTATTCTTACCATAATAAATTACAAATCATTCCACTAAAAATTCGTAATTGAACTCCTCTATTTATTTCAAAATTCACCACTAAACGCTTATTTGATTCCCCATGTTAAGATTACCAATACTAATCAATAAATTAAATTACTGACGAATTTAATTCAATGATTAACTTCTTTTAGAGCAATACTTAAATTATTTCATGTGCCAGATTCATAAATCTACCGGCCGGGTTTACACATGAAAACTTACAAGCTTCTCATAAAAGGTGTATCATCAATCTCTATACTGAGACGTGGATTCCATCAACTAACTAATTATTTCACCAATATATATTATTATCATCCAATCTACCAGACATATTGACTCATCTCAGAATCTTACCTTTTAATAAACCAAAATGATAATTAATATATACAGATCATAATCGTTATATCAAGATTAAGAATATAAGTACATTTAATAGTTTAGAGAATATGTTTTTATCAGTCAGTCTAAAACAACTATCTCTGCTTGGTCCCGTTCAATACATACCAAATGCACTAGCACGAGAAGTTAGAACTATGTCATTCTCATAATCAAGATAAATTACATTTAATCTCGTGCTACAATCTTTCTGATGATTTTGTCCATATTTCCATCTATGATTGTGAACTATAAATTTTAACTTATAAGAACTGATGATTTAATCTTCTGTGTATAAGCTTAAACTCTATACACCAAATCATCTACTATACAAGTTAAGGACACATATATGACAATTGATCTATTTAATGTAACACTTTATTGAATTGAATAAATAAATAAACAATTGTTCAATATTAATACTATATCAAAACGCATGGTTAATAGTATATCCTAACACTTCCAACTTAATTAACATTGACAATGTCGTTAGGGGCTTTTAGAGTTTTGGTTAGGGGAAGAATTTGTGGAACACAAGTTTGATACGTTATCACTTGTGTGATACTCCCTTGTAATTCCTAGTGAATTAATTGATGTAATAAATTCTCTCTATATTTTGTACTCTCATATTTATATAGTGAATTTTTCGTTCCTTTGTGGACATAGATCGATTGACCGAACCACGTTAAATCTTTGTGTCTTTTGATAAATTTCTTGTTTGTCTTCTTACTAACGCGTGAACTATCAAGGTCTATCGAAGTTTGCTTTGTTAACTTTCGCATTACATATAATTATTTTCGATCCTAACAGTGAGTATTGAATGACTGGACGATCTTTATCGATATAGTTGATCATGTGGTAATTATACTTGTTGACTATAAATTGTGTATGTGTTAAAGTCTAATCTATTTGTTATTTGATTTGCGCGTTGCTTCTTTCTAATTTGAATTCGACTAGTTATTTGATATATATATTTAACACATGGCTGATAACATGATATGAAAAGTAAAATTATTTGTTTAAATCTGAGATTTTAACCAAACTAAGCCATTATATAAAGCCATTCACCAAAATAATATGTTTTTCTAAAATTTTACAAAACTAGTATAAACATATTCCACAGTAACGTTTTAGGATATATTTTATTTTTTAAAAGTTGATGGCGTCAGATTGATATATGTTACTCATAGTAACGTTTTACTCCTAAAACGTTACTCACAGTAACGTTTTAGGAGTAAAACGTTACTGAAAATAACGTTTTAGGAGTAAAACGTAACTTACAGTAACGTATATCAACCTAATGATGTTAGTTTTTTAAAAATTTAATATACCCTAAAACGTTACCATGAAATACGTTTATACTAGTTTTGTAAAATTTTAGAAAAGTGTATTACTTTGGTAAATTGTTTTATATAATGACTTAGTTTGGTTAAATTCTTTAAATCTAATAATACTTAATTAGTGGACATTTTTATTAAGTGGTTTTTGACCATTCTTAATAAACATCACATTGAAATAGAAAACAAACAAACTAGTACATATATAGTGTTCATGACCAGACACTATATTCTTGTTCTTGTGAAATTAACTCACAGTACATAATGTTCCCACTTTATTCTAGTAGTACAAATTTATATATTTTAAACACACAACCACATGGATATATATTACCTTATTATTATCATAGCCTTTAAGCTAGAACGTACACACAAGACATAATTTAGTTGCATTGACTCTGGCATCCCTGTCCACAGTAATCAGGAGTAGTGCCACAATAACCATATGGACTACAACATAACCCATTGGCACACAAAGCTCCACCAGCTTGACTTCCACATTGTTGTGCATTTGATACACTTAGCAACAATGCTAAAATAGTTACAACAAGCACAAAAAATTTCATCATTTTCATTTTTTCTTATTTTTATGAGATATTTAATCAGTAATATTATTAGTTATGGATGGGATTTAAGTAGAAGAATGCATGTGGTATTTATAGTGAGTGATGTGCCTACTTTTGTTGAAAAGTTTAGGTTCATGTGGGGGAAAGAAGAAAATTAGTAATGTGTGAGAATGATATTTTTATTTGTTTTATTTTCTTATATAAGTAACACTTCTATATTAGACATAATATATAAACGTGCCTTTACCTTGATCTCATTTGACATATATATCCACTAATTTTGAATGTGCACAATAGAAACTAAAAGTATTATAGATTCAACAAGTAGACACTCAAATCTTACTTGGCGTCGTATATGACAATTCACATCCTACATAGCATTTTATATGACATCATACGTGTATTATATGATACATGTGTCTACTTGTGCACACACAAAATAGAAAAATATAAATGTGAGTTAATACTAAGTTAAAGAATCTTATGTTTTTATTTTATTGCACACATAATATTAATTTTTAAAAATTAATTGACAAACATAATTCGACACGGTATGTTCCTAAACATTTTCTTATTTTCCACAACATTAGTGGAAAGGACAAATTGAAAACTTAGAAAATAATAATATTTTCAAGGCTCCTATCTCAAAAAGGTGGTTTTTACTATAATAGGGAGAATGAAGTAGAATCACAACACTACCATATTTGTAACATTCAAATTTCTTCGCATAGATAATGTTCAGGCGGCTAAGCGAGAAAAATTATCTTATGGAGAAATTGGGATAAGACATAAGTACCCATTAAATTATGATTGAAATTTCAGCAACATTTCCCTTTAAACTCAAATTTTATGATTTTTGTTTTTTACATTTTTTGTGCTGACATAACAATTTCAACCAGATAATAATTTTCTTCAATGGCTTATCGGTAGGATTTTTAGATATGAAGATATAGTCATGTGATACAATTTACTTTCATTTGATTTTTTCTTCGATCACCTACGATCAAGCGATCCAGATATAATACATAGATGATAGACCTAGCCAGTTCCCATCTGTCATCTCCAACCTCATACAGCTGGTGCGTGTGAATGCAGATATAGTCATGCGATAAATTCTTTCATTGGATTTTCATGCCATGATCGGCCCCTACCTCTAGTATCTCTTGGTCATGGAACAAGAAGATAAAATGTTTACTCTTTTTTTTTTGGAAATAAAAAAGAAGGTGAAACATATATATATAATATTAGATTAGTTGTGGATAAACCATGTATGTAGAGAAAATTAAATTCTATATAAAAATAGTAGTTTATTCACAAATATCCTGTTTTTCAAAATATAAATAAGAAGAACTTTCACACATTAATTTTAAATATGCATAATTAACTAATTAGTTTAAAGTGCTTGTGGGTAAAAAAATTAATATAATATTTAGAACACATTCATTATAATTATCAGGAGATTCAAAAGACAAAGTAAAAAAATTGAAAGGTTTTGTTTTCCTTTCACTCGAACTCTCAAAGTTAATCTTATGCCCTTTTTTTTATATACAAAGTAAATAATCTCCTCTCAAGTGAAGATACTCCAGTACCTGCTGATGATATGCCAGACAGGGAAAAATTTATGATTGTTGAAGCATGGAAATAGTCAGACTTCCTATGTAAAGGTTACATTTTGAGTGCTTTATAGGATGACTTATATAATGTCTATAGTGCAATAACAACTTCAAAAGAGTTGTGGAATGCACTTGAGAAGAAATATAAGACAGAAGATGCATGCTTGAAAAAATTTGTGGTCGCAAAGTTTTTAGACTATAAAATGATAGATAGTAAAACTGTTGGATCACAAGTGCAGGAACTTCAACTTATTCTCCATGATCTGATTGATGAAGATATGGTAGTAAATGAAGCTTTTCAAGTGGCTACAATGATCGAGAAGTTGCCTCCTTCGTGGAATGATTTCAAGAATTATCTAAAGCATAAGCGTAAAGAAATGAAGCTTGAAGATCTTGTGATTCGTCTCAAGATTGAGGAAGATAACAGAAATGCCGAAAAGAAGTCGTGTAAGAGTTCAACAATCATTGGAGTTAATATTGTTGAAGAAGCTCCTACCAAAGACAAAAAGAGAAAGAAGTCCAACGGGCAGAAGTCAGAACAGGCCAAGAAGAAATTCAAAGGCAACTGTTATAATTGTGGCATGGCTGGTCATAGATCTTCTGATTGTCATGCTCCAAGAAAGGATAAATACAAAGGCAAAGGCAAAAGTCAAGCAAACATCATGGAAAAAATAGAAGATGCAGATGACTTGTGTGCAATGATATCAGAGTGTAACTTAGTTGGAAATCCCAAGGAGTGGTTTCTCGACTCGGGTGCTACTAGACATATTTGCTCTGCAAAAGAAGCCTTGCAACGTACACTCCTGCTGAGTACGATGAAGATTTATTCATGGGAAACACGCAACAGCAAGGATTGCAGGAACTGGAAAAGTAATGTTGAAAATGACATCCGGCAAAGTGTTGACTTTAAACAATGTTCTGGATGTCCCTACTATTAGGAAGAATTTAGTTTCTGTTGCACTACTCGTTAAGAACAGGTTTAAGTGTGTCCTAGTTAGTCATAAAGCTGTAATAAGTAAGAATGAAATGTTCATAGGAAAGGGCTACCTCAATGAGGGTCTTTTCAAACTAAGTGTAATGGTTATTGACAGTATTAATAAAAATTCTGCTTCTGTTTACTTATTGGAGTTAAGTGATTTATGGGATGCCCGTTTGGGACATGTAAATTACAAAGCCTTGCGAAAATTGGTTAATCTAGAAGTATTGCCTGATTTTAAATGCGATAAGTCAAAATCTGAAATTTGCGTGGAAAGTAAGTTTTTACAAGTTTGTTGAAAGAAGTTCTAAAACTTTAGACTTAATTCACACAGATATATGCGATATGAAGTCAACACTATCTCGTGGTGGGAAAAGTATTTTATATCTTTTGTTGATGACTGCACTCGATTTTGTTATGTATATTTGCTTAATAGTAAGTATGAAACAATTGATGCATTTAAGCAATACTAAAATGAAGTGGAAAACCAATTGAATCTAAAGATAAAAATGATTCGGAGTGATAGGGGTGGAGAATATGAATCTCCTTTTGCAGAGATATGTTTGGAATATGGTATTATTCATCAAACTACTGCACCTTATACACCACAGTCAAATGGTTTGGCAGAACGGAAGAACAGAACATTAAAGGAAATGATGAATGCCTTAATGATCAATTCTTGTTCACCACGAAATCTTTGGGGGGAAGTCATCCTTACAGCTAATAAAATACTCAATAGAGTACCCCATCAAAAAACACAATCAATTCCATATGAGTTGTGGAAGGGAAGAAAACCCAACTTGAAATATTTCAAAGTGTGGGGGTGTTTAGCCAAGGTAGAGGTTCCTTTACCTAAGAGGGTTAAAATTGGACCCAAAACAATAGATTGTGTCTTTATTGGGTATGCTGTGAATAGTAAAGCTTGTCGATTTTTGGTTCACAAATCTGATAATCCTGAGATTCATGTTAATACGATAATAGAATCAGATAGTGCAGAGTTTTTTGAAAACATTTATCTGTATAAAACTGAAAGTGAGTCAACAAGTGAAAGACCTAAACGACCACGAGAAGAATCAATGGAAATTATTCTAACTACTGAGGAACCTAGGCGAAGTACTCGACAACGAAAATCTGTTTCTTTCGGACCATATTTTGTAGCACTATTGCTTGAAAATGAGCCTCAAACATTTAAAGCAGCTATGTCTTCGTCAGAGTCAACTTATTGGAAAGAAGCAGTCAATAGTGAGATTGAATCAATTTTAAGCAATCACACTTGGGAATTGACTGATCTTCCTCCAGGAAATAAACCTTTAGGATCAAAATGGATCTTTAAAAGGAAAATGAAACCTGATGGGACTATTGACAAATATAAGGCTAGACTGGTAGTCAAAGGGTACAGACAAAAGGAAGGTCTGGACTACTTTGACACATACTCTCCAGTAACAAGGATAACATCAATTAGGATATTAATAGCACTAGCAGCAGTGCATGATCTTAAAATCCACCAAATGGATGTAAAGACAGCATTCTTAAATGGAGAGTTAGAGGAAGAAATTTACATGGAACAACCTGAAGGGTTTATAGTTCCTGGTAAAGAAAAGAAAGTGTGCAGACTTGTGAAGTCACTTTATGGACTCAAGCAAGCACCCAAACAACGGCATGCTAAATTTGATCAAATAATGTTGGCAAATGGATTCAAGATTAACGAATGTGATAAATGTGTTTACATTAAAAACGTTATGAATGATGAAGTCATTGTTTGTTTGTATGTTGATGACATGTTAATAATGAGTAAAGAAATTGACGATATAAATGCTACTAAGCGCATGTTGTCCAGCAAGTTTGATATGAAAGACTTAGGAGTTGCTGATTTGATCTTAGGGGTCAGGATTATCAAAACTCCCCAGGGACTAGCATTATCTCAATCTCATTATATTGAAAAAGTATTGGATAAGTTCAATTACTTGAATTTCAATGTAGTCAAAACTCCAATTGATTTAAGTTGTACATTTAAAAAGAATGAAGGTCAAAGTGACTCTCAATTGGAATATGCCAGAGTGTTGGGAAGTTTGATGTATATTATGAATTGCACGCGACCAGATATAGCATGTGCTATTAGTAAACTGAGTCGGTACACTAGTAATCCGAATCAAACTCACTGGATGGCTATGAAACGTGTGTTGGGTTATCTAAAATGGACACAACATTATGCTTTGCATTATAATAAATATCCTGCTGTGAATGAAGGATATAGTGATGCAAATTGGATCACCGGGTCAAATGATGTAAAATTCACGAGTGGTTATGTATTTATACTTGGTGGAGGAGCTGTCTCTTGGAAATCTTCCAAACAGACATGTATTGCTCGCTCCACAATGGAATCTGAATTCATTGCTTTGGATAAGACTGGTGAAGAAGCGGAATGGCTCCGGAATTTCCTAGAGGATATTCCATTCTGGCCCAAACCTGTTGGACCAATTTGCATACATTGCGATAGTCAAGCAACAATAGGTAGGGCAGGGAGCGTTATGTACAACGGGAAGTCTCGTCATATACGACGTAGACATAACACCATAAGACAACTGCTCTCTACTGGAATTATCACAATTGACTATGTAAAGTCAAGCGATAATGTGTCATATCCACTAACGAAAGGCCTAGTGAGAGAGGCAGTTGAAAGATCATCTAAGGGAATGGGTTTACGGCTTAGGACAAGTCAGCATGACGGTAACTCTATCTAGCGGACTGGAGATCCCAAGAGCTAGATTCAAGGAGAAAAACAAAGTTGTGGCTGACGGTTCGACATTGTCAATTAACTCAATCCATTCTCATGATGAAGATAATGTTCAGGAAAAGGTTAAGACTTTAAGTCTTGTTAATGAGGTAATAAAGCTTAAAGATTTTAATGATTTGCTAAGTTTGGTAGATTCGACCAAATAGTGTATCTACGAGATGACACGGTTAGAAATCACCTATGTGAGTGTGAAGTGGAAGCCGCTTCAAAGAGATTTTTATGTCAAAAGTCTATTCTCTATACACTCATGAAACCAGGAGGTGTTCATGGCTGAAAAGAACACAACCGTAAGAATCATAAACAGTAAAGGGTTAATTGTGTGACATATGGTTGTCTAGGTATACACCAAAGTTCAACGGTTCAAAGATATCACATCTACCGATTGACCGAGTATATCCGACATATGCTCACTACGGAAAGTCCAAGGGGAAACCTACTTATCCAGATGCAATTAATCCTTGCTTGTAAAGTACACAATTGTCCGTGCATTCCTATGTTATAACTATTCTCCATCAATGTGGGGGATTGTTGGGTATGTAGCAAGAATTGATGGGAAATAGAGGGAAGGAGAGGAATTTGAAAAGTTTAGAACTTGAAAGGTTGGGAATTTGAAAAGTCCTCTAATGCTTTAATAAAAAAGTCAATAGTCCCTCGTCGGTAATGGAAATGAAAATAGGAGAGTTTAAATAAATAAACACTCCTATTAATTGTTAAAAGGGTTGGAAAGAGGGACCCCCCTCGCGCCGTCGTCGTCATCGCTCGCTTTGACTTTGGCTTTGGCAAATGATCGATCGAGAGATAATTTTTTGGATAAATTTGTTTTAATTATTTATTTAATTAATTAAATGGCCAAAAATTATTTTCAATTAATTAGTTGATAACAGAAATTAACCGAAATGTTTTCAACTTTTTAGTTAACCCGACCCGACTCGGATCCGCGCGCGTGACCCGTTTTAAATTCCGTTATATTTAAAAATTCCCGCCACTGTTCTGAAAGGTTGCAACTTTCAGGAACAGTCAATACCATTTGAAAGTTTGCAACCTTTCATTAATGGTCGTGCATCCTTTCAGAATATATTATTCTTGCCTATAAATACCATTCAGTCTTCAGAATATTGACTAACGAATTTTCTGATCTTCCTTCTTCTTAAAAACACATATTTCTTCGTGTACTTTCCTGCTGTGGATTGATTCGCTGACAGTAGAGTTTTTGGTATCTATACTCTACTGATTAAGATCATTTTACCCTGGGAGGTTATATTCCAAATCAAACCTCGGATACTAGAGGGAAATAATTTCCTTAAGGGGACACTGTGAATTCAGTGGACTTGATTTTTTTCCTAAATTTTCTGAAAGAGTATTGCAGATTCTGGTAAGTTTTACAGATTAAATTATTTTTTACAAATAAAGTTCTGTTCATCTTATTTACTGGTTCTAAAAAATCTCAGTTACTTCGTGTTTCTGAATGATTTATTACAACAAGTAATTTCTGATTTTCTTAACACAGATTGACAACACTAATTTGTACAATCAATTATTAATGGTAAATCAAAGATCTTGCTATATTCAATACTTTCTTGCAATTTAATAAACTCTTCTTCCCAGCGGCGCACCTAGGATTTTTGTTTAGGAGGTTCAAAAAATAAAAATATAAACGTGTAAATAAGTCTTTCGAAATGGGTCCTTTGAATAAAAAATGCTTGAAACTATAAAGGAAAATAAATAAATGTTGAAGGCATTCAAACCTTGGGCGTGCAACTTAATATTCAAGGGTCTTACCATTAAGCCATCTATTTTTATTTGTTATTAAGGGGTTCAAAATATATGTATCTACAAAAATATAAAAAATTTACCTTATATATATCGTTTTTTTTTTTGCCGAGGGTGTTCGGATGAATACCCTGGACCCAACGTGGGTCCGACCCTGCTTCTTCCCCTTTTTCTTCTTGCAAGGAAAGTAATTTTTTCTGCAGTTATTACCCAAAAGATTGCCTTTTGTATGATTAGAAATTCAGAAAGATCAAATCTATTCAAGACTCCACTTGACTAAAAGTTGAGAAAATATATACCAGAAAAAGTTGCAACTAAATAAGAATCTTTTATTAAGTAGTGTTTGCACACTTTATGTATACTAACTTTTTAATTTGTCAAATATTATTGTATATTTTGCTTTTTATTATATACTATATATATATTAGTCGACTACCACGCCGTTTTGGTCCATGTATGGAGTTTGCTCACTGCAGATCATGAATATTTGCATATATAAATCACTTAGCATGTGTGTATGCTTTAATTTATTTATTGCTGTTTTGTTTCATGATGTAGTGAATTTTGGGTATTATTTGGTCTGAGTTTCTTACCATATATATGTTTATTTATTTTAGGAAAAGGTTTAACCTTGGCTATCCTTTTTTTTTTTTGTAGGAAATGGTTTATAATTGGCTAGTCCGTTTCTTGTGGGGAAAATTTGTGGAACACAAGTTTAATACGTTATCACTTGTGTGAACCTCCCTTGTATTCCTAGTGAATTGATTGATGTAATAAATTCTCTCTATATTTTGTACTCTCATATTTATATAGTGAATATTTCATTCCTTTGTGGACGTAGATCGATTGATCGAACCACGTTAAATCTTTGTGTCTTTTGATACATTTCTTGTTTGTCTTCTTACTCGAGCGCGATCTATCGAGGTCTATCGAAGTTTTCTTTGTTAACTTTCGCATTACATCTAATTATTTTCGATCCTAACAGTGAGTATTGAATGACTGTACGATCTTTATTGATATAGTTGATTATGTGGTAATTATAATTGTTGACTATGAATTGTTTATGTGTTAAAGTCTGATCTATTTGTTATTTGACTTGCGCGTTGCTTCTTTCTAATTTGAATTGGACTATTTATTTGATATATATGTTTAACACATGGATGAAAACATGATATGAAAAGTAAAATTATTTGAATGAATCTAATAATACTTAAATAGTGGACATTTTTATTAAGTGGTTTTTGACCATTCTTAATAAACATCACATTGAAATAGAAAACAAACAAACTAGTACATATATAGTGTTCATGACCAGACACTATATTCTTGGTCTTGTGGAATTAACTCACAGTACATACATGTTCCCACTTTATTCTAGTAATACAAATTTATATATTTTAAACACACAACCACATGGATATATATTACCTTATTATTATCATAGCCTTCAAGCTAGAACGTACACACAAGACATAATTTAGTTGCATTGACTCTGGCATCCCTGTCCACAGTAATCAGGAGTAGTGCCACAATAGCCATATTGACTACAACATAACCCATTGGCACACAAAGCTCCACCAGCTTGACTTCCACATTGTTGTGCATTTGCTACACTTAGCAACAATGCTAAAATAGTTACAACAAGCACAAAAAATTTCATCATTTTCATTTTTCTTATTTTTATGAGATATTTAATCAGTAATATTATTAGTTATGGATGGGATTTAAGTAGAAGAATGCATGTGGTATTTATAGTGAGTGATGTGCCTACTTTTGTTGAAAAGTTTAGGTTCATGTGGGGGAAAGAAGAAAATTAGTAATGTGTATTAGTAATGTGTGAGAATGATATTTTTATTTGTTTTATTTTCTCATATAAGTAATACTTCTATATTAGATATAATATACAAACGTGCCTTTATCTTGATCTCATTTGACATATATACCCACTAATTTTGAATGTGCACAATAGACATTTAAACTATTATAGAATTAACAAGTAGACACTCAGATACTACTTAGCGTCCTACATGACAATTCACATCCTACATAGAATCCTATATGACATCATACGTGTATTATATGATACATGTGTTTACTTGTGCACACCTAAAATAGAAAAATCTAAATGTGAGTTAATACTAAGTTAAAGAATCTTATGTTTTTATTTTTAATGCAAAACATAACAAACACATTATTATTTTTTAAAAATTAATTGACAAACATAAGTCGACACGTATTATTAATTTTTAAAAATTAATGTTTCTAGACATTTTCTTATTTTCCACAACATTAGTGGAAAGGACAAATTGAAAACTTAGAAAATAATAATATTTTCAAGGCTCCTATCTCAAAAAGGTGGTTTTTACTATAATAGGGAGAATGAAGTAGAATCACAACACTACCATATTTGTAACATTCAAATTTCTTCGCATAGATAATGTTCAGGCGGCTAAGCGAGAAAAATTATCTTATGGAGAAATTGGGATAAGACATAAGTACCCATTAAATTATGATTGAAATTTCAGCAACATTTCCCTTTAAACTCAAATTTTATGATTTTTGTTTTTTACATTTTTTGTGCTGACATAACAATTTCAACCAGATAATAATTTTCTTCAATGGCTTATCGGTAGGATTTTTAGATATGAAGATATAGTCATGTGATACAATTTACTTTCATTTGATTTTTTCTTCGATCACCTACGATCAAGCGATCCAGATATAATACATAGATGATAGACCTAGCCAGTTCCCATCTGTCATCTCCAACCTCATACAGCTGGTGCGTGTGAATGCAGATATAGTTGTTATCTTTTCCTTTTTGCATTACAAGCTTACCCTTTGGCTTATTAATAAAGTTTATTTTATTAATTTTTTGTATTATTATCTAGGTACATTCACTTGGAGGTCATGAAATTGGTGTGTTATAATTAATAAAAAGACAAAGCCGAAAACCTCATTAGACATATTTTATTAAAAAACAAAAATCATATTTTTAATAATATATTTTTTTAAAAATAATTTACTCATTAATACGGGTTACATGCGCAAAACACATTCCCAAAAACTAGTTTAATATTTAGCGTAACAGCACAATTTAATCATTTTTAAGAATTGATTAACAAACATAATTTGACACAACATGTAAGTGCTAAGTACTTTCTTATTTTCCACTAGATTATTCGAAAGGACAAACTGAAAATTTGGAAAATAATAAAGTTTTGAAGGATTCTTATCTCACAAGGTGGATTTTGCTATAATAGGGAGAATGAGGTGATAAAGTGGAATCACAACACTACCATATTTGTAACCTTTGAAATTTCTTCACATAAATAATGTCCAGGCGGCTGAGCCGGAATAATTCTCTCATTGAAAAAATAGAATAAGACATAAGTACCCCTAAATTATGACCGAAATTTTAATAACATATTTTTGCCATATTTAATTTAAACATCTTCCCATTTTTTTGTTATTATATATTTTCAGATATGGAATTGTAATTTGAATTAACATTCATCATATGTATAAAGTATGTTATGATAGAAATTATTTATGTACTTTCGTATGATTTTGTTAGACATGTTAAAAACTCAAGACAGTACAAAACATATGTCCTTTCACTTAGCCTCAACTAACAGTTATGCTCTTAAATATTGGTGTGCACAAGTAGACACTTAGGGTGTGTTTGGTATGAAGGAAAATGTTTTCCTGGAAAACAAGTAGATTTTGAACTTTTCTCATGTTTGGTTGGTGAGTAGAAAATATTTTCCGGAAATGATTTTTTGTGTCTGATTTATGTATGAAAAATATTTTTGAGAGACATCTTTTATTTTTACTAGAGTAAATAATAATTTATAAAATTGAAAATATTTTTTAAAAATAATTTTTTTGGGGTGGGGGTGGGGTGGGGGGGGGGGGTAGGGGTAGGGGGTAGGAGTGAATTTTTATTTTTGAAGTTTATAGTATTTTTGAAAAACAAAATTAATTTTATTGGAGGTTGGGGGTGGGTCGGGGGAAGGGGGGAGGGGGTTAGGAGTTTAAAAACAAAAATTTTGAAGTTGAAAATCTTTTTTAAGAACAAAATTATTTTTTTTTGGGAGGGGGTAGGGTGGGGGAGGGGGGCTGGCTGGTGGTGGGTGGATGGGGGTCAGGAATCGGGTAAAAAAATAAAATTTTAAAATTAAAAATATTTTTTAAAAATTATTGTTTTTCCCAAAAAAATGTAGTTTAAAATTGAAGCATCTTTTTATCATATCATATGATAAGAGAACATGCCCACATTCACCTTTTATACTTTTCTGAATTTAGGGATTTAGTTCCAACTTTAGTTGATCCAATCAACTTTATCACGAGAACAAGCAACGTAAAGAATTCTTGAACAATCTTCTACTTTTTCAATGTATGTTCATTACTCAGTATGCACATCTTTGGAATGACCAAATTATTCATGCCAACTAAGAAATTATTAGTACTTGTAAACTCCAAGTTTATTATGTCATTTGCCTTTTTGCTTTAGTAAATTCTCAATTTATTACTATTATATGAGAAAAGTTCAACAATACTCTAAGAGTATATTTCAAATTTTTTCTTCCTCAATTACTCTATCTCTTCTAAAGGTGAGTCATGATCTCATCACTAAATAAACTACTCTGATTATCAGAAAATTATGCATGTAATCGTATTATTCGTGCCAATATTTTTTTTTTACAAACATCAAGTTGCGAGATAATAATCGACACACATGAGACCATCAAGAAGAAACATCTATTAGGAACATTAAGTATCTAATAATCCACTAGGTGGATGAATATGTCCACAAATATTTGTATACGTTCCTACAATGCAGAGGATTCAACCTCAACTTTCGTATATGATGGTCTCACAATTAGCTGCTAACAATCTTTACAAGAAAACTCACTATTAAAAAGAATTTTTAGGTTTTCAACGGATGTCCATTTTAGTTTCCATAATTCGTCTAAACATTATAGACTAATGATTTCTCAGACAATCATGTCAAATTAAGAAAGTATTGAAATTAGAAAACTTCTTATTTACCATAGAATGTGTCTCAATTGCACTAATTCTTGTCCAATACAAGCCTGAATATAAAACATGAATAAACAGTTCTCATTCTTCATGAATGAAACACAAATATGTGAGCATATCAAATAATGATAGCTTTAGTACCTTATTCCATATTTATGTGCATTATTCAATTACTTGTCTTCTTTCAGACATATTATGCACTACAACCACATTCACTTTATGTAATGGAGCAAATTCAATAAATTTCATGACTTCTCGTAAAAAACACATTAGTTTTTCTTTAGTCATCATTATATTATCAATATGGTGCATTGAGACTCACATTCAATGTCTTATCTATATAAAAGTGTCTTAGGCATAAATCGATGGATCTTGAACCCAATATCTTATCATCATGGTGTATCAGGACTTTAACCCAATGTTTTACCCTCTTTTTGCGATTGGACATAAATCCACCGTCTTATTCTTTTGGTGCGATAAAACTTAAATCTATCGTCTTACCCATAATGAGGCTCAACCTCAAGCCTTCAAAATAATTGTAATTTTATCACTTTTGAAGATAATTAATATGATCGTATATTTTAATTACACACAAAATTGAGATTATTGATTTATTATAATCAACATTAGTAGTTAATAAATATAGCTTAATAGATCACATGCCCCATATAAAGGTTGAAAACATACATTTCACTAAATTTTGCTTATTTAATATTAAAATAAATTAAGGAATTCTCTTTCGAGCCGATCAAAATTAAACGTATATAAAATCGACAGGTCTCTTTAAATACTTACTTTAGATGATACCTCCAGATCTGTTACATAAATAATTGTAATATAAAGATAAATCATACCTTGAAGATATAAGAATCTTATTGCATAACTTATGCAAGATATCTTTTGCACTTTTCCCGTCTTCTTCATCATTCTTTAAGAATAGAACAATCGTGCTGATAACGTGTTATGAAACTATATGAAATTAGAAGAAGAAAGTAGAGAGAAGAGAAAAGATCTCTTATTTATAGTATATTCAGGATTCTTAGATCTTTCACAAATCTTATTTACAATGAAAGAAAACCCTTTATTTATAGGTAAAACCTTACTTGGTCCCCAAGTAGGAATCCTAACCATATCCTAAAAGTACTCCACATAATTAGACATTCACTATAATACAAATTGTTTATAATAGGAGGAGAGTTTTGAAAAATGTTTTCCTTAATTTTTGAAGGAAAGTCATTTTTCTTAATTTTGAGAAAAATGAGTTAATTTGAAAAATATTTTCCAAAACTTTTGTACCAACCAAACATGAGAAAATTGGAAAATATTTTCCTTCATACCAAACACACTCTTAAACTTGAACAAATAGACACACATTCTATGTGCCTCCTACACGTCAATTTGCGTCATATGGTGTGTCCATGTTTATTATGTCATATATGACTTATGTGTCTACTAGTTCAACTTTCTATAATTTTAAGTGTCAACATGTATGCACCCAAAGTAGGAAGACATTAATGTGAAGTGAGGCCAAGTTAAATGACATACCTATATTTAACAAGATTTCAAGACATATGTAGTGTGGGTGTCACTTACAATGGTGAGACGTCTGTACTTTTCTTGAGGATGCTACAGAACTTTAGGAAACTTCCTTTCTTTCTTCCTAAGTGATATAACTTGATTCCATTTGGTATCTTATGATCCGAATAGGTATCTAACCTTCTTCATTCTTCTATTTGCAAATGGTTGATACTAGACATAATGGAGTGAAAGTACAATTTCTAGTGGCAGAATCGACATTCAGATGTTGAGGTAGAAACAGAGGTAGGGGAAGGCACAGAGGGAGGGAAACATCCTCCAAGATGGAGCTGTGGTGGTGGTTGGGCCAAGGCCAACAACCTCTCTCCCACTACAAGATCATGTGGAGGAAGAGTTTGAGATGTAAATCGAGAAGGATGTTGGGCTAGCGGTGGAAACACAAGTTTAGGGTTCATGTCTTCCTCCTATATCTTCGGAAATGGTTCAACAAGTGTTAAAATTTCTAAGTGGGTTGGGAGGATTTGTAACCTCCCCCACTATGTCGGCTACTCAAGCACCAGTTACTAATTTTATTACTTCTTCATCCCCAAGAATGAATAAGGCTAAGGTACTATGTGTTTTCCATTCATTGTTGGGAGCTATGCTAAATTGAATTGAACATGAACCATTAACTAAGCATTCTGAAATGGAAGCCTCTAGTGTTCCATGTACAGAGCTTAAGGATTACACAAATTGGGTATCATAAATCAGCACAGGTAGAGTTACTTACCTTCATGTTGCAGGGTGAAGCCAAACAATAGTGAAGGGCTTATGTGGAGTGCCATGCATTAGTTTTGCCTCCATTGACTTGAACTTAGTTCCATGCCCTATTCCTTGAGAATTATGTTCTCGAACTCTCCGAGATTATAAGAAGGATTAGTTGTTGGCTCTTGCGCTAGGTAGCATATAACAACTTATGATGCTAAGTTTCATACTTTCTCTCGCAACACTACTCAACATGTTAGTATTAAAGACGAGAGTGTTTTTCTTTATGTGAATAGTCTAAAAACTAAAGTGCATGTCTTATCTATGCACATGCCTTCGACAAGAAAGATCTTCAATGAGGTAATAGACTATGTGATGAAATCTGAAGAAGTTAGGTAGGTTAGGTAAGACAAATCATTGGCTAAGAGGTCTGAGAATATGAGCAAATACAGTGGTTCCTTATTCAAAGGTGCTAGTTAGTAGTTGTATTAAGCTCATCTGATTCAATTAGCGTTACTAGCTTCTTAGGGTAGTTATTCATGGGTCACATAGTAGTCTCTGGATCAAAGTGGTCAAGCATCTTCTTATTTGTTAGTCATTTTGATCTTACTTGACTGAGAATATTTCAACTATGGTGAGATGGTTCAATTCAAATGAGAATGCTCTCATAAATTGATAGGTAACCCGATACAACAATATACTAAAGTTGTAGTCCTAGCAAGTGGATACGGTAATGGAAGAGCAGGACCAAAGAGTGGTCATGGTAAGATCCAGAGAGGCCGTATAGGGTAGAGGAAATGATAATTATGGGAGGGGAGTGGGGCATCCAGGTAGAGGGGTTCTCCGGAATGATGATAGAGATTAGTGTAACACCTTTTCAAGTAAGACTTAGGTTGAGGCATCATTTCTAATGATGACAAGTATTGTTCTTGTCTTTGAGTGAATGACTTATATCTTATTTGATATGGGTTCCAAGTATTCATATATTTTTATTAAATTTGCATTTGAACCTCACTTGATTGTGGATATCATTTACGCCCCAATTATGTTTCTACCACGATTGGGGAGTCGGTAGTAGCAACCCATGTGTATTATGCTTGTTCTATGATATATATATATATATATATATATATATGAAGGTCTACACATGGTTAGATTTGACCATTTTGGATATGCGAAATTTCAATGTGATATTGGGTATGACTTGGTTGTCATCTTATTATTTTGTGCGAAATTGTAATGCTAACACAGTAAGTCTAAACTCCCTAGTAGGGATATAATGGAGAGGAAAGGTGTATATAACACTTAATATGAAAAGATCATATCTTTTGTTCGGGCTAAAAGACTAGTGGGAGGTTTTCTTTTGTCCCACTTAGCTCTATCTAGGATATTAGTCTGGAGTCCCTATATATCGAATCAATATCAGTGATTCGTAATTTCTAGAAGTATTTCTACGGATGTGTATGGTATGCCTTTGGATAGAGAATTTGATTTATTTATAGATTTGGAGTCGGGTACTCGCCCAATCTCTATTCCTTCTTATCAAGATTCAACTTCAGGAATTCTTAGATATGGTATTCACTTGTCTCACTACTTCACCTTGGGGTGCTCTGGTCTTGTTTGTGAAGAAGAAGGATGATAGTGTTTGCATTCAAGATCTAGCGACACTGTCTTTGTAGTCATAAGTGTGTACTGCTTACAAATCATCACAACTTACAACATATGTTTACTTAGAGATTTAAATTTGAGGTAGAAGAGGTAGATGGAGTTGTTAAAAGACTATTATGAAACCATGTAGTACCACCCATGCAAGGACAACGTGGAAGTAGATGCATTGAACCAGAAGACAATTGGCATAGGCAGTTTGGCTTGCTTGGGGTGCATACGTGACGCTTAATTAGAGAGACTAAAACTCCAACATCTAAGTTCATGCACTTGGGAATTTCAAAAAAGGGTGGGTTGTTGGTCAGTAGTGATATTAAGCACAGTTCTATAGAGAAAATCAAAGCTAGAAAGTCTGAAAATGTAGATGCTACACAGGATGAAGATGGAGTCCTCAGTTTAGAGGACATATTTGGTGTTCCTAGGGTTTGTGAATTTAATTTTGAAAGGTTTTAATCGAGTCTCATGGTTCATGGAATTGAATTCATCTGAGTGTAGCTAAAATATATCGAGGCTTGAGACAACTTTAATGGTAGACATAGTTGAGTATGTTTCTAAGTGACATAATTGTTAACAAGTAAAGTATGAGCACCAATTGTCTAGAGATTTTATTTAGAGAATGTCTACACTTGAGTGGAAGTGGGAAAAAATAGGCATGTACTTCGTGCAACGACTCTTTATGACCTTAGGGAGGTATGATGTAATTTGGGTCATTGTTGATAAATTGACTAAACCAGCCATTTAATTCCAATTTGAGTGGATTATAAATCCTATAAGTTGGCTAAGATATATGTAAAAGAGATAGCACAGTTTCACATGATGCCCCTTTATATCATTTCAGACAAAAGCACTCAATTTACTTCAATGTTTATGGTAAGTTAAGTGAAGCATTAGTACTCAATTAAATTTTAGCATAATTTTCATTCTTATACAAATAACTGTTGGAGAGGATAGTTCATATGCTAGAGGACATGTTATAAGCATGTATCATTGACTTTGGAGGTTACGTTGTTGGGACCAGTCTTACCCTTATGCGAGTTTGCATACAGAAATAATTATTGAAGTTGTATTAATATGACACATTTGAAGCACTTTATGAAAGGGGATTGTAGATCCCTTACAGGATGATTTGACATTGGGATGTGAAGCATGTGGGTGTGGATTTGGTAAAAGGAAGATCAAGATAAGGTAATAGGCATCCCAATTAAACTTTTGGTAGCCTAAAGCAGACAAAATGAGTATAAGAATTACAAGATAAGAGACATGACCTTTCAAGTTGGTGAATAGGTATTATTGAAATTGTCTCCAATGAAAGGAGTGAGGTTTGGCAAGAAGGGTAAGCTTAGCCTCATATTGTTGGTCCATTTAAAGTTCTTGACAGTGTGGGACTGGTTGCTTGCAGATTAGCTTTCACACCTAGTTTCGTTGAGACATCTTGTGTTCAATGTATCATGTTGAAGAATAACTATGACTTGGTAATAAATTGTCAAGTGAGATTCAATCATGTTAGATAATGATCTTCGGTACAAAGAGAAGGTGATTGAAATGCTTGATCGATATGTACAGAAATTAAGGTCTAGAGAACTCAGATTAGTGAAGGCTCAATGGAAGCATATTTTAGTTGAGGAAGCCACGTCTCAGGAAATCGAGAGGGATATGTAGGACAAGTACCTCTACTTGTTTGAGGATTCAAGTACTACTTTCTTCTTGACTTAACCTAACTTTTCTTGTTTGGTAGCTCGAGAACGAGAGGCGGATAAATTCGTATCTATTGTAACGAACCCTCTATCTTTGATGGATTAATCAATGATAAAATAATTTAAGTAAGAAAACTTCTAGAGCAGTGACTTGAAAATTCTAGGCTAGGCTATAGCCTTTGATGAAATTTGAGCAAGGTGAGGTCTAGGGAAATCTGGAAAGTATTCGATAAACTATCTAATCTAAGGCTTGTTTTTTTATTAGCTAAGACATTACTTAGTCCGTAGGACTTTTCAAAATTGATTTGGGCGAGTAGAACTTCAGATATCGAACTTGGTGTGAATGGATTAGTTTAGAATGTCAAGGTGCGAAGGGGTATTACAAAAGGGAGACTTTTAGGGAGAATTCCAAAGTTTATGTTTCTTGCAAGCTACTAAGTGGGTTAAGTTGTAGTTTATGCAGTATTTGCTTTAAATCGCTCATTATTCTGGAAAACTCAATTTTTGAAGAAAAAAAGGGTCTCCTAAGCGGTTTCTTTAAGTTTTCCCTAAATTTCCTTGATAAAGGTACGTAAGTCACTTCCCTATCTTGATATTTGATTATTAGGCCTCAAAATCCCTCGTAAGTTAATCTCAAGCGGGAGTTTTTTTTAAAAAATAATGGTCGAAAATATCCTGGTTTGGGTGGGATAATCATGAAACTGAGCTTGAATTAGGATTAAGCAATACTTCTAGTATAATTAGGCCAATTTGGGTTAATTTTGTGCATTTTCATTATTTGTAGACCTACTTCACTAAATAAATATAAATACACCTCAATCTGCAACATCATATAAGAAGTGGTTCAAACTCTTGTCGGAGCATGAGACTCTTAATAAAAAGTTGAGAAACGTGTTTAAAATACCCTATATTTGGCAAGAGATATGAGGTGTACTTCACTCATGTTGCATAGTTTAGTTAATCTAGTAAAGAAGTGTTATTAAGACTGTAAATAATTTGGGAATAAAACTAACCTTTCATGCCAAATTTAGTGATGGCTTATCTCTAGAGGTGACTTTTAGAGAAGAGAAGACCAAGTTTAATCACAACATTACCACATTTGTAACCTTTGAAATTCATTCACATAACCAATGTTTAAACTAGAAAATCTTACTTACTTAGAGCTTAAATTAGAAAATAGGTTTATTATTTGTCGGTACGTCAAAAATAAATTAATAATATTTAAATATATGTTTAAATTGATAACTTTTTTTCCTTTAAATTTTTCTAACTCACTTTTTAAAATATTTAACAAACTCTGATTATTAAATTAAGAAGAAATTATGAATTTTTTTAAAAACCAGAAACACCACAGTGTTCTTATTAAGTTTTAAAAATTACAATTTTAAAAAAACTATACCAGACAAGAGATTAAACCATAAAACTGCACTAGAAAAATATTATCGAACACAGAAGTAGATATAAAATAATAGAAATTGGAAAAAACTATAGAAATTTTACTAAAAATATCCACGATAGTGGTGTGTGGGCTTGTGTCTATCAAAATAAAATAAAAATATAGTGTTCTATTTCGGGTTTGGACCCGGAACACTTTTAGTCAAATGGGTATCCAGTTGGACAAGTTTTATAGGAAAAGTATGTTTTATATATATATATATATATATATATATATATATATATATATAAAACATACTTTTCCTATAAAACATGTCCAACTGGATACCCAACCGATTCGAAGATATCAATTTCTGCGAGATAAGCTCACTGTTGTGGGCATACAACTTCACCTGACATCGTTAAGGGGTCGTTTAGTAGAGTGTATAAGAATAATGCTAAATTAAGTGTATTAGTAATGCTTGCATTAGCAATTCACGTATTAGTTATGTAACGTGCATTAGTTATACACAAATTATTTTTATGCATTGTTCGGTTTGATGTATAAAAAATAACATGTGTTGCATAAAAAGTTAATTTAAAAAGATACTCTCCATTACTATGGTAGAAAAGATGTAAAAAAAGTTTTGAGGGACATTTGGATCTTTAATCATTTTAATGCATGCATTAAAACCATTGCATTGCTAATACCAAGAAATCCTTGGTATTAACAACACACACTTTAATACACAATAGAGTGTAGAAAAGAGTATCAAACAAGATACTAGTAATGCATAAGACTAATACTTGCTTATTTTTCCTAATACACTCTACCAAACGACCCCTTAAGAGTTTGATGTCCTTTATTTTCCAGACCTATTGTCCTACTAGGAGTATATCACATCTGTAGCCATTTAATATGTACGTGTATGTTATAATTGAGTATTCCTCCAACTCTTACACATATGTCTACTCCTATTTATTGGGTTTGAAAGTAATCAAGACATCATGTGGAAGCTTATGATTCGTAATCTTATACTTTGTAAATCATATGTCTATAAATTAGACGATACATAAAAATATATTACAACAAACATATATTATTATATAACATGACAAAATTGAGCTACATATTTAAAAACTAATAAAACATAAAAATTGTAGAGAGAAAATTTCCTCATCAACAAAAGTTTTTAAACAACTAAATTGCACATTCTAATGTTT
Source organism: Solanum lycopersicum (assembly GCF_036512215.1). Lineage (NCBI taxonomy): Eukaryota > Viridiplantae > Streptophyta > Magnoliopsida > Solanales > Solanaceae > Solanum > Solanum lycopersicum. The sequence continues at coordinate 6,474,819 of NC_090809.1, forward strand.
TATGCTATGAGAATAGAAATCTTCAATATATGGATCTCTAAACATTTCCTCTAAACATTTCCTATAAGGGATAACCAAATATGGAAGAGATTTATTTTTTCCTTTTAGGAAAAGTAAAAGCAATTATGATACTTTTCTTTCAGGAACAAGTAATACTCAAATATGAAAAAAAGAGAGGGTAAAACCCTAAAACTACCAAGGTTTGAGTCTAACTGTATTCTGTTATTGTGTTCAAGCCTAACTCAGAGTCACAAAAAACTACACATAAGATAATAATCCTTCCTTATTCAACTTACGTCTTTCGTTCTATATGATGTTTATCTTGCATCAAACACTTTCGATGGGAAAATCAAGAGCATTTGTATGTACCACAAATATCTTAGTAAAGTTGGGCAATGCCAAGACTAGGTCCTCCGTCATAGTTGTCTAAAGGCCTTCAAGTGCCTTTTGACGATGTTCCATCCAAACCCACAAGTTGTTCTTCTTTAGCAAGTTGGTCTATGGTGCTGCTTTGGTTGAATATCCACTCATGATGAACCAATTATAGTAGTTACCAAGACAAAGGAAGGAGGTCAACTCAATTACCTTTGTACATGCCTCCCACTCTTGGATAGCTTGTACCTTCGCCTCATCCTCATGCTATCTTTTCGTTGTTGACAGCATGGCCTAAGAAGTGTATTTTTGAAAGTTCAAACTCACACTTCTCCCTAACTCATTCTCCCACAAGAATTGGAAAACATTCCTTTAAGTGCACGACATACTTGTCAAAGGTGTTATTGTAGATGCCTATTTAAAATGCGTAGACTACCACGAGCTGATTAAGATAGGGATAAAAGGTCTTGTTTATGAGGGTTCAAAATGTAACTTGTGTATTGGCTAAGTTGAAAGAAATTATCAACCACTCGAAGGCTCCATATCTCGTCACACATGTTGTATACTCTTGTTACGCCCCGAGCTACCCCCGAGATGCGAACACGGAATCTAGAACCACAAGTGATGCCAAGCTAACCCTGTTGGCATTATCATGAGCATACTAAAGAAAATAAACTTATGAGGAAGTTAAATAATAATTCATATAAAAAGATGAGAAATACTCATATACTATAACTGAGATAAATGAAGTATTGATGAGTTTAATACAAAGAAGATATTAACTCACCACTAAGTTGAAACTAACTATGTCTGAAAATAGCCTCTAAATTGACTAGAAATGCTGGGACAGGCCCCAGCTAAGTCTAGCAAAAACTGAAACTAAAAAATTAAATACTGAAAAGGAAATCATGACTATTGTCCTTGGAGAATGAGGGTTCACCACTGAATCTGCCGAACTGGAGATCGGGAATCGATCTAAGCGTGATCTGCATGCTGAGAAATAGAACCTACATCACGAGAAGATATAGCGCACGTATCCGTCAGTATTTGAAGCAAGTGAGCATGTAGGATAGGGTAAAGCTGAAACAAAACATAACTGAACAAGCACAAAAACAAGTATAATAATCTGAACATAATATACTGAATTTTGAGCTAACTGGATGCAATGACCAAATTTATAACATGCTGAGACTAAATAATAACTTAATTCTAAATATGGTCAATGCATTAAAGTGTCTGACTGAACTTTGGGAGCTACTAATAACCGATAATAAAACCATGTGAGGTAAATGTGGAGTATGATGTATACGCCCCATCGAGAGGACCCAATATACCCTGCCAGAGGTATAAAGGCACGCTAGTGTAATCACTAAACTGATTTCCCACAGAGAGGACTTACAACCTATTTGGCTAGTAGTTTTGAAACTAATTGGATACGCTAAACCTGGTCCAACTCAGTATTATGCTACTCCCAAATTATATAACTAACTGATTACGACTGAGTTTTCTTTAAATATTGGATAGCTCAAGCTGCACATGCAAACTGAGAATGCAATAATAAATCTGGTAATTATATATTTATAACTGAGACATGTATATCTGAAGTAACTGAAATATCTGACCTAGCATGTGTAATTCAAGAACTAAAGAAATACATCGATAGGGTGCTGAAATTCATGCAATAATCTGAGTGATAACATGATAATCTGATTTGGAACATATAACTAATAAATTCATGAAGTTTTATTGAAGTTCTAGAAACCCTAGGCCTAATCATGATATGAGAATCAAGAATCTGACTGAAAACTAGGGACCCAATGGGTAAAAGGAATCCACTAGTGAAATCCCACATACCTGGTGATGAAATCAATGGATAAAATATTTAAATTTCGGAGATAGAACTGAGGGAACCTTGCTGCGTTCTTGAACTAGGGTTCTTGACCTTTTTCTCTTTTCTTGCTTCTAATTTTCTAAATTTTGATTTATGATTTTGACTTAGGTAATTTTTAGTTAGTTTCTAGGCTTAAACTGACTAAAATCTGATAATTTAGAGTCAAAACGGCGTATCTTAGGGTTTAAACAGAGTGGGAAAAGACCAAAAGACCCCTGAGTTAATTGTTGTCGGACTAAACGACGACCTTGACTAACGGGCCGTTGTTCAATCGGTTGTCCGTCGTTTTGGTCCATAGGTTGGGTCTGTTTGACATGACTTTACTAAAACGGACATAACTTTTTACTCGGAGGTCTGATTTTAGAAAACTCGGTGGATATCAAAATCTAATTCAATTATCTATCATTTCATAAGTCACAGGACACCTAATAAAATTTGTGCTAAGAGTTATGATCATTTGAGGTTGACCCAAGTGTATTTTTTCCTAGGTCCGTCCATCATTCGACACTTAGACAAATTTTTTAGGCTGAGTTTTTGGGGGCTTCCGACTCAAACAACGGATGCACAGTACGGGCCGTAGATCAGACTATGATCCGTCGATCATAACTGTTGGTTGCACCTGCAGATTTCTGAAAGGTTGATTTCTGGTCTATATTAGATATTGGGTGTCACATTATTCCCCCCTTGGGAACATTTGTCCCCGAATGAAGACTAAACTAGCTGAAATAGAGGGAGAGAGATTCAATCCCTACTACTAAGCACTGAGAACTGTGTTTCTGACTAAATTGAGTTTCGAGAACATGCAAATACGCTGAAAATGCAAGTACAAACTGAGGGAACATGATTCTAAGACTGAATTCACGCATGAATAACTGAAAACTGAAGAGGAACTACTATCTCAAGCGAGAGTGGAATCGGAAGGAAAGACGTGAGGATAAATGTCTTTCATGGCTGCTTTTGCTTCCCAAGTAGCTCCCTCTACAAACTGAATCCTCCTCAAAACCTTAACTGAAGCGACTTCTTTGTTCCTCAACCTTCTATCCTAACGGTTAAAAATCTCAACTGGTACATGCTCATAAGAAAGACTATCTTTCACCGCTACACTCTCTAATGGCACTACAGAGGATGGGTCACCCAAACACTTTTTCAAAAGCGAGATGTGGAAGACTGGATGTACTGTTGCTAGTTCTGCTGGCAAATATAACTCATAGCCACCTTGCCAACCCTTTTCAAGATCTTGTTAGGGCCTACATATCTAGGAATGAGTTTCTCTTTCTTGCCAAATCTCATCACTCCTTTCATAGGTGACACTTTCAGAAAAACCCAATCCTCAACTTGGAACTCTAGTTCCATTCTCCTTACATCTGCATAAAATTTCTGACAACTCTAGGTTGTCTTAAGCTCTCTCTAATGAGTTGCACTTTCTCCATAGCATAAAAGACTGAATCTGGTCCTATCAAAGTTCTTTCACCTACTTCAAACCAACCAACAAGAGATCTACATCTATGCCCATAAAGTGCCTCATAAGGGGCATCTTAATGCTGGAATAATAGCTATTGTTGTAGGCGAACGCAATAGGAGGAAGGTGATCATCCCAACTACCCTTGAAATCAATCACACAAGCTCTAAACATATCCTCTAGGTCTTGAATGGTACGTTCTGCCTGTCCATCTTCCTGTGGATGAAATGTTGTGCTAAGGTTAACTTGAGTACCAAGACCCTTCTGAAATGACTTCCAGAATTGAGAGGTAAATTGAGGACCTCTATCCGAGATTATAGACAAAGGAACTATATGTAACCTCACAATTTCATTAATGTGAAGCTTGGCATAGTCCTCTGCCAAATATGTAGTCTTGACAGCTAAAAGCGAGAAGACTTAGTATTCTATAAACTATCACCCAAATGGAGTCATGTTGTCTGCGAGTACGAGGTAACCCTATGACGATATCCATATTTATCACATACCACTTCCAAGTAGGAATATCGATCTCTTGAGTCATACCTCGTTGTTTCTGATGTTCTACCTTGACTTGCTAGCAATTGTGGTGTTTACTCACAAAATCTGCTATATCCCTCTTCATGCCATCCATCAATAGACTTCCCGCAGATCGTGATACATTTTAGTGGAACCTGGATGAATAGAATATCTGAAGTTATGGGCTTCTGCAAGGATATGCTTTCTCAACTCACCCACATCAGGAAAATACAATCTACCCTGGTAGCGAAGTACACAATATCCCCCGTTGGGAGAAAACCTGCACTCTCTAATTGTGGACTGCACCCTTAAGTTCAATCAAGATTGGATCACTATTTTGCTTTTCCTTAACCTTTACTGCCAAAGAATATTTTTCCCATTCTGAACTGTTACACCACTATCTGATATGCTCATAAGGAGAACTCCCAAGAGAGCAAGCCTGTGAATATATTTCACTAGATCCTTTCTTTCTTCCTCAACATGGGCTACACTAACCATACATAATCTGTTAAAAGCATCTGCTACTAAATTCGCCTTACCACGATGATAATGTACACTCATATCATAATCCTTAAGGAACTCAAGTTATCTCCTCTGGCCAAGATGCAACTCTTTTTGGGTGAACACATACTGAAGGCTCTTATGATCACTGAATACATATACATGAACACCATACAAGTAGTGTCTCCAGATATTAAGTGCAAACACCACTGCTGCAAAATCGAGGTCATGAGTTGGATAGTTCTTCTCATGCACCTTAAGTTGTCTAGAAGCATAATATATAACCTTATCTCGATGCATCAACACACAACCTAGGCCAACACTAAATGCATCACAATATATCACATAACCATCTGAACGCTCTGGTAGACTCAAGATTGGAGTTGTAGTCAATCTAGTTGTCAATTCTGTAAAACTTTTCTCATAATCACTGACCATCGAAACTTGACCATCTTCTGAGTTAACCTAGTCAATGGTGAGGTTATAGATGAGAATCCTTCCAAAAACCTTCTGTAATAACCTACTACACCTAAGAAACTTCTGATATCTGAAGCAGAGGTAGCTCTGGGCCATTTTTTCACTGCTTCTATCTTGTGAATCCACTCGGATATCTTCGCTAGATACAATGTGACCAAGGAAAGCAACAGATTGCAACCATAACTCACATTTGCTAAACTTAGCGAATAACTGGCGATCTTTAAGAGTCTGCAGAACAACTCTCAGATGACTCGCATATTCTTCCTCATTCCTAGAGTAAATGAGGATATCATCAACAAAGATGATAACGACCAAGTCCAAGTACTGTTTAAACACGCTGTTCATCAAATTCATGAAAGCTGTAGGAGTATTGGTTAGTCCAAACGACATAACTACAAATTCATAATGACCATACCGAGTTCTGAAGGCTGTTTTCGGAATGTCATTTTCTCTGACTCTAAGATGATGATAACCCGATCTAAGGTCTATCTTTAAGAAATGGCTAGCACCTTGAAGTTCATCAAACAATTCATCAATACTGGGGATGGGATATTTATTCTTGATTGTAACCTTGTTCAACTGTCTATAGTCAATGTATATTCTGAGAGAACCATCTTTATTCTTTACGAACAACACTGGTGCACCCCATTGTGAAATAATAGGTCTGATGAAGCCCTTATGTAGAAGATCTTTCAAATTCTCTTTCAATTCCTTAAGCTTTGCTGGAGCAATTCTATAAGGAGGATGAAATAGGCTGGGTATCTTGAAGGAGATCAATTCCAAAGTCGATTTCCCTTTCGGTAGGGACTCTGGGAAGATCTATAGGAAATACTTCTCAAAACTCAAGAACTACTTAAACTGACTCAAGAGTTGGAGTTTTAGAGCTAGAATCTTTAACCCGAACTAGATAATACATATAATCCTTAGAGATCATCTTTATGGACTTAAGGTAAGAAATGAATCGACCCATAGGCGCTAAGCAACTACCCTTCCATTCTAAGATTGGTTCGTCTGGAAACTGAAAATGAACATTCCTAGTTCTACAATCGACTAAGGAATAACATGAAAGTAACCAATCCATGCTTAGAATGATATCGATGTCTACTATTTTAACTCTACAAGATCTGCTGAGGTGACTTTCAGAGAGACTGTGACAAGGCAATTTTTGTATACCCGTCTAGCTATAACTGGGTCATCGACTGGAGTAGAGACTAAGAAAGTTTCTGAGAGAGTTTCTGGATTAACACTAAATTGGGCTGCTATGTAAGGAGTTACAAAGGAAAGAGTAGCCCCTAGATCTAACAATGTATAAACATCAAGGTCAAAGAGTCGTAATGTACCAGTGACTAAATTAGGAGAACCTTCCTAATCCTGGCGAACCTAAAGAGCATACAGCCTATTCTGGCACTGACCGCCACTTGTACCAGATGAGTTACCCTGCTGAGTCGGGCGACTTGGTAGTGCTGATGAAGTTGTAGACTGAGCTCTACCGTTTCCACCTCTTTGACCCTGTCAACAAGGACAATCCCTCAACCTGTGACCAAACTGACCTCATCGAAAACATCCTTCTTTTCCTGCGAGGCACTCGCTTGGATGGTGCTTACCACACTTTGAGAAAGTGGGGTAAGTCTTGCTGCTTGAAACACTTCCCTGAGAGTTAGATCCTGGTGCTCTAACCTTTTGGTCATACCTGTTCTTGGAGGATGGAACACTAGTTGACGAAGTAAATGGAGCTGAAAACTTCTGTTGGTTCTGCGAGTGATTTCCACCACCCGATTTCTTCTAAGAATAGTCATATTTTCCAGTCCTAGCCTTCTTATTCTCCTTGGCATGTTCCCTAAGCTTATCACCCTCAACATGTTGAGCGTGAGTCACAAGCCTAGAGATGTTCATATCTTTCAGTAACATAGCATTTCTGCACTCAGTTTTCACCAAATCTGACACTCCATCAAAGAACTTTTTCATCTAAGCCCTGGGTTCAGCAACCATGTGAGTTGCATACCTGGAGAGTTGGTTAAACTTGAGCCCATACTCTTGTAATGTCATGTTTCCCTGCCTCTAGTTCATGAATTCTTGAGACTTTGCTTCTCTCAACTCTATTAGGAAAAACCTATCCAAAAAGGTCTCACTAAAGCAATCCCAAGTAATAGGAGTTGTATCTGTACCCCTATTTTCTTTCCATTGAGTGTATCAGATATGAGCAACATCCTTCAATTAGTATGATGTAAACTCAACCCAATCATTCCCAGTGACTTGCATTACCTGAAAGATCTTCTTGATCTCATCCAAAAAATTCTGATGAGTTTAATACAAAGCAGATATTAACTCACTACTAAGCTAAAACTATGGCTGAAAATAACCTCTAAATTGACTAGAAATGCTGGGACAGGCCCCAGCTAAGTCTAGCAAAAACTGAAACTAAATGACTAAATACTTAAAAGGAACTCATGACTATTGTACTCGGAGAATGAGGACTCACCATGAAATCTGCTGAACTAGATAACGAGAATCGATCTAAGCGTGATTTGGATGCTGAGAAACTGAACCTACATCATGAGAAGATGTAGAGCACGTATGTGTCAGTATTTGAAGGTACTGATCATGTAGGATAGACTAAAGCTGAAACAAAACATAACTGAACAAGCACCAAAACAAGTATAATAATCTGAACATGATATACTGAATTTTGAGCTAACTGGATGCAATAACAAGATTTATAATATGTTGAGACTGAATAATAACTGAACTATAAATATGGTCAATGCAAGTCTGACTGAACTGTGGGAGATACTAATAACTGATAATAAAATCACATGAGCTAAATGTGTAATCTGATGTATACGCCCCATCGAGAGGACCTAATATACTATGCCAAAGGCATAAAGGCATGCTACTATGATCACTAAACTGATTGCCCACAGAGGAGACTTACAACCAACTTGGCTTGTAGTTCTGAGACTAATTGGGTACGCTGAACCATAGTCCAACTTGGTATTATGATACTCCCAATGAATTATCTAATTAATTGATTATGATTGAGTTTCTTTAAATACGGGATAGCTCAAAATGAATATGCAGAACGAGAATGCAATAATTAATCTGATAATTATGCATTTATAACTGAGGCATGTATATCTGAAGTAACTGAATATCTGACCTAGCATGTATAATTCAAAAACTAAAGTAATGCATAGATAGGTTTCTAAAATTCATGCAATAATCTGAGTAATAACATGATAATCTGATTTGGAACATATAGCTAATAAATTCATGAAGTTCTGATGAAGTTTTAGAAACCCTAGGTCTAATCATGATATGGGAATCAAGAATCTGACTGAAAACTAGGGACCCAATGGGTAAAAGGAACCCACTAGTGAAATCTCACATACCTGGTGATGAAATCCACGATGAAATATTTAGATTTCGGGGCTGGAATTGAGGGAACCTTGTTGCGTTCTTGAACTAGGGTTGTTGACCTTTTTCTCCTTTCTTGCTTCTAATTTTGTAAATTTTGATTCATGATTTTGACTTAGGTAAGTTTTAGTTATGTTTCTAGGCTTAAACTGACTAAATCTGATGATTTAGGGTAAAAATGACTTATCTTAGGGTTTAAACGAAGTGAGAAAAGATCAAAAGACCCCTAAGTTAATTGTTGTCGGACGTAACGAAAACCTGGACTGACGGACCATCTTTCAATTGGTTGTCCGTCGTTTGCGTGCGTAGGTTGGGTCTGTTCGACATGACTTTACTAAAATAGGCATAACTTTTTACTCGAAAACTTGATGGCTATGTAAAGTTAATCCAATTATCTATCATTTAGGTCATAGGACATCTAATTTATTTTTTGCTAAGAGTTATGATTTTTTGAAGTTGACCCAACTGCATTGCCTCCTAACTATCTGCTAATTTCCACCTACAATGTGTTGGTCCATCTACGAACCATACTGGTCAATCGTGGTTCTTATTAGAGAGTGGGTAAATGGGGTCTTGATCGACAGACATAGACTACAAACCGTAGTCTGACCTACAGACTGTAGGTCCGTCCGTCGTTCGACACTTAGTCAAATTTTTTGGGCTGAGTTTTTGGAGGCTTTAGACTACGGTCCGTCGATGGTAATCGTTGGTTGCATTTGCAGATTTCTAAAAAACTGATTTTTGGTTTGTTTTAGATACGTGGTGTTACAACTCTCATCTCCATCTGCACTGTAATGGAATTACAAAAGTGAGTTTATTCCACTCAATAGGTCCTTAGAATTCAATAAATTTTTCAGGTTCTCATTAAATGTTTAGATATGGGGTTTCTAGATTTTATAAGATATATTGTGATTAAGATTTTTTTGATTCATATAAATTTATTTCTTGATAATTTAATATAGTTCCATGCATATCAGTCAGAACCCTAGATTGTGTAAATTTTTCCTAGTTCATGAATTTTACTTGCTAGGTCAACCAGACATAAATTCATGCTCAGATTTTGAATGTCATATTCTCAGTATATAAATGTTTTATTCTCAATTAGCATGTCAATATTTGAGAAATTCAATATTTAGTGCATTTTTGCTTCATAAATATTCAGATGAGAGTAGACTTAGCACCGAGTTGAGCTAGGGTTCAGCATATCCTCAAAGTCCCAAAATTACGTGCCTGCGTAGGTTTATTATTCCCCTTTGCTGGAAATTAGATTTAGTGATCACGCAACAGTCATCTCTCTATACCCCTGGCAAGTTATATTTGGTCCCATCTGTGGGGCCTATACATCAGACTCCATGTTTAGCTCACATGGTTTATGTCGGTTAATAGTAGCTTCGACAGTCAGACTCTTAGTGTATTGACCACGTTTTCAGCATTTACTTCAGAAATATGTTCAACATGTTATCTTCATCATTAGTGCTTGGTCATTGCACTCAGTTTAGTTCTCATCTATACTTCTCTTTATATCTATATTATTGTTTAGAATATATCATAACTCAGTTATACGTTATTCAACCTTAATACTTTGTTCAACTTAGCATATCTCTATACTACATGCTCAGTACATTGAAGCACATACTTTTCTACATCATTTCATGATGTAGGTTACGACACTCGGCATCTAGATCATGCATAGATTAATCCTCGGTTCAACTTCAGCAACTTCTGTAGTGAGTCCAGCTCATACTTCGAGGACAATAGACATGCTTTCTATTTTAGTCTTCACTTCAATTTTCAGTTTTGCAAGAGTTAGTTGGGGGCAAGTCCTTTCAGACATATAGTCAGTGTTGAGTTGTTTCCCCTATATATTCAGATAAATTTTCGTTTGGATTCAAATTAGTTTTGTCTCATTTAACAGTTATGTTGTTGCTTACCTAGTTATATTTTTCAGTATGGTTGTTATATGCCAGACTCAGGATTATCTTGGGCCACTCGTGATCCTAGGTCTCGTGCAACATATAGGGATAGCCTCGAGGCGTGACAAGGAAGGTGCTTAGGTATCTTGTCATGCATAACATCTTTATTCTTTTCCAGTAGCTTCTCTATGCAAGGCTACAACGTCACTTATTCCTTTTTTATTTGGTGTGAGCTCAACTTAAGCTATACATTGCCCGAGAAGAGCGGTTTGGGTGCACTTCAACCACTTGAGGCTCCTAATAAACCATGTATTCCTCCATACTTTCAGTGGTTTTCCTGAATATCGGCTCCCCCTTCTTAAGCCCCTTGACATAGCCAAAATATGTGCTTGGCTATGTTTGTGTGGCATAGTCACTGTAGGCACCATGCAAGATCCTTCTTATTCCATGACCAAGAGACACTAGAGGTAGGGGCCGATCATGGCATGAAAATCTAATGAAAGAATTTATCGCATGACTATGTCTGCATTCACATGCACCAGCTGCTTAAGGTTGGACATGACAGATGGGGACTGGCTAGGTCTATGTATTATATCTGGATCGCTTGATTGTAGGTGATCGAAGAAAAAATCAAATGAAAGTAATATCTACAAATCCTACCGATAAACAATTGAAGAAAATTATTATCTGGCTGAAATTGTAATGTTGTCAAATGTAAAAAAAATCATAAAATTTGAGTTCAGGGGGAAATGTTGCTGAAATTTCGATCATAATTTAATGGATACTTATGTCTTATCCCAATTTCTCCATAAGATAATTTTTCTGGCTTAGCCGCCTGAACATTATCTATGTGAAGAAATTTCAATTTTACAAATATGGTAGTGTTGTGATTCTACTTCATCTCTTCTTCTCCCTATTATAGTAAAAACCACCTTTTTGAGATAGGATCCTTGAAAATATTATTATTTTCTAAGTTTTCAGTTTGTCCTTTCCACTAATGTTGTGGAAAATAAGAAAATGTCTAGGAACATACCGTGTCGAATTATGTTTGTCAATTAATTTTTAAAAATTAATAATATGTGTTTGTTATGTTTTGCATTAAAATAAAAACATAAGATTCTTTAACTTAGTATTAACTCACATTTATATTTTTTTATTTTGGGCGTGCACAAATAATCACATTTATCATATAATACATGTATGATGTCATATAGGATTCTATGTAGGATGTGAATTGTCATATAGGACGCCAAGTAGAATCTGAGTGTCCACTTATTAAATCTATAATAATTTAAATGGCTATTGTGCACATTCAAAATTAATGAATATATATATATCAAATGAGATCAAGGTAAAGGCACGTTAATATATTATATCTAATATAGAAGTATTACTTATATGAGAAAATAGAACGAATAAAAATATCATTCTCACACATTACTAATTTTCTTCTTTCCCCCACATGAACTTAAACTTTTCAACAAAAGTAGGCACATCACTCACTATAAATACCACATGCATTCTTTTACTTAAATCACATCCATAACTAATAATATTACTGATTAAATATCTCATAAAAATAAGAAAAATGAAAATGATGAAATTTTTTGTGCTTGTTGTAACTATTTTAGCATTGTTGCTAAGTGTAGCAAATGCACAACAATGTGGAAGTCAAGCTGGTGGAGCTTTGTGTGCCAATGGGTTATGTTGTAGTCAATATGGTTATTGTGGCACTACTCCTGATTACTGTGGACAGGGATGCCAGAGTCAATGCAACTAAATTATGTTTTGTGTGTACGTTCTAGCTTGAAGGCTATGATAATAATAAGGTAATATATATCCATGTGGTTGTGTGTTTAAAATATATAAATTTGTATTACTAGAATAAAGTGGGAACATGTATGTACTGTGAGTTAATTCCACAAGAACAAGAATATAGTGTCTGGTCATGAACACTATATATGTACTAGCTTGTTTGTTTTCTATTTCAATGTGATGTTTATTAAGAATGGTCAAAAACCACTTAATAAAAATGTCCACTAATTAAGTATTATTAGATTCATCCAAATAATTTTATTTTCCATATCATGTTTTCAGCCATGTGTTAAACATATATATCAAATAAATAGTCCAATTCAAATTAGAAAGAAGCAACGTGCAAGTCAAATAACAAATAGACCAGACTTTAACACATAAAACAATTCATAGTCAACAAGTATAATTATCATATGATCAACTATATCAATAAAGATCGTCCAGTCATTCAATACTCACTGTTAGGATCGAAAATAATTAGATGTAATGCGAAAGTTAACAAAGCAAACTTCGATAGACCTCGATAGATCACGCGCGAGTAAGAAGACAAACAAGAAATATATCAAAAGACACAAAGATTTAACGTGGTTCGGTCAATCAATCTACGTCCACAAAGAAATGAAAAATTCACTATATAAATATGAGAGTACAAAAATTCACTATATAAATCGGTCATATCTATATTCTTGTTCAGAATATTCATAGCTCAGTTATACATTGTTCAACCTTTATACTTTGTTCAACTTAGCATATCTCTATACTGCATGCTTAGTACATTCAAACACATACTTTGCGCTATATCATTTCATGATGTAGGTCACGACACTCAGCATTCAGATTATGCATAGATTAATCCTCGGTTCAACTTCAGCAACTTCTGTAGTGAGTCCAGCTCATATTTCCAGGACAATAGACATGCTTTCTATTTTACTCTTTACTTCAATTTTAAGTTTTGCAAGAGTTAGTTGGGGGCATGTCCTTTCAAACTTATAGTCAGTGTTGAGTTGTTTCCCCTATATATTCAGATAAATTTTCATTAGGATTCAAATTAGTTTTGTCTCATTTTTTAGTTATGTTAATGCTTTCCTAGTTATATTTTTCAGTATGGTTGTTATATGCCAGATTGAGGATTATCTTGGGGTCACTCGTGATCCTAGGTCCCGTAAAACGTATAGGGATAGCCTCGGAGCATGACAAGGAAGGTGCTTAGGTAGCTTCTCTATGCAAGGCGGCAACGTCTCCTAGTAAACCATGTATTTCTCCATACTTGCAATGGTTTCCCTGAATATCGGCTCCCCCTTCTTGAGCCCCTTGACTAATTGCATAGCCAAAATATGTGCTTGGCTATGTTTGTGTGGCATAGCCACTGTAGGCACCATGCAAGATCCTTCTTGTTTTATGACCAAGAGACACTAGTGTAGGGGCCGATCATGGCATGAAAATCCAATGAAAGAATTTATCGCATGACTATATCTGCATTCACACGCACCAGCTGTATGAGGTTGGAGATGACAGATGGGAACTGGCTAGGTCTATCATCTATGTATTATATCTGGATCGCTTGATCGTAGGTGATCGAAGAAAAAATCAAATGAAAGTAAATTGTATCACATGACTATATCTTCATATCTAAAAATCCTACCGATAAGCCATTGAAGAAAATTATTATCTGGTTGAAATTGTTATGTCAGCACAAAAAATGTAAAAAACTAAAATCATAAAATTTGAGTTCGGAGGGAAATGTTGTTGAAATTTCAATCATAATTTAATGGGTACTTATGTCTTATTCCAATTTCTCCGTAAGATAATTTTTCTGGCTTAGCAGCCTGAACATTATCTATGTGAAGAAATTTCAACGTTACAAATATGGTAGTGTTGTGATTCTACTTCATCTCTTCTTCTCCCTATTATAGTAAAAACCACCTCTTTGAGATAAGAGCCTTGAAAATATTATTATTTCCTAAGATTTCAATTTGTCCTTTGCACTAATGTTGTGGAAAATAAGAAAATGTCTAGAAACATTAATTTTTAAAAATTAATAATACGTGTCGACTTATGTTTGTCAATTAATTTTTAAAAAATAATAATGTGTTTGTTATGTTTTGCATTAAAAATAAAAACATAAGATTCTTTAACTTAGTATTAACTCACATTTAGATTTTTCTATTTTAGGTGTGCACAAGTAAACACATGTATCATATAATACACGTATGATGTCATATAGGATTCTATGTAGGATGTGAATTGTCATGTAGGACGCTAAGTAGTATCTGAGTGTCTACTTGTTAATTCTATAATAGTTTAAATGTCTATTGTGCACATTCAAAATTAGTGGGTATATATGTCAAATGAGATCAAGATAAAGGCACGTTTGTATATTATATCTAATATAGAAGTATTACTTATATGAGAAAATAAAACAAATAAAAATATCATTCTCACACATTACTAATACACATTACTAATTTTCTTCTTTCCCCCACATGAACCTAAACTTTTCAACAAAAGTAGGCACATCACTCACTATAAATACCACATGCATTCTTCTACTTAAATCCCATCCATAACTAATAATATTACTGATTAAATATCTCATAAAAATAAGAAAAATGAAAATGATGAAATTTTTTGTGCTTGTTGTAACTATTTTAGCATTGTTGCTAAGTGTAGCAAATGCACAACAATGTGGAAGTCAAGCTGGTGGAGCTTTGTGTGCCAATGGGTTATGTTGTAGTCAATATGGCTATTGTGGCACTACTCCTGATTACTGTGGACAGGGATGCCAGAGTCAATGCAACTAAATTATGTCTTGTGTGTACGTTCTAGCTTGAAGGCTATGATAATAATAAGGTAATATATATCCATGTGGTTGTGTGTTTAAAATATATAAATTTGTATTACTAGAATAAAGTGGGAACATGTATGTACTGTGAGTTAATTCCACAAGACCAAGAATATAGTGTCTGGTCATGAACACTATATATGTACTAGTTTGTTTGTTTTCTATTTCAATGTGATGTTTATTAAGAATGGTCAAAAACCACTTAATAAAAATGTCCACTATTTAAGTATTATTAGATTCATTCAAATAATTTTACTTTTCATATCATGTTTTCATCCATGTGTTAAACATATATATCAAATAAATAGTCCAATTCAAATTAGAAAGAAGCAACGCGCAAGTCAAATAACAAATAGATCAGACTTTAACACATAAACAATTCATAGTCAACAATTATAATTACCACATAATCAACTATATCAATAAAGATCGTACAGTCATTCAATACTCACTGTTAGGATCGAAAATAATTAGATGTAATGCGAAAGTTAACAAAGAAAACTTCGATAGACCTCGATAGATCGCGCTCGAGTAAGAAGACAAACAAGAAATGTATCAAAAGACACAAAGATTTAACGTGGTTCGATCAATCGATCTACGTCCACAAAGGAATGAAATATTCACTATATAAATATGAGAGTACAAAATATAGAGAGAATTTATTACATCAATCAATTCACTAGGAATACAAGGGAGGTTCACACAAGTGATAACGTATTAAACTTGTGTTCCACAAATTTTCCCCACAAGAAACGGACTAGCCAATTATAAACCATTTCCTACAAAAAAAAAAAAAGGATAGCCAAGGTTAAACCTTTTCCTAAAATAAATAAACATATATATGGTAAGAAACTCAGACCAAATAATACCCAAAATTCACTACATCATGAAACAAAACAGCAATAAATAAATTAAAGCATACACACATGCTAAGTGATTTATATATGCAAATATTCATGATCTGCAGTGAGCAAACTCCATACATGGACCAAAACGGCGTGGTAGTCGACTAATATATATATAGTATATAATAAAAAGCAAAATATACAATAATATTTGACAAATTAAAAAGTTAGTATACATAAAGTGTGCAAACACTACTTAATAAAAGATTCTTATTTAGTTGCAACTTTTTCTGGTATATATTTTCTCAACTTTTAGTCAAGTGGAGTCTTGAATAGATTTGATCTTTCTGAATTTCTAATCATACAAAAGGCAATCTTTTGGGTAATAACTGCAGAAAAAATTACTTTCCTTGCAAGAAGAAAAAGGGGAAGAAGCAGGGTCGGACCCACGTTGGGTCCAGGGTATTCATCCGAACACCCTCGGCAAAAAAAAAAAACGATATATATAAGGTAAATTTTTTATATTTTTGTAGATACATATATTTTGAACCCCTTAATAACAAATAAAAATAGATGGCTTAATGGTAAGACCCTTGAATATTAAGTTGCACGCCCAAGGTTTGAATGCCTTCAACATTTATTTATTTTCCTTTATAGTTTCAAGCATTTTTTATTCAAAGGACCCATTTCGAAAGACTTATTTACACGTTTATATTTTTATTTTTTGAACCTCCTAAACAAAAATCCTAGGTGCGCCGCTGGGAAGAAGAGTTTATTAAATTGCAAGAAAGTATTGAATATAGCAAGATCTTTGATTTACCATTAATAATTGATTGTACAAATTAGTGTTGTCAATCTGTGTTAAGAAAATCAGAAATTACTTGTTGTAATAAATCATTCAGAAACACGAAGTAACTGAGATTTTTTAGAACCAGTAAATAAGATGAACAGAACTTTATTTGTAAAAAATAATTTAATCTGTAAAACTTACCAGAATCTGCAATACTCTTTCAGAAAATTTAGGAAAAAAATCAAGTCCACTGAATTCACAGTGTCCCCTTAAGGAAATTATTTCCCTCTAGTATCCGAGGTTTGATTTGGAATATAACCTCCCAGGGTAAAATGATCTTAATCAGTAGAGTATAGATACCAAAAACTCTACTGTCAGCGAATCAATCCACAGCAGGAAAGTACACGAAGAAATATGTGTTTTTAAGAAGAAGGAAGATCAGAAAATTCGTTAGTCAATATTCTGAAGACTGAATGGTATTTATAGGCAAGAATAATATATTCTGAAAGGATGCACGACCATTAATGAAAGGTTGCAAACTTTCAAATGGTATTGACTGTTCCTGAAAGTTGCAACCTTTCAGAACAGTGGCGGGAATTTTTAAATATAACGGAATTTAAAACGGGTCACGCGCGCGGATCCGAGTCGGGTCGGGTTAACTAAAAAGTTGAAAACATTTCGGTTAATTTCTGTTATCAACTAATTAATTGAAAATAATTTTTGGCCATTTAATTAATTAAATAAATAATTAAAACAAATTTATCCAAAAAATTATCTCTCGATCGATCATTTGCCAAAGCCAAAGTCAAAGCGAGCGATGACGACGACGGCGCGAGGGGGGTCCCTCTTTCCAACCCTTTTAACAATTAATAGGAGTGTTTATTTATTTAAACTCTCCTATTTTCATTTCCATTACCGACGAGGGACTATTGACTTTTTTATTAAAGCATTAGAGGACTTTTCAAATTCCCAACCTTTCAAGTTCTAAACTTTTCAAATTCCTCTCCTTCCCTCTATTTCCCATCAATTCTTGCTACATACCCAACAATCCCCCACATTGATGGAGAATAGTTATAACATAGGAATGCACGGACAATTGTGTACTTTACAAGCAAGGATTAATTGCATCTGGATAAGTAGGTTTCCCCTTGGACTTTCCGTAGTGAGCATATGTCGGATATACTCGGTCAATCGGTAGATGTGATATCTTTGAACCGTTGAACTTTGGTGTATACCTAGACAACCATATGTCACACAATTAACCCTTTACTGTTTATGATTCTTACGGTTGTGTTCTTTTCAGCCATGAACACCTCCTGGTTTCATGAGTGTATAGAGAATAGACTTTTGACATAAAAATCTCTTTGAAGCGGCTTCCACTTCACACTCACATAGGTGATTTCTAACCGTGTCATCTCGTAGATACACTATTTGGTCGAATCTACCAAACTTAGCAAATCATTAAAATCTTTAAGCTTTATTACCTCATTAACAAGACTTAAAGTCTTAACCTTTTCCTGAACATTATCTTCATCATGAGAATGGATTGAGTTAATTGACAATGTCGAACCGTCAGCCACAACTTTGTTTTTCTCCTTGAATCTAGCTCTTGGGATCTCCAGTCCGCTAGATAGAGTTACCGTCATGCTGACTTGTCCTAAGCCGTAAACCCATTCCCTTAGATGATCTTTCAACTGCCTCTCTCACTAGGCCTTTCGTTAGTGGATATGACACATTATCGCTTGACTTTACATAGTCAATTGTGATAATTCCAGTAGAGAGCAGTTGTCTTATGGTGTTATGTCTACGTCGTATATGACGAGACTTCCCGTTGTACATAACGCTCCCTGCCCTACCTATTGTTGCTTGACTATCGCAATGTATGCAAATTGGTCCAACAGGTTTGGGCCAGAATGGAATATCCTCTAGGAAATTCCGGAGCCATTTCGCTTCTTCACCAGTCTTATCCAAAGCAATGAATTCAGATTCCATTGTGGAGCGAGCAATACATGTCTGTTTGGAAGATTTCCAAGAGACAGCTCCTCCACCAAGTATAAATACATAACCACTCGTGAATTTTACATCATTTGACCCGGTGATCCAATTTGCATCACTATATCCTTCATTCACAGCAGGATATTTATTATAATGCAAAGCATAATGTTGTGTCCATTTTAGATAACCCAACACACGTTTCATAGCCATCCAGTGAGTTTGATTCGGATTACTAGTGTACCGACTCAGTTTACTAATAGCACATGCTATATCTGGTCGCGTGCAATTCATAATATACATCAAACTTCCCAACACTCTGGCATATTCCAATTGAGAGTCACTTTGACCTTCATTCTTTTTAAATGTACAACTTAAATCAATTGGAGTTTTGACTACATTGAAATTCAAGTAATTGAACTTATCCAATACTTTTTCAATATAATGAGATTGAGATAATGCTAGTCCCTGGGGAGTTTTGATAATCCTGACCCCTAAGATCAAATCAGCAACTCCTAAGTCTTTCATATCAAACTTGCTGGACAACATGCGCTTAGTAGCATTTATATCGTCAATTTCTTTACTCATTATTAACATGTCATCAACATACAAACAAACAATGACTTCATCATTCATAACGTTTTTAATGTAAACACATTTATCACATTCGTTAATCTTGAATCCATTTGCCAACATTATTTGATCAAATTTAGCATGCCATTGTTTGGGTGCTTGCTTGAGTCCATAAAGTGACTTCACAAGTCTGCACACTTTCTTTTCTTTACCAGGAACTATAAACCCTTCAGGTTGTTCCATGTAAATTTCTTCCTCTAACTCTCCATTTAAGAATGCTGTCTTTACATCCATTTGGTGGATTTTAAGATCATGCACTGCTGCTAGTGCTATTAATATCCTAATTGATGTTATCCTTGTTACTGGAGAGTATGTGTCAAAGTAGTCCAGACCTTCCTTTTGTCTGTACCCTTTGACTACCAGTCTAGCCTTATATTTGTCAATAGTCCCATCAGGTTTCATTTTCCTTTTAAAGATCTATTTTGATCCTAAAGGTTTATTTCCTGGAGGAAGATCAGTCAATTCCCAAGTGTGATTGCTTAAAATTGATTCAATCTCACTATTGACTGCTTCTTTCCAATAAGTTGACTCTGACGAAGACATAGCTGCTTTAAATATTTGAGGCTCATTTTCAAGCAATAGTGCTACAAAATATGGTCCGAAAGAAACAGATTTTCGTTGTCGAGTACTTCGCCTAGGTTCCTCAGTAGTTAGAATAATTTCCATTGATTCTTCTCGTCGTCGTTTAGGTCTTTCACTTGTTGACTCACTTTCAGTTTTATACAGATAAATGTTTTCAAAAAACTCTGCACTATCTGATTCTATTATCGTATTAATATGAATCTCAGGATTATCAGATTTGTGAACCAAAAATCGACAAGCTTTACTATTCACAGCATACCCAATAAAGACACAATCTATTGTTTTGGGTCCAATTTTAACCCTCTTAGGTAAAGGAACCTCTACCTTGGCTAAACACCCCCACACTTTGAAATATTTCAAGTTGGGTTTTCTTCCCTTCCACAACTCATATGGAATTGATTGTGTTTTTTGATGGGGTACTCTATTGAGTATTTTATTAGCTGTAAGGATGACTTCCCCCCAAAGATTTCGTGGTGAACAAGAATTGATCATTAAGGCATTCATCATTTCCTTTAATGTTCTGTTCTTCCGTTCTGCCAAACCATTTGACTGTGGTGTATAAGGTGCAGTAGTTTGATGAATAATACCATATTCCAAACATATCTCTGCAAAAGGAGATTCATATTCTCCACCCCTATCACTCCGAATCATTTTTATCTTTAGATTCAATTGGTTTTCCACTTCATTTTAGTATTGCTTAAATGCATCAATTGTTTCATACTTACTATTAAGCAAATATACATAACAAAATCGAGTGCAGTCATCAACAAAAGATATAAAATACTTTTCCCACCACGAGATAGTGTTGACTTCATATCGCATATATCTGTGTGAATTAAGTCTAAAGTTTTAGAACTTCTTTCAACAAACTTGTAAAAACTTACTTTCCACGCAAATTTCAGATTTTGACTTATCGCATTTAAAATCAGGCAATACTTCTAGATTAACCAATTTTCGCAAGGCTTTGTAATTTACATGTCCCAAACGGGCATCCCATAAATCACTTAACTCCAATAAGTAAACAGAAGCAGAATTTTTATTAATACTGTCAATAACCATTACACTTAGTTTGAAAAGACCCTCATTGAGGTAGCCCTTTCCTATGAACATTTCATTCTTACTTATTACAGCTTTATGACTAACTAGGACACACTTAAACCTGTTCTTAACGAGTAGTGCAACAGAAACTAAATTCTTCCTAATAGTAGGGACATCCAGAACATTGTTTAAAGTCAACACTTTGCCGGATGTCATTTTCAACATTACTTTTCCAGTTCCTGCAATCCTTGCTGTTGCGTGTTTCCCATGAATAAATCTTCATCGTACTCAGCAGGAGTGTACGTTGCAAGGCTTCTTTTGCAGAGCAAATATGTCTAGTAGCACCCGAGTCGAGAAACCACTCCTTGGGATTTCCAACTAAGTTACACTCTGATATCATTGCACACAAGTCATCTGCATCTTCTATTTTTTCCATGATGTTTGCTTGACTTTTGCCTTTGCCTTTGTATTTATCCTTTCTTGGAGCATGACAATCAGAAGATCTATGACCAGCCTTGCCACAATTATAACAGTTGCCTTTGAATTTCTTCTTGGCCTGTTCTGACTTCTGCCCGTTGGACTTCTTTCTCTTTTTGTCTTTGGTAGGAGCTTCTTCAACAATATTAACTCCAATGATTGTTGAACTCTTACACGACTTCTTTTCGGCATTTCTGTTATCTTCCTCAATCTTGAGACGAATCACAAGATCTTCAAGCTTCATTTCTTTACGCTTATGCTTTAGATAATTCTTGAAATCATTCCACGAAGGAGGCAACTTCTCGATCATTGTAGCCACTTGAAAAGCTTCATTTACTACCATATCTTCATCAATCAGATCATGGAGAATAAGTTGAAGTTCCTGCACTTGTGATCCAACAGTTTTACTATCTACCATTTTATAGTCTAAAAACTTTGCGACCACAAATTTTTTCAAGCATGCATCTTCTGTCTTATATTTCTTCTCAAGTGCATTCCACAACTCTTTTGAAGTTGTTATTGCACTATAGACATTATATAAGTCATCCTATAAAGCACTCAAAATGTAACCTTTACATAGGAAGTCTGACTGTTTCCATGCTTCAACAATCATAAATTTTTCCCTGTCTGGCATATCATCAGCAGGTACTGGAGTATCTTCACTTGTAAATTTCTGCAGACCAAGAGTGGTAAGCCAGAAAAATACTCATTGCTGCCATCCTTTGAAATTCACACCTGTGAATTTACCCGGTTTCTCTGCTTGTGACACAAGAGTTCGGGTTGGTGCAGCAAAAGCCACTGTAACACCAGTGTTTTCCATTTCTGATAAACAAAATATATACAATATAAGTAAGCAATAAATTATAATTGCAGACTTAAAGGAGTATAAATCACAAAGATTTTTGTCTCCACCAGAAACACAGATTTATATAATTTCCTTAAGATTGTTGCCAATCTGTGTTAAGAAAATCAGAAATTACTGGTTGTAATAAATCATTCAGAAACACGAAGTAACTGAGATTTTTAGAACCAGTAAATAAGATGAACATAACTTTATTTGTAAAAAATAATTTAATCTGTAAAACTTACCAGAATCTGGAATACTCTTTCAGAAAATTTAGGAAGAAAATCAAGTCCACTGAATTCACAGTGTCCCCTTAAGGAAATTATTTCCCTCTAGTATCCGAGGTTTGATTTGGAATATAACCTCCCAGGGTAAAATGATCTTAATCAGTAGAGTATAGATACCAAAAACTCTACTGTCAGCGAATCAATCCACAGCAGGAAAGTACACGAAGAAATATGTGTTTTTAAGAAGAAGGAAGATCAGAAAATTCGTTAGTCAATATTCTGAAGACTGAATGGTATTTGTAGGCAAGAATAATATATTCTGAAATGTTGCAACCCTTTCAGAATTGACACGACCATTAATGAAAGGTTGCAAACTTTCAAATGGTATTGACTGTTCCTGAAAGTTGCAACCTTTCAGAACAGTGGCGGGAATTTTTAAATATAACGGAATTTAAAACGGGTCACGCTCGCAGATCCGAGTCGGGTTGGGTTAACTAAAAAGTTGAAAATATTTCGGTTAATTTCTTTTATCAACTAATTAATTGAAAATAATTTTTGGCCATTTAATTAATTAAATAAATAATTAAAATAAATTTGTCCAAAAAATTATCTCTCGATCATTTGGCAAATCCAAATTCGAAGCGAGCGAGCGACGACGACGGCGCAAGGGGGATCCCTCTTTCCAACCCTTTTAACAATTAATAGGAGTGTTTATTTATTTAAACTCTCCTATTTTCATTTCCATTACCGATGAGGGACTATTGCCTTTTTTCTTAAAGCATTAGAGGACTTTTCAAGTTCCCAACCTTTCAAGTTCTAAACTTTTCAAATTCCTCTCCTTCCCTCTATTTCCCATCAATTCTTGCTACATACCCAACAATTAGTTGAGATCGATCGTTGCAATCGTTGGTTTTCAACTTAGAAGCTTAGTCCTAGTATACATGAGTCATCAATTTGTGTCGATTATGACGGTGTACTTTTCAATAAGACAGTTATCAGCTCAAGTTGATAACGTCTGTATCGTTTGTACACAAAATAAAATGGAGTCTAGTTCAAGATGGTTAGTAATAGGTCAATGTTTGAGCCTATTTTACTCTCTATTGTACCTACTTGTGGAAAACTGCTGAAAGAAATAATATAAAGCAATATTTATGGCAAAAGAGTAAGCTTTAAATTTCAAACCTCAAGAACTTGTTGCCCATGATATTCCATGGTCAATATTAGAAATGAATGAACCACATATTAGATTACTTCAACCGTGTTCAAATTTGAATAAGTCAACAAATGGTTTTTGAAACATTATTAGGTAGGCCAATATCTCTTCAGTCTTGCTTATCTGTACTTTGGTGAGATATTTTTTAATTCTCACAATTCTATTCTTAGAATCTGAATCTTTCGTTGTAACACCTCACAATTCTATTTTTACAATGTAAATCTTCCGTTGTAAGTATATAACCTCGCACAGGTCTGCATTAGTTCATTGAGTGGACCAGGTTAGCTTTGTTGTAATGTCATTAGTAATATTTATTGCATATGTTATCTATTTATGAAGTTGTGCTTACCTATTCACATTCCATATATATGGAGTTGGATGATGATTTTATCAGTACATCGTGAATTTTGTATACTTATACTGCATTTGTTTTTTCTTTGTTAACTACATGGCATATTTTGATGGGTCCATGGCGACCTCAATTATGAGTCCAACATTTCTTGAATCCAAGGGTGAGTTAATTTTTTCGAGATGCTATGTGTTCATCTTTTCCCTGTGGTCTATTTTTTGGATTTAGATTGATTTCTTTTTTGGGATTGCATCCCATATTCTAGATTTCATAGATATTTAGGTACGCGAGTTTCGGGTTGTTGAGAGAGTGGGGGTTTCTGGATGGTGGTTGATACTTATAAAGACTTGTTTTGCGTATTGAAAATGTTTTAAGTGATCAATTGCTTGTGAATTATTGGTTCTTCCACTGAAGATTTAATGTGGGTGCCTCTCATGACGGGTTGGATCGTGACACTTTGAAAATGCAATCAATCTGAATATAAGAGAATTTTTATGGCTCAGCTGCCTGAATATTGCTTATGTGAACGAATTTCAAAAATTACAAATATGACATGTGATTTAACTGTCTCGAAAAACTATGCTTTTTGAAAAAAAAAGAGCTCTATTTTATGTATTCGAAGGGAAATGGGTGTTAGATTTTGTAGACTACTAAAGAAATTGTGAAGTTAAAGTAGTTGATAGAGTTGAAGATGAAGATGGAGGAAAAAAAGAATGCTTTAATCAAGAAGAAGCTTTTGAGGAAGACAATAAAATAAAGAGAGAAAAAAATTAAATTTCTGTGGGCCAATAAGAAAATTCATATATCTTAATAAAAGTCAATATACAAAGAAAATGATATTTAAAATATTAATCATATATTGACCTATAAAAAATGACATGTGTATTATTTTATTACAAAAAATCTTTTTTAAATTTTTCACACGCTATTAGCTGAGTGAACTCATTTTCTTTGACATGTCATCTCTTATGATTGCATTTAATTCAATTTAAAGATGTTAAAAGAATATTTAAACGTCTAATTGTTTAAGTACTAAAATAAATTATCCGACCAACAATTTTTTAAAATGTATTTTCTCATTAAATAACGACACTAGTTCTAGAATGGGTTCTCCTCCCCCGATTTCCCGACAAAAACATGTTAAAAATCCCACTTCACAAGTTATTACTCCCTTCAATGATTGTTGTAATTTTTTTATAAGAATATTTGGTATAATATTAATTGAATTAAATTTTATGAGTAACAACTATTTAATTATTAAATAAAAACTAAAGTACTTTATAGATTTTTAGGACATGGCCAGCTGCATGTTTTCTGTTAGTATCACATGATTGATACAAGAACATTACAATAATAACGTCAACTTACCTAACATATCAATCAATCATCAATCTATAAAAACAACTAAAAAAATGATCATGCCTCTGACATCAATATCTGTTATATATTATAGTCATGTTATATATCCTACAAATTATATCAGTATCTAACCTAACTTTATTTGGCACCTCCCCTTTCAATAAAAGCTATAAGTATTCTCTCCACTTATAGTGCACTTATTTGTTACTACAAGGTACTTCTTTATCTTAATTCTTCTTAGTTTGTTTTTTTAGAAGAATGACTAAAAATTTCAATTTTCATATCACGTGTATTAAGATTATAAAATTAAATATCATTTTGATATATTATACATATCTTTAATATGATATCATAAAATTTAACTCTTTAAATTCAGATATTATTAAATAAATTTGAACAAAAGAAGTAATTATTTTTTAGATAGTATATGTTATACATTTATAAAAGCATGGAAGCCCTCTAAATCTAAAGACACATAAAAATATTTTTTTTTTCTTCTTTTTTCCTAAACAGATATATGTGTACGTGTATAACCCCACCAGCATGTTTCTTGTTAGTGGATGGAAATGGAAATAATTTTTGGTCTACACAAATGCTGAGTCAAATACACATATTATACATAATGTATTTTATTAACTATATATATGCATATTGTCTCTTAGTGAATGAAATGTCTCATTACCTTATCGAATCATTCAAGAGGAACAATCATTATGATTAATATAGTGTAATATGTGATGGATATCATGTAAATATAAATTAAAAAATAAAAAAGCGACAGTACCTATACTATATGTTAGGATTAGCAAAATATTGTAGGAATGGTGATGAACACTAGGCCCAGGTCGTACTCATGAAAATCAGGCCTAGGTCGTAGTCCCTAAAATCAAGTCTCATCTAAAGAATGAAGAGGAACAGGTCGCAGGAGTTGTTTCTAAAGTCAAAGTCGATCCAATGTTCAAGACCCATCATTCAGATCAACGTTCTCAATCAAGAAAGCCCACACACTCGTGTCTCATTACATTTCATCATATTTTTGTACATAGCATAAGATTATTCTCTTAGATGCTTCTTCTAGAAATTGTATGGGTGCACAAAGTTTGTTAGGAGTTTATTAACCTCTTAGATTATTTTACGTTTCTGCCATTTTATATTAGGATAAATAGCTACTTTTTGTTCAATAAAATTCACTCAAAAAATTTCCTCACATTTTTGTCTTTCACAGTTTCTTCTAATTTTCCCACAAATATTAGTGACAGAACCTATTCAATGAGGAATTTAGTAAAATATATATGTAACTTTGTTGCTTTTCATATTTATTTAATCTAAGAAAAACTAGTGGTTAGGAGAATGATTGAGGCATAAATCACTTTTAAAGTTCTAATTAATTAATTAGCATTTTTTCCAACTTGGAGCAAAAGTGCAATGGTGAAAACGAAATAGAGGACCATCTATCCCAAACAGTACGGTGAAGTGATAGGATTGCTCCTTTGTACTAGAGATTTTGTGTTCGAGTTCTGGTGTGAAAATATTTTTGGTAGAAAGAATTTTCTCCTAAATGAAACTCTACATGGCACAAATTCAAATTAATTAGATTTCATTGTGAATATTAGATGAAAAAAAATTCATCTTACTTATTAATGTCAACAGTCGGCGGACTACGCTTTACACTGATGTGTACTTATTACTTTATTTTGCTAATTGTATATTTTGAAGTGAAATGATATTTTTGTGGTCGATTACAATTTAAATAAAAGACAATAACTTTTTTAAGTTCGTGTGTTATTTATAAAAGTAAAAATATCTAGTACAATATATGAAACAACATAAGAAATTTATAAATAACTACAAATTTGAATGTATGTATAACTACAAATTCCTTTCGGAGACATGCGGGTGAAACAACGTTCTTCTTCTCATGATGTTTGGGCGTAACAAGAGGCCGCTTCAAGTATTTGGCCACTACAATTAATTTGGAAACTAAAATGTGTCTATGTTTGTGTGTTTAAAAATATATGAATTTGTATTTCTAGAATAAAAGTGGGAACATGTATGTACTGTGATTTCCACAAGATCGAACAAGAATAGTGTCAGGTCATGAACACTATATATGTACTAGTTTGTTTGTTTTCTATTTCAATGTGATGTTCAATAAGTATCATTAGATTGATTCAAATAATTTTACTTTTGATATCATCTTTACATGTTTTAGTCCATGTGTTTAAACATAGATGCATCCTTGGTCATTCATGAAAAAAGGGTTTAAGCATGTAAGATTCACTGAATTCAAAATTGAATTAAGATAACGTCTATCATAAACCTTAACCTCCCGAAGGCAAGCCAAAATCCCAGCAACACGCAATAAATGTATTAGAAATAACTAACATTGAAGTAATAATAAGATCGGGAAGGGGTTCACTATATAGATATGTACATGTATAATAAGTGCCCAAAATTGACCAAGCAAGACAAATATATAGAAGAATCAAGTCACATGCCACCGATACAAGAGCGTCTAATGTACAACTTGTAATTCTATATATATTTACCCAGTGTGACAAAATAAGATACAAAACATATAGATTGTACAAAAGAGACAAATCACCAAGTCTTTGAAAAGTATGGAAGCAATTCTAGACATCTTTCACAAGCAATTCTAGACATCTAATTTTCTACAAAAATATGGAAGTTTCTAAGTACAAAATATTCAGAAAAGTAACTTTCTCTCTCCAAAAAGATTAATTTATATATTTCTAAAATTTGGCAAAAATTGCAGTTCATAGCACACTCGGTGAATTTATTCGGGCTCGACGAGCTGGTTGATGAGTCACCGATTTCTCCTTTTTATCGCCCTCTCACCATTTAAACGAAACTCCTGACGTTCAAAATTCAATCGTATTTGTAAGTCTTATTAAGTCGTCCGAGTTGATTCAGCGAGTCGCCGATGTTAGGAAAAGCTATGATTGTATAGTAATCATAAAAAATTTTCTTTCTTAGAATAGGACTGATTTACAGAATATACATTTTGAACCATATATACTCCTTCCTAGAATAGAACTTTGACCCTACAATTGTATAGCTATAAATTTGTGGCTAGTGTATCATCAATATATTGAGAATACTATTTTTCAGAATATCGTTTGTCTTTCAATCGTATCGCCATGCTCCTGAACAACTTGGTTACTCTCCAGGAAAATTTGGGAAGTCTTATACCATTCATAACACACTACATTTTGTTGATGTACCTACATCTTACTCTTAGGCTTCTTGATACCAACCCACCTCTCAAGACGTACTTTAGAACAAAATATCGACAAAATAATAAAGAGTCGAATTCTGGACAAACGACTACTGAGCATTTGCCTATCAGTTATTATTCTTAGATTACAGTTTATAGTTTCAGCCTTATCCTTTTATTTTCTCTATATACATGTAATCAAGATTAGTTATTAGTAATATGTAATTAAGAATCAACATTATTATTTTCTCGAGTCTTGTCCTCTCCATACGGGCAACTTTATATGTATAGTTGTGTTTAAGATACTTACACAAACTATTTAAGTAAATCTACTTGCTTTGTTCTATTTTGTCAATTCTTTACTTTTGGGTACTATCAATTTTGTTATTAGAGCAGATTGATCCAACATGGTCAATACCAGATTGTCGAATTCCCGAGAAAGCGTACTCAATGTTGAATCTCTTACCCAACAATTATTTGTCATAGAGTCAAAGTTAAATACGATTGACTCCCTGGAAGCATATGTTGCAACATTGAAGGCCCAGACTAGTTACACTCAACAAGAAGAATCCAATCAAAGAAACTGTAATAAAGGAAAGTCTGTATGGTAAGATGAGGAAGAAGACATTGATAGTCCATCTTGGCCAAAAACTCCTTTTCAAAAGCCATACACAAAGATGGAATTCCCCATATTTGAAGGAGATGATCCTAGAGGGTGGGTTTTGAAAGCAGAAAAATAGTTTTGCTACTATCAAACTCACGAGGAATATAAAGTTGACAATGCGGCGATGCATTTGGACGGGTATTCTCTTGATCTCTTCTCTTGGATAAATTCTGAGCGAACTTTGTTTTATTGGGAAGAACTTGTTAAAGCATTGCAGGAATATTATGGTCCTGCAGAGATTAAAAATCCCGACGAGCACCTTTGTAACATTCAACAAACAAGTTCTGTACAGGAGTATCGTCAAAAATTTGCAAAGCATTAATCTAAGGTGAAAAATTGGCCAGATCACTGTCTTTTGGGGGGGATCACTGTCTCTTAGGGGTGTTCCTGAATGGGTTAAAAAATGAACTTAAATCTGATGTTAGGATTCACAAACCTAGAACTCAAGATAAGATCAACATGAGTTCTGCACCTTCACTCGGACATGGTAAGGGTCAACACATCAACAGACCTCCACTATTCAATGGACAATACTACTCATGGTGGAAGGCAAGGATGGAAGACTTCATTCAAGCTGAAGACTACGAATTATGGGTAAGAATTACTAAGGGACCACTAATTCCTACCATCACTGATAGTGAAGGAAATAAAGTACCTAAACCGGCAGATACATATAATGATGCAGATTATAAGATGCTAGGAAAAAATGCAAAAGCTAAGTGTATTCTTGTGTGTGGATTAGGACCTGATGAATTTAACCGTATCTCAAGTTGTACCTCTGCTAAACAAATATGGGATACCTTACAAAATGCTCATGAAGGTACAACTCAAGTCCGAAAATTCAGGATTGCTAGTTTGTGTTCAGAATATGAAGCCTTTAAGATGAAATCCGGAGAATCTCTTCAAGATATGATCACCAGATTCACCACTGTGGTAAACGAACTAATCTCATTAGGCAAAGTGTATACCACTGACGAACAGGCTGACAAAGTACTTAGGATTTTGCCTAGGTCTTGGGAAATCAAAGTCACTGCCATTAGAGAAGCTAAGGATCTAACTATTATGTCTTTGGATGAATTAGTTGAAAATCTCAAGACCTATGAGATGAATGTAGACAAAAGAGGTGAAGGGAATAAAGAAAAAGTTCTTGGTCTTAAAGCAACTGAAAGTGATGAATC
The DNA here is from genome assembly GCF_036512215.1 of Solanum lycopersicum. Lineage (NCBI taxonomy): Eukaryota > Viridiplantae > Streptophyta > Magnoliopsida > Solanales > Solanaceae > Solanum > Solanum lycopersicum. The sequence goes on from NC_090809.1 coordinate 6,505,448, forward strand.
AGACATAGATGACGATGATCTAGCTTTGATAAGTAGGAACTTCAAGAAACTCTTTAAAAGGGGATTAAACTCTACCGAAAAATCACCACCCTTGAAAGAAAAAACTTCTGAACGATCACAAAATGGAGGTTGTTTTAAGTGTGGTAAGACAGATCATCAAATAAAGGACTGCCCAATGTGGGAATTAGAATGGAAAAAGGAAAAAGCTGAAAAAGAAAGGAAGGAACTCCTCAACAAAAAGAACAAAAAAAAGGAACAAGCAATGTATGCAGCCTGGGGAACAGGTTCCTCGGACATGTATGAAGATGTTGAAAAGCTTGCCTTGATGGCGATAGAAGAATCAGACGCTGAACCTGAATCAGATTCTGAAGAAACTGAGGTAAACTTTCTCAATCTAAAAGATAAGCTAGCAAAGTTCTTAAAGGAAAAGCTTTCACTCCTATTGCTTACATCCATAGACACAATTCAAGAACTTGTGAATACCAAGAGCCAACTACTTGCTTCCCTATCTAGCTTAAAGTTTGAGCATATTAATCTCAATAAGAACAAAATCGACCTACAAGATAAAATCAAGCAACTTGAAACCCAAAATCTGGAACTAAGAACTAAGAATTCGAAATTAAAAGTTCTTGGAAAAGGAAAAGATGGTGAGCTGCCTGACCAAAAGCTTGAGGTTGACAAACTCAAAAACACTTTAAAGCTAGAAAAAGAAAACTGTAAAAGGATAAATCTTGAATTGACTAGAGTAAGAAGTGATCTGGAAAGAGCAAACAAATGGACAAAATCCTCTATGATAGTAACTCATCTAGGGAACAACAATAGGAACATCAAAACCGGAATAGGATATGAACAGCCCATAAATGGAAATCCTACATTTTGTATTGTTTGTGGCAACTCTGGTCATTCTAAACAATATTGTCCCAAATATAAAATTGCTACTGAAGAAGACAACCCAACAAGAACCTATAGAACTGTTCAGAGGAACAGGTACATACCCAGAAAAAACAGTCTGCCCAACTGGGCTCGTAGAAATCTAATTCACCCTTTTGATCAAAACAAAGAACCCAAGCTAATCTGGGTTCCTAAATCCAACCTCTAATTTTTCAGGAAGAAGTGAGAGAAAGCAAGCAGCAGTGGTACATGGACAGTGCTTGCTCAAGACACATGACAGGGAATAAGACATTGTTTCTCTCACTAGAAGAAGGAAAAGGCGGTATGGTTGCTTTTGGTGGTGGAAAAAAGGGTCAAATCAAAGGTTGTGGGAAGATTGGAAGAACTGATGAACATTCAATTGATAAAGTATACTATGTGGAAGGACTTAGACACAATTTACTCAGCATATCTCAGTTGTGTGATAAAGATAACAAGGTAATCTTTCGATCCACTGGTGTTGAAGTAATCAATCTAAACACACAAAAATTAGTGTTAACGGGAAAAAGAGATAAACATGTCTACACTGTAGACACCTCAACTATCTCTGACACAAATCTAGTGTGTTTAAGCGTGTTGGAAAAAGATCCCTTGTTATGGCATAAACGGTTGGGTCATGCTAGCCAAGTTCAAGTAAACAAACTTATTACCAAGGATTTAGTTATAGGACTGCCTAAAACAAATTCAAAGAGGATAAGGTTTGTGAAGCATGTACTCTAGGGAAACAGATAAAATCATCATTTAAGTCCAAAAAAATGGTAAGCTCAACTTGTTCCTTAGAACTAATTCACATGGACTTATGTGGACCAATGAGGGTTCAAAGTAGAGGGGGAAAAAGATATGTGTTTGTCTTAGTGGATGATTACACTAGGTATACCTGGACACTATTCCTTGCTACAAAAGATGATGCGTTTGAAGTTTTTTGTTCACTAATGAGAAAAATTCAAAGAAAATATGGGAAACAATTAAAGGCAATCAGACAGATCATGGAACTGAATTTGAAAATTCAAAGTTGATCATAACTTCTCTGCCCCTAGAACACCTCAGCAAAACGGTGTGGTGGAGAGAAAGAACAGAACTCTTCAAGAAATGGCTAGAACTATGATGATCGCAAGCAAAATTGCAAACCAATTCTGGGCAGAAGCAATAAACACTGCTTGCTACACCATAAATCATTGCATGACCAGACCCTTGTTAGAAAAAACTCCATATGAATTATTGAAAGGGAGAAAGCCCAACATCTCTCATCTTAGAGCGTTTGGATGCAAGTGCTTCATTCATAACAATGGAAAAAACCTGCTTGGAAAATTTGATGCTAGAAGTGACAATGGAATTTTTCTTGGATATTCTACACATAGTAAAGCCTATAGGGTACTCAACAAAAGAACTATGTGTGTCGAAGAGAGTGTTCATGTTATTTTTGATGAAAGCAGCACTATGTCAAATGAAGATGTGTTGTTCAGTAACACATCAGCTAAAGAACATGCTGTCTCTGAACAGGAACAGGTCCAAGAAACTGGTTCCTCTGACACAACAAACAGAGAAGAAACTGAAACTCAAGTGAATTCTGATGAAAGAGTTGATACAGATGAAAATCAATCAGATGTTAATGAAGAACAAGAAAGATCAACTCCTATCCTAAAAGAGTACAAATACCAAGGATCACACCCATTGGAAAACCTGCTCACTGATCTTTCTTCAGGAATTACCACTCGATCAAGAATGAAGAATCACTACGCGCATAGTGCATTCCTATCCATGGTAGAACCAAACAAAATAAGTGAAGCTCTTCAAGATGCAGATTGGATTATAGCCATGGAAGAAGAATTACATCAATTTGAAAGAAGTAAAGTATGACATCTAGTACCTAAGCCCTCAAACAGAACTGTAATTGGAACTAAATGGGTGTTTAGGAACAAGTTAGATGAACATGGTACCATAATCAGAAACAAAGCTAGGTTGGTTGTTCAAGGATATAATCAAGAAGAAGGGATAGATTATGATGAAACTTTTGCACCCGTGGCAAGAATAGAAGCAATCAGATTGCTTATAGCTTTCGCATCTCACATGGAGTTCACATTGTATCAGATGGATGTCAAAAGTGTTTTTTTGAATGGGCTATTACAAGAAGAAGTTTTTGTTAAACAACCCCCCTGCTTTGAGAATAATGTCTTCCCTGATCAAGTCTATAAGCTTGACAAAGCTCTCTATGGGTTAAAACAAGCTCCAAGGGCATGGTATGATAGATTGTCAAAATTCCTTTTAAGTCATGGATATTCAAGAGGTAAAATTGACAATACACTCTTCTTCAAGAATAAAGAAAAGGTCTCCTGATCGTGCAAATCTATGTTGACGATATCATATTTGGAGCTACAAATAAGAGTCTCACAAAAGAATTTGCAAATCTTATGAGCAATGAGTTTGAAATGAGTATGATGGGTGAATTAAACTACTTTCTTGGGCTTCAAATAAAACAAACATCTAGAGGTACATGGATTCATCAACAAAAATATGTAAAAGAATTGCTTAAGAGGTTCAAAATGGACGATGCTAAACCAATTGATACTCCAATAGCCCCTGCCACTAAGTTGGACCTTAAAGGAACAGGTTCTGTTGTTGAACAAAAACTGTATAGAGGCATGATTGGCTCCCTTTTGTATCTCACTGCTAGTCGACCTGATATTGTGTTTAGTGTAGGATTATGTGCTCGCTTTCAAACTAATCCTAAAGAATCACATATTCAAGCAGTCAAGAGAATACTCAGATATCTAAAAGGAACCTCTGATTTAGGACTTTGGTACCCAAAAGGAAGCAATTTTGATTTAGTTGGGTATGCAGATGCTGACTATGCTGGATACTTGGGTGATAGAAAAAGCACTATATGAATGGCTCACTTTCTAGGATCATGTCTTATCTCATGGGGATCAAAGAAACAAAACTCAGTTGCACTATCCACTGCTGAGGCTGAATACGTAGCAGCTGCGTCATGTTGCGCCCAACTTCTGTGGATTAAGCAACAACTTAGTGATTTCGGTCTCAAAATTGAACAAGTCCCAATTTTCTGCGATAATACTAGTGCTATCAACATTGCAAAAAATCAGGTACAACATAAGAGAACTAAACACATTGACATTCGTCATCACTTTCTTAGAGACAATGTGGAAAAGGGTTTAATCTCTATGAACTTTTGTACTACGGAAGAACAAATCGCGGACATCTTTACAAAGGCATTAGCAAGGGAACACTTTGAAAGGAACAGACTGGAGCTAGGAATGATGAAGATAAACTAAGAAAATAGAAGCTGAAGGAATAGGACTCTCAAAATCATCTTTGCATGCTTAAAAGGTATGTCTACTCTTCTTAACTAAGATAGACTAAAATTCTAAGACAAATGCATTGGGTTCCGTTCCTTAATTAATTGAAAAAAATAAATAAATCATCATCACAACCGCCAATTCAAAACCTGCAGAAAACCCTTCAAGTCATACCTGTTCCCATTCTCAGTAAAACCCTTACACTTCCCTATAATTCCTCTTAAACAGTCCCCTTTTCTCTTTCTTCTCCGATTGTCCTCATTCTCTCTCAAACCCTTGAAATCCCAGAATCCACATTGTGTTGTTGAAAAAAAATGGCCATGTCCTACAATCTTTCACTAGCCATAATTCCCTTTGATTCTCAAGAAAGCCTACACGCCCTACCAGCCATTCTCTACATTGATTCGACCGGCATAACTCGATGGTCTCTTATGGAAGATGCTTTAGTTCAGGGGGAAGAGAGAAGTCAAGGGTTAGAGAAAGATAATATGAGTGCACAAAGTGAGGGGGAACATATGTTTTTTCACAGGACCAAGAAAATAGTTCTGATGATGAAAATGTCACTTTGCTTGAAATGCTTTCCCAAATCAGAACGTGTTCCAAACAAAGTTCATCTTCTTGCAAACCTCCTGCTACAACTCTTCCTGAAACTCCAGAAGAACCTCACTCTATTCTACCGGCAAAGGTGCCAATGAGAGTAACTAGATCTGCACAACGCACTCGAGAAGCAGAGACTTTGGCTAAATCAACCAAGAAAATTCGCACAAGAAAGCGTAAGTCTTCTTCATCGTTAAAATTTGTAGCAGATACAGTGAAAAGTCAAAAACGGAAAAAAATTTCATCCAAATCAAAATTTCATGAGTTAGATGATAGTGATTACCATGCAAGAGTGTTAGCCTTTAAGAAGAGGAGTGTGATTAGGGGGAGAGTAATTTCTGGCTTTGGGGGTGGTGAGATGGATGAGTTAGTGATCATCTTACAAGAACAAGGATGGACAGAATTGATGCTTCAAGGATCCTTTAGGCGTAAAATGGGAAGAGTAGAAACCAGAGAATTTTATATCAATGCAACAGGAACTGCCTCATCAATTACTAGTACTGTGTGTGATATTTTTTTTTACACTTACTGTTGAGATTTTGTCTTCAATACTTAGAATTCCAAACAAAGTTCATCTTCTTGCAAACCTCCTGCTACAACTCTTCCTGAAACTCCAGAAGAACCTCACTCTATTCTACCGGCAAAGGTGCCAATGAGAGTAACTAGATCTGCACAACGCACTCGAGAAGCAGAGACTTTGGCTAAATCAACCAAGAAAATTCGCACAAGAAAGCGTAAGTCTTCTTCATCGTTAAAATTTGTAGCAGATACAGTGAAAAGTCAAAAACGGAAAAAAATTTCATCCAAATCAAAATTTCATGAGTTAGATGATAGTGATTACCATGCAAGAGTGTTAGCCTTTAAGAAGAGGAGTGTGATTAGGGGGAGAGTAATTTCTGGCTTTGGGGGTGGTGAGATGGATGAGTTAGTGATCATCTTACAAGAACAAGGATGGACAGAATTGATGCTTCAAGGATCCTTTAGGCGTAAAATGGGAAGAGTAGAAACCAGAGAATTTTATATCAATGCAACAGGAACTGCCTCATCAATTACTAGTACTGTGTGTGATATTTTTTTTTACACTTACTGTTGAGATTTTGTCTTCAATACTTAGAATTCCTAACAGGGGATGGGATCACTATGTCAAGAAGGATTGGCCTCCTTTAGAGGGTAACACCTCTCAACTTGACATATGTAGGCGATTCTCAAATGATCCTACTCTTTCAGAATATTCTAGTGTTGACAAGGGATGTATGTTACCTTTACATCAGATGCTGTTTAATGTAGTTCACAAAATTCTTCTTCCAAGAAAATAAAAAAAGACTGAAGCATGTTACTTGGATCTCACACTTATGGACTTACTATTGTCTAGGACTCAAATAAACTTGCCAATCCTAATCATGAGTCACATACATAGTTTGTCCAAGGTTGATAAAAAGCAAAGGGGTTTGGCTTATGGAAAAATGGTTCCAACATTTGGTGTGCAAATAGGGAATGGAGATATCATACGCTGCAATAAAGTTTGTCGAAATCTTCAAATTCAATTATCGGGCTTTACTATCACTTAGGATTACTACCCTTTTGCAATATGATGGGCTGATTTGTTTTTGGTATCAAATGGTTATCTTCTCTCAATACGATTTAAGATAACTAGAAGGATATGTTCATATTTTTCAATTGGCAAGGGACACGTTACAAATCGCAAGGTGTGAGATCGACAAATTCAACCAAAATTTCTCTCCAATCTTTTAACATGGTATTAGAAGTTCTAGGTAATGCAATCCGAACACTTGTACATGAACTCCAGTTTGTGTTTTCTGAACCAACATCTCTTCCACCATTTAGAGTATATTCTTATGCTATCCCTCTGTTACCAAATTCTAAACATCAAAACGTCAGACCTTATTGTTATCCATATGGTCAAAAAATAGAAATTGAGAACTAAGTTGTAGCTTTATTAGAATCTGGTTTCATTCGCCCTAGTTCAAGTCCTTTTGCTTGTCCTGTTCTCCTAGTTAAAAAGAAAGATAACTCTTGGAGCTTTTGTGTGGATTACCGTAGCCTAAAAAATCATTGTCCTAGACAAATATCCAATTCCAAATATCGATGAGTTGTTAGAAGAGTTACATGGCACCACAATTTTTTCTAAGATTGATCTTTGTTTCGGATACAATCAAATTTGTGTCCAACCGAATGATGTCTATAAAACTGCCTTTCGCACCTATTCAGGCCATTATGAGTTTCTCATAGTGCCTTCTGGAATCACCAGTGCACCATCCACATTTCAAAATGCCATGAATGATCTTTTAATGTCATACCTTCGAAAGTTTGTCCTAGTGTTCTTTGACGATATTCTAATCTGTAGTCCTGACTCTCAAACACACCAACAACACCTTCAAATATTCCTCCATCTTCTTTTTGTCAATTCCTTTTTTTCTAATCCAAAGAAATGTTTATTTGGTCAACACCAAGTTAGTCTTTTAGGTCATGTGATTTCTCAAGATGGATTAGCCGTAGATTCAAAAAGAATATTTGCGGTGTTGGAATGGCCTATTCCAAAGAATGCCAAGGAACTTCGTGGTTTCTTAGGTATCATAGGTTATTACATGCGCTTTGTTAAAAACTATGGGATCATTGCTCGTCCTTTAACAGAATTGACCAAGAAAGATGCTTTTACCTGGCATGCAACAGTAGAGCAGGTTTCTCCAAAATCCTAAGAGGATCTAGAGATCAGTACCGGTGCTTTTTCTTCTATATTTCACTCAATAGTTTACAGTTAAGTGTAATGCTTCATATAATGGAGTTGGGCTATTTTACTGTAACACTGTCATCCAATAGCCTATTTCAGTAAGGGATTTTCCTATTCTAGTCGCATTAAATCTACTTATGATCGTGAATTGCTGGCTTTGTTCCTTGCATTGCAAAAATGGAAGCATTATCTTTTGGGTCGGCATTTTACTGTCACTATTGACCATTGTAGCCTAAAGTATCTTTTGCGTTAGCGAGTGACTACTGCAAAACAACAACATTTGTTTATTAAATTATTGCCTTTTGATTTCACTATTGTCTATAAGTCAGGAAGTGAAAACAAAAGAGTTGATGCATATCTCATCGCTCTCAACATGCTGATTTTTTTTCTTTGGTGATACTTATTGCATTAGATTTCAGTGATTTGACAAAGCAATTGAAGTTGATCCATATACTAAGAAGATTCAAGATCAACTCTTTTTTAATCCATCAATTCATCTTGATTTCTCACTGTCTGCTTACCATTTTTACTACAAAACTCGGCTGGTTATTCCTGATAACCTTGAACTCAGAGCCAAGATTTTAGCAGAGTCACATGATTCTCCAACATGAGGGAACATAGGTTATTTTGAAAACTCTCAAAATGGTATATGCAAAAAATTTCTGGCCTTGTCTGAAACATGATGTCAAATACTTTGTCCAAAATTGTTTGATATGCCAGCAACATAAATATGAAACATTAGCTCCAGTTGGTCTCTTACAACCTTTGCCCATTCCTAATAGAGTTTGGGAGGATATCTCCCTTGATTTCATTGTTGGTCTTCCTCCTTGTAATGACTTTGATACTATTTTTGTGGTGGTTGATAGGTTTAGGCAAATACAACCATTTTCTTTCCTTATCTCATCCTTTTACTGCTAATACAGTGGTAGTGATTGGGGTTTTCTGTAAGGAAATTTTCAAGTTACATGGTTTACCGAGCTCCATTCTTTCATATCGTAATGTGGTCTTCAAAAGTGCTTTTTGGCAGGAAATTTTTTGCCTTAGTCACATAGTCTCCGTATTGGTACTTCATATTATCCCCAATCTGACGGTCAAACAAAAGTGGTCAATCGATGCCTTGAAACTTACGTTGTTTTGCTCATGACAAGACCAAATTATGGCTTCAGTATGTATATTGGCTTGATTATTCTTTCAACAGTGGATACCATTCTTCAATCAATATGACTCCTTTCCAGATTGTGTATGGGAGAGAACCACCACTTTTGCATACCTTTGTTCATGGAGAAACTAAAATTGCTGAACTTGAAAAGTAGCTCGTGCAACGAGATCAAATGTTAGAGGTACTACGTTCCATAAAGAAGTCTCAAGTTGATTCCAAGTGGCTGACTTGTCTTTTGATGTGGGTGATGATGTTTTCTTTTGTTTGCGACCTTATTGGCAAAAGAGTTTAGTCAAACATCTTAATCAGAACCTTCACCTCAATATTTTGGACGATAAAAAACTGTTCGTCGAGTTGGTCACGTTTCTTATAATTGCAGTTTCCTGAAACATCTAAGGTACATCCTATTTTTCATGTCTCGCTGCTTCGTCCTTCTCGTGGTTGTTCTGATGTTACTTCCCCCACCCTTACCACTATCGAGTGAATTGGAATTATGGTTGAACCTCGTTGGGTGAAAGAGTTAGGAGTGCTAAATCTGGTACTTATTCAATGACGATGTCGTCCTATTGAAGAGTCTAGTTGGGAAGACTATGACTGATACCTACCCACCTCTCAAGACGTACTTTAGAAGAATATATCGACAAGACAATAAAAAGTCAAATTCTAGACAAACAACTGCTATAGTAGTTGCTTAGCAGTTACCTGGTAGTTATTATTCCTAGTTTACAGTTTATAGTTTCAGTCTTATCCTTTTATGTTCTCCATATATATGTAATCAGGATTAGTTATTAGATTATGTAATTAAGAATAAACACTACTATTTTCTGGAGTCTTGTCCTTTCCATATAGTAAGATACTTGCACAGACTATTTCAGTAAATTTACTTGCTTTGTTCTATTTTCTCGGTTCTTTACTTCTGGTTACTATCACGTCTACACAAACTTGTTGGAAAGAGACAATGTCAGAAGAGCTTAATGCATTGAATGAAAATTCTACTTGAAAATTTGTTGATAAACCAACAGGTGGAGTTCATTGGAAGTAAGTGGGTGTATTCCATTAAACTTAAGGCGGATGGTACAATTGATCGCTACAAAGCTCGATTAGTTACTCAAGGGTACAAACAAGAGTATGAGGTGGATTCTGAGGAGACTTTTGCACCTGTTGCTAAGATGACAACGGTACGAACATTATTAGTTGTGGCTTCGACGAAAGTTTAGTCCTTACATCAGATGGATGTGAAAATCACATTTCTCCATGGAGATCTGGAAGAAGTGGTGTTTATGAAACCATAACATGGATGAGTTCTGCCAAGACCAAATGCAGTTTGTCGTCTTCGAAAATCTCTTTATGGCTTAAAACAGGCTCCTTGAGCTTGGTTTGACGAATTTCGATCCACATTTCAAACTGTGGGCTTCTCTCAAAGTTCTTCGCATAATTCTTTGTTTCTTCATACTTCTCCAATAGGTATCACAATGCTTCTCATCTATGTTGATGATATCTGTGAAATAAGGTCTTAGGCCTAACTCACACCCCAAAAACTAGCTCAAAGGGAGGAGGATTGCTTAAGCCTTATAAGGAGTCCACCCATCTCATTAACCACTGATGTGAGACTTTTTGTCATTCTTTAACACCCCACCTCACGCCCAGTGCTTAGCATCTGGTGCGTGGGCAATTTTAATTTTGGGGACCCCAACATCGGGCAAGACGGGCTCTGCTCTGATACCATGTGAAATTAGGTCTTAGGCATAACTCACACCCCAAAAGCTAGCTCAAAGGGAGGAGGATTGCCCAAGCCTTATAAGGAGTTTACCCATCTCATTAACCACCGATGTGGGACTTTTTGTCATTCTTTAACAATATCATTATTACAGGAAATGATCCAAAGAATATTACTAAGTTGAAAGAATTCTTGCATACCTCATTTAAGTTGAAGGACTTGGGACGATTGACATACTTTCTTAGACTTGAGGTTTTATACTTGCCTACTGGGATCATGCTTACACAACAAAAGTATGCTCATGATCTTGTTGCAAGAGCTGGTCTTACTGATGACGAGGTTGTGTACAACCCAATGGAGATTAATACAAAGTACAAGGAGGTTAATGGAGAACCATTCAATGATCCAACATAGTATCGGCAGTTGGTGGGATGCTTAGTTTATGTCACTATGACAAGGCCAGAAGTCAAGTTCTAAGTCAATTTGTGGTTAATCGTTTCCGTATACATCACACTGCATTACTTCGTCTCATTCGATATGTTTGTGGTTCTATGAGTCAAGGTGTTCTTTTCTGTTCTGATTCTTCTATACATCTTGAAGGATATACTGATGCAGATTGGGTTGGTTGTCTTTATTCTCGTCACTCAGTTACTGTTGGTGTATGTTTCTTGGCACATTCTTGATATCTTAGAAATGTAAGAAATAATCCCGTACATCTAAATAATCTACAGACACTGAGTATCGTGCTATGTCAGCAGCAAGTTCAGAAATTGTTTGGCTATGACATCTATTATTTGAGCTTGGTGTCACTATTAGATCTCCTATAGTGCTACATGTTGTTGATGACACTAGTGCCATTAAAACCGCCACAAACCCAGTGCAACATGAAAACACAGAGCATCTAAGGTAGACTCCATTACATTCGAGAATTGGTTATTGATCGTCTCATCAATCTACAACACATTCCAACTTGCTGATTTGTTTACAAAGGTGATGACATGAGCACGACATCAATATCTTATCACCAAATTGCTACTTTGTGATCACCGGTATCGATTTGAGGGGGATGTTAGGAAAAACTATAATTGTATAGTAATCAGAAAATATATTCTTTCTTAGAATAGGACTGATTTACAGAATATATATTTATAACCATATATACTCCTTCTTAGAATAGAACTTTGACCCTACAATTGTATAGCTATAAATATGTGTTTGCTACTGTATCATCAATATATTGAGAATACTATTTTTCAAAATACCTTTCGTTTTTCAAGCAGTCAATACCTCTTTTACTTGTCGAGTTGGATCAGTACGATACTTAAAACCTTCCACAAAAATTCAAACAAAAAAAGTATTTGCTTATAAAAAATTTAAACCCCCTTTAGAATATTCTGAGTTACATTACTGATCAAATGTCACTAATTATGACGTTTACTTTGTCACTAATCACACCATGTCAATCTAAAATTATAATATTTCAATAAATAATCTAAATATAGAGACAATTATTTATGACATGCAATTTTTTGCTATATGTGATAATTTTCTTTCTTAAAAAATCTCAAAAACCAGATTTACTTTAGATCATTCTTGTTTATTCATGACTTGCAAAAATTGTTGTTTTACCTATAACTCTTGTCATGTATCATCTATATTAATCAAAAAGTCAAGGTGATCATTTTGATTTTCAGTTTTTGTAGAGTGTGTCTTCTCTTTTATAATATATCGTGGTAACTTGTTTGATCTACTCCTTTCTTACTCTTTGTGTTCCTTTTTATATGAAGATGTTACTGTTTGGAGTGTCAAATAATTTACTAATCATAATATTCTTAAAATTTTATATTTTGAACCATTAGTTGTTTTATCGACTTATAATATTTTCTATGTACTCTTTAAGTATATACATTTTATTCTAATCCTTTTTTTTTTGAAGAATATATGCCGTATTAAAAATCAAAACTAAGTGTAATGACCCTCATACTCTTTCCTTTCACACAAATTGGACATAAGGAGTGTTTATTTTTCCAAAATTGGAACACCCTTCACAAAGTTCTTGCTACGTCAGTATAATTATTCTATAGATAATTTAGATGCAGATAAAGTAATTTCAGACTGGTCATTTTTTCTTATTTTATATAATGTTCAACCTTGGTTAGATGCAATATTTTCTTTCTTAAAATCTCAAACAACCAACATTGTTCTTCTAATTATTCTCGTTTGTTCATTCACTAATAACAACTATATTTTACTTGATTTTTAAGTATTATGGAACGATTTTATCTTTTGGAATATATCATGGTAATTTTTTAACTCGAATTGTCTTCGTTAATTCCATCACTTAAGAGATATTTTTGAGAAACCATGACAAAAATTTTAATCTTCTAAATATTTTGTATACATGATCAATTTCATTATTTTTTTGGTTAATGACTTTCATTTCTAAATAAACGTATACATCATGAAAATAAAATCTTATTTGTATGATTTTAATCCAACTTTATAGTCATCTGATATTGCTCAGCTACAATTCTCTTTTATCTTGTTAGGATCCCTCTTCTTTTCAATTAATTTCCTCTTTTCCTTTGTGAAATGACAATAATTAGTAGTTAAAGATGTTTGATCGATAATTCGAGAATAGTTTTACTTTATTCTTTTATTATATTTTGTATAAATGATTTTTGTTTTTTTTTCCTTGTTATATTTTTATCTTCATTTGTTTATGCAATCTTCCAAGCGATCACGAGAAAAGAAAAGGATTAGGATGCAAGGGTGTAAACACACTATTTCTACAAGTGAACCACTAATAGATGTTGCAAGCATCATTGTAAGATTTTTTATGAGCTATTTTTTTTTCTCTTGTTCTATGTTAACTTTGTATCGTTTTTAGCTTTGAAGAGGTTCTTAAAAGGTTGAGACTATGGACCTAAAGTGCAACTTCTTGATCATAAATATAGATGAAGTATAGAGACTCATCAAAAATCTTACAATCATGTTAGCAACATCCCTTAGCGGTTTACTTAAAGCAACAATTGTGCTAGCACCATTGCCTTCAAACCACTTTACTTTTCCTTTGGAAGAGTGTATCAGCAACTGAAGATAAGTATAAGAAAAATAAATAATAATTTATATAAAGATTAAAAGAAAAAAACTAAAAATATCCCCAAATTATAGATCAAACATTTCTACATTATTTTTATTTCACAAAGAAAAAGGCAATTAAATGAATAGAATAGGGAGCTTTACAAGATAAAGACAACTAGAATTCAAAAATATATCAGGAGTAAAGTTAGATTGAAATCAAACAAATAAAATTGTTTCATGATACACATTTATTAAGAAGTATATGTCATTCACAAAAAAATAAATTTATCATGTATCCTATAAATATTTATTAAAAGATTAAAAATTTTGCCATGATTTCTCAAAAATGTCTAATGAGTGATGGAATTAAAGAAAACAATCAAGTGAATAAATTACGATGATGTATTGCAAAGGACAAAGTTGCTCCATAAAAACATAGAATCGATTCCCCCCCCCCCCCCCTTAAAAAGGTCTTGGATTGTGAATTATATATATAGAGGATATATCACCTGACTTAAATCGAAAAAAATCAAGTTAAAAAAGTTGTTATAAGTCAATGAACAAAATGAGAATAAACCGAAGAAGGAAAGTTGGTTGTTTGAGATTTTGAAGAAAGAAAATATTACATTTTGCCACAATTGAACATTATGTAAAATACCTAAAAAAGAGACTAGTCTTAAATTACTTTCTCCACATATAAATTTTGTGAATGGTATTCTATCTTTGGAAAACAAGACTCTCCTTATGTCCTAATTGGTGTAAAAGGATCAGAGTATGAGGGTCATAACACTGAATTTTGATTTTTAATACAATATTTATTCCTCAAACAAATTAAAATAATATGTATATATTTAAAAACAACACAAAAATTACTATATGGAGACATAATAATTAATGGTGCAAAATATATACATTTGAGAAATTATGATTAGTAAGTTATTTGACACTCTAAATTGTAATATATCCTCATATAAAAAGGAACATAACTAGTAAGAAGAGAGTTAATCAAACAATTTACCATGATATATCATAAAAGAGAGAATCACTTTGCAAATACTTAAAAATTAAAATTATGAAAACATGTATCGACTTGTTGATTTATATAGAGGATACATGACAATTCCCGTTCCCAACCCATGACCAATATGAGCTAAAAAGAATAATTACAGCAAGTCAACTAATAGAAAAGAATGATCTAAAGAAATAAATTTGATTGTTAGTAATGTAATTAATAACGTAATTCAAAATACTCTAAAGGATGTTCAAACTTAAGATAAGCAATATTTTTTTTTAAAGATCTTGGTTAAGTCACTGATTACATCATATCTTCATCTAGCCAACATTCTTCTTTTTCTTTGCAAATTTAAAAAATTAGAATCAAGCTCCAATGGTGTTTAATGTTGTTTTCATGTCTTTATATTCAAAACTTATATGCATGACTAGATGAACTTTGATAACCCTTCTTCAGTAAATACCTCCCATAGTTAATTATTTCCAAAAAAAAAGAAAAAAAAGCTTGAGAAATCCAAATGAGAATATTCTCAATGCAATGTCTAAAAACTCGGATTATCCATTTACTTGATAATTGATGCATAAATTACTTAATATTCATGTATACATACTTTCAAGGATCTATGAATCATAGAATGTATGTATTAAGTTAGGCATTTAGTATGGTCCCTTTTGAAGTGGTTTGTCAGTAGAAATAGGTTTGTCCATCATTGTGAGATATACTTGAAGATATTTAAATATGATGATCTCTAGCTCTCTATATCTCTTGTCTATATATTGCTTGTTAAGTATTGTTTATATTTTACAATACTTTAAAAGCACAAAGTTTTAACCAATTTATCTTCTCTTAGTTCAGAACAAGGTTGAGCATCTATTTTTTTCTTTTACAACTCTGTTTTGTTGAGGAGTTCTAGGAGCGAAGAAACTGTGATATATTTCATGTTATGCACAATATTTTAAAATTTTAATATTTTTTAAATTTTGTGTCATGGTCAAATCAAATACTTATAACTTTAGACTTTTTTTGGTCTAGTTTCACAAAGATAAGTAAAAATTTCAGAATTCTCCTCTTTTGAACTGAAAAATATGGTCCAACTGAATTATTTGGTGTAATCATTAGCACTAATGAAAACATACCACTTATGTCCTTTGACGAGAACCCTCATGGGTCCACATAGGTCCATCTGTAGTAGTTCTAGGGATTTTGATGCACTAACCTTCTTCGGTTTGAAAGAAGATGTGTACCAAAAAGGTATCTTTGGGAATATTGTTGATGGTAGCGAAATTCACCTTTGGGACGACAACTAGGTAGAAGCCTCTCACTCACTTTGGTAAATAATGCATAGTCCTATTCATGAATCGGAAACAAACCTCTTAGTAAACTACCTCCTTAGAAATGATTTTTGCAGTCTCTCGCATCTATCTTTTGACAACACCCTTGATGTCGAAGCTTCCATCATTACTACCTACACCCAAGAATCATCTCACAAAATAAATACTTCTTTTTTGAACCAAACTGTAAATGGAAAGTTCATACTAAAAATGTGTATGAGTTGTATACCTCAATCAATCCAAGGTGCCAACATCTATAATGGCTCCAATAATTGTTTGGAATTTATGGAAAAATAGGAATAGTAAACAATATCAAAACAAGAATATTTCCTTTCAAGCCATTGAATGCTACCACTTGTCTTAATCCCACCAAAAAAATCTCACATATAACATCAGTGTGCACAAACTATATCGTTTAGATCAATTCCTCTTTTTTATGGATAAAACCTTTCTAAATTAAACAAATAAAACACCTTTGTTTCTAAGCCAAAAAAAAAACAAGACTAGTAGGCCTTATAACATAGGTGTTAGGAGTCTCACATTTAGAAATAAGGATTAAAGAAGTATGAGAAAATAATTTAGTCATATTACCTCCTTTGAAGAAGTATTGCACAAAATTAATAGGATCGTGCTTGATAATCCACCAACATGTATGATTAAAAAAATATCATTGAATCCATCTAGTCCTACAGCACCATCTGGAGACATCAAAAACATTATTTTTAAATTAGTTAATTATAGATCTATATCCAAAAATTTCCAATTTGCATCTTTGATTTTATGTTCAAATGACAAATCTAGGGTTATATTCATGAAATAGATGCATATTCAATTTATAATCACTTACCTTAACCTTGTAGGTGACAAATCTAGGGTTTTATACTCAATCCTAACAGAAGAGTAACTGATGTACATTTTTCCTATTCCCAGTCGCATTGATTTGTAAAACCCTAATTTTCTTCATCACCTTTTGTTATTTCAATATGAACAACCTCTACACCAAAGAATGAAAAAATGTTAAAATGCTTCAAATGGTCTTAAATGTATAAAGAAAACTTTAAGTTTTTTAACGAGTCAACAATAATTATATGGGACTAATCATTTGGTCAAATTACCCTTTTGATCACCAATATTATACAAAATAATGGGGAGAAAATAGTCAAATGACCTTATGATCTATTAAAGTATTTTCGACTACATATAGAGATCCTATTAACCCCTTAGACTATTATTTAAAAATGAAATTAATTCCACTCTGAATAAAATATCATCATTAATCATGTGTCTTGTGGTGAAATATACATATTTGAAACATATATTCGCTAGGTAATATTGTATATTTATTTTTAAAAACAGAACATTTTTCTCCTTCTTCCTCAACCTTTCTTCCTCAATTATTATTTTTTCGAACTTAACCACGTTAAAACATCATTTTTTACCTCAATATATGTCACGAATCAAGGGTATCCCCTACATGTGACATGACACCTAAAGTCCTAAGAAATCCTAAGTTAACCACATGATGTAGGATGATACTAAGATAACATACATAACTCAAGTGACAAGGATTCAGGAAGTAGTACGGAAGCCTATACATTTTTGCATATATTTTGGACATTTAGGAGTCGTTTACAGGAAACTGAAGATTTTCTTAATTTTTCACGCATGTTAGCCCATTATTATTTTGATGATAAGACTTTCAGATGAATTTTGGCAAAACCTTAATGAAACCCTTTGAAGAGAGTTTGGGGAGAAGTGTGTGAACCCTCTCATTTTTGTACATATTTTTGGCATTTAGGAGCATTTTACAAGAATTAAGTAATTTTTCCAGCTTTTCGTGTGGGGTATCCCATGAATATTTTGGTGATATGGACTTCAGATGATTTTTTTTGGCAAAATCTTTATGGAACCCTCTTTAGGGAGTTAGGGGAGCAGCATGAAGCCTCGCCATTTTTTGCACATATTTTGGACATTTTAGGAGCCATTTTACAAGAAGTGGGTGATGTTCTCCATTTTTCAGTATGTTAGCCAATGAATATTTGATGATATGACTTCTGAATGATTTCTTTGCAAAATATTTCTAGAACCCTCCGTAGGGAGTTGTGAGAGCAATATGTGTCTCACTAGTTTTACACAAATTTTGGCTATTTAGAAGCCATTTTTATAGAAATAAGCAATTTTCACAGTTTTTACGCGTATTAGACCATGAATATATATTTTGGTGATGTCTCCCAATTGATTTTTTAATTTTGCGAAACCTTTATGAAAACCTTCGTAGGGAATTGGGTGAACAATATGTGAAACCTCACCATTTTTTCCACATATATTGGGCATTTAGGAGAGTTTTTACTAAGAATTAAGTGATTTTGTCATTTTTTTCGTATGTGCTAGGCCATGAATCTTTTGGTAATATGGTTATCATATGATTTTTTTGCAAAAGCTTTACGAAAATCCTCCACAGGGGAGTTAGGGGAATAACACATGAAGCCTCACCCTTTTTAACATATTTTGGACATTTTAGTATCCATTTTACATGAACTAGATTATTTTCTCAGTTTTCGTTCTATTATCCTATGAATATTTTGATGAAATGACTTCTGGACGATTTCTTTGCGAAATATTTCCAGAAGCCTCCTTAGGGAGTTGTGGAGCAATATGTGTCTCACAATTTTTTATAAATATTTCTGGCATTTAGGAGCCATTTTATTGAAACTATGTGATTCTCACTATTTTCGGTATGTATTAGACCATGAATATTTAGGTGATATGTCTTCTGAATGATTTTATTTTTGCAAAACCTTTACAGAAAAACCTTTGCGAAATCTTCAGAGGGAGTTGAGGGAACAATAAGTGAAGTGTCACAATTTTTTTTACATATATTGGGCATTTAGCAGCATTTTACAAGAATTAAGTGATTTCGTCCTTTTTTTGTGTGTGCTAGGCCATGTATATTTTGGTGATATGAATTTTAAATTTGTTTATGTAAAAGCTTTCAAAACCCTTCGTAGGGAGTCAAGGGAGTAGCATATGAATCCTAACCATTTTCTACACATATTTTGGACATTTTAGGAGTCATTTTACAAGAACTGGGTGATTTTCTCAGTTTTTCAGTATGTTAGTCTATGAATATTTTTATAGTATGACTTTAGTCTATGAATATTTTGATAATATGACTTCTAGATGATTTCTTTGCTAAATATTTCCAGAACCCTCTGTAGGGAGTCGCGAGAGAAATGTGTGTCTCACCATTTTTTACAATATATCTAGCATTTAGAAGCCATTTTACAGGATTTAGGCGATTTTCACAGTTTTTCTTGAGCATTGATTCATGGATATTTTTGTGATATATTTTTTATTTTTCAAAACTTTTACTGAGACCTTCATAGGGAGTTGACAGAACAGTATGTCAAACCTCGCCATTGTTTGCACATGTATTGGGCATTTAGGATAATTTTATAAGAAATAAGTGATCTTGTAAGTTTTTATGTATGCTAGTCCATGCATATTTTGGTGATATGAATTTCAGATGATTTTTTTTTCAAAAGCTTTACGGAACCCTCCGTAGGGAGTTAGGGGAAAAGCATGTGAAGCCTAACCATTTTTTGAACATATTTTGGACATTTTAGGAGCCATTGTACAAGAACTAGATGATTTTCTTTTTTTCTGGATCTGTCATCCAATGAATATTTTGATGATTTGACTTTTGGACGATTTCTTTGCAAAACATTTCCAGACCCCAACGTAGGGTGTTGTGGGAGCAGTATGTGTCTCACTATTTTTTCACATATTTTGAGCATTTAGGAGCCATTTAGCTGCCCTTTGACCTCTTCCATCGTCTTTTTGCCTTGACATTTAGCATTCTCAAGGTCTGTAACTTTGGGCGATCTCCTTTTGCTTCGCGGAACTACTCAGGGATTCGTCGACTGCGTTGCTTACTTGGTTTATTCCCTCAAAATGACAGACTGGAACTTTAGGCGGTCAAGCTATAGCCACTCAGCAATTCACCAAATGCTCTTGGCGATCATCAAGCTTTCCTTTCTTCGATTCTTTAGCTTGTTTTGTTCTTTTTTGCCTGTTAGTATCCTTGTTTTATTCCTCAAAATCCATACACCTTAAAATCAAGGATTTAGCATCACTTATGGCACAAAATAAGCATTTGAGGAAACTAAACCTACGTAAACAAATCCCCAAATGAATCCAAATCTTAGACGCATCATGCCCCAACTTCCCTCCTGTAGTTCAGGGTCTTGTTCCCTGCGCCAAGGTTGCCAGTTTCATTACCCTTTACCATCTTTCTAGATGAATTTCCCTTGAATCATACCTATGTCTTCTAATTTATTTCTACACTCTAAGGTATGTCTAATGCATATTAAACCGTTAAGTTAAAGGTCGTGCGCCAAGTGGGAGAATGTAAATTTCTATGGCCCACCAATTATATTTTAGTTTAATAATTAATACAAGTTAAATCCTATATGTGGAGAAGTGGGTGGGAAAGTGGAGAAGTTACTTAGTAACTGTCAACTACCCATTAAGTCTTCCGCTACCCCTTACCTCTTCTAACTATTCATTAAGTGGGGAGTTACTTGGTAGTTTTAAAACTACCCATTATCTTCACTACTCCCCATCATGGAAAAGTGTGAATGATGTATAAAAGAATACTCTTATTTAAAGGGTTCTCTCTGCCATAATGACATACTCTTATCCATCAAAACTATTCATAAAGTATAAGGCTAGAGAGTGAAACAACTTTTGAAGAATGAAAAGAAAGAAAAAACTTCTGCTCAATTCAAGTCAAGATTCCTTAAAAATCACTATGCCTGATTCGAGTATGTATTTTTAGCTGAATTATCATAGTAATAGATTTATGAAAAAATCATATAGTTCTACGATCATAGATAATTGATAGAATTTATGAATGCATAGATTGTTTATGTTTTCACAATCATTAAAAATCCTAACATCTCATACTTTGTTTGACCATTAATTAAACTCAATTAGGTACACTTCACTATGTTTTTTCCATCAATCATGAGCATGTTGGTGTTATATAAGATGTTAGTGCATGAGAAGTGGAATGAAAATCTTATGTCTGATGTTTTTCCTCACGAGGTTTATGATGAGGTGCGTTTAATCTTAAGATATCTTCCAGTTTCAGAAAATAGTGATAAACCTAATACATTTGGAAACATCATCAGACAAAGAAAGGATGAGCAGGAGGATATCATGAACATTTGAGAGAAATGAATCCCTTTTAGAGTTTCATATTCCTTTGATGGAGAATTTGGTTTTAGAGAGTACCTATTGGGGAAGTTTTGTGAGGAGCAGAATTGGAAACTCTGTTAAATGTTATTTTTGTTCTGACAATGTACAAGAAACATTCAATCATTTATTTATTTCTTTTGTTGATTTTATTTGCCAATGCAATATGTTTGCGAGCAGTGAGGATTCATGGTCAATTTATGCATTTGAAACAAACAAATGAGTATATGGCATATACAAAAGGTCCACACCTCAACCAATAATTATTAGTACTAACTAACAAAAGAAAGCATATACAAAAATCTCTCTCTAAATAAAACTCTTTAAAAAATCATACCATAAATGTTGTTATGTTATGTATAAGAAAAAAAAATCTTCTATTTATAAAATTCCAAAACTTCTCATCAACAAGAAAAAGAATTAGTCAAATATGAAAAAGATCTTTTCCATAAAAATAAAGAGTTTCACCAAGAAAGATATCAGGCTTTTGTTGCTTTCTAGTGAAAGAAGAGAATATAGAATTGATTTAAGGGTATGCACATTTTGTATGATAAGAGTCAAACTAACTTGACTTCAAAAATGTGAACTCAATTCCTTGTATTCACGAAGCATAAGAAATTTTGTAGGACAAAGCTTTATATATAACATGTGGTTTATCTGTTTTTTACTTGACACAAAATTTAAAAAGATAAAGAAGATTTTCAAATTTTATGATAATATGTGAAATATATTAAAATATTTTTTAATCTTAAAGGTATTAAACATCACATGAGTTTTATTTTAAGAAATTAGTCATTTGATCATATGATGGAGGAATTTAGACTTGACTTCAACCTAGGCTTTTATTAAAAATCATAATTACACGGAGGACATGAACCATGTTGTGAGTCTAGATTTATCCAGTATGATCCATTTTAGGCATGCACTTCATATCTTCACATGTGAAGATCTGGCTGTCACATGTGACAAATCAAGAAAGAACAATTCGTTTTACATACTTTAATCTCAATTAATTATTTTGAAAAAGATAGAACTTTTTGAAATTTTTTAATTTTTAATTCATCTACTGCATAATTGATTGTGTTAAATGGTATATTGATTAATATCAATAAGTGTTTTCTTAATATGTGTACTAATTCAAAAGTGGACAAGTAATTAGGGACAAAGAGAAAATTGTTAAAAGAATTAAACTAGGGAAAAAAGTATGAAATATATCTGAACTTTGACCGAAATTTATGTAACGATACCGAACTTTGAATATGACTTTTTACCCTTATATTATTTAATAGTGTATTTTATAAATATATATATATGCTCATGTATACTTTAATAGTAACGATCACAATGTACTTTCATCTCAAGTCAACACAAACTATCATATATGCCAGTACGGGGTTTGAATAATAGGATGGCCTTGTTAATACGTACTCAAGAATATTTTCCCTTGGCTTTATATCACTCCACAAGAAGCCAATTCTATAGGATCACAATAAACCAAGGACCGCTACTAGCCTCAACCAAAATACACACTTTCTTAACTTAGCAAACAACAATGGTCCTTAAATATTCGCAAGACAATCCTCAAATGACCTGGATGCTCATCCACGCTCCAATAATAGATAAGGATGTCATCTACGAAGACAATGAAAAACATATCCAAATATTGTATGAAAACCATAATCATCGGGTCCATAAAAGTTACAGGACATTTGTTAGTCCGAAAAAAATAACTACTAATTCATTTTGACCATACCTAGTTCTAAATGTTTCCCTCAGAATGTCAGATTCTCTAACTTCAAGCAATATGATAGCCTGATCTAAGGTTTAACTCTGGGAAAAAGCTGGTCGAACAAGTCATCAATAGTGGGAATAAGATACTTATTTTAGATTGTGACCTTGTTCATCTTGTGATAATAGATAGATAGTCGATAAACATCCTAAGAGAACCATATTTATTATGCACGAAGAGAATTAGAGCACTCCATGGAGAGATGTCAGGTCTGACGAAACCTTTATTTGGTCCACTCCATAAGCTAAATCAATGGAGCCATTTTGTAAGGAGGAATTGAGAACAGTATGGTATCTTGAAGAAAGTCTATTTTGAAGTCAATTTCCCACTCGAGAAGGACTCTTAGAAAATCTTCGGGGAACACTTCATGGAACTCATGATTTACTATATGGATGGAATGAATGGTTGGGGTTTTAGAACTAGAATACTTAATCCACTATAGATGGTAACCCTTAGAAATTATTTTTTGGTCTTAAGGCAAGAGACAAAACAACCTATAGGTTTTGAAGTGCTACTCTACCATTCTATGACTTTTCAAACCGACCTATAGGTGTTGAGGTTCTACTCTACCACTCTATGACTTTTCATTCAGAAACGGTAATTTAACAACTCTGATTCTATGATCGACAGAGGCATAACCATTATGTTACTAGTCAAATACTACAGATAATACCAAATTAAAGCATATCCAACTCTACCAGATCCAATATACTGACTTTCTAAAATAATAGAGAATGGCGATTTTGGTATACCCGTTTAGTTAAGACAGAGTAGAGACTGAAAAGAGTTGTAATTTTCACAAGCCAAATAGTCTCATATGACAATAAGTAAAGTTATCTAACTAGGCCGAGAACTCTTCATTTTATTTATACTCTATTCATGCTCTACACAATTACACAATGTTCATCCCTCACATCACACTTTCCTCTAGTTCAAGTACATATTCATCTAATCATACTATGATTCTGTTTACGCAGAGAACATTAGCAAAGGTGCCTATTAATAAGAACGAGAAGTTCAAGGAATCTACAGGAACACAAAAATTAATCTCCCCATCATCATCACAAATAAATTCACGGTAGGAGTGATGACATCGATGGTAAAACACCAGTAAGTGACGTTAAAGCTCCAAATATTGTTACACGCTCAAAATGAGCTAGGTGGAGTTAGATTCTAACATTTTGCTTATGATTTTATTAAGTCCTAAAATGTCTAATTATAATGTTTATAGTCAGTATCTAAAGCTTGGAGAAGTTTGGAGGTCAAACGACCAAGAACGTCCAAGACGTTCGAAAGTTTTGCCTCAAAACGAGCTTGTGTGTATTAACGTGTTTCATCAAGTTTTATGTGTTCTTTTGATTTCAAATTGATATGAGAGTTATTTACATCTATACTAGAGTATTTAAGGTGGAAACGTCTGGGCAAAACTCCCTAAGGACCAACCAAAGGGTCCTTTAGGAGGACCAAGCCTTGAGCGAGCAAGTTGCCTAAGGCAGCAACAACTTAGTCATGGAGGGAGCCAGTCCGCGTCTCGGACTTAGTCCACCAATATCCAAAAGTTTATCCTTGTCGCGGAGACAGGGCTTACTCAACCGTTTCAGAATTTTATTTTCAAAAATCATGCGAGATCACCTCCGCATCGCGGACTTGTTTCTCGATGATAATTCCAGAAATTTAAGTTGAGTTTGACTTGGTTAAAGGGTCCTATAAGTTCAGGGGTCTTTTGGGTATTTTAGGGATTAGTTATTGGAGGCAATTAGACCTTTTTAAACCCCCAATTCACCCTTCAAATCAAAACCCTCAAGTCCAAAACAAAAGCTTTCTATTGTTTCTCTCCAAAAACCTCCATTGATAATGCTTTGAAGCTCCAAGGAGAAAGGTAGATTTTCCATGTTTTTTTCCATCAATCTATTGGGATTTTCTTCACAATTAAGGTATGATTCTTCATCCTTGAAATCTCTTTCTTCAAGGAGTCAATTCCATTGAACTTCAAATATGATCCAAAACATAAATCTTCTAAATTAAAATCTAGACGTGGGTCCTTGCATAAAACATTTTAGATTAAGTTATGATTGAATTATTGTTAATTGAACGATTTTACATCAATATTTCTATGGACCCATGTAATCCATGAACCCTAGTTTTTGACTACATCGTGGGTGACTTGATCATGTCTTAATGCTATTGAATTCTTATGTATTTTGAGTAGGGCTATTGAATTATGATAGAATTATGTTAGAATTGTTAGTATGCTACCCTAAATTCATAATCTATGTTTAATTACATTTGATTCATTATCTATTATAAGTATTGGATTGAATTGGTGATTATGTCCATGGATAAGGGCCTTTGAGTATTGTATTGGATGATTTAGCTATGGATTAAAGCGGTGAGAGTAGATTGGTGGTACGCTGCCCTATTTATTTATTTTTTATAATTTGTAATTTAGGTATTGAATTATGTTGTGATTGGTATGGTCAACTTATGGTGGCGTTGTTATATGTTTTATTTGTGAATTATGTGGCCTCGTCGGCGTGACTTTATAAATTATGATGATCATGGCCTTGTCGACATTACTTGCTATTATATATGCGTAGCGATTTATGTGAAGTATGATCATATCTATCTACTTGTGAGCAAGATGAAAGTATGTGTTCTTATATTGACATTAGGAGATCATGTTAGACTATGACTATGTCCTTATGTGTGTAGTCTTAAGATTGATGTATGATTCTTTCTACTTGGTTATGTGAGTATTATGATGGTTATATTGATATATAATAGTGTATAGGGTGACCTATAGTTGACTTGGTTGTCCTTAGGTACTCTAGAATAGTATGCTATGTGTATGGTACGGTGAAGTATGTGTGTGTCTTGTTTTGATAGACTTGTGTCCCTTACTTAATACATGTACAATGTGAATATGTTTTCTTGACTTGGTATGATAAATCTCCTTTGTCTTGCATATGTGATTGATATGTGGCCTTGAACATAGTGAGAAGGTCAAATTATGTGGAACCCTCAACCTAATTGAGAGGCTATGATATCCTTGAAGTTGAAAGTCGTAATAGTATCCTTCTTGTGTGAATGGTGGACTTAAGGTTGGTTGGATAGAACGGCATGAAATCATACTTAGGAAAGTTATTGAGCTATCCTCTTAGTCTTTGGGGGTAGACTTGGTGGACCATCTTTGGTAAAGTGAAATGTGATTGGGTTATGAACTAGATATTGAACCTCTTCATGTGATCCTTTATGTGAATCACTCTATGAGAACAAAGGCTAGCCCCAAGGGAATGTGGTTTGGCAAATATCTCTAGTTAAGGATGAGGCTAGAGTGCAAAGAAACCTTTCATATTCCTTAACCATGTGCCTACATGGGATGTGTCCTAGTTTTACCATTGACCCGAGAACAAACCTCCATCAGACTAGGTTCATGACTCTGGATTCCATGCATAGCTAGTATGGTCTATATCGAATATTTTCTATTCTGATCATATGGCATAACCACTAGTGCTGGAGAAGTTCTATGAAGTTTAGGTGGTGGTATGAGACGCTATCTACACATTGCACATTTAGGCTTTGAAGATGTTAGTGAGTGAGTGCCTAGGTCTTCTCCAAGAAAATTACTTGAATGTTCTTATATGTGATGAATGTCTCTTAACTAAACTAAAGAAGATAATGACTTAAGTTAGAAAGCATGTAAATAAATAAGTACTTACCTATAGAGTAGTTTAAGGGTTTTCTAGTTAAGGTGTGAAGGGGGCATATGAATGGTCACTTCATGTCTTACCTAGGTAAGTCTTAAGAATGACTCTTGTTAGGGAATGTAAATTTATAAATTATACATGTACTAAACTTAGAAAGTCTTAATGATTATTTAGGTAATCTTGGAGAGGGTGTATGGGCGTTCTCTTCTTGAATTACTTAAGTAAGTCTTTTGATAACCTTTGGGAAGGATAATGTCATATTATATATACATTAGTGTATGAAGTAAGAATGATCTTATTCTAGATAGTCTAAAGGATCTCTTAGGTGTGTGTGAAGGGATTGTATGAGTGGTCGCTTCATAACTCACTCAAGTGAGCCTTAGAATCATCTTGGGTAGGAGGATCTCATATTTATGTGTTTTCGGATATACATTGATTTTAAAATGTGAAGTGTGAATTTTATTGGAAGTTATAGTGAACTTACAGTGAAGTCACTATAAGCTTGCTGTAGGTTTATTGTAATATTCCTATAAATTAAGTATAAATTGTAATTTCTTCTAATTGTGTTGTTTGGTGTTTAAATGTGATTCTTATGCTTATACTATGAAGTTCTAATAAAAAAGAGCATAATTTTATAAATGTCTGTTTCTCATGATTTTATGCATTAAGCTATACTTAGTACATGTGTTTGTACTAATTTCATACATTTTGTTATATCTAAATGTGTAGGTGGAAGGTGAGAAACTTCTTGAAGCAAATCTTGGAAATTAGGATTCTTTCAAGCAAGTTGAAGTATGTACATGTGTTTGTACTAATTCCATACATTTTGTTATATCTAAAGGTGTAGGTGGAAGGTGAGGAAATTCTTGAAGCAAAGCTTGGAAATTAGGATTCTCTCAAGCAAGTTGAAGTATGTCCTGACTTGACTCGAGGGCATAATCATCTTTAGACTTCTTTATTTCAAAGTATTGTAATAGATGTTAGATTGTTATATTTCGACTGTATGGGATGTATCTCAAGTATTTCATAAAGTCTAAGGATTGCATATATTGAGACTTAGAGTTTTCTATTTCTTTTATATGAAAGACATTTTAAGATGTTTCATCTAAAAAGTTTTAATTCTGCATTACTTTTCATACATGTATGCGATGAATGATGTCAGAGAGCTTGTACAAGACCTCTGAGAGGTCAAGTATTCCATGTCATACACCGAGAGTGTCATATATTTTAGGGTGAGATCTCGGGGTATGACAAGCTTGGTATCAGAGTATAGGTTATGAAACTGTTCTTAGGAATCAAAAAGTCTCATAAAGTCACGTCTAGTATATTCTTGACCATCAATGTGAGTCGCGACACATCTTTGGGCAAGAGGATATAGGACGATAGAGTTTCCCTTCTTTCTCTACTCTTGTGTCATGTCGCAGAGTAAAAAGTTATGAGTGTCTTTATTAATGATTTTCTTTGAATTATTAGGAAGATGAATAGTAGAAGGATGACCGCTAGAAGGTCGCAAGAGGGAAGGGTTAATGAGGAGATTCCTCCTCTAGTTGAACAAGTTGAGCAAGTTCTTCAAGGTGCTCAAGGTGTTCAAGTCCCTATCGTGGAAGAAGGTAATGATGTTTCGGAGGTTCCCCCATAAATGACTAATGGGGAGATTAGAGTCTCTACTTGCTTTAGCCCGAGCCATGACTACTCATGTGAATAGGGGTATTGAACCTAGATTGAATGTTGTGGAGAGAAATATGACATCTAGATTGAGAGATTTTGTGAGGATGAATCCTCTTATATTTCTTGCCTGTAAGGTGGGATAGGATCCCCATGAGTTTCTAGATGGTGTTTATAAGGTGTTGAGTGTCATTGGTGTGAATTCTAGGGAGAAGGCGGAGTTAGATTCATACCAATTGAGGGATGTTGCTCAAGTGTGGTACATTCAATGGAAAGATAATAGGTCGGTTGAGTCGGGTCCTATAGAGTGGGAGGAGTTTAAGGAGGCTTTGTTAGGAAAGTACTTTCCCCGTGAGAGGAGGGAGGTGAAGGTTGAAGAGTTTATCAATCTCAAGCAAGGAAATATGAGTGTTGAGGAGTACTCTTTGAAATTCACTATGTTGTATAGATATTCTCCGTCCTTAGTGTCTAAACCTAGGCATGAGATGAGTAGGTTTGTGACCGCTGTTGCCGACCTTGTGAAAGAAGAGTATTGTACAGCCATGCTCCATGGTGATGTAACTTTTTCTAGACTCATGGTTTATGCTCAGTCCATAGAGGAGTCTAAGCATAGTAGGATCTCTAGAAACTTGAAGAGGAGTGGGCAAGGTGAAAAAAACCAATCTAAGTTTAAGAAGAATGTTTCAAGTCAAGATGAACCTAGGGGTCATAAGGTGAAACTTGAGAAGTGTAGTGGTTCTCAAGGTAGCAAGCCTAATTGTGCTACATGTGGGAAAAGGCACTCTGGGTAATGCCTAATGAGTACCGGGTGTTGCTGTTGTTGTGGTATGAATGGACACAAAATGAGGGATTGTCTTATTATTGCGGCTAGAGGAAGGGAAGGTAATCAAGTTTCTCCAAGTGTTCCGGGAGATGATGCTCCAAAGAAGACTCGTTTCTATGCACTCCAGGCTAGGGGATCAAAACTGATAAGGACGATAATGATGGTAAGTTCTTGTTTTTCTCTATTTAATATTATGAGTTCCTTCTAACTGGGGGAGTATGTTGAGTTTTAGAATGCTGATTTATTGTCTCATCTCTTCCATTCAATTAAAACTTGAAAGTTAGAATGTCATAGTAGCATATCACATGTTACATTGTGTTTACAAGTCTTGTTGGAATTAAATTTCATTGATTCCTTTCATTGTGCATTTAATGAAGTTATGATTATGTTGTATATTGAGTTTATATGATTTTATATATCTTATTGTCATGATTTTATCATCAATTCCCTAAAAGTTGCATTTTTGGAATTGTTGCATAATTCACTGTGTTTTCCCTGGCAGCTTAATGTAAGATTGTTGAAAAATTGGCTAAATTGTTCTTTTGTTGAAAATTGTTTTACTATGTATATAATTGATGTATATGAGCATGATAATTAATATAAAAAGATTTCTTGCTATTAGAAATGAAGAATGTGAGTCTTGATTGCATAATGAGTTGTAGAATAAGTTTCTAGCTTCTTGTTGCGTTGTGAGACTCGTGTTTATGTGAAAAATTGTGTTCATCCTAATTGTGTATTGTGTATGGTGTGGTATGGTTATTCACTAGTCTTGAGTTTCTTATCTCTTGATAGTGTCTAAAGAGTAGCAAGTGTCATTCGATGACAGATGTTTCCAAGTGGGGGACTATTGTTACACCCTCAAAATGAGCTAGGTGAAATTAGAGTCTAACATGTTGGTTATCAATTTATTAATTCATAAAATGACTAATTATAATGTTTATAGGAAGTCTCTAAAGTTTGGAGGTCCAAGAACGTCGAAGACGTTCAAAAGTTTGCCTCAAAACGTGCTTGTGTGTTTTAACGTGTTTCGTCAAGTTTTATCTATTTTTTTTTAGTTGAAATTGATGTGAGAGGTTCCTTAAATATATAATAGATTATTTGAGGTGGAAAAGTATGGGAAAAACTCCCCAAGGACCAACCAAAGGGTCATCGAGGAGGACCAAGCCTTGAGCGAGCAAGTTGCCCAAGGTAGCAGTAACCTAGGCATGGAAGGGAGCAAGTTCGTGTCGCGGGCTTGGTCCACCAATATCCAAAAGTTGATCTGCATCGCGTAGACAAGGTGGACTCCACTGTTTTAGAGTTTTATTTTCAAAAATCATGCAAGAGAAGCTTCGCATTGCAGATTGTTTCCCAACGACAATATCAGAAATTTAAGTAGAGTTTGACTTGGTTAAAGGGTCCTATAAGTTCAGGGTGTTTTGGGTATCTTAGGGTTTATTTATTGTAGGTTATTTTACCTTTTTAAACCCCACTTCACCATTCAAATCAAAACCGTCAAATTCAAAACAAAACCTCTCCATTGTTTCTCTCCAAAAACCTCCATTGATGAATCTTTGAAACTCCAAGGAAGAAGATAGATTTTCCAAGTTTTTCTACATCAATCTTGTGGATTTTCTTCACAATTAAGATATGGTTCTTCATCCTTGAAATCTCTTTCTTCAAGGAGTCAATTCCAATGAATTTCAAATGTGATCCAAAACATGAAATCTTCTAAATTGAAATTTAGCCATGGATCCTTGCGTAAAACGTTTTAGATCAATGATTTATGATTGAATTAGTGTTAACTGAATGATATGACATCAATATTTTTATGGACCCATGTAATTCATGAACCCTAAGCTTTGACTACTTCGTGGGTGACTTTGTCATGTCTTAATGCTATTGAATTTTTTATGTAGTTTGAGTAGGGTTGTTGAGTTTTGATAGAATCATGTTAGAATTGTTAATATGCTTCCCTAAATTAATAAATCTATTTTGAATTACTTTTTATTCATTTTCTATTGTAAGTGTTGGATAGAATTGGTGATCATGGTCATGGATAAGGGCCTTTAAGTATTGTATTGGATGATTTAGCTATGGATTGAAGTGGAGAGAGTGGATTGGTGACACACTTCCCTAATTCTATTTTTATTATGTAATTTAGGTCTTGAATTATGTTGAGATTGGTATGGTCCACTTATGGTGGCGGTGTTATATGTTTTATTTGTGAATTATGTGGCCTTGCGACTTTACTTTATGAATTATGATTATCATGTCTTGTCGGCATTACTTGATATATTATGATGATTTGTGTAGTGATTTATGTGAAGTATGATTATATCTATATACTTGTGAGTAAGGTGAAAGTATGTGTTCTTCTATTGACATTAGGTGATCATGTTAGAGTATGACTATGTCCTTATATGTGTAGTGTTAGAATTGATGTATAATTCTTCCTATTTGGTTATGTGAGTCTTATGATGGTTATTATTATGGTTCTATAGTAGTGTATAGGGTACCTATAGTTTACTTGGTTGTCCCTAGGTACTCTAGAATAGTATGCCATGTGCATGGTATGGTGAAGTATGTCTGTGTCTTCTTCTGATAGACTTGTGTCCCTTACTTGATACATGTTAAATGTGAATATAACTTATTGACTTAGTATGCTAAAACTCTTTAGTCTTGCATATGTGATTGATATTGTAAAATTCCAGAAAATGTACTTGTCTAGTGAATAGCCTATTAGGTTTTTAAGAATATGTATTGGGGTACATAGGCATCCGAATGCCCAATATTGAGTAATATTGGGCATGTTAGAGAATATTGGCTTAAGGATGTTAGTCAATTTCTATATATTAACAAGTAACTTAAAATACAATTTGGTTCAAATACCCCAATGCAAGCTTGTTTAGAATTGTACATGCAATGAAGACCCTAAGCTAATAGCATTGATTCTTAGCACATTAGGTGCGAGGAATCCAAGTGTCAAGCCTAGGTACCATAGCACATGATCATTTAAAATGATCATGTGGATTAAGCAGTGTCCAAGGACATAGTGAGGGTCCTTGGACAATAAATGAGCAGCAACACATGTGCTAACCGGCCAAGAGACAAGCAACCAAGCCCAACCGAATTCGGTTAGGGAGGTTAGAGAGCAGGCGCGCGAACGACTTAAGCCACGTGGGGCCTAGATTCCTAACTAACTCTAGGATCTAACTAACTTACCTAACTAACCTAGGACAAATAAAAAAAACTAACTAGTGTGCCCGAAATCCTAAAACCTAACCGGGTGACACTAGCCTAGTAACTAACTTAAGAAATATCCTAATACCTACCTAGGATGGTCCAGAAAGGTTGGTTATGGTCCTAGTGACTTAGGGGTACTTTAGTAATTACCCTAGGTCACTTAATTAATTAAATTAGTGATTTAATTAATTAATTTAAATTCCTAGTCAAAGCCGAAACACTTAGCAAATTTTTAGATTTGGCTAAGTCAAATGCTCTCCTATTTTTAGGCAATTTAGGAGGAGCATTTTGGTAATTAGCTAATTGATTTATTTAATTAAGTTAACTATCTAAGTTGAATTAGTAAATATCAGTTTCTAAGACTTAGACTTAGGATTAATTAGTAGAATCCTCACGACTCAAAAACAGTAACAAACGTAAGAAAAATAGAAGGGTTCTCCTTAGGCGATTTCAATTCTTCAAGATTTTTCGTGCAAAGTACGGGGTGATCTTCGTAGATTCAATTCCACAGTAAGGCATGAGTTTTATCTCTTGGATTCCTTTCTCCAAGAGGATTTTTAAACGTTTTGAATTCAAGAAAATCAAAACTAGAGTTGTTCCCAATGAAATTGTAAAAAATCTCCCTAGTTCTCCCTAGTTCCGATTCTAGTAGTATGTATAATGCAAATCTCGAACATGTTTTTGGTATGTAGTGCTAATTGATCATTATGTACAAGTTTTTGTGTTTTGATAATGTCGAATGATACCTATAGGTTAGATCCATATGATAAATGCCTAATTGTGTTTGAGGAGATGAAATTGTTATAAGTCGTTTATGAAATTCAGTTTACTGTTGAAAGGAATGAAGGTTTCGATTCATGTTTTGTGTTTTACAGTAGATGCATTTGTAATTGTTTGGAATGCAATTTTTCTAATAAGAAATAAGAATTAGAATCAAAGCTAGTTAGTAAATCTACAATGTCAAATCAACTTTATAGCTTGGCCACAGTAAGCACTGGATTTTTCTTACAATCTAATCAAATGTTAAAAGTTGGCTTACTTAAAATGAAGTTTTAGATTACTATAATATGTGAAAGTTTGGTTTATGTCAATAAATTGGTCAACAATATTATTTCAAAAATATGTAATAGAACTGGCCAATATTAAGTCAAACCAAACCTATATGGCCAATGCATATTATGTTGTTTCTTGTTAGGCCAAATACATGTTAAAGATTGACTTGACAAGATGTAGCTCAATAAACTCATAGCCAAGGGTATGCCAATGATTGGGACAAGTCCCAACATACCCTATCAAAACGAACTTGTGAACATAGTAGCACACTAAATAAGTCCTTATAACTTTCATAAAGAATGGTATAAAACTACCAAATATCATTGAACAAGATAAGGTGAGTAATGAAATAACCAAAAGCTTGTAAGTTATGAAATTGACCTAAAAATGGGGTGTTAAAGGAAGTGATACAAGTATCACTTGCACCTAAAAAATTATGTCAAAGATAGTCACATAAGAGGGTATTAGAAATCGTGAGACAAGTCTCATTCACACCATAATGATAATGTAAGACTTAAGTTCACATTCATCATGTAAAAAAAGGGACGACAATTCATACATTGAGCTAAGCATACCTCATATTAGAAGAAAGCTTCTATATGCATAAGTCAACTCTAAAATATGTAAAGTATAAGAAATTGAGCAAAGCACCAATAGACTAGAGATGAGCTTGTGCAAGCACATGTAAGCCTCATGAGATGAGACTACCACCAAAGTGGATAAAAGTCTCCAAAATCTCCTAGTCTTTGAATTATGTTACCAACATAGGTACTAGACAGTGGATTCTACCTAAGAGTGATAGGTAGTATTCGGTTTCAATTTGGCCGGTGAACCGCCTCTTTTCAGTGTAGGGAAGACACTGAGTTTCATGTTTAGCTTACATGATCTATATCGGTTAAATGCTCCAGATTCAATTTCACTTTATCCGGTGAACCACCTCTTTTCAGTTTGGAAAAGACACTAAATTTCATGTTAACTCACATGATCTAGCTTCACTTAGCCGGTGAACCACCTCTTTTAAATGTGGGGAAGACACTGAATTTCGTGTTAGCTCACATGATCTATGTCAGTTAAATGCTAAAGATTTCTTTAAGAAAGTAAAATACAAAGAAATAAAATTATGTTCAAAGTGAATATGAGATCAAAGAAGAAGAAAAGTAAGTTCAAAGTGAACTAAGTAAGCATAATTATCAAATATTGGACATAGACAATAAAGATTGGCTTATAAGAGCAAAAACTTAATAACTCATCAATTGGAGTATGAATATAGGTCCCAACATCTTTATGTTATGCAAATTATAAAATAATGGGCATAGATAATAAAGATTGGCTTATAACGACTTCATGCCCAACTTAACAAGAATGGAAAGAGTAACTTGTAATAAGGGTAGTCAAATCATTTCTTTAGTCTTTTGGATTACTTGATTCATTGTAAAAATGGGACTACAATGAATAATTTCACTCGTAAGTAAAATATAGGATCAAAGGAGATCATTGAACTACACATCAAAAGGAGGAAACGACTGAAAAATAAACTATGGAGAGAAGAGCTCTCGTGAGCAACAATATTAATTTTTGTTCGAGTTGTTCTAAAATTATGTTCATGATTCCAAGTTCTTATGTTCATATATAAAATGATTTATGTGCTTTAAATGCATGAAAATATGTCATATTCATAGCATGATTCATAAATAACGAATTAGGAAAGTAAAGTGATTTCACTTTTCAAAAATGGCATGTTTCTATAGGAAGAATTTTTCTTGATCATGCCTAGTCCTTATGTGTTAATGTGCATACACCCATACTTTGTACAAGTGTGTACTACCCCATATAAATTACTATTTTTATAGGTGCAGGTCTTTGAAGAGTTGTTGGACTAGTACCTCCAAACTTTTGGTAGGTCCTCTTGAGTTCGAGGATGCCTACGCTTCATATTCTAGATTTAGTAGATTAGACATAGCTAGTGGATGTTGTCCCTAGCGTTTCCTTTCAGACATTTGTTCAAACTTTCGTATTGAGTCCAGTTTGGCAACTATTATACTATATTATGAATTCTTCATTTCATTGTTCAATCAGTTAATAGATTGTTATTTATGTTGAGATGTCAGTATATCACTCTTATGCAAAAATTATATGAAGTCTAAGTAAACTTCATTAAAGTTAAAAAGTTTTAAATTTTTCGCTAAATTTAACTGTATGATTGTGATGAAAGCTAAGAAGAGGCTTGTCTGCGACTTTTGAGAGGTTAACGACGCCGGTCTCATCTAGGGTCTAGGACCCCGCTGTGACAGACATCTGGCCTTGAACATAGTGAGAAGGTCAAACTATGTGGAACCGTCAACCTAGTTGAGAGGTTATGATATCCTTGAAGTCAAAAGTCGTAATGTTATCCTTTTTGTATGAATGGTGGACATAAAGTTTGTTGGCTTGAATGACATGTAATCATCCTTAGGAAATTCGTTGATCTATCCTCTTAGACATTGTAGGTAGCCTTGGTGGACCATCTTTGGTTAAGTGAAATGTGATTGGGTTATGAACTAGATATGAGACGTTTTCATGTAATCCTTTATGTGAATTACTCTATGTGAACAAAGGCTAGCAACGAGTGAATATGATTTGGGAAGTAGTTGTAGCTAAGTATGAGGATAGAGTGCAAAGAAATCTTTCATATTCCTTAGCCATGTGCCTACATGGGATTTGTTCTAGTTATACCATTTGCCCGTAGAACAAACCTCCATCGGAGTAGGTTCATGACTCTGGATTCCATGCATTGTCTATTCTCATCATATGGGATACTCACTAGTGTTGAAGAAGTTCTCTGAAGTTTAGGTGGTGATATGGAACGCTATCTAGAGATTGCATGATTAGGCTTTGAAGATTTTAGTGAGTGAGTCCCTCGGTCATCTCCAAGACCATTGCTTGAATGTCTCTTAAGTGAATTAAAGAATATAATGACTTAAGTTAGAAAGCATGTAAATGAATAAGTACTTACCTAGAGTAGTTTAAGGATTGTCTAGTTAAGGTTTAAAGGGGTCATAGGAATGGTCACTTCATGTCTTACCTAGGCAAGTCTTAAGAATGACTCTACATAGGGAAAGTAATTAATAAATTAGACACAATCTAAACTTAAGAAGTCTTAACGATTATTTAATTAATTTTGGAGAGGGTGTATGAGTGTTCTCTTCTTGAATTACTTAAGTAAGTCTTTTGATAACTATTGGGAAGGAGAATGTCATATTATATATACCCTAGTGTCTGAAGTGAGAATAATCTTATTCTAGATAGTCTAAAGTATCTCATAGGTGTGTGTGAAGGGATTGTATGGGCTTTCGCTTTATAACTCACTCAAGTGAGCTTCGAATCATCTTGGCTAGGAGGATCTCATATTTATGTGTTTTTGGATATACTTGATGCTATAATAAGAAGTGTGAATTTCATTGGAAGTTATATTGAATTTATAGTGAAGTTTCTGTAAACTTGATGTAGGTTTACTGTAATGTTCCTATAAATTAAGTATAAATTGTAATGAATTTTAATTGTGTTGTTTGGTGTTTAAATGTGGTTCTTATGCTTATGCTATGAAGTTTTAATCAAAAAGAGCATCTTTTTTTTATTATTATAAATGTCTCTTTATGATGATTTTATACATTAAGTCATACTTAGTACATGTATTTGTACTAATTCCATACATTTTGTTATATCTAAAGGTGTGGTGTAAAGTGAGAAGCGTCTTGAAGCAAACCTTGGAAATTAGGATTCTTTCAATCAAGTTGAAGTATGTCCTCACTTACTCTAGGGCATAATCATCTTTTGACTTCTTTATTTCAAAGTATTGTAATAGATTTTAGATTGTTATATTTCGATTGTATGGGTCGTGGATCATGTATTTCTTTAAGTCTAAGGATGACATATATTGAGACTTAGAGTTTTATATTGGTTTTATATGAAAGACATTTTAAGATGTTTCGTGTAAAATTTCGCACTACTTTTCATACATGTATGCAACAAATGATGTCAAATGGCATGTACAAGACCTCCAAGAGGTCAACTACGCCGCTTCACACTTCGAGAGTGTCGTATCTTCTAGGGTGTGCTTTCGGTGTATGAAAAATGTATTCGAACGAGCCAAGAAAGAAATCGAGGCACTATTTCACTCAATTCATCCAAAGAAATGATACTACCAGGGTAATCCAAAGAAGGAAAATGGAGTGACTAACATTTTCTTACCTCAAGATCACAAGAGAGATTGGTTTCCATGGATTTTTAGTTGTTTTCATCACTCTGTCATTCACGATGAGTTCACTTCTGTTGTCTATAATTTGTGTTGAGCTACCCTAATTTTTCCTGGTTTTAAAAATCTATTTTCCAAATTTTTCCCGCTTCTTTCTATATATGCGCAATCAGAAAAAAATAGCCTATTGAAAACAACTTCTACCTGTTCAATAAAGGTAGGGTTAAGCTCTGCATACATCTTTGACGTATGAAAAACACAACTCAAATACTGAAAAGAAAATTTATCTTTCATATGTCAAAGATGTATGCAGAGCTTAACCCTACCTTTATTGAACAGGTAGAAGTTGTTTTCAATAGGCTATTTTTTTCTGATTGCGCATATATATATATATATATATATATATATATATATATATATATATATATATATATATATATATATATATAAAAGATTGCTCTATCAAAAACTATCTTTGTACCTATATGGTAAAGTCTGCATAAAGTGTTGTGATACGAAAGATAAGTGTTCTATTCATATTAGAGAGTCATTTGTATAAACTAGGTATTTGAATTAGTGAAAAGTGAGTTTAATATAGATTGATAAATTCCTTTAAAAATGATATGATAATTAATTAAAAACTAACACACTCCTTTTTTAAATAATTTATTTGGCTTGATTCGAATAACGGATCAGATTAATAATGATTGGTAGTGGTATAAATTGAGACTTAAATCTTTAGGCTGATGGAAAATAACTTACTAGGAAAGCATTACATGAAAAATGCAATAAGTCACTAAAATTAATAATTTTGTTATAAAATAAAGTACTAGAAATTTAATAACAAAGAAATAGAGAGAAAGAATAGTAATATTTTTCTTTCAATATTTCAAATGCATTTGTATCTACATATAAGATGACTATATATAGAAAGTAAGTATATCTCTAATACTTCAAAGTCATTAAAGAGATCTCTTAAAGTCATAATTAAGTCCCTTAAAGTTATACTTAAATCTTTTAAAGTGATGAAGTATGAATTTTTTACATGGCATCCAGATTTCATTATTTACAACACTCCTCGTTGGATGCCCATGTACAAAATAAAATCTAGAAGAATAAAAGAGAGTTTACATAGTTAATCTTACTATGCATTGTTTTTTGACTTGTTAAAAACCTTACCAAGAAAAAATTCAGTCGAATAAAAATCTTGATTAAGGAAAAAAAATGCAGCGCCTATTTACTCCCCTTGATGAAAACCTCATTTAATATCTCGAAGACGATGTTTTATTGGGTAAAAGGAAAAATATTTATTTAGAAGAGTTTTCGACTTTTTTAGAGTCGCCACTTAATTTTGAAGAAAAATCAAGAAAAGTAGTGTTTTAAAAATACTTTAAACGGAAAAAAAATCTAGTGAAAAGCAATTAACGGGGTTTAGGGATTCCTATTTATATTTTAGGAATGTTTACAGCACCTAAAATATTCACTAACTCGTGATTATCCGACAACTAACTTTACCTTGGCTAAAATTGATTTAACTTGGATTGAAAAATGTTTAGGATGGTAGAGAGCTAGAATAATAAATTATTATCTAAGTGAGTTATTTATAAAATTATTAATTTTAAGTCGATAAAATATTTAAGGCATTTGTGAAGATTCAGATTTTTTAAACTTTAAAACTAACGACAATCAAGAAACACACACTCAAAACAAGTAAAGAGAGGGAGAGAGGGAAAGAGATTTGGGTCTAAATCTGGGTTCTTTGTTCGCCTTGACCGGAATTTTGGACCCACCTATTTTGGGTTTTTAACCCATTTGACTTTTTAGATTTTCGACCCATTTTTCTATGGTACTTGTCCTAGACTAAACATACAATAATAATAGATAATCATTCAGAAAATAAAAGAGACAAGGGCTTAGGCCCCAAAATACAAACCGATAAAATGGAAAACATAAAATAGGGGGGATGGTAGGTCCTAAGTCTTCAACACTTCCAATTCGCTTCAAGTTTTCGCCACTCCAAGATCTGTACACCTCATTTTGTAGCTGACTGACTCGGAATGAAAATAGAAAACATTCAGGCCTTTATGGCCCCCTTGATATCCATAAGGATGGATTCATGGTGAACCCTCGGGAAGATTTTACATACAACAAGAAAATAAGGATTAGTATCCGAATACTAACATCTCGAAACATTAACTATAAGTGACAACAAGTCAGAAACCACAACTAAACCAACATTAAATCAAACAATCGAAT
Source organism: Solanum lycopersicum (assembly GCF_036512215.1). Lineage (NCBI taxonomy): Eukaryota > Viridiplantae > Streptophyta > Magnoliopsida > Solanales > Solanaceae > Solanum > Solanum lycopersicum. The sequence continues at coordinate 6,545,349 of NC_090809.1, forward strand.
AAATGGAAGTTGAATAATCACACCAAAATAAATTTACAGAAGCGAGATTTGAAAGTCATGTTGCATAAAATGATGCCCTTCTACCAAGTAGTTTGGGGAATCAGGATGGGCGTGGAGGTTCAGTTCTGCAGCATCTCTCCTGGCTCAGCATCACAGAATCCTTTCAACTCGATCTCTTCTTCAATAACAACATCGATCTCCTCGAAAAGGCAACATATTCCTTCCCCAAGGTCTTCATGCTCGTCATACTCTCGGACTGGGAACGATTGATACACATGAGGAATTGGCTTGGCCAATGCTTGATCTTTCTTCTTCTTTGTCTTCTCATCATCATCTATGGGGACGTACCCCAATCCATACTTTCCCCTTTGACAAGAACTTGAATGGGTTCAATAATTCCTTGGGAATTTTTCCTAATCCGAAACCTGGTTCAAAATCATTCTGCGGCATCACAGTGTCTATCATCTTATAGATGGCAGGCATGGGAGTCTGTGGGGCCAAGTCCTCACCAGTGGCATTTACCAGCTCCAGCGTGTAGAAATTTGTACCTCGCGATACTTTATCATTGTTTGGAGTTTGCCTGCTTGAGTGAATCCCTTCACCATGAATAACTAGCTCTTCGTTCTTCCAAACGAATTTCATCATCTGATGCAGAGTAGAAGGGACAGCTCCATCCATATAGATGAAGGGCCTTCCCAGAAGAAGGTTATAGCTGATATCGATATCGCATAGTTGAAACAGTGCACTGAATTATGCTGGACCCATTTGGATGATCAGATTCACAGCTCCCAACTTATCTCTTTGTACTCCATCGAAGGCTCTCACGTTGACTTGATTTTGCTCAAGTTTTCCCAAGTCAAACCTTAACTACCTCAACGTCGACAATGGGCACATATTCAAACCAGATCATCATCCACCAAAATGCGATTTACGACCTTCTCGTGGCATACCATAGTGATCTGCAATGCCTTGTTGTGTGATTTCCCTTCAATAGGCAGCTCATCATCACAAAAGTTGATTCGATGCCCTCGAATAACCTGGTGAATCATAGCGGCTACGTTGTCGCGGCTAGTGCCTGCGGGTACATATATATCATCAAGAGCATTTATCAAAGTCTGCCTGTGTGATTGAGAACTCATCAGCAGGGCCCATACAGAATTCTGGACTGGAGTCTTCTCCAAATTCTTGACAGTAAAATAATATTTCGGTTGCATTCTTCTCCAAAATTTCTCTGTCTCACTCTCGCTTATTGGCCTTTTAGCTTGATCATTCTTTTGACCTTCGAAAGCAAGCTCCTTAGGAGTATAACATCTTCCGGATCGGGTCATACCTTATGCAGCAGCAGTCTCAATCACAACTTTTGGCTTGATAAGAATTTTGATGGCACTAAGGCAACAACTTTTGCGGGTGTCAAGATAATGAAATTTTTCTTCTCTTTTATTCTCAATAAGTCTACAGCCTTTTCCAACTCGTCATGAACGATTGGAGTTATCACTTTCGTCCCATATCAATCATTATTTGTTTCTATCATACTGACGTTACCGCCTCCGTGATTTGGCAAAGGATTGGTATTGACATTAGGTGCAGTTGGTTGGAGAGAAACCACCTCTTGGTCAATTAAATCCTGAATCTTTTACTTGAGGTTGATACAGTCCTCAGTATCATGCCCAATACTATTGAAATGATAAGCACATCTCTGATTAGGACTATAGAATTTCGAATTAATATCCACGGGTTTGGGCCCCACTAGGTGGATGTATCCGGCTGCAATCAGTCGCTTGTACAACTTTGTTCGGCTTTCGGCGAGCGCGGTGAAATTCCTTGAAGGTTTCTTCTCGAACCGAGATTGAGGGGGATCATAACTTACTTGTAGGAATCTAGGCATTTTGAGCGGTTTGATAATTCTGTGGGTAAGTCTGCGGATTGATATTATGATTTAGGTGGTTTAACATGTGATACTACGTTGGGCATGAATTCTCCTTGCAAGATACGTAGGCAGCCTCTCCAAACCCGCCCCTATCTTTAAAAATTTTCATTCTTCCCTTTCGTGTTACGAGAATATACGAAGGCCAGATCAACGGACGTCAAAAGAGCAGCTGCAAGAAGACCTTATCTCAACGTGATTTAGCCTTTCTGAGACAGTGTCACAATTAAAACAAGCAAACTCTTGCTTGTAAAAAATGTGTTTCCGTCCTTACTCGTAAGTAGGTATCCTCAAACAAAGCAATTTGTGTGTTTATCTGCTCTCTGTGTGATATAATGCATTTTGTATTCTGAATCTACACTGACAAATTTGCCTTTTAGTTGTCCTTCTCAGGTACTTTGAAACTGATCTGTGTAGATCAAAAGCTGGCAGATCATCCCTATTTCACTAGATCAAAAGGTCCCGCAGATTCCTTCCCTAGACAAAGCTCATACAAAGAAAAAACTATTATGAGGGATAATAATGAAGAAGTAAGTCTTACTAATGTTGTGGTGGCTCAACCTACCATAGAGGACCAGAATGAGTTGATTCTGCAGTTGATGCAACAGATTGCAGAGATGGGGGTAGAGATGCAAAGGATACAGGATCTGCCTCCACCAGGATTTGCTGCTAAAGGGAGACCTCCAATCTATTTCCTTCTTCAAATATGGATCGAGCCCACAACCACCCATCTACACCTACTCAGAATCCGTTGTTATAGATCTGACTATCCAAAATCCCCAATATGCTTCTACATCCTACCAAACTCCGCCTCCTCCTCAAAACAACCACCCCAAATATCATCCCATCCTCAAAATACCCACCATCAAACTGCTCCACCACCGCAAAATCAAAATAGAAATCTAAATTAATTATTTTAGATTCTTTATCATCTTCAAATTTTGAAACTCTCTTCTATGAGTTTGAAGATTTATAGTGTGTACCTTTTCGTCACCATACACCTTAGTTTACAGAGAATTCCAAGCTTTCTTTGTAGTCTAACAAGTAGCAATTTTTGCAAAATATGCTCTTGAGACTCTCATTTGGATTTTTGCTCAAGCCTTTTGCATCTTGACGATACTTAGCCTCTAGATTTTTCATCTCTGCTGCTGTAAGATCACCATCATTGTTTGGATCTTTAAAGACATTTGCAACAATAGTCCACAAACCTTCAGCTTTCAAATGTGGTCTCATTCTTATCTTCCAATATTTGAAATCAGTTCCATCAAAAAATGGAGTAAGAACAATTGAAGAATCAGCACCATCATTTGTTTAGGTGCCATTATTTTTCTTCACTTAACCCAAGATTAAGAATGAAAGCTGCTTTTGATACGAATTTGTAGGAAATATGGAAGGAAAATAGTATCTTTAGAGAATGCTCAAGTTTATTATAGGCTACTTACACTTTGTTTGGATCATTGTTACCCATTGTTTCATAATGTATTGTATTGTATTGCACTCTTTTTTACTGTATTGTGTGGTAGATACAATGTTTGGCTAGACTGTATTGTTTGTTGTTATTTAATAACTTTTTAGTTGTTTGATTTGTTTGTATCATACTGTATTATAATTTATAAATTTATAAAAATATCCTTTATCATCATAGGGTGGGAGGTTTGACTAGATTTAAATAATTAAGGTAAAGGGTAAAATAGTATTTTGAAATATTATATAAAGATATAATTGAAAAAAAGAATTAAGTAACTATAGGAACACACCAAATTGGTTGTTCCATAAAATAGGGGTTTTCATTGTTATGTAACAACGAATTTAATAATATAGTACAATACATTTTAAATAACAATCAAAACAAACATTGTAGATATAGTAACGATACAATACAATACAATGGATAACAATGATCTAAACATAGTGTTAAGATCACTGAGATGATTACAATCATCAACTACATCTCTATTTATACTAGTAATAATGTAAATCAAAGGTCTTGCACAAATAACTAAATACATGTATCACAATTTACTAGACACATGTATTACGAAATCATAAAAAGACTTCTTGAAAAATTAAGAGGCAATTTTGAAAGACTAAACGTAGATGCATTAATTCCAACATGTGTATGTTGATTATTTTCCACCAATACCTCATAGAGTTATTTAGAGAATGAAGAAAAGAACAAGTTTATTTGCTCTCTACTTTCAACTCTTTCTACTTGAAACTTTTTTCTTCTGAGTGTCTATTTACGTGTTGCTATTTATATTTCCTGATATAACATGAGGAGATAATTACAGATCCTAGTTATGCGGGCAAGTTTTTCTTAATGACTAACCCTCATATCGAGAATACTGTGGTCAACTTGGTGCGTTTAGCATTTGTTTCCTGACGGATTGTTATTTTTGTATGAAATATCTTTTAAGACTGTTTTGGAATTTGTCTGGAGACGATGAGGGAATCGATGCAGTGCTTTCTTGGAGGATTAGTTATTAGAAGTTTAAGTATCAGAAAAGTGTTTGAGTTTTATTTGGGATAATTATTCTAAATCGTTTGAAAATTAAGAAGTACAGAAATTAATTATTATTGGGAAGGGTCAAAATTGGGTGTTAACAAGTGTCCACAACCCATTTTGACTCATTACAAGCAATGTTTATAATATCTGCATCAAGGAAAATAACAAGATCTTCGGTGGTGACAGTGGCTAGACAATTTTCATTGTCATCTTCTTTAGTTTTCACTTTGTTTTTATTGTCCCTCTTCAACTTTCTGCAATACTTTTTTTTGTGTCGTTTCATGCCACAATGATAACACTCAATATCCTTAAGTCTGTCTTTGGATTTGCTACTATTTTGTTCTCTACACAGAGAACCACGAGTTTTGTTTCTCCCCCTAGGGCTAGTTATCAGGACATCCGACGAAGAAGATTCTTGAGTTTTTCTTCTCATCTCTTCGTTCAATACACTACTCTTGGCGAGATCAATAGAGATCACACCATCCGGAGCAGAATTTGATGAAGAAGCTCTAAATGTTTTCCAAGAGTCTGGTAGGGAACCAAGTAGAAGAAAGTCTTGAATCTCTTCATCGAATTTGATGCCGATAGCTGATAATTGGTCATGATTCCCTGAAAATTGTTCAGATGATCTGTTATCGAAGAATCATCATGATACTTTAAACTCAACATCTGCTTTATTAAGAACTTTTTGTTGTTGCCAGTCTTCCGAGCATACAAACTTTCAAGATGCTCTCATAGGGTTCGAGCATGTGTTTTCCCCGGAAATATGGTTCAACACTTTACATCGACCCATTGCCTAATGAATCCACAAACCTGTCCATTCAACAAATTCCACTCTTCATCTATTTTATTATCAGTCTTTACAGTGGTAAATACTGGTTTCTGAAAATTCTAACATAAAGCATATCTTTCATTTTCCCCTTCCAAATGGTATAATTAACATCATTCAAAGTAATCATTCCACTTGTGTTGACTTCCATCATTTTTCCCCAAAAAGTATTGTTATCGTAGATCAAAGTAAATATTTTCTGCTGTGGAAGTTCAGATTGTGCTGTAACCACATAGCATACTCAATAAAACCTTGGCTCTGATACCAGTTTGTTGGGAAAAATGCGGACAAACCCAAAAATATATATGATAAAAGTAATGAAAATAAAATGGGAAAATAATGACATGAAGAATTTTACGTGTAAACCCTTCTAAACAAAGGAAAAACCACGGGCCAAGAGGACCAACTGATATCACTATAGTGAGGAATTGTATACTGTGTAGTCACGAATACAATACTTAAAGTGACTACTATACACTCAGAGAAACAACACCATTTTGGTTTTCACCTTACTAAAATATCGCTCACACTCTATTTTTCTTTACACACTATTTTTCTTGTATAGTCTATGGAATACCTCACTTTGCTCTCAAAATGGTTTTTCTTTCTAACTTGGTGTGTTTAACAAATGAGCAAGAATGCTTTATTTATAGAAGGAGAAATTCATGTCTATGTCACTAATGACATGGGTAAATATAGCAAAGTCAAAAAAGGGTTGCAAATCTTACTAATTTGTCAACTACCAAATCTTTTATTTTCAACTCTAATTATTGTTCCTTTTTAACAATTACTTGTAGTAATTGAATAGCAAAAGTTGACCAAAATATGAGATGGACTCAACATATATATGGTAATGTGTTCTGGTACTTATAACAATACACTTGTTTGTTGGGTGTAACTGGTATTTTGGAACAAGTTAATGAATACTTATATGTTCTCCATGCTATTTTGTATAAGGGTTTGTTGGAGCTTTTAAGCGTAAAAAATAGAAGTTGAAAATGGATGGACGTAGCTTGCATTCCAAGTCAATAGGTGAAGGGCTGAAGGATCAATAATATTTAGAAGTAAATTTGACAATCATACCTTGAATCTAGGTTATTCTTTTTTGGATGTAAACAACATTCACATATTCATTGGTCCCTCAAGTGGGATGTGAGAAGGGTGGGGTGTATTTAGATCTTACTTCTTTTTTTATTAGATAGGAAGGTTGTTTTCGATGAACCGTGTAGTCAAAGAAGGATTAGAAGGAAAATAGTGACAATAAAATAGCAAGATAAACAAAGTAAATGAAACATGTTTTAATAAAAAATGAAGAATAAGATGTGTCGTGAATACTAAAAAATGCTACTTATCCTACTCAAAAGTATGACAACACTTGGCTATATACTACAGAATCTTCAACCTACATACTGTCGTATCCAGAATCTTGTCTGCAATAAGTTGAGATATGTTATATCTTGTCTAACTTTCTTTTTCGGCTCACATCTATCTCTTATAAAACTTGTTATAGTTAACGTTCCACACCTTCTCTTCACATGTCCGAATTATCTCAGTTTTGTTTCCTTCCTCTTATCAGCTACGAGACCACTTCCAAGTTCCACCTAGTTGTGTAAAACTTTGTTCCAATTTCCATTTTTTCTAATATGTTCACACATCCATTTGAGTATTTTCATGTCTGTTATCTTCATGTTCTAAACATGTACATTCTATTTGGAGATTAAAAATATATTTTAGGTTAAAAGGAGGAATCTAAGAATGTAAAAAGTCAAGACATGATAAGGACAAAGACGAGCAGCCACAAAGGTTAAAAGGGCAAAGATTTGGCTACTTGTTAAATTCTTTATTTAGATTTCAGCAGCCTTTTTGCCTTTCATACATTTCAACTTTTTGCCCTCCATATTCCAGCCATAATCATCAATCTTAACTCACATTTATAATTATTTGGTATTTGAAACTTATTCATATATCTGTTCCACATAGTAATAATACGGAAAGGATGGTCCGAATTAGGGGCTTATCCACGTTGGGTTCAGGGCGTTCAACCGAACGTCTCGGTAAAAAAAATACACGATATATAAAAGATAAATTTTCGATATTTTTGTAGATAGATATATTTTGAACCCCCTTAATAATAAATAAAAATAGATGGTTCAATGGTAAGACCCCTGAATATTAAGTTACATGCCCTCGCTTCTAATCCCTGCAACAACATTTTTTTTTTATAGTTTCAATTTATTTTTGTCTAAAAAAATCAATTCTGTTTTTAAAGAAATCAAAATTGGAGCCAGTGTCGGATTCACAATTACCTAAAATTTGAAGAAGATCACATCCTTGAAATGTATGACGTGATAGCATATTTTGATATTGATTGATTGCATGACTCAAATTTGTGGTAAATCAAACTGAAATTAAAACTTAAGCCACATGAGCTTTTCCATTTAAAAGAAAAAAAGAAAAAAGAAAAAAATGAAGAATCTAATTGTCATAATTCTAAAGTTTTATTTGCAGAAAACTGAAAATTAAACAACTCGATACACAGTTTCCATTGAAATATTATGTAATGTACAAAGATTCAATATTCATTATTATAGTTGTATATTTATACTTTCACTAAATTTATGTCTCTGCCGCTACACTTGAGAGGGTGTGTTGGACATGTACTTAGAAAATATTTCATTTGAAACATTTAATTAATCCAACCAAAAAGGTAAGACAATATAATAGTTATCTTACTCCATATCAATCAAAGTCAAAAAAAAAAATGATACGAAGAAAGTTAATGCTAATGAAGTCACTGCTTGGACAAGTGAATTATAATATAAATAAATGTTCAATACATTTACTTGTTGAATCTACAAAGTTAAAAAAATGATTTGTCATTTTATACCTATTTTATTTTTAGCATTAAGTATTATTCATTTCCTAACATTTAAATAACTTATAATAATTAGGAGGTGATATATCATATGATTATTATTTTACCTATTAATTATATCAAATATATCAAAAAGACTTGAGACATAGTAAAATTATGGTAGCTAAAAAGCTTTACATCATCTAATTTATCTTTCAAAACACCAAAAATAAAATAAAAAATACATCAACTCAAACTATTAAAAACTTGACTATTTTTAGAATTAGTAGCTCAATACAACTAAGTACACCCCTCCCCCTTCTACCCATGCTTGTTTTTAATGACTCTGATGTTTGAGTCAATTTTTATCTACTTGACTGATTTTACGAGATATATGCCTATCTTTTACTCCCTATGCTTATATCCTACCATTTATTGGTGAAAAGAAGCTAATTAAAAATTCTTTGTCCCGGTGATAGAATCATCTTGGGATCAAATAGTTCTTTTCTTTGTTGAAAAATATTCCATTTTTTACCAAAATGCTTGATCCATTCCTCTTTTGTCTTGTAATGTGGAAGATATTGCTTTACGTTGAGGCCAACTTTATCACAATAATCTAATATTTCTTCATTTTGATCATCCAAAATTTTGCATTCGTTATATCCACTTGAAGAATGTAAAAATCCCACACAATAAAATGTTTCCTCTTCTGGTATCGTGGCTGACATCCTATCATCCCATCTACATTTTCAAAAATCAAATAATCAAATAATTAATTTTTATAATATTAAATTGCTCAAAGAATATCTACATATATAAGCTTAAAAAAATAACAAATAAATGACTGAATTAGAGTTAGGATAAAGTTACTCAATTTTACTAAACTAGGAGTAACTTTTATAAGATTCCCACAATATATATATTAAACTCTACCACTCCCTCGTATTCAATATATGCAATACACTTTTTTTTGTCTTCCGAAAAGAATGATCGACACATTTATGTATTTAATAACAATTTAACTTTAAAATGTTCATTTTATCTTTAATCAAATAATCTATATTCATACAAACATCTATGATTAAATTTAGATTAATGTTTCAGAAGTTTTACATTTGACATCTATGATTAAATTTAGATTAATGTTTCAGAAGTTTTACATTTGTTTTCTTAACCTCTATATCAAAATTCATATCAAACATCACATAAATTGAGGTAAAAGGAGTGCTACTCCCACTATTCACTTTTAATTGTCATGTTACTCTTTTCGAAAGTCAATTTGACTAATTTTTAAAGTTAAATTAGATTACATTAATTCGATATTTTAAACAAAAAAATAGATATTCAAAAACTATACGAAAAATACTATAAATTTCAATTTTTTCGCATATCAATACAATGAAAAAATATTAATCAAAATTATTATTATTTTACTCAAAAAAAATTATAACAATTAAGAATGAACGGAGATAGTAATATATTATAACTATATATATTACGTATCGAAGGGGGTGGGGTGAAATGATAGTTTTTGAGAGTACCTTTTCCGACTTGTTGGGTAGACAAGTATGGGTCCAGTTGTCTTGTTTTGTCTGAGGATGATGTCCACAAAAACAGCAGCATTAAAATGCAGGATAGATGACTTGGGTACAAACAAATTGAGCCATGGATGTGGAACATCCCACATCCCTTTTGATTGTAACTCTAATTCCCCACTTCTAACTCTATTCAAAAATTCCACAAAACTCACATTTTTCTTGAACATAAATCCACCTAAATACTTCAATCCTTTTACCAACTTCTTCAATTCCTGTACATTTTCAGAAAATTATAATATATATGTGAAGTCAGTCTTATATATATCTATATATATATATATATATACTATATATATATACTATATATATATATACACTAAACCTTCTTAATGAAAAAACGTGTTAAAATATATTGATATCATCAAAATCAATACACACTACTTATAATTTACATGTGCGCTTTGACCGAATATATTTAAAAATTAATAAATTAGAAATATCATTAATTTTCAATTGGTTAAGAAAAAGTAAATCACATAAACTGAGATCGCACATACCTCATCAATAGTATTAGCATTTTGGTCATCATAATACTTCACTATTTCCAAGCAATACATAATTCTATTTTTGGATAATAATGAAGCAATTTTGGTTTGATTGGAAGGTGAAAAAAATGAGGATCTCCAATTATTTAGAGAGCTTTGTTCCATCATTAGAGAGCCCTCAACATAATCCAATCCATTATGATGAATTGAAATAAGATGTTCTTGATCTTTTGTGAATTTTGAGAAATCATCATACAACATTCTCACCCATTTCACCTACAAGAAAAACAAAATCATAAATCATATATTTGCATATGTAAGAAATAGAAGTAAAAATCTTCAAACTAATATTATCTATTTTGTTTTATTAACATTCTTTATTTTTTAATATGTATTTGAGAAAAATAACATATTTTAATATTTAGAAACAATTTAACTCAGATAAATGTGTTTATTTAGAGGCTCAATACCAACTAGGTTAGTTCCTCGAATGGATCTCTCAGTTGTTCAGAGAAGATTGTTCAAAAGCAATATATATATATATATATATATATATATATATATATATATATATGTAAGTCGTATCTAAAAAAACATACAAGTAAACACTATATATAATGATGATGACTAGGATTCACCAATTCTAAAAGTCTTTTTTTCTCCTCCTTATTTCGTGTTCGGTCAAATACAATCATACTTACTCTTGTTGGGGCTTTATCCAAGACAATTCTTGCTCTGGTTATTATTCCAAACTGTCCCAAACCTCCTAAAACTCCAAAAAACAATTCTGAATTCATATCTTTGGAGCAAGTCACTAGTTCCCCTTTACCTGCAACCAAACATGAGTCAACAACTACTAAAATAATAATAATTAAATTTAAAAAACCATAAATTAATTGTATTATCATATATTAGCATGCATCACCTAAAAATATATAATTATTATTATTATTATTATTCCCCAAATTAATTATGTGATTTAAGGAAATTAATATATAAAGTATGTGTTTGGTCATGCATGCAATAGTAAATTACCAAATATATATATAAAGCAACTTGCAATTAATTAAGTTTTAGATAAATTTTTCTATGATTAAAAAAAAAGAAGTTTAGATTTTTGTGGTATATTTATTTTAGTATAAGGTGAAAAATCTTACCTACAAGATCTTACAGGTGGAAAAAGAGACAATTACAACCTATGAAGTAGATACTAGACACATACTTTTTACGTATTAAAAGAAAAAAAGTATAATTTTTTTTTCTAAGAGAATCTTATATTAGTTAGGCCCCAAACATGATATATTTCTTACCTAAACTAAATATTGATAGTGACCATCTCCCCATCTTTTTCATTTTGTACTTAAACACTTTACATGAAAATACCCAATAAAATAATAATAATAATAATAATAATAATAATAATAATAATAATAATAATAGGAAGACCTTTTTATCTCCAAGTGACCTTTATGAATATATGGCGTATCAATATAATTGTCTATTATATTATATTGGAAGAGTGAGTAAGAATCAAAATTTTCACTAATATCACTAATATCACTAAGTTGTAAGTAGTTGTATATATTAATTACTATAGAGGGAAAAATATAACGTATTCGTGCTACGCAAAATTTTACCTGTAATAACATCCATCTCATGAACATTACTTATTTGAGGACCATGTCGGAAATTTTGACCACTAATTCCAGCATTAGAGAGAGTACCACCAACGGTAAGGTACAAATAATCTGTCCATGAAATAGGTGCTAAGCCATATTCCAGGGTGCAAGTAAGAACATCAATCCATAATTGTTCACCTCCAACATCCGCGTAAAACCCTAAATTCGAATCCCAAGAAACCCTAACACCATAATTTTCATTATTATTATTATTATTATTATTATTATTATTATTATTATTATTATTTAAAGTATTCATTTCCACAATTACCCCATTTTTTGCCATGGCTTGTCCCCTAATGGAATGTCCATGACCTTTGGCTGCAATATGAAAAGGGATAGAAAGGCCATAAGAAAATTGAATGAGGTCAATTATGTCATTAACACAAGAAGGATAAAGAAGAGCAGCTGGTAATATTTCTTGAATGATCTTTCCAAAATCTTTGGAAGATTCTTTAATAGCATGAGAATTTATACTAAGTTTTGATGAAATATTAAGTGAAAGAATTTCAAAAGGAATTGAAGGATTCCATGGATTTAAATTTCCTAAAATGGACATTAAATGACTAATAATAAAGAAAATAATAAGATTATAACCATAGGATATAAAAAACTTAGCCATAAGAAGGAAGAAAAAAGAAAATGATTAGAAGTAGGTGATTTTTGGTGGAGAGAAAAGTGATTCATATGAGGGTATATATAGAAGGGGAGATGATAATAATAATAATATTTGCATGCAAAATTGAAAAAAAAAATATTTTTTGATATAGTGGCAGTACATGATTTGGAAGATCTTGGAAAAAATAATATTACACATGGGGGTAGGGTGGGGTGGGGGTAGAAAATTGTGTGTAAGATATGAAAGGACAATAAAAGATTTTTGTGATTATTGCTATTTTGCCTTTATGTTCCAAAAAACGTCACAACTTTCTCATAAGATGGATAAAGCCTCTTTCATGTTGTTCATAGTATTGTCATTATATGATTCATCAAGATTTTTTAATTATTTAGTAAGCAAGATTTTTAATTGATCTATGTGTCAAAATAATATTAATCAATATTACGTAGTTATTTGGACTTTCTCGCTTAAAGGAAATTCGAAAACGTATTTGATTTTTCACCCTTATTCAGTCGTTGTTGTCTTCCTTAATGTTAAGATAGCTTATAAACTAAACATGTATTCTTTTAATAGTTCAGTTTGTTAGTTAGTTAGTTAGGTAATTAATTAGTTGGTTAAATACAGGTTAGTTAAGGTAGTTTTTTTTAATACATAAATGTAATTGTATATATAAGTAAGAGGGCTCATATGTACATATACACACAGAAATATACAAAGCTTCTTCTTCATCATTCTCTCATCTCTTCTCTCGTCTTCTTCATTCTCTCATCTCTTCTCTCGTCTTCTTCATCTTCTTAAAGCTCATTGATAGAGCTTTTCTTCACATGGTATCAAAGCACAGGAGAATTTGAAACTCTCTGTTAAGCTCTTCATAATCTGAAGACAAGAGTCTAAAGAATCTTGAATTGAAGATCAATTGTCTGTCTAAATCAAGAAATTGGGAGCTGTTAAACTCGATCAATCATGCCTAACTGGAGATGGAGCTTCGAGTGAAGTTCAACAACAAACAGTTACGAACACAGCCAAAATCGATCACAATCACCCTCTCTTTATACATCCTTCAGATACTCAAGGTTCTGTTCTAATTTCAATTCAATTAGTGGGTTCTGAAAACTATTCTTTGTGGAGTAAATCTTTAAAACTTGTGTTACTTGGAAAAAACAAGTTAGGATTTCTACTTGGAACATGTAAAAAGGAAATGTATTCTGAATGCTTACATGATGTATGGGATAGATGCAATGCAATTGTTCTTGGATGGATTATGAATACAGTGTCTAAAAGTCTGATTAGTACTGTAATCTATGGATCTGATGCTCATTCAGTGTGGGAAGATCTACGTGAAAGATTTGATAAAGTAAATGCATCTAGGGCCTTTTATCTACACAAGGAATTAGTCACTATGTCACAAGGAACTTCTTCTGTGTCAATCTATTTTTCGAGACTAAGAGAGTTGTGGGATGAGGCTGAAACTTTGATTCCCTGTCCTTCATGTGCTTGTCCTGAGTCTAAACAATACATAGAGCATTTGCAATTTCAAAAGCTGTGGCAATTTCTGATGGGACTTAATGAGTCTTATGCTCATGCAAGAAGCCAAGTTCTTATGCAGATTCCAGTTCCAAGTGTAAATCAGGCTTATGCTATGATTGTTAGTGTTGAGAGTCAAAGAATTCATGGTACAGGAAATACATTCTCGTCTGCTGAAGCTGTGTCTGAAACAGCATTGATGAGTAATAGAATGCCTCTTAGTTCTTCTAGTTCAGGGAATGGTGGATACTATAACAATAATACAACTTCCTCAGGAATAGGAAGAGGTGTTTCTAACTTCCAAAATAGTGGATACAGAAATAAGGGATATGGAGATGCTAGAACTAGCTACACTACAGGAAAGTCTCAGCTCTATTGTGAATTTTGTCATTTTAAAGGTCATACAAAAGAAACCTGTTATAAGCTTCATGGTTATCCAAAGAAGAAAGGAGGAGTATCTTCTTATGCAAATAATGCTTCTACTGGAAATGAGTCTGGAATGATTGACTCAACTTCAAGTTCTAATACTAGAACAAATGAGTCATCTAATGATACTTCTTTGGGACAAGGTGTATCAATGTTTACTCAAGAACAATATTATGAGATCTTGCAGATGCTGAGAAAAGGGAAGAGTAAGGAAGTGGATACAATGGCCAATGTAGCTACTGCAGGTGTATCTGGAACATCAGGTAATTTTACAGCTCTAATGTCTGATATCTCACATACTAACTGGATTATAGATACTGGTGCCTCTAATCATATGGTTCACAACTTTGGTTTAATGAGTCAGCCAACAAATCTTGATGTTCAGGGTGGTATGAGAGTTAATCTACCTACTGGTGATCAGGTGTCTATTAGTCATATTGGTGAATCTTTGGTTCTTAAGGACAAAGTAGTAAAGGATGTGTTATTTGTTCCAGAATTCAAGTATAATCTTTTATCAGTGTCACAACTAACTAAACAGTTGAAGTGTGCAGTAGTATTTTTTCCTGATTTTTGTATTTTTCAGGATCTCTTCAATGGGAGGGTCCTGGGGATTGGTAAAGAGAATCAAGGATTGTATATCCTCAATACTGCTGTCACAACAAAGCCTTCAAATGATCAAGTATCTTCTGGAGAATGTGCAAAGGAAGCTGCATATAAAAGAATTAGGCCTATTAGTTTTAGTTCTACTGCTGATTCTTTAAGTAGTCTATGGCATAAAAGACTTGGACATGCTCCTCTCAAAGTATTAAGTAGAATAAAGGAATTGAACATTGTATCTGTACATGAGCATCATTGTTCTATATGTCCAATTGCTAAGCAATCAAGACTGCCTTTTCCTACTAGTCTTTCTCATTCAGTTTCAGTTTTTGACATTATACATGGTGATGTATGGGGACCTTACAGAGTGCCTAATCATGATGGAAAAAGATATTTTTTAACACTAGTGGATGATATGTCCAGGTATACTTGGATCTTTCTATTACACACTAAGTCAGACACTGTGGTAGTGTTAAAAGACTTTGTAAACCTGGTAAGAAATCAGTTTGGTATAGGCATTAAGTGTATAAGAACAGACAATGGAACAGAGTTTGTTAATAATCAAATGGATGATTTATTCAAGGCTAATGGCATTGTACATCAGAGTTCATGTGTGTATACTCCTCAACAGAATGGAGTAGTTGAGAGAAAACATAGGTCTATTCTAAACATGGCAAGAGCACTAAGGTTTCAGGCTGGTGTACCTTTACAGTTTTGGGGACTTTGTGTTACTACTGCTGTGTACATACTAAATAGATTACCTACTGTGTTGTTACAAGGACAGAGTGCTTTTGAAAAATTGTTTGGCCAAGTTCCTAGTCTTCAGCATCTTAGAGTATTTGGGAGTCTATGCTATGCTACAGATCCTAAGATTCTAGACAAATTTGCACCTAGAGCTGTTCCAGCTGTGCATATGGGGTACTCAATGAACAAGAAAGGTTATATCTTGTATGATTTGACTTGCAAATCCTTCTTTATAAGCAGAGACACTGTGTTTAAAGAAGACATATTTCCTTTCAAGAATCTTAAATCCTTTCCAGACCACTTATTTCCTGTTCTGGATCTTCATGATAGTTCATATATTGAGTCAACTTCTGATAATGCCTCTATTCAAGGTTCTAATCCTACAACTTCTATACAGCCTCAGACTTCTTCTAATACTACAGCACCATTAGTTCCTCTAAGAAGATCTTCTAGACAATCTAAGCCACCTATTTGGTTGGACTCATATGTGACTCAAAATGCACAAAATGCATGTCTATATCCTATGTCACAATATGTTACTTATTCCAAACTTGCTTCTACATATAGAGAATCACTTGCTACATACTCTACTATCTCTGAACCTCATACATATAAAGAGGCATGTCAAGATACTCATTGGGTGAATGCTATGAGAGATGAGATTAATGCTCTAGAAGCTAACAATACTTGGTCTATTGTTCCTCTACCTCCAACAAAAGTTCCTATTGGCTGTAAGTGGGTGTTTAAAGTTAAGTATAAAGCATCTGGAGAAGTTGAGAGATATAAAGCCAGGTTAGTGGCAAAAGGATACAATCAAAAGGAAGGCTTAGACTATACTGAGACATACTCACCAGTAGCAAAAATGGTTACAGTAAGATCAGTAGTGGCTTTAGCTGCTTCATATGGATGGTTTATATTTCAAATGGATGTACACAATGCTTTTCTTCAAGGAGATCTTCCTGAAGAAGTGTATATGCAGATTCCTGAAGGTTTTGCAAACCAGGGGGAGAAAAGCATGGTTTGCAAGCTTCATAAGTCCTTGTATGGACTGAAGCAGGCACCAAGACAGTGGAACTTAAAGCTAACAGAGGCTTTAGTTGATATGGGATTTTCACAGTCACATTATGATTATTCACTATTTACTAAGAACATAGGTAAAGAACTTCTAGTTATCTTGGTATATGTTGATGATCTCTTGGTTACTGGGAGCAGTTTGCATTATATACAACAAATAAGAGAGGAGTTACAACAAAGGCTTAGAATGAAAGATCTAGGTGAGCTTAAATATTTTCTTGGAATTGAATTCTCCAGGTCTAAAGAAGGTATACTAATGAATCAAAGGAAGTATGCTTTAGGACTTGTGTCTGAGTTGGGATTAGCAGGTTGTAAACCTTCTTCTACACCCTTGGAGTTCAATCACAAGCTAACTTCCACTGTGTTTGATGAATTCATTGGAAAAAATGCTAATGCAGAAGACTCACTTCTTGATGACTTTGGAAAATATCAAAGGCTGATAGGGAAGTTATTATACTTAACTATGACTAGGCCTGATATAGCCTTTGTAGTACAAGTACTCAGTCAATATATGCATTCACCAAAGTCATCTCATATGGAAGCAGCACTAAGAGTAGTTAAATATATAAAAGGAACTGCAGGTCTTGGATTGTTTATGCCAAGTAACAAAGACAATGAAATGGTAGCCTATTGTGACTCAGACTGGGGGGCTTGTGTAGAAACAAGAAGATCAGTTACAGGCTATATGATTAAACTAGGAGGAGCACTGGTATCCTGGAAGTCAAAGAAACAAAACACAGTATCTAGGAGCTCTGCAGAAGCAGAATTCAGAAGTATGGCTACTACAGTTGCTGAAATAGTGTGGTTGAAAGGCTTATTCAGTGAGTTAGGAATGGAAATAAAGGTGCCAGTAAAGGTATTTTGTGATAACAAAGCTGCTATCCAAATAGCAGCACATCCAATTTTTCATGAAAGAACTAAACATTTTGACATAGATTGTCATTTTGTAAGAGAGAAGATACTTGAAGGGCTTATTCAGACACAACACTTAGGAACAAGAGATCAACAAGCTGATATACTCACCAAAGGGCTGTGCAAACCTCAACATGAAGAACTGATTAACAAGCTAGGAATGAAAAATGTATTTTCCAATTCTTAGCTTGAGGGGGAGTGTTAAGATAGCTTATAAACTAAACATGTATTCTTTTAATAGTTCAGTTTGTTAGTTAGTTAGTTAGGTAATTAATTAGTTGGTTAAATACAGGTTAGTTAAGGTAGTTTTTTTTAATACATAAATGTAATTGTATATATAAGTAAGAGGGCTCATATGTACATATACACACAGAAATATACAAAGCTTCTTCTTCATCATTCTCTCATCTCTTCTCTCGTCTTCTTCATTCTCTCATCTCTTCTCTCGTCTTCTTCATCTTCTTAAAGCTCATTGATAGAGCTTTTCTTCACACTTAACAAGTTCTCAAGCTTTTTTAGTTATGAGTATAAATTTTGCAGATGCGATCATGAATAGGATTAGATCGAAATATGAAGGAATTTGGTAAATGTTATAACTGTGGAGGAATGGGGTATTTTTCTATTGTTATTATTCTTCTATTCAATGTTTACATTACATCAAATTATGTAAATTTACTATAGGAAAGTGATTAAGTTAATGAGGTGAGATTAATGCATGTGATTGATGTTAACTAATTATGACTGATTAAGTGTTAAAATTATATATAAGCACATGTTATGTATTAATTGGCTTGATGTAAATATGGAATATATATGTTTTTACCCCTCTTGGAGAAAGGGTGTCTACCTCACTCGATGTATTATACACTAAACTATACTAATTTACCATGGTTATGTTATCATACATTAAATTAAGAATGTGTATTGATTATTTATGATTTGTGATAAAAGTTGTATATGAAAATATATCATATATTTATTGAATTAACATAAACATGTCATGTATGTCCGTTGAACCAATCGATATAAATTATTATTATTATTATTGTTGTTGTTTTGTTTGAATATATTTAGTTTAAACATTATACTTAAAAAAAACATTATTACTTGTGTGAAATATTACCAAAACATCTAGCATTTATTATCACTAGTACTTATAGTGATTACATTATATATAGGTCTTGAGTTTAGTTGGTATTTTGTTTCACATATAATAACGACATATAATTAATGAGATTGTGTTAAATACGAAAGAAAAATATTTTTTCTTATAATTGATCAATTTTTATGGAAGGTAATTTCTCAAGTTCTATAAGTGATATTTAATATTTTCTCTCTTAAAAAAAGAATGATTTTTTTTAGTTTGTTTAAAAAAGAATGATTCATTTTTTTTTTGACAACACTTTAACTTTAACTTTTCACATGCTATGTTTAAGACCAGAAGAGTAAAGGACATTTTGGTACATTTGACATAACTTTAATTTAGAACCACAAATTAAAAAATCTTCTTTCTTTTCTTAAACTCTGTTCCAAGTCAAACTAGGTCATTCTTTTTTAAACAGATGTAGTATATTGATTATGTTCACCTCATTATCCAACAAAATTTATTTTTATGTTTATAGTATTTATTTGTTATAAAATATTATAGTGTAATGTCCATTGCACCAAGAAGTTACTCACTCATTATCTCTACTATTTTCCTCATTATGAAGATGATCATAACCTCCATAACCTTCACCTTTATAATCATTATTCTTGTAACATTTCACTTTCATAACCTCCCAATTATATTTATGTTAATGTCATATTAATGACTAACCTTTTGTATGTCTCTATGTTACACTATAAATAGAGGGATAAGGATTCATATTGTACACACTTGAAGATTTGATGAATAATTTGAAGAATAAGAAATGCTCTCATCTTTTATCTCCCTATTTCTATTGCTTTATCTTTTATATTTCTTGTCTTATTTTGCTTTAATTTATAACACGTTATTACCACGATTGTTTTACTTGTTGAGTTATTAAAATATTATTTGTACTAACAAAGCTTGTTTTGTAGTTATTCTAAAATGGTTAATAAATTATATTAATCTTTATAACAATGTTGAGAGGGACTATTAAAATGTTTGAATTTTTTTTAACTTGGGACTTTTATATGATTCTAACATGTTGTTTTATTTAATTGATTTTGTTCGTTTTTCTTATATATCAAGTATAGTTTAGATTATATTTATGATTTTCGATAATTATTTTTTTGGTAATTCATTTGATTTACTAAGGCATTGGTTGAGGGTAAGACGGTGAATTTAGGTTTCACCGCACCAAGTGGGTAAGACATCGAGTTAAAGTCATGGTGCACCATGATAATAAGAAGTTGGGTTCAAATCCCATTGATTTATGACCAAAGGTGTCTTTATATGGGTAAGACATTGGGTTAAAGTCCTAATACATTATACTGAAAATACGATGATGACTGACATAAAGTTTTATACTTTTGACTGAAAGTCATGAAATTTACCCAATTAATTTGCTCCATTCTCTTATGTGAATGTGGTAGCAGTATATTAGTATGTCTGAAAAATGACAAGTGATTGAATGTATAAATATGAGTATGGTAAAATTTTAATGATCATCATTGTGGTAATTAAAAGGAAGAACATTATGGGTTCTTAAGATGTTCCTTCAAATGTGAAGGCAATTTTGTCCATTAAAATTGTATAAAAGGTTATTGGACACATTGTACTTAAGATGGTCCTTCAAATGTGAAGGTAATTGTTAAAGGTAATCTTTATCCATCAAAGTGGTATGAGAAGTTGGGCACATTGTTGGTGGTGCAACCTAATTTAAAAAGTTTTGTAAATCCTCCATCAAAATAAATAAATACAAAGTGGTAGTACATTTGGTACATTTTACCTCTTAAAGTGATGTTGAGGTGAGTTACATAATGTCAAAACATGACAATGAGTTTCTAATAAAAACTTATAAAACATGTACAAATGGTTATGGTCTATTTCTTGAAGAAAATGTGACTTGTGTTCGTGTGGATAAGAACATGTTCATGTATTGTTGGATTAATGTCACATCTTACCTCTACGGGAAATTTGAGAGATTGAAAGAACTTTTTTTAACATAAATAGTCATTTTGGTCATATATATATTTTGTGTACTACACAAATATTGTGATATATTTTAAAATGAACTATTGAGGATAAAAGAAAGAATAAAGTTTTTCTGTTAAGGTTGTGACCATGATCAAAATAAATGTTGTTGTGTGGCAACATAAATTTGTCACTAGTTATCAAGAAATAAGTCTTGAATGTAATAATATTAATCATGACAAGAATAAAAATTTTCTCCTTGAAGGAGATGGTCACCATAAGAATGACATTGTGAAAATTCTTGTAGTACACAAAATAAATTGATAGTTCCTTAAGGGCTAATTGTTACTGTTTGGAGGAATGAAATTTTTCATAATATTGGGGTTGTAATAAGTCTCAAAAGAAACTTTTTAAGTTTCAGAAGAATGAAAAAAAAAAATTATATTGAGACTATAAATTATGGGAAGATTTAATATCTTCAAATTCTAAAATCAAAGTGGATAATAAATATTTACGTATAAGATTATCCAAAAAAAAAATTTGTTGTTTGTTGTATACAAATACGGACATGGTGATGGAATAACATGCAAAAGTAAACTAGAAGTTTACTTAAACAAAAATCAGTTGGCATAATCGTTTGGTCATTCCGATTCAAATGTGATGCAAAAGAAATTAAAAATTCACGTGGCTATATGTTGATGAAATAAACGATTCTTCAAGAATTCTCTTTTGTAGCTTGTTCTCTTGATAAAATGATCATTGTACCAGCTAAGGTTGAGATCATATTCCCTAAAATTATTTGTAACATATAAAAAGGTGAATATGGACCCGTTCACCTGCCATGTGGACCGTTTGCTATTATGATTTAATAGATGCATCTATGGTATGGTCACATGTCCATTTGTATCAACTTAAAAATTGATTTTTGTAAGGTTATTTGCTCGAATTACTAAATTAAGAGCATAATTCCAAACTATAAAGTCATGTTGCTAATGCTGGTTGGTTTATCAAAAAATTTAAGCCTCCGATTATAGCTAGACCATTGATTATGAAAACAAATCTCTCAAATAAAATTTTGTATGAGATGAGTTTATTTAACATATGTGTATCAAGCCAACAAGGTTCTCCCAACACAATTGGTTAAGGGTCAGGAACCAAATAATTTCCATCTAAAAATTGATGTGCGTACGTATGATTTTATTGCTCCACGCACCAAGATGGATCCCCCAATGAGGTTGAGGGTGAATGTTAGATTTCTTAACATTAGGGGGAGATATGTGTAGCAGATGAAGATTATGTGTAGGGTGAATTATTTAGATCCTCGTTAAAAAATGTGAACTTGAAGTTCAAAAGATAATTCATTTTCAACATGTTGCAAGTAATTTGCAAGATGTATTTGCTGACCTAATATCTTAATTAAGATGCAAATGCTCCAATAAATAGTCCTTGAAGGACAGAGTCTATGGTACGCTTGAAGTGTGATAGACCAATCGATTCAAAATGTAAAACTTCTTGATAAAGGAGAGGAACAAATTATCAAAATGGTCATTGCCAATGAGGCAAGTTCTTTGAAAAACACTATGACATAACATTTCATAATACCTTGACAAAAGTTCAGTTACCTGAAAATGATGAAAAAATGAAGAGATCTCGATAAGTTATGTCGTATTGGAATCGATATCAAAATGACCGTCGACGGTATATTTGATATGATGTAGCACTCAGTGCTATAAATGGTTATGAGAATCTTAAATTTGAATATGTCATATAGTGTGGACAGATAAATGATTGACACTATTCAAGTACATATTTTGTTTCACTTAGAAAAGTGATGTTTTTTGAACATATAGTTCAAACATATAGTTCGTAGATCAAAATATATGTCAATGAGGGTACAAATGATTCATTGGGAGAAAGTATAACCGTAAGATATAAAGTACGGTTCGTGTCTAGGGGCATAAAGAATTTTCGCATAAGTCTTGACATTATTAAATGGAGAAATGTTCTCCAATGGTGAATGCAACGAGACTTGTTTCAGTCTGGCAATAGATGAAATACTTGAATATGCATAATGAATGATTATTACATCTAACTAGACGATGAAGATTATATGAAAATCCCTGAAGGATTAAAAAGTCTTGAAGTTATTCCATTTAGTACTCAATGATTTTGAGATTTATTAACACAGAGAAATGATCTTTTCAAACTCATGAAAATGATTTAAAAGGTTATGTATTTGTGCAATTGGTGCACTTACAGATTGTTGGTTATACAAATGCTAGAAGATGTGTGACTTTCTTTGAGAAGAAAAGACGAGCTTCAATGAAATTGATCAATCTCTCATGAGTCAGAAAATAATTTGATTATGTATATGTAACATATTTATTTGATCTACATAAAGCTCAATCGCAAATAATCTATTTGCTTACATATGGAGGTAGAACAATATATTGACATTCAATAAACATTTGTAACCACTTCTTCAAATCATATTGATCAATGAAGTAAGTCAAGGGTGTTTGGTTGGAATTAAATCTATCATATTCAGAAAATATGTGATTTAACTTTGACAAAGGATATTCCAGCCACCATATATGAAAATAATATATAGCTCACTTGAATGGAGGATACAATCAAAAGAGATTAGACACAACATATTTCAACAAAAGTCTTTTTCGCATATGATCTTCAACAAAATGGTGAGATAGACGTTCAAAGGATCGTTCAAGTGATAATCTTATTAACTTATTCACTAAGGATTACCAACATCAATATTTGAGAAGTTGTGATATAAGATTGAAATGCATCGTCTCCAAGATATTAAGTCAAGTTTTTATCAGGGGAAGGATAATATGCGTTGTACTATTTTCCTTAACCAAGATTTTGTCCCCAATGAGTTTTTCTGGTAAGGTTTTTAACGAGGCAACATTCAAGCGTATTAAAAGATATGTGTACTCTTTTTTCTTCACTAGGATTTTTTTCCACAGGGTTTTTTCCTAATAAGGTTTTAAGAGGCATATTATCTATGGACATCCAAGGGGAGTGTTATAAATATTACAGTGTGGATGTCCACTACACCAAGAAGTTACTCACCCATTATCTTCACTATTTTCCTCATTATGAAGATGATCGTAACCTCCATAACCTCCACCTTTCATAACCTCCCAATTATGTTCATATTAATGTCATGTTTATGATTAAATTATTGTATGCCTCTATGTTACACTATAAATAGAGACATTAGGGTTCATATTGTATACACTTGAAGATTTGATGAGTACTTTGAAGAATAAGAAATGCTCTCATCTTTTGTCTCCCTATTTCTATTGCTTTATTTTTTATATTTCTTATCTTATATTGCTTTAGTTTTACAACATTATCTAAATTATATACAAAATTATTAATAATTCCTGATAGGAACTCCTTTCATCAGGAATTAATGAAAAAAGTTGTGTTACAAAACATGATTTTCCTAGACCATTTTAAGTGAATCAGTTTATTAGAAAACGCATGGTAAAAATTAAACAGCTTTCCACTATAGAATATCGCTAATAGCCACTCCAGACATTTTTTCCTCCGGTTCAATTAAAATATCTATAAGACTAACAACTGGACATTTTCATTGAAAAATTACAATGTAAAAAAAAATCTACTTATTTCAATAATCCCTCATTTTTGGGGTAAGACTCAACGTCATCCTTGAATTTTCACATGGAGCACTAATAGTCCCTTTTGTTTCAATATTGGTGCACTCCCCCCTCCTAAAATTTTGCCCATCTTTTAATATTAATTTTGTTCATAATTTTATAATTTTATGTAAGGAATGTCTTGACATCTTTTTATATATTTAGTAGAAATAATAATTACTCTATGTGAGAAAAGGTGAGAAGAAGAACACACTGTTCTGTTCAGTATAAATATTACTGCAACTAAACTAAGAACAATTAAACATATGACATTGCAAGAAAAGAAAATTTTGTACTGTGAAATCATCGTGATAAACCTCTCGATATTACCTGTGATACGATTTCTAATAAACAAAACAAGGTGTTTTTCTTCTCACAATCTCTCATGTGAAGTTATTATTTCTAGTAAATATAAAAATAACGATTAAACATTACATACATAAATTATGAATAAAATAAATATTAAAATATAGGCAAAATTGTGAAGGAGGACCAAAAATGCATCAATATTATAAACATGAGGAACTATTAATGCTTCATTTGAAAATTCAAGGATGACTTTGACTCTTAACCCAAAATGAGGGACTATTTTTGGGCTTTTATAAAAAAATTTCATGAAAACATTGTTTCCTTCCCACCAAATACACCCTAGACCTAGGTACGCACATATGTAAAGTATTTCCGAAAGGGAAAAGGATCTGATATGCCCCTCAACTTTGTCATTTTGAGCTGATATACCCCTCGTTATAAAAGTGGCTCATATATGCCCTTACCGTTAAACAAGCGGCTCACACATACCCCTGCCGTTATAAAATGACTCACATATACCCTTCATTTAACGGAAATTAAAAAATTAGTTTTAAATTTATAATTATCATTTATAATTTTTTTAAAAAGATTATTTAGGGTATATATGATTCTTCTATCAAAGTTTAAGGTATATTTTAATTTTTTTCATACATAAATTATTTTTTGGCTTCTTTTATAATTATTTAAGTTTCTTATTCTTATTTTATTTTTTTCTTTCATTCCTTAGTTTAAAGAAAAAAAATTAAACTATTTTTTGTGTGTATTGTAATTTAATTTCGTATACGAAGAAAAAATTTGGTTATCTACAGTAAGTTTTACAAGAATATTAGTGAAACATAAATAAATTTTATTATCAAAATAATAATTATAAATTAGTCATTGAAACAAAAAAAAGTCAAAAAAATATGTTTGACGAGGATTAAATTACTCATATGGGATTATATTTTTTAGAAAAAAATAATAAAAATTTAAATCAAAATTATTTTTTTTATTTCCGTTAGAGAAAAAGGGTATATGTGAGTCATTTGTTTACAAGTAGGGGTATATATGAACCACTTTCATAACAAGGGGTATATCAGCTCTAAATGACAAAGTTGAGGGGTATATCAAACCTTTTCCCCTTTCTGAAATTACACTCACTGTCTGATGAAATCTTCAAGTATCTTTGGTTTAATTGGATAACAATATAATAAGATTTCGAAACTTAAGAAATCTTCAAATAAAAAGTTGACACACTAGAAGGGAAATGTATTGGGAAGTTGAAGGAAACATCAATATGATTTTCCTTGTTCATAATAAGATCTTTTCTTCAATGTAAGATCTTATTTGTAGGTATTTGTGGTAACATATGAAGTATGAAAAGTCAATTCCATGCAATTATAATTACCACCAATATTCTTGTCAATTTCAATGTAGATTCCATCACTTTCAATTGATCCTATCTTTTACTTCCTTTTTTTTAATAAATAAATAAAATTTACCACTAGTCAGTAGACTTAGCGATCTTTTGTTAATAGTAAAATAAAAAACTAAATTTAATGGTAAGAATATATAAAATTGAGGAAAAATTAATTAACTACATAATTATTTTATCATATTTTTTAAAAAAATATTTACAAAATCTTGATTTTCCTCACTATCTCTCCTATTATCAGATGCATTATTCTTACATGATGTATCGTTATACAATGTATTTGCGATGTGATATATCGAGATGCGTATGTCTAATATCAACAAATATATTATATCGAGATATAATATATTGAAATGTTAAGCGATTTATCAGAACAGATGTGTCTTGTATCAATAAAAATAATGTAATGCGATGTATGAAATGTTGAGTGATGTATACAAAATTCTTAACTTGTAAGAAATTTTGTAATTTGAAAAAGAATAGAATAAAATGTAGCTCTTAACACTATGATTTTTTGTGTAATTTTTACAAAAATTAAAGGGATACTAAGTCTTATCTTATCATTCCAAATTAAATAACAAATATTTTGCTAATTAATAACCATGTGGAAAATAGTAGTTAGAGAGTACTAGGTACCTATTATCATAGACTTCCTTCTTAAAATTTTCCTTCTGAATATTTCAATTCCATGTGCATGCATGTTCTAGATTTATTTTCACAGTACCATTACATAACATCATCTAAAGATTCTTTTTAGGAAAACCAAAAAAAATTATGAGAAAATATTAAATTACAATCATGTTTAAATTCATTATTAAAAATAAAATAATTGTGCTATAAAATATAATTTTTTCTACTTATTTCATCAAATTAAGTTACTATAAAGCATGTAGAAAAATAGATTCTCACTAAAATAAGAAGAAATTATCTATGAGATTGGAATAGCCCTAAACATTTTAGTGGGAAAATAATAATTTTTAAATGGTGATTTAATATCCATTTGTAGTGGACTCAAAATTAGCTAGCGTTGTAGAATTTAATTTATTTTGAGTGAAATATTTTCAACACGTAATATGGATATAATCTCACTAATGAAATAAAAAAATTAATATGAATTAACGTTATACCGTCTTAAAAACTTTAAATACTGAATAGATAAAATTTAAATTCTAAATCAACATAGATGAAAACCAATAATTCATTATATGTTAATGAGCTTGTAGTTCTCCTTGCTTTAAATAATTTTATAATTTCACTCTTCGAATTGTGTCAATCTACCATTAGGAAAAAGATTTGCCAAAAAACAAAAAAAACAAAAAAAAAAGTGAATCCAAATGAGATCCTAACTATTTGAATATGGTTTCTTGTTTTTACAAGTCGAGAATCTTTTGATAAAACAAGCTAGTCAAGCATCAATTAAGGCAGTGTATTGAGAATTTAAATTTAACAAGTTTCATATATAAAATTTTTATTTTTAATAAGATCGCACGTATATTTAAAAGTATGTGTTCCAAATCAGATTATTTTATTAAATTTTTGTGGTTCCTTCATATTTTTATAACTATATATTTGCGTCGAAAATAATAAATTCAGTTAATTTTATCGTATTTGTGTTTGGTACCCCATGTGATCATATGGAATATTGGTCCTGAAAATTAATGATACACAAATAAGACAGAAAAAATGTGAGACATATTAAAAGACTTAAAACTTTATTATATAAAAGTATGAATGCTGTGAATGTCAAATATTACTATTAAGGCGCGTAATGAATTAAATTGATGCAAGTAGAGGCGGATGCGGGATTAATATTGGATACACATACATTCATAAAACAATTTTAAATTCCTATTGTCGTCATCACACTAAAAATAAAAAATAAAAACTTCTCAACTATATTATTGAGATTCTAACAATTAATAAATTGGGCTATAACTTTAGTTCGAATTAGTCTACCATAACTTTAAGTTAATTCAATTGAGTGAGTCAAAAAAATCAAAGTTTATAAATCAACATAATATATAGACAAACATTTTAATTTAGTTTTACCTCATAACTATCTCTTCAATTTTAAGAATGCACATTTAGATATCTCAACTCGTCCTAATAATGTCTTGTGGACACCCGATACTACAATTCATATAAACATATATCGAAGACGTTTAGATAACCGTTTTTATAAGTTAGTATGTTAACTGACACAAATAAGACGAGTTGAGGTGTCTAGATATACATCTTAGAATGTATTCGTTTGAAACCAAGTTAAAATATCTATAATCTATATATTATATCTTAATAAATCGATGAATTATTAAATCACTCAAACTTAAACAAATTAGAAAAAATATATTTTCATGAATTGATTTAACGACGTATCTCACGTATACCACATCTTTATTTTAGAAAAGAAAATTAAGCTGTACTATAGTAATTTTTTTTAAAAAAAAGGTGTATTATATTTTAATTAAGGACAACTTCCAAAATTTTGAATGGATTTTGTGGCCACTCTCCAAAAAGAGAAAATTATTTGTCAAATAGCCAAAAATGGTAAAAATCTTGCAAAATCAAACAATAATGTACCATGAGATATACTTGGGCCCCTTAGATTCTTTTGGTTCCTTCATTATCCACAACTCCAACTTGGATTTTGGACTTTTTAAAAAAATGAAACGATCACATAATTTAACACAATACATAAAATATATGAAGATGGTAAGTTTGTATTTCATTAATATTTATTATTAAAAAAATAAATTCACATATTAACTGATCCTTAAATAAATAATTGAATTTGATATATAAGTGTTTTATATAGAATAATTTAAAATTTTAAACGTGATGATCATGAAATAGAACACCCCTAATCGACTCAATAATAGATTCATGAGTTTCGCAAAATCTAGTGAAGTTTAAGTGTAAAATTATATATATGTATATTTAAAAATAATTATTATTTATAGATTTACACATAATTATTTCAGACTCTACGAAGTCTAAAATTTGAATTTGTTAATGGCACGTTTTCCACATTTTATTGAGCTTATATTATCATCATCGTCATTCCAAAAACTTACTAATATAGGGTGTGTTTGGTATGGAGGAAAATATTTTTCATGGAAAATGTTTTTCTAGAAAATATTTTCCTAGAAAACAAGTAGATTTTGGATTTATTTTTCATGTTTGGTTGGTGAGTAGAAATATTTTTTGAAAATGATTTTTAGTGTTTGATTTATAAATGAAAAATGTTTTTGAGAGACATCTTTTATTTTTACTAGAGTAAAAAATAATTTATGAAATTGAAAATATTTTTTAAAATCAAAATTATTATTTTTTTGTGCTGATGGTGGGGGGTGGGGGTGGGGGGTAATGGGTGGGGGCGGGGGGAGTGGGAGTGGGAGTGGGGAGGAGTGAAAAAATAAAAATTTAAAGTTGATAGTATTTTTTAAAAATAAAATTAATTTTTTTGGGGGTTGGGGGTGGGTGGGGGTTGATAGGGGGGCTGGCCGAGGGGGGGGGGAGTTAGGAGTTTAAAAATAAAAATTTGAAGTTGAAAAAATTTTTAAATAGCAAATTAATTTTTTTGGGGAGGGAGGCTGGCCGGTGTGAGGTGGGGTCAGGGACCGAGTGAAAAAATAAAATTTTGAAATTGAATTTTTTTTAAAAAAAATTGATGTTTTTTTCAAAAAAATGTAATTTGAAATTGGAGGAGAGTTTTGTAAAATATTTTTTTCTTAATTTTTGAAGGGAAGTCATTTTCCTTAATTTTGAGGAAAATGAATTGATTTAAAAAATATTTTCCAATATTTTTATCCCAACCAAACATGGAAAAATTAAAAAATATTTTTCAAAAAATATTTTTCTTCGTACCAAACACACTCACAGTTCAAAATAGTCAACATTTAATATAACTATAATATTACTCCTGATATTTATTCTATTAGTATAGCTGTCTAATTTTTTTTTAAAAAAAAGGTGACCTAATTATGCATAAATTAGTAGTATAGAAATAGAAAAGTCCTTGCTAATTATGCTATGTCTAGCTCTAATTAATTTAATTTATAGCCCTTTCTCCAATATAGGCTATGTTAGGAACATCTATAATCACTTTTTTGTCTTGCTAATTACTGTACAAATCCCTGTTGATAGTAATAAAAAAGATGACAAAATCATTAATATTAAGACAAAAAATTTATATATTCAAGGATACACGATTGCAATTATGAGGCTAATTAATCAATAATCATCATGCTATATTACAATTTAAATTTAGCCAAAATAATTATGTCCACATCTCTTTTTAAGTCTTTTTTGTCTCCATGTGCACGCATGCTTAGATTAAGATCATACTTCCTCCGTTCGAATTGTTTGTCATGTTACGCTTATTAAAAATTAATTAAATTAATTTTCAAAGATAAATTAGATCATATTAATTCGATATTTTAAACAAAAAAATAAATATTCTAAAATTATATGAAATATACTGCAAAATTACAATTTTTTACATATTAATATGATAAAAAAATACATCTTAAAATATTTGTCAATTTTTTTTATAATTTGACTCTAAAAATAGAAATCATGACAAAAAATACCGGACGAATGAAGTAATTATCTTGAATTACAGATTTCAATTATTTGCTTTATCAAGGTAATCTCATTATTAAGATTGAAATTGATGTCAAGTAATTATTGAAGGGATTACATAAAAGTTTTATACATTGACGATGTATATATATAATTATAACATTAACATATTTAGAGTAGATAAGTGTGGTCTGGAAATCAAAGGATAGAATGTATGCAAATTTTATTCTATCTTTACAAAATAGAGAGTCGATGTTTTCAATAGACCCTCGACTTAAAATAAAGCATATTCAGACAGTTTGGAAAAAGAGATACAAAATTAAGAACACAATAACAACAACAAAATAATATGAAATGAAGAGCAGTATCATATATAGAGGAATGAAAAATATGAAAATAACTGAAGCACAAAAAACGCATGTGGTGCCCGAAAAATAAGAAATTAAACTACGATAATAGTTACTACTAGTAATTAGAAGGAAGGTCCAAGTACGACAATCAAATCTATCCCACGGAAAATGAAAAAAACGTTCAAGTATCAACTAATCTTCTGACCTAATATGCAACTTTCTAACCCTCATATCTACATATAATCTCCATAATAAGTGTTATTTAGCATCATGATAAAAAGACATAGTAACTAACATGCTATCAAGTGTTAAAAAATATTGATTATATTACTAGTACTTGCGTAACATAATTAATATGTGCATAACTAATATACGCGTAATTCTAATAAGCTATCAAACGATCATGAAAAATGTACTATGTGCCTAACATAATTCTAATCATCAACCATCAAACGATCCCTAAAATATATCTTATGTGTCTGACTAATATCTGCACAATTCTAATCACATATCAAACAATCCCTAAAATATATCTTATTTGTGCCTAACTAATATTTGCATAATTCTAATCGACTATTAAATAATCCCTTGAATGTATATATTAAATGATCCCATGAATGTATATAGCCACAATTTTTCCTCCTAGTTAAAATCTTGGTTCCTACTCAATTACTCTATTCTTGTTTTCTTGTGGTGGGGTATAATTCTCTTACTAAGTTGTACAAATGTAATACTTTCTTGGGACAAAAAGAAATTCTATGAAACATGTTGTAGCGTATTTGAAACTTAGGCAACCTAGAAGGCAAATTCACACTTAGAATGTAAAGAAAAAGAAAATTGTAGTCAGACATGTGAAATATAATCTAGGAGGGGCTAATCTAAGCCATAAAAAAAAGGAGACAATGTGATATTTGGGTCCAATAAAATTGACTCCACATCAAAAGTCATTGGGTGAGTGGATGTGCTCACCACGCTAAAATATAACTATAGTTTAATCTCAAACAAGTTGGGTCAATCACAAGAACAATATATGATATAGATTTATTCCAATTAGTGTATTTGAATTGAACCTTATATATGTATTAAAAAGAAGACTAAATTTTGTATATAACATTATATGTAGTATTATTATCAAGTTATGTCATTAGAATTTCAATTTTATTTTATAGAATTTAATATCTTACTCTATAGCATTTTATTAGTAATTATATTGTTAACTATAATTTATTAAAAAGAGTTGTTATTAAAAATTAATTAAAAATTAAGTAGATAAAGTGATAATGAGTAATTAATTTTAATGATTAAAAATTTATGACAATATAAATTAAATTGCTTTTGTCAGTCATAATTATTGCATTTATTCAATGTTGCACGTCTGAGAATTTGAAGAGTTTAACTTTTTATTGAGTTAAATTAAAGGTAGATAAATTATTAGCATTACTTTTGTTTCTTTATTAATTGCTACATTTAATGCAGGTAGCATTTTCTAATATGAATAGTTGCACTTTTTAGGGAGTTTAATTAAAGTTAAATATATGAATAACACATTTTTAGGGGTATTAAACATTTTCAAATTATCATATTTGCCTTAAATATCTCTAGTTAGTTAAAATAATATTATTTTTTTGAATTAATTCCTTAAAATTCAACCAGATAATAACAAATATTTTCTGATTTTCAAAATACTTTCGAATTGTCATTTTCAAACATATTTGGATCAACGTTACAAGTAGTCTTCTTTTCAAAATTTCACGATTATTTTCAGATTGCTTTCAACGTATAAGTCATTTTTTCTAAAAATTCAAGAATATTTTCATAGCTGCATATTTCACTTTTTTTTGTAACTTGATAAATTTTGGCATACAATATATGTTTCTATTTAAATTATAATATATGTTTTTATATTAATTTTGTATTGAAAATATATTGTGTTTCTTTAATTTGAGTATTGTAATATATTAACTGTGTATGAAGTGTGTATGAATTATATGAACTGATTATAAATTTGTGTAATGTTGAAGTCTGAAATTTTTTTAATAGTGTATGAAGATTATACAAAACATGTATCATTTGTGTATCAAAGTCTATTTATTTTTTTCAAAATTACAGTATATGTTTCTAATTAAATTAGAATACATGTTTTGTATTAATTTTGTACAGCGGGTATACCAAAACTTGAAAGATGGAAGGGGTTTGCTGACATGAAATTCAAAAGGACAAAAATGACTTGCAGTAGATGCCGTCAAGTTGGACACAATAGAAAGACATGTTCAAATTATCCTGTGCAAAAACAATGATTTCGTAATGTTACATTTGTTATTATATTGTTTTGAATGTTAGAAACACGTTTTGTTTTATTGAGTGCAGTTGTTATCATTGACATTTATGATGTTTGGTTTCGTAAAAAATTGTCATATATATATATCATTTTTTTTGTTACATATGTCAAAGTTCAATATGTCATTCATAATTCATACAATGTTTATACATTATAAATATACATTGAACTCTACTGTCATTCATAAAATGTTCATATAGTGTTCATACAATGTTCATACAATATTCATACAATGTTCATATATGTACCATTTGTTTCTGTTGCATATATCCAAGTTCAATATGAGATTCATAATTCATACAATGTTTATACATTATATATATACATAGAACTTTACTGTCATTCATAAAATGTTCATATAGTATTTATACAATGTTCATATATATACTATTTGTTTCTGTTACATATATCAAAATTCAATATGACATTTATAATTTATACAATCTTTATACATTTTTCATACGATGTTCATATATTTTTGCATATTGCAATCAAATTTATACAAAAATCATACACATTTAATAAAGTGCAAATATTCATTTAAGCATAGTATGATTAAATACAATAGTTAATATATTGTGATATATATAGTTAAATATATTTTATACAACATGCAGATATGAGTGTTACAAGATCTCTACTGCTGAATTTTCGTGACAAGTCAACATCATCTCTTGGTTTCACACACCAAGAAGAGAAGAAGAAGAAGAAGAAATTGATAGAACTATGTGATTCTTCACTCACTTCGTCTTGTTCTTCATTAACAACCGGTTCTCCAATCATGTTCGGGGCAGAATTTTATATTTTTCTCCTCTTGTAATATTTTTTTTTGATTGCTTGCATCGTTGACACTACTTTCCATTTAGAAGGACTAGACCTTACTAGTTCATTATTTGACCTCTTCTCTAATTCCATCACAGCTGTATAGCCTGAGATTTGCGATTAAATTTGAGTTATACATAGATCAAAAGATGGTATTTCAACCATGAAGTTACCGGTATAGTTTGTACCTCTTGTGAATCTCCTTAGGCTATTTAATTTAATTTGGTTTATACATTGTATTCAACAACCCAGATCCTAAAAATTATGGACAAATAAATATTAAAAAATTTGACATACACAAATATAAAACTTGAAGAAACCTCATTATCTATACAACGTAAATTTCTCCTAAAATCAAGCAACAAAATATAAAAATTAAATAATTTGACAAAAGAATCAGAGAAAAAATAAAAACTTTAAGAAATAAACCTGTTTGATGATCTATACAACACAATTTTTCCGAAAATCATGCAATATTGCAAATTAGATGATTGAAAAATAAAATAAAAATTAATTTTGTGAAAAATTGATAGAGATGTACTTGAATAAGGATTTTAAACTTAATCTGATTTTGAAAAATAAGTTTAAAACTTGAAAGGATTTTCATCTTTAATTAATTAATAGAGAGAGAAACATGTGTTGCCTTTAATTGATTAATAGAAAGAGAAACGTGAAAAAAGGCGTACAAAATCAATATGGTAGAAAGAGAAGCATGTAAATAGGAAAGAGGTTGAGTATTTTGGGGAAGATAAAAGAGTATTGGTTGATATGTGGGTGGGTAGTTATTAGGTAACCATATAATATTAAATTAATTAAAATCAAATCCCTAATTTTTAGATTTTGTTTTTTAAAAGGTAACTATATAATATGAAGTTTAATTAATATTTAATAAATAAGAATTTATTATATATATTAAACATATTAAAAGGTAATTGATGAATATCTAATAATTTATTATTTATATTAAAAACTTTAAAATGTAATCATTAATAATTTAAAAGGTTTTGTTGAAAAAAAGTAAGTGAATAAATGAAACTGATTATTTAAACATAATAATTATTAGTTAAATAATAAAATAATTTTTTTATTAATATATTATTAGTTGATATGCTATAACTTGATAATAATATGTCATAAATAATTTATTTTTAAATATATATTTTTTAATTAATATATTATTAATTGATGTGCTATAAGATAATAATAATATGCTATTAGTAATTTATTTTTAAAGAGTATGATTACAACTTGATATTTATTCTCTTAAATGTGTATGGATGTTAATTTTTCTAAAAAGAATTTACTAAATAAAAATAAATTTTGGACCTTCATAATCAAAATATATCTTAACTGAAATTCATAGAATGTGAATTTTAAATTCATGTTAATCTTCATTGTTCATGTGTCTATATGATTGTGCTCAGATTGTGGGTCTCAAATAAAACGAACTCGAAAGACAACTATTAAACAACTTTAACATAACCAATTTATACTGAATCCCTTTTGATTAATTTTAAAAGAATATATATAACCAAGTTATGAATGATATATTTGTCTTTGATATAATTTTAGCTAGTTATAGGGTTTCACCAAGAGGAATATTGATCTCATTTGACATGCTTCTGTGAAACTTCTTTCACTACAGAACAAACTTGTTGATTAAAATACTAACACATCGATGAATTCAGAATTTAAAATTTATATAACTTAGAAGTTGAACATTTGAATTTCAAACTAGAAATCCAACGTTTGAACACTTCTCATCCAAAAACTAAAAATAATATAGTATATTTTTAGTATTTTTAGCGAAACTTCTGACTAGGTCACTAAACACCAAATTATCCATTGGGTACCTTAACATTCCAAGACATGTGTTAAATATTCTTTGCCTAGAAATTAAGGAAAATGAAAGATCTTCTTTATGTTAAGAATTTTTACAAACAAGTTTTTACCACTGTAAAGCCTGATATTAAAACCGATGAAGAGTGGAATGTGTTGCATTGACATGTTTGTGAATTCATTAGACAATGGGTCGACAATAATATGTTGAACCATATTTCTGAGGAAACGCATGCTTCGAACCCTATGGGAGCATCTTGAAAGTTTGTATGCTCGGAAGACTGTCAACAAAAAAAAGTTCTTAATAAAACAGATGTTGATTTTAAAGTATCATGATGGTTGTCGGATGACAGACCATCTGAATAATTTTAAGGGGATCATGAACCAATTATCTGTTATGTACATCAAATATGATGAAGAAATTCAAAGCCTGCTTCTACATGGTTTCCTACCAGAGTCTTGGGAAACATTTAGACGTCATTTTCAAATTCTGCTCCTGATGGTATGATCTCTATGAATTCCGCCAAGAGTAGTGTCTTGAACGAATAGATGAGAAGAAAATCTCTAGGATCTTCTTCGTTGGATGTGCTGATAACTGGCCCTAGGGGGAGAAACAAAACTCCTGGTTCTCAGAATAGAGAACAAAATAGGAGCAAATCTAGAGACAGACTTAAGGATATTGAGTTCTATCATTGTAGCGTGAAAGGTCACACAAAGAAGTTCCGCAGGAAGTTGAAGAGGCAGAACAAAAACAAAGAGGAAACTAAAGAAGATAACAATGAAAATTGCCTAGCCGCTGTCACCATCGAAGATCTTGTTACCGTTCTAACATGATAAATATTGCTTGTGATGAGTCAAGCTGGGTTGTGCACACTGGTGCTGCATCTCATGTGACATCAAGGAAGGATTTTTTCTCTTTCTATACTCCTGGTGATTTTGGAACCTTGAGTATGGGTAATGAGACAGTTTCGAGGGTGGTCGGTATTGGTACAATTTGTTTGAAAACTAGTGTTGGAACTAAACTAGTTTTGAACAATGTGAAACATGCTCTTGATGTTCGTCTCCACCTGATGTCTGTTGGTGTTTTAGATGATGAAGGATATGTTAGTACCAATGGTAATGAAAAATGGAAGCTCATTAAGGGTTCCTTGGTTGTGTCTCGTGGTGATGAACGTCGTGGTCTATACTGGACTACGACCTTAGCTTATGTTGATATGGTGAATGCAGTTGAAAGCGATAACTCTTCAAAGTTATAGAACAACAGACTTAGTCATGTCAGCGAGAAATGACTTGATGTTCTAGCCAAGAAGAATTTTTTGTCAAATTTCAAAAGTGCTAAATAGAAAAGTCTGAGCACTGCTTGGCTGGTAAACAAAATACAGTTTCCTTTAAGTCCTACCCTCCTTCGAGAAAGATAGATTTTCTTGAGTTGATGCACTCTGATTTATGTGGTCTAATGAAGACAAAGACATTGGGTAGTGCACTCTACTTTGTTACTTTCATTGATGATTGCTCGAGAAAACTTTGGGTCTATGTCTTTAAGACTAAAGACCAAGTGTTAGATGTCTTCAAGAAGTTTCAGGCTTCAGTTGAAAGAGAAACTGGAAAGAAACTTAAATTTATTCATACTGATAATGGTGGTGAATATTGTGGACCATTTCACGAATACTGCAAGCATCAAGGTATTAGACACCAGAAGACTCCTCCCAAGACTCCTCAGCTTAATGGTTTGGTGAGAGGATGAACAGGACCTTGATGGAAAGAGTTAGATGTTTACATTCTGAAGAAAAGTTGTCGAACTCATTTTGGGGTGAGCTTTATTGACCGTTGTACATGTTGTTTCTTTGCAAAGTGATGTACCAAATAGTGTTTTGTACGGAAATGATGTTTCCTATGACCATTTGAGAGTATTTGGTTGCAAAGCTTTTGTACATGTGTGGAAAGATGAGAGGCCAAAGTTAGATGCCAAGACAAACAGTTCATCTTCATTGGAGATGACCTTGATGAATTCGGTTACAGGCTATATAATCCAATTGAAAAGAAACTTGTGAGAAGTTGTGATACTATTTTCATGGAGAATCAAGCAATTGAAGATATTGACAAAGCGGAGAAACTAGAATTTTCAAGTTTTGATGGTATAATTCATCATGATGAAGTTCCTCACACAAGTGTACATGATGTTGTTGGGTTTTATAATCATAGGGGCGCCCCTAATCATGTATCGAATCAACAAGTTGATGTTGATAATAACAATGATATTGTTACTGATGATCCTGTTGCTCATGAAGTTGTGGATGAATCAAATATTTCACTTTGGAGGTCCACACGAGAGCGGTTTCCTTCCTTCCACACCAAATGAGTATGTGTTACTCATTGACAAGGGAGAACCTGAATGTTATAAGGAGGCCATGAAAGATGAGCACAAGGATAAATGGATTGAAGCCATGCAAGATGAGATGAAGTCTCTGCATGAGAACCACACTTATGACTTATTAAAATTGCCCAAGGGCATGAGAGCTTTGAAAAACAAGTAGGTGTTCAAAGTTAAAGTGGAAGAACACAACTTGAAGCTCAGGTACAAAGCTAGATTGGTTGTTAAGGGATTTGGTCAAAGAAAAGGTATTGACTTTGACGAAATATTTTCTCCTGTTGTGAAAATGTCCTCGATTCACACAATTCTAGGTTTTGGCTGCTAGTCTTAATTAGAGATTTATCAAATGGATGTGAAAATGGCTTTCCTTCACGATGACCTAGAAGAAGAGATTTATATTGAACAACCTGAGGTCTTCAAAGTAGATGGTAAAGAAAATTTTGTGCGCAAACTCAGAAAGAGTCTATATGGCCTAAAGCAAACTCCTAGACAGTGGTACAAGAAGTTTGAATATGTTATGGGGGAGAAAGGCTATCAGAAGACTTTTTCAGATTATTGCATATTTGTACAAAAAATTTCTGACAATGATTTTATCATCCTCTTGCTGTATTTGGATGATATATCAATTTGTGCAGAATACTTCCAAGACTGGCGAGCCGAAAAAAGAGTTATTTAAGTCTTTTTCTGTGAAAGACTTGGGTCATGCCAAACAAATTTTGGGCCTGAGAATTACTCGTATCAGAGATGAAAGGAAGATTTATTTTTCCCAGAAGAAGTAGATTGAACGTGTACTTGAACGCTTCAATACGAAGAATGCTAATCCAGTTAGCACACCTCTTGCTGGTCATATGAAGTTGAGCAAGAAAATGTGTCCTACAGCTAGGGAGGAAAAAGAGAACATGGTCAAAGTTCCATATTCCTCTGTCGTTCGAAGTCTAATGTATGCAATGGTGTGCACTAGAAATCAATTCGGCTTATTAATAGGTATTCCCCCCCCCCCCCCATTATGAAACTATCCGTTAATGAATAACATAAATTAAAGAGACATGAATTTTATTTTTTCATGGTATTATAACTCTTGAATTGATAAAGACGGTCTTTCAATTTCCATGAATTTACTATTTAAATTCCTTTAAAAAGTAGTGTATCCCCCCCCCTCCCGAAAAAAAGTCAACGCACTTCAACAACAGATAGAGAAAAATAATGACATCATTGATAGTATTGATTTATCATGGCGAAGAATGTGATAGTAACATTATTTTGTTTATTTAATGGAAACATTGGTTATTATAGTAAATATTGATTTCGATTGATTCAAATGTGTTACAACCCATCTAAATATCGATACTTTCATCAATTCCTTTGAATTTCATTTAGATTAATAACAATTAAAAACCAATATTGATACGCAAGACTATGGGATTACACGTATACATTGAATTGAAAAATATTTATTTCAATGGATTCATTTAAGTAATATCTATTATCCAAATATCGATACTTCTTTTGATATCCTTGAGTTTCATTATAATATTGAGAAAACTTCAATACCAATGTTGTCACAATCCAAACCTCTGTGATTGAACCCACACTACAACTCAGTGGGAGAACCACTACTAGCAACCAACCAAAGCAATAAATCTAAAAACCAAGGCATTTAAGTTACTGAAGCAAGTTAAATAACTTATTAAGACAAGGTTACATTACTAAATAAAGATCTAATAACTAACTAACAATGCGGAAGATAAACCTACAATATGAAAGTTAATGTGCCAAACTAGAAACGAGAACCAAATCTAACAAGAATATCTAGTGAACTATCTAACTAACTAAAAACAAGATCTAGGTTCAAAAATGATGGACATAGATTAAATAGAATTTCATGGCAGCCCGAACGATGTGGCTCACCCTTGAACTCGAAGCGATCACCGGTCTCCTAAGTGAAGTCTGTCAATAGTGGCGTGAAAATGTCATGTACTCAACTAAAATAAGAGCAAGTGCAGAATCACTACACAACCACCATATACTGATAGGATGAAGCGGCTATCACACTAGTGTAACATAAATAAAATAATTACAACATAGCGACTATCCCACTAGTGTAACATAAATAAATAATTACAACATTATAATATATGCATATATATCGACATATTCAATACTATCATAAGAATCAACATCACAATTCACATACTTTATCACATAGTTGACCCTCTCACAGAACTCAAAGTCAAACTGCTAGCATGACGGAATGTGGCAATCCGATTCTATTTTTTTGCCGAAACGTGACAACCCATCTAGTTAGCATGCCAGAATGTGATAATCCGATCCTAGTTAGTGTACCGAAACGTGGCAACTGATCCAATCACACGTCACAATAACATATAAAGATCACACATTCAAGTCATGATTTCATGGTATCGATATTCATATACCTCATTCAATATCTGTGATCAATATTGCAACATGCGTACATATACAAGTATTACAATGAAGCAAAACAAACGTACATCACACAATCATAGAATCATAACCATTACCTACTTCAAAATAAGCTTGAACTACACAACTTGATCCTTCCCTTTCCGGATTTGTTTTGCTTGTTCATGGTCTACAAACAAGAATTTAAATACGGGAATCAATAAAAAAAACACTAAATTCCTTGAATAATAACAAACTATTAACTAGTTCATGAAAGTAAGAGGGCGGGATGAATTAAAAATAATTCTCTAGTAGATTTCCTTGTTGGTCCTGTCGACTCACCTAAAGGTTAGTAACACAAGATATAGAAGATTAAAGAACGAAAAGAAAAAATGACATGAGAATTTTATACTGGTTTAGAACACCGGTGTGGCGCCTACATCCAGTACCCTTCGATTTCAAGTGTTTCCTTAAGAGCAGCTGGAACTTTTGGGATTACAAAAGATTAAAAGAAAGTTCGTTGTCTAATGTGCAAATCAGATATTCTAATTGACACAACCTCTACGTGTATAACCTATACTCAAATCTTTTTTTGTCTTTTCTTTTTCAGTTGTATACTCTCAAGAATATAGTGCTTTTTATGAAATATAATAGAATAAAATTTTATAAGTTCAAGTGAATTTCTTGAGTACAAGTGTGGCCGGGAGAGGTTTATATAACTTTGATCTTTTGTGGAACCTCAAGGGTATTTGAATCAAGGATAATTTGTGCTATCCTTGATTCAATTCTAATTGATTTGCTGAGCCAATCAAGAATGATTTCTTTATTGACTTATGGCTAATCTTGAATCCTTCCTTGTGTATTGATGTTTTTTTCTTGATTTGTGGCTGATTGTGTTCCCTTGATTTTGTCCTTGATATATGCTTAATATACTCATAGGTTGGTTGTCTTGAATTCTTCATTATTTGCTGATTTTGTTTCCCTGTATATATCCATTGATATATGCAGGCTTATCTTGATTGATTAAGCAAGTATATTTCCTTTCCTTTCTTATGCATTGTATATTTCTTTTTCTTTTTTATGTTTTGTGTGCTGGATCTTTCCTTATTCGTTCGATGTTTGACTGGTTCTCCTCTTTCTTTTCATGCGATGGTAAGTCAGTTAAATATTATTGAAACTGCTTTGATATTAAAGGATCTAACAATCTTTCCTTTTTGATAATGACAACAGACTTAATAAGAGAAGGAAAATTCCTTGATATGTTGTGGTATGTTGAGGCTCCCCCTGTCGATATGGCGCTTCTTCTATGTTCTCCTTAGTTATGTTCTCTTCCCCTTTGGCATAATAAAAAGGAAAGAGTAAGAGACAAAACACAAACTAGAATATGCATAAAGCTGGTACAGATCTTAGTTTGTTTGGGAGTATCAACCCTTTCTAGTATAGAATCTTTCTTATTCCACTTTTCACCTACCTCCACATACCCCATACTAGAGAAGGTTCAAAACTCATAGGTTTTATTTATTTTCATGGGTTTGAACATGGAGAGGTCCATCAATCTGCCCACCAGAATTCATGAGATTAGTAGCTGATATGTTAAGCTGGTAGATGAGTGTGATTCCTTAGCACTTTCCCACGTGTATTCATTAATCCAGGCAGCCCAATTTATTTGATATTTCTTAAGTATACAACAAAGGACAAATACATCCCTGTTAAGATGTTGCTCAGAGAACCTTTCCTGGGAAAGAGTGTGGTAGCAATGATATGTGCTAAGATGTAATGCTCAAAACAAAGAGAGAAGGGACAAAAATCAGACAAGTTTGTGCCGGATTCATCCACAACTGACCTAGCACCTTCAAGGGTCACTCAAAATTATCCGGCCAAGAACCGTTCATGTACGGAATTACACCAAAACACTTAGCGCCAATGACATCTTGAAACAAAAAATCATTAACAATAATACGAGTACCCAACACAAGTGTTTACAACAAATTACTGTCACTTGGAATGCGAAGATTTGCATAAAATAAACGAACAACTTCTTTAAAAAGTTTGATTCCACACAAACTAAAGAGCGAGGAGAGCTTTTGAGCCTTAAGGAACGAGCTTACCGGACAATTAAAATAGCGCAACTAATTTATATTGATCACCCTTCAAGGAAAAAGGGGTCAAGACTTAAACTTGTCATACTTGAGTTTTTGCTCCATGCCCCAAAAGCGATGCAAGTCCATGAGAGAGAGAGAGAGAGAGAAAGAGAGAGAGAGAGAGAGAGAGAGAGAGAGAGTTCCAGAAGAGAGGGTTTTGGATTTCTTCAGATTCTTCTTTTTTGAGCAGGGGATTTTCTCTTTGAAGACTAAGAACGGTTAGCAATAGAATCATCAAACGAGTCTGAGGAAAAGGGTAGAAAGTCTGGAGAGTTTGTAGAGAGACGATCGGAATTTTTTAGAGATGCTATTGAACGAGTTTTGGGCATAGTGAGAATGAGGAGAGGAGACGAGAAAGAGAAGTATAAGAAGGGAATAGAGAAGGGAGAGGAAGGTTTTAGATATAGGAGAAAAGTCCGAAGAGGAACAATGGAATGAAAATATTTTATGGAAAGAGGA
Organism: Solanum lycopersicum; assembly: GCF_036512215.1. Classification (NCBI taxonomy): domain Eukaryota; kingdom Viridiplantae; phylum Streptophyta; class Magnoliopsida; order Solanales; family Solanaceae; genus Solanum; species Solanum lycopersicum. The sequence goes on from NC_090809.1 coordinate 6,588,957, forward strand.
AAAGGTAGAAAATAATGATGGACACACTGAACAATGAAAGAATAATTAGTCACAGTTTAAAAATAAATGTACTAAAAATAACAATAAGAGACATTAATTAAAGGCAATAAATTACGACAAAAATACAGTAATACCTAGGCGGTTTTGAAGTACAAAGAACATTTCTTCTAGAAAAGGTTCTCTGAAAATATCAGCGCATAGATTTCCTGAATCAACAAATTCCAACTCAAAATCACCATTTTCAACATGATATCTAATAAAATGATGTTTAATATCAATATGCTTAGCACTGGAATGATGCACATTACATTTTGACAGACTAATAACACTAACATTATATAACGACCTGTTTAGTCGTTTTGAGCAGCAGACTTTGATTCTGGAAAAACTGGCAGAAACAACGGACCCCACGACGGACCGTCATGGGCACGACGGACCGTCGAGGGGGTCTCGTTTCAAAACACTTAGAAATTTTGAAAATTGGGTACTGAAATCGACTCTCTGAACTTCGTAACGAAATGGCAGGATGGACCGTCACAGGTGCGACGGACCGTCACAGACTCTTCAGAGAATTGAGTCTCTGAACTCTGTGATGGAGCAGCAGGACGGACCGTCGCAGGCACGACGGCCCGTCACAGGCTGCGTAATCCCAGGCTGGGTTAGATTTCTGTAATTATTTTAAGGGGCATTTTGGACTATTCCTGCTTTAATTATAAAGTTAGTGGGTTAATTTTAATAAGTCTAATTACTTGGGTGTAAAAGAGGTAACCTTAAGTTAATTAGTGAGTTATTATTGCCATCTTTTAATCTTAATTATATGCTAATTAGGGTAAAAGAAAGAGGGTTTGAATAAGAAAAATAGAAAGAACAAGAAGAGAGAGAGAGGATCGGTCGAGAAGAGGAAAACACAAAGCTTTGGGGAATTTGCTTTCTTGATCACTAATCTTCGGTGGAGGTAGGTTATGGTTTTTATACTATTCGTAGTAAACACTTGATAGCGAATGATATGTGTTGGGTTGTATTGTAAGTCTTCTATATGCTTAATTGTGTGCTTGTATGATGTGTTTATATAATTGTGATAAAATAAGCATGATGAAGCTATTGAATCCCAAATCTTGAAAATCTCTTGTTAATGATGATGCCTTGGTATAAAAGAAGACTTGATGAACTAAAGTAATGAGATTGATGATGCCTTGGTATAAAAGAAGGCTTGATGAACTAAAGTAATGAGATGATGATGCCTTGGTATAAGAGAAGGCTTGATGAATTAATAAAATGAGATTAGGGGATCGGGTGTCACGAACCGACACGTAGAATTAGGGGATCGGGTGTCACGAACCGACACGTAGAATTAGGGGATCGGGTGTCACGAACCGACACATAGAATTAGGGGATCGGGTGTCACAAACTGACACGTAGAATTAGGGGATCGGGTGTCACGAACCGACACGTAGATTTAGGGGATCGGAGTGTCACGTACCGACACAAGAGGAATAAATATAATGAATCTTGAAAGATGTTAATATACTCAATCTAATGAACCTAATTCCCAAATAAGTATGGTATTGAGGCTTGAGTCCTCATGTGTGAACTTGGCGGTACTTGGTAATGATTATAGTGCTTGTTGTTGCTACATGTTGAGTATTGTAGTTGATTTATGATATTACTTGATATATACTGTTTTCTATTTGGAGTTGGCCGATAATACCTACTCAGTACTTGTATTTGTACTGACCCCCTACTTTTATATTTTCTTCTTTGTTATTTGTAGAGTGCAGCAAACATGCCGTCGTCTTCAATTCAACCGCAATTCTAGCCAATCTTCAATTACACCGGATTTCAGGGTGAGCTAATGCATCTAGCTCGGACTGGATCTTCTTCTTCATGTCTTGATGCCTTGAAGTTCCGGCACGGACTAGCTTTTACTTGTTTTAGCTTCTTAGAATACTCTTAGTTTAGTAATTTGATCATAGATGTTCTTGTGATGATGACTTCCAGATTTTGGGGATAATAATAGTTATTGATTTTATTAATGAGTTTAAGTCTTCCGCATTACTTTCTGTTGATATTATATTGAAATGTTAAGGATTAGATTGGTTGGTTCGCTCACATAGGAGGGTAAGTGTGGGTGCCAGTCGCGATCCGATTTGGGTTGTGACACATTATCGCAAAAAATAGGAACAACTTCAAAAGACAAATCATAATCAAGTAATTGATGTATCATCCATACTAATTGGGTTCCACAACTACCCGCTGCTAGATATTCAGACTCTGTGCTAGATAGAGCAACGAAAGTCTGTTTCTTACAGTGCCAAGAAATTAGGATTGTCCCAAAATTTGACATGTTGCACTTGTGATTTTTAGATCATTCTTGTCATCTACAAATCAACACCAGAATAGCCAATTAGATCAAAATGGGAAGAGTGAGGATACCATAGGGCCAATTCAGTGGTGCCAATTAGATAACAAATGATATGTTTGACTGTAGTGAGATGCGATTCTTTTGGAGCAGCTTGAAAGTGTTCACATTTGCTCACACTAAACATGATGTATACTTGACTTTCAATAAGATATAGTAGAGATCCAATTATTCCTCAATATAGTTTTTCATCCACTCCATTTCATGGTGTATTATTTCGAGGCATTTAGACGGACTAATGGGAGTCCCAAAAGCTTTTCCTCTTTCTAGTCCAAACTTCTTTATTAACTCTTTGGTATACTTGATTTGACTAATGAAGGTTTCATTAGTTGACTGTTTGATTTGTAACCCAAGGAAGAATGTGAGTTCTCCCATTAAGCTCATTTCAAATTTCACTTTCTTAAGGTTTGCAAATTCTCACACAAAGAAGGATTAGAACTACAAAAGATAATATCATTAGCATAAATTTGAACAATGAGAATATATAAACCAGATCCTTGAGTGAAAATAGTTGTATAAATTCTTCCTTTGAAAATTAATTTGAAGTAGAAAGGTACTTAGTCACTCATACCAAGCTTTGGAGCCTGTTTGAGGCCATAAAGTGCTTCGGAAAGCTTGTAAACGAAATCAGGGTAAGAAGGATCTTCAAATTCGAGGGGTTGTTACATAAAAACTTCTTATTTTATAAATCCATTTAAAAATGTGCTTTTCACGTCCATTTGAAAAAGTTTAAAGCACTTAAAAGAAGCATAAACAAGTAAAATGCGAATCGATTCTAGCCTTGGTACATGAGCAAAAGTTTCACCGTACTCAATACCTTCCTGTTGATAGTAACCTTGATCAACCAGTCTTGATTTGTTTCGGATAACTTTTCCATTTTCGTCCATCTTATTTCAAAACACCGATTTGGTTTCGTTTATTGAACAATTTGTTGGTCTCTCTACAAGAGTCCATACTTGATTTCTTTAAAATTGATCAAGTTCTTCTTTCATTGCTTGTACCCATAATTCATTCTCCATGGCTTTATTTATTCGCTTGGGTTCCGTTTGAGATATTAGAGCAACTAATGCTTGTTTTCTGAGAGAAGATCTCATTTGGATTCTGTCATCAGGTTTCCAGAGAATAAAATTTTGGGATAACTGCATTAGTATTCCATTCTCTTAGAATATTGGTTTTGTCAGCTGGAGTGGTCGACTCCACCACTGCGATAGTTGACTTTTCAGCATTGGTTTCACAATTTACAGCTTCTGTATTTTCAGTTGTTCTGAGAGAAGTTATTTCATCATCACTGACTTTGACTTCCCGCACTTTTGGGTTAGTATAATCAAATATCACATGTACAGATTCTTCATTACTTAAGTTTCTTTGATTAAAGACACGAAAATCTCTACCAGTACGAGCATAACCTAAAAATATACCTTCATCACTTCTTAGATAAAACTTACCAAGATTATTCTTACCGTTACTGTGGATGAAACACTTGAATCCAAATGGATGAAAGTAACTTATATTTGATTTCTTGCCTCTCTATAATTCATAGGGAGTCTTCTTTAGGATTGGTCTGATTAGACATTCGTTAAGAATATGACAAGCATTGCGTACAACTTCTGCCAAAAAATGATTAGGTAAGCTTCTATCGAGAAGCATTGTTCTTGTTATATCTTGTAGTGATCGGTTTTTTTGTTTAACTACTCCATTTTGTTAAGGAGATCTGGGTTAAGAGAATTTCTGAGTAAATCCATTTTCAGCGCAGAATTCTTCAAAAGTGTTGTTCTCAAATTCTCCACCATGATCGCTATAGGTAGTTGTAATATAGTATAATGCCTCTCTTTGAACTCTTCTACAAAAAGCTTCAAATTTAGCAAAATATTCATTTTTGTGAGTTTAAAATATTACCCATGTAAACCTTGAAAAATTGTCAACAATTACGAAAGCATATCTTTTACCTCCAATGCTGGCAGTTTGAGTTGGATTAAATAGGTCTATATGAAGATGTTGTAAGGGTTTAGAGGTACTTACAATATTTTTTCCTTTATTTGTTCTCAAATTCTCCACCATGATCGCTATGGATAGTTGCACTATAGTATAATGCCTCTCTTTGAATTCTTCAATAAAAAGCTTAAAAGTTAGCAAAATCTTCATTTTTGTGAGTTAGAAATATTACCCATGTAAAGCTTGAAAATCGTCAACAATTATAAAAGCGTATATTTTACCTGAAATGCTGGCAGTTTGAGTTGGATCAAATAGGTCTATATGAAGATGTTGTAAGGGTTTAGAGGCACTTACAGTATTTTTTATTTTAAAGGATGAACGAGTTTGCTTACCCATTTGGCATGCGTCGCAAATGTGATCTTTTTCAAACTTTAGTTTTGGCAGTCCAATAACTAGCTCGACTCTAGAAAATTTTTCAAGAGCATGCATACTTGTGTATCCAAGCTTTCGATGCCATAGATACAGATCTCTTGCGACTGCAGTAAGACGGGTGAGAAATGAAAAATCAACATTATTTAAAATATATATATTATTTACTTGGTCTTCGATAAAAATTAGTCTTTTTCGAGGATGTTTAATGATGCTGCTAGTTGTATTGGAAGTGAGTTGAAATCCAGCATCACACAGTTAACTAATGCTGAGAAGATTGTATTTAAGTACCTCAACTAGATATATTTGCCTAGATCACATGATGAGCTGAGTATAATAGTTTCAACTCCAGTAACTTCTCCTTTGGAATTATCTCCAGATCTAACACAACCTCCATCTATTCTTTTTATTGTTTTGAAAATTTCTTTCTTCCCACACATGTGTCTAGAGCATCCACTATCAAGTACCCACATTCCCTTTTTAAGGTTTTCTTAGATTTCTCCTGCAAAATAATAAGATTAGTTTCTTTTAGGTACCCAATTATTTTTAGGTCCTTAATGATTAGAAACTTTTGGTCTCTAAATCCATTTCTCAGTAGAATATTTTCTACAATTAAAAGATTTATGACCAATGTAAACACAAGTGTAACAAGTTATTTTAAGCAGAAGAATTAAAAGATTCAGAGTTGGAGGTGGATCTATTTGATCTGATTGAACTGTGATTTGGAGAATTTCTCCTATAAATCATTGATCTTTTAGATCGAACAGAGCTATGTGAGGAGACTTTCTAATGTAGTTTAACTGCATCTTCACTTCCTCTAGTTCTTCTGTCAGTAAGTCGACTTCAATACTTACTTCGAAAAGAATCTGCTTGTATTTTTCTCTTGAGCAATTTTGTTATATTCGTCAATGACATTCTGTAGTTTATTATTAACCATGCCTAAAGAATTTTGTAAGTTATTTTAGTTAAGACAGTTAACATATCTTACCTCACTTGTTTCACCTAGTGCCATGAAGCATGGATTTGTCATTTTATCATGATCATCATCAAATGTTTCTCCTTTTTCCCATGCTTTGAGTCTTTTTGGATCATAATTTCTTTGATTGTTTCTTCTCCTCTGTTTGGGATAATTTTTTTATGTTTCCTAGTTCTCCAAAGTAATAGCACCGATCGTAATTTTTTTTGAAGTCATTGTTCTGAAAATTTTGTTGAGGTCTCTATCTCCTTTGTCTAAGCATTTCTCTTACTCCATGATTGATGAGTGTCATTAGATCATCTTGATTTTCATTTTCTTCCTCTGAAGTGTCAGATATCTCAATAGTGAATGCCACTATTTTCTTTTTGTCATCCTTATTGTACCAATTTATATTATGTTGTTCATAGGCCATTAAGTTGCCTCGAAGTTTATCGTATGTCATTTTATGTAAATCTCCATCTTTAAGTGTGACTGCTTTAGTTTCCAGGCCTTGGGAAGACTCCTTAAAAGTTTACTGACTTGTAATGCATTAGAATACACCATTCCAAGAGTATTCAGTTCGCAAACAATTTTGTTGAATCTTGAAAACATAGATTCAATATTTTCATCTTCTTCCATCTTGAAAAACTCATAATCATTTACAACTGAACTGATTCGAGCCTCCTTCACTTTAGTGTTTCCTTCATATGTCACTTCTAGTTTATCTTACATTTCCTTGGTAGTTTTACATTAGATATCTTTTCGTATTTTGCTCCACTCACAGTCCAATATAGAAAATTTATAACTCTAGCATTAGTTTGAATTACCTCTTGTTGTTCTTTAGTGATGTCAAATGATTTGTGATCAAATGGTTTTCAGTGTCATCCTTATCAGTTAGTCTTGGAATAAGCTTTGGGCCTTTTTTGTTTACTAACATGCTTGATGATCAATTGTGGAAACAAAGATTCTAAATATATTTTTCTAATGAGAATAGTGTTGTCATTTGAAGTAGGGAGATCTGTGTGAAGAGTGTTCATCTTGAAGCAAAACTCCAAGAATCTGATAGTGTGTCATCTTGGATCTGTGCTCACGTGTGGTTAAAAACTCAAAAAGTGAGACTTGCTTTGATACCAATTGAAAGTATAGGGACGGGTGAATTAAAAATAATTCTCCAATCGTCTTCCTTGCTGGTCCAATCGACTCACCTGTAGGTTAGAAACACAAGATATAAAAGAGTAAACAACGGAAGTAAAAAGGACACGAGAATTTTATGTTGGTTCTGAACACCGGTGTGGCGTCTACGTCTAGTCCCCTTAGGTTTCAAGGGTTTCCTTAAGTGCAACTGGAACTTTTGGGATTACAGAAGATTAAAAGTAAGTTCCCCGTCTAATGTGCAAATCAAATATTCTAATGGACAAAACCTCTACCAATATAATCTAAATTCAAATCTTTCTTTTTCTTTTCTATTTCTGTTGTATACTCTCAAGAATATAGTGCTTTTTATGAAAGATAATAGAAGACAGTTGTATAAGTTCAAGTGAAGTGCGTGAATAAAAGTGTGAGCAAGAGAGATTTATATAGCTTTGCTCTTTTATGGAAACCTAAGGCTATTTGAATCAAGGATCGTTTGTGCTATCCTTGATTCGATTGCGATTGATTTGTTGAGCCAATCAAGAATGATCTCTTTCTTGACGTATGACTGATCTTGAATCCATCCTTGTGTATTTATCTTTTTCTTGATTTGTGGCTGATTGTGTTTTCTTGATCTTGTCCTTGATTTATGCGTAATGTACTCATTGATTGATTGTATTGAATTATTCATTGTTTGCTGATCTTGTTTCCCTGTATATATCCCTTGATATATGCAGACTTGTCTTGATTGAATAAGCAACTATATTTCCTTTCTTTTTTTATGTGTTGTATATTTATTTTCCTTTCTTATGTGTTGTGCTGGATCTTTCCTTGGTCGTCTTTCGTGAGTTGTTTGGTGTTTGACTGGTTCTCCTCTTTCTTTTCCTACGATGATAAGTCAATTAAATCTTACTAAAACTATTTCGATATCAAAGGAGTTAACAATTCAAACTCATGACCCCAACTAATTAATTTAGGGTTAATTCCACCATAGGATTCTTGAAGAAATCATTCTCCATCAATATTGATCCTTTCTAAAGCGTTCTACAAATATAAAAACGAATTCAGGGAGTGAAAAACATACTTTTAGCTTCAAGAATGATGAAAAATGAGATGGAATAGCCGAGGGGTAGTCTCTTAGCTCAAAAAGTCAAAAAGTACGAAATAAGATTGTCTAAGGGTTTTATTACGATTTAAAAACCTCCCATCCTGTTATAGCGGGACCCAACGGTGTTGTTGCAGTGGTACAATGTGAACCAGTGAGCTCCGCCTAAGAAAATCCCAAAATCCTTTAATTTAATCTCTGCCTCGCCCGCTACAGCAGCACCCATCCCGCTGTAGCGGTTTCACTGCAGCGCAAGAATCCCGCTGCAGTGGCACTAAGCGAGGTAGTGAGCTTAGAATAGATTTTCAACTTCTCCCTTTCACAATATACTCTTAGCCCACTACGCTCAGAAGGTGTCTTTAACTCCACAATCAATTTTCGATGATCTACTTATGCAAGTTCGATGTTGTTAAGTCGTACAAATTCCTTAATGAGTTATCTAGCTATTCATGTAATCAAATCCAAATTTACTCCTCCCGATTGCTACCAGATCTTCCTATCACTTGATAACTCCAATTTCCTCCAAATTTGGATAAAGTTGTGGAAATCTTAATATACGAAAAAAATTTCAGCCTCGATTTTGTCCATTGGCATTTCTATAATGACGAAGCCCAATCGTTATAAATATTAATGCAAAATAATATGAGATTACGAGTATACATATTGGAGAGGGTGCTAACTAATAATTATACTAATGGAAGTTCAATTTTATAGTTAAAATAGATTATTTAAGGGTATGAATTATACATAAAAAATAGTTATGCATACATTATACATCTTGTAAACTAAATAGAACTTATAATTATGTGGTAAGTTGAGTTAACTAATGAATTAAATTAGCTCTATTTGTATACATAGTATTTCACTCAAAGTATATTTATGAATTTAGTACAATTTTATATTTTCATTGTCGATTATACATACAAGAAACTATTTTGAAGTCATTTATTTAGAAGTTGTATACATTTATGTATATTGTAGCTACATTATGTAAACATCGACCTTTATTCATTTTATAATCATCAATTTCATATTACCTAACAAATTATCTCTATTTGTTTAAATCTAGATTGATATACATTGATCGATGTATATACATGGGTAGAAGTGAAGTTGTTGGTGAAGACTAAAAAATCAAGATAATTATATCAATTTTTTTACAAAAAAAAAATTATGTGAACCTTTATCACCTATAGTATTTATATCAAAAAATCAAAATCTAGAATCAAAACTATTATCCAGAAGAGTTGAAAATCTTCAATTTCACTAATCACAAAATTTTATAATGATTTGGGCAAGAAAACACTGAATAGTATATATGAAAGAGAATTTTTTGAGAAAACAATGGATAGATATACAATTATATCTTTGCATAATTAAATAATAAGGAGCAGGAAAGAAAATTAAGAAAAAAAAAAGAAATTATTGAGATTGTTATAAACAATTTGTATTAAAGTGAATGTCTAATTATGTGGAGTCCTTGTAGGACATGGTTACGAATCCTACTTGGGGACCAAGTAAAGTTTTCCTATAAATAAAAGGATTTTCCTTCATTGTAAATAAGATTAGTGAAAGTTCTATGAATCCTGAATATACTTCAAGCGAAATAAGAAGTCTTTATCTTCTCCCTACTTTCTTCTTCTTCTAAATATATAGTTTCATAACACGTTATCAGCACGATTGTTCTATTCTTAAAGAATAATGAAGAAGACGGGAAAAGTGCAAAAGAGATCTTGCATAAGTTATGCAATAAGGTTCTTATATCTTCAAGGTATGATTTATCTTTATATTATAATTATTTATGTAACAGATCTAGAGGTACCATCTAAGTAAGTATTTAAAGAAACTTGTCGACTTTCTACACGTTTAATTTTAACCAATTGGAGAGCGAATTCGTTAGTTCATTTTAATAACTAAATAAACACAATTTAGTGAAAAGTATGTTTTCAACCTTTATATGAGGTATGTGATCTATTAAGCTATATTTATTAACTATTAAAGTTGATTATAAGAATTCAATAATCCCAAATTTTGGGATTAAGTTTAGATCATTCAGATTGAGCAGGCTTCTACTCTCAAGAATCGTGTTAATATTGCAAGTGGGACACCAAACAGGTATGTGTAGTATTTTCCTTGATTAACATTTATTGTTAATTTTGATAATCTACAAATTAATTGACAAAATAAAAATATGTGATAATCGCATAGAAATTCAAAAAGAAAAAAAAAGAAAAAGAAAGAGACGGTGGCCCTGAAAATATTTTTTATGTGAGAATATGTACATGTCCAATTTTAATTTGAAAATTATTATTATTATTATTATTATTATTATTATTATTATTATTATTATTATTATATGAGCAATTAATTCAAAAAGATTATTGAAATTGATGTGGCATAATATCATTAGAGACTCGGGTGAGAAACTGAGAATAAGGTGATGAATCAATTTTCATCGCATCAAAAGCATAAGACGTTGGATTCATGTTCAATTGCACCAAGAGGGTAAAACATCATGAGTTTTGATGCTCTGTGATGAAAGATATTGGGTTCAAGTCCCTCATTGAATTATGGCATAAGACGTTGGGTTTAAATCTCAATGCACCATATTGATTATATAATGATGACTAAGACAAATAATGAGTTTTTGATAGTCATGAAATATATCTCGTTGAAGAAAATTTATTCCCCGAAGTGAATGTAGCAGTGCATAAATGTCTAAAAAAATATAATTGATTAAATAATGCACGTGAATATAGAATGAGGTACTAAGTAATCAAAATTTGATGTACTTACATGATTGTGTTCTATTCATGAAGAATGAGAACTTGTGATAAATATTAAAAATATAGATTCATTCTCTAAAGAGAATGAGGTGTAAGCCACCATGCTAGGCATGAGAAAGATTGCGACCTTGGGTTAACGATGTGGTATCATCAAGAATGTCTCTAAAAAGACATGTATTATAGAAACGTTTCATGCTTTATCTTCATGCTTGTATTGGACAAGAATTAGTTTAATTGAGGCACATTCTATGATAAATAAGAAGTTTTCTAATTTCAATACTTTCTTAATTTGGCATGATTGTCTGAGACATCATTATTTTCTAATGTTAAGACGAATTATGGAAAATTAAAATGGACGTCCGTTGAAGAACCTAAAAATTCTTTTAAATATTGAGTTTTCTTGTAATGATTATTAGCAAGGCAAGCTAATTGTGAGACCATCATAAACGAAAGTTGAGATTGAATTCTCTGCGTTCTAGGAACATATACAAATATTTGTGGACCTAGTCATCCACTTTCTGGATTGTTTAGACATTTAATGGTCCTAATAAATGTTTCTTCTATATGGTATGACGTGTGCCTATTATTATCTCGCAACTTGATGTGTACAAAAAATGTTGGCACAAATATTATGTTACATCCACAATTATCTATAGATTAGTTCATTCAATGATGGAATCACGACTCACCTAAAGGGTGAAGTAATTGAGAAGAAATAAATCTGAAAATTACTCTTGGATTAATAAAATTGAAATTTGCTCATATAATCGTAAATCAGAAATTTACTAAAGCAAAAGGCACATGGTGTAGTAAACTTGGAGTTTATGAGTACTAATAATTTTATTAGTTGGCATGAATAGTTTGGTCATCCCAAAGTTGTGCATACTGAGTAATGGACATACATTGAAAAACAAGAAGATTCTTCAAAAATTCTTTACGTTGTTTGTTCTCGTGATAAAGTTGATTGGATCAACTAAAGTTTGACCTAAATCTCTAAATTCTAAAAAGTATAAAAGGTGAATATGGGCTCGTTCACCTATCATGTGATATGATAAAAAGATGCAGCTATAAGATAATCACATCTGTTTTTGTTGTCAACGTGTAGTTTGACATTCACAAAATTGTTTGTGCAAAAATAATTGAGTTAAGAACAACATTCGAAATATGTAATCAAGACAATTTATCTTTATAATATTGATAAATACTCAAAATGATGTAACACTAAATGTCTCAAATAGTAAAATCATTGCTTATGAAAATAAAGTTTCATATGTTGATATGAAATATGATATTACATACAAACATAATTGTATGAATCAAACCAATAAGTTATGATCAATTTTTCTGTTAATTGATTTATGGTTAGGGACCAAATAATTTTCATGTGATAATTTTGATGTGCAATATATGATTAATGAATATTCAATGATGCACAAAGATAGATTATCCAATAGATTGAGATATATGTTAGTTTGTCTAACATAAGGGGGAGACTAGAAGCAACACAAGAGTTGTAAATACATCTATTGAATATCCCTTAAGGATAAAGTCTATGACATGCATGAAGCATGATAGACTAATCAATTCTAAATAAAATAATTCTTGAAAAAGGGAGAGGATCAAAGAATCAAAATGATCATAACAAAGAGACAATGTGCTATGGAAAGCCTACGACATAACACTTTATGAAACCTCATGAGAGGGGTAGCTACCTAAAAATAATGAAGTGATGAGATCTCAATAAGTTTTGTCATATTGTGAATCGATACAAAATGGTATAGCGTTGATGATATCTTTGATACAATAGCGCGCAATATTGTAAAAGATTATGAAGATATGAATTCTACATCTATTAAAGCATGCTTGTGTAGAAATAATTATCAAGTGAAAAGTGGAATGATGCATGTTGGTAAGCGTAAAACTTATTTGACTTACAATTTAAGCACTAGAAGATGTCATACATATAATATTGAATGTTGTTACTTGCCAAAATTGATATGAAATATCCAATGGGTTCAAAATCTAAAGCATATACAAGTTTTTGGAAAACTTATTTATCATCCTCATAAGGATTAAATAGATTCAAAATGCATAGAGCATATACAAGTATTATTATTCAAGTTGAAAACTAGAATTGAAACTCTTGGCAATAGATTATTTGCTTAAAGAAGTTGAAGTAAGAAACTTGCAGAAATCTTTGACCCTGAACGGAATATTTATAAAAGCAGATAAAAGAAAACATATTTCGTCAAGGTCTCTCTTCACTCATAAGCTCCCAAGATTGGTGATATCAACATGCAAGAGGTATTTTCAAGTAATATTATTGTTGATTTATTCACAAAGTCTCTGCCAACTACAACTTTCAAGAATATGGTGCACAAGCTTGGAAAACGAAGATTCTAGTCTCTGAATTGATGTTCTTATAAGGGGGAGTTAATACGCGATGCACACTTTTTCCCTCACAAGGTTTTGTCTCACTGAGTTTTTCTTGTAAGGTTTTTAATGAGGCATCCATAATGTGTATTATTAGATATATGTACTCTTTTTCCTTCACTAGATTTTTTTCATTGGATTTTATCTAGTAAGGCTTTAACGATGCACATAATCTAACGACATTCAAGGGGGAGTGTTATAAATAATTTGTATTATAGTGAATGTCTAATTATGTGGAGTCCTTGTAGGATATGGTTATGACTCCTATTTGGGGACCAAGTAAGGTTTTCCTATAAATAAAAGATTTTCCTTCATTGTAAATAAGATTTGTGAAAGATCTATGAATCCTGAATATACTTCAATAGAGATAAGGAGCTTCTCCCTACTTTTTTTTCTTCTTCTAAATTTATATAGTTTCATAACAGAGATACTTTAAAATTAAAAAAAAAAAGACAAGAAAAAAAAAAGAACCCTACTTACTGTTAACAAAAAATAAGGAAAGATTAAAAAAAAAAAAAGGAACAATAAAGCAATAAAATAAGAAACGGGTCGGGAAAGTCAATTTTTTTAAAATTTTCAAAAAATGTGGCGTTTTGATGTCAAGTATAAATTAAAGAATATTTTTTTTCCATTAAATGAAAAGTAGGTCATTTATTGTCAATCTAGTCTATAAGTTGTCTGTGCTATTTTTCCCTTATTAGTTTCCTTGTTTATGTGTGTGTTTTTTTAAAATTTGTGTATCACCTTTAAAAATGAATTCGATAAAATGATTATTCTTTCTTTTTATTATTTAAAGTTGAAATATATAACACTTAAGTCATCGACAACCTCTTAAAGTTGTCTTCATAATTCATTTAGACACCTTAACTAGGACTTGTACCCATTGAACACCTAAATTGTTCAAAACATGTATCTATTAAACACAAAACGATGATATGACAAAACATGTGTTTTGCACTTTCTTGAAGCGCCTGAAAAGGTTAAAAATAGCATTTTTTAAAATACTTCTATTACTTTTTTTCTTCTTTTATAGACACTTGGCACTATAATTAACTTAAAAATATTTTTTTCTTTTATTTACACTTTTTTCAAAAAAGAAGAGCACCCCACCCTCACTACTCATCTTTTTCAAAATTTAGTTTGTAAAATTTTTCTCCATTTAGCTCCACCGTTGTTTATCTTCCAAATCTGAAGATAAATGAAGATCAACTATGAAGAAATCATACGATTCATATTTAAAAGAAAGACTTCTTTTTTGTATGATTTGTTGGAAATCTCATAAAAATAATGAAACAAATATGAAGAAGAAAGAAGATAAATGATTTCTGGTATAAAAAAGTTAGCCGATATTTCTATCACAATTTTGGAACAAGTAGTTTTACTCAAATTCAAATATGCCCATTAAATTTATCAAAAATGATATTCCAAAATGTGAAACAATTAATTTTGAGCTATCAATTTTTTTTGTAAATGAATAACCGCCGGTAAATTTTTCTTTCTTCTTCACTCTTGGTATGAAAATATATATTTTTTAAAAAGATAATCTTCAAGTTATTTGATAAGAAATTAGATTTTGTGATTTTAGAAAGAATTTGTTTTGAGAAGAAGATGAAGATGAAAGGGGGTTGAGACGGGGGAGGGGGTAGCATTAGAATAGGTTGACATTTTCATTATTTTGTTTTAAAAAGATGAGATATAAAATGTTTTTGAAATAGTTTTAAATAAAATTTTATTAATTTATAATTTTGCGGGCCCAATGTCGCATGTCATTTTTTAATTAGCTATTTTATTATGTCAGCGCTAGTGTATCACACACTCTTTATATTTTTTGCTGATTATCAAAAAATGCCTAATAGAAATAATTTTGAATAGGTAAAAGGAATAAAAAGTTGCTAGTCTTAGTTAGGTGTCTAACTGAATTATGTGGACAAGTTTAAGAGGTTGTCGATGTCTTAAGCCAACATATACAATTAAATTAATGGAAGGTTCGATTAACATATCATCTTTGGATTTTACTGAGGTGATTGCATCCCAACAATTATCATTGCCATCATTTCTCCTCCATTGTTCAATTTTTCCACTAATGATGATGGAAAATAACTAAGTGAAGATTTGTCGAGGGTTGTTGTTTTGTCATCTTTTTAAAAATATCTTGATCCTCATTCTGTAAGGTAAAATTTTCTAATTACTAATCAACTTTTAAAATATATAAAGATTTACATCCAAATAATGAATCCACTATGTGATAATTCCTTCTTACTACTTTAAGAATCCTGCATTTAAAGTCTACTCGAAAATTAAATGTGTGGTATGCTTTTGAAGTTTATATTATATTAAGTCATATATATTATATCATCATCAAGCACATATTAACATAGAAAGTAAGACAAGCAAAATACATCACGGACTAGCATATGATGATTACCTGAAAGAGCAGCTTTAATAAATGTTTATGATTTGGCTTTTCGAGCTTGATTATTTGGTAGGTTTACAAGAAATTCAAGTAAACATTGACATGTTGTAACAAGAATTATGAGATATGATTGGAACAAAAAATTGTGGTTTCTTCTATAAAAAAAAATCGATGTACTTGAAGGCTTTTATGGATGACAATGGGGCGGGGCGGGATAGGTATAAGTCTATGTGAGGTAGGGCGGGTTTAGCCTTATGCGGGGTGGGGCGGCGCAGGTTGAAATAGTTTTTTCAGAAATTAAGTAGGGTGGGTGAATATTATTTCTCTCACTTTTCTAATTTGATCATTCTAATCTATCTACTTTCGTCTCTTTAACTGTTGTTTGTTCTCGTCTTTCATTCTTTCTCTGAGTTTTTTAAAAAATCTACGGTTGTATAACCAAATTTTCTAATGGTATTTAATACATATATTAAATTGAACTATATATTTGTAAACAAATTTAAATTTAATTATGAAACAAAGCCACCTAAAGGTGTAGAAAGTAGAAACTATTGGCCTGTTTTAACATAACAAATGAGAAATAATCAAATTAGATCTTCATTGCTTAAAATGTTAGATTTGTCTATTGCTTTAGAAAATTAATAAAGAAAACAAAAATAAATAAATATAAAATAAGTGGAGCGGGGTGGGGAGGGTCTTTGTGGGAAAGGCGGTGTCAGTTAAGAATTAAAAACATATTAAGTAGGGCGGGGAAGGTTGAAATTGTGCGGGTTAAGCTTCTACCCGCCCCGCACCTGACCCAACCCGCTCCATTGCCATCCTTAAGACTTTTGTGATGCAGATCAGAATACTTTATCAGTTAGAGAAAAAAAAGCAAGCTATAATTTCTAACTCTATCATGGAGGCTGAACTAATTGTTTTAGCTCCAATTAGTAAGAAAATGAATTGGTTAAGAGATTTATTGTTTCAAATACCTTATTTTAAAAAAACTATTTCCTTCTATTTTATTTCATTGTGATAGAACTTCTACGATTGGTAGAGTTCAACATCATTAGTACAATGGTAAATTCAGATCTATTAGGAGGAAACACAATAATGTAAGATCGTAATTGAAAAATGATATTATTAATGTTGTTATATCAAATGTTGTGATCATCTTGCCGATCCTCTTACTAAGGTCTTAACGAGAGAAAAGGTTTGGAGTACATCCAGGGGGATGGATTGAAGACTATAAATACTTGAGTCATATATGAGGAAACCTAATATGAGAACTAGAGATCCTATAACCTGGTTCGAAGGGAAAAACTAATAATATGATGACTTCTTGTGAAAAAATGTCCTACATTTTTATTCCTTCCCCATTATGTAAGTGCATTGTTTTCTGTAATTTGTGAAGGTTGAATTGATAAAACTCTTAATAAATATCTATCGACAGTATGAGTGGATTGTTAATTTTACTGGAGCACTCTCGACAAATTTCATTTATGTAATGTGTGGAAGTAGGTCGATTTCTATGAGAATGTGACTTACTCTCAAAAGCACTCATTAAATCAGGATACCACATGACCATAACATGCTGACTTTTAAGATTATTTCAACACCTTGATTATTATGAGTGAGATGTATTTTATTTCCTTAAAATAATCATAGTTCAAATCTAAGACTACTACGACTCTGGAGTAAAAATTACTATTTCACTAAGTGAATGTTCAATGTAGAGCACACCTTTATGATGCATAATAATCTTCCTTTAGTTGATAGAATCTCTTAATTAATATGAATGAGTGGAGATTATTGGTTCAACATTTTAATATTACATCATATTCTACCTAGGAATTACCACATTAACAATTTCTATTATTCTATTGGTAGCATCTACTAGATCATTGCTTGCCATGGATTAACATTTGTGACTTAGTGGATAGTTAATTAGAAAATACACTATTGTATTAGCTTTTGTGATGAACGTTGAAAAGTTGGTCGTTGTTTAAATGCATGTTAGAGGCATTGGTTACCTCTCTCATTATTCCATTCTTAATTTCTCTATTATTTTTGTAATCTGTGTAATTTCTAAGGTTGTTATTTTCAATATTTACGACATTATTATCTTTATATTAATTTCTAGGAAGACTTCTTCCACTATAAATAATGATGATATTTTGGTTTGGGACACATAACATAACAAGAAAAATATAGAGTGAAAGAGTTAGTAAAAAAAAGAGTTCTTATTAGTTGAAGGGAAATGTTCTTTTTGTGGAGCTTTTGATTCAACTCTTGTCCAGAGTTGTTGACTTATATAGTGTGATAGACTGTCGTATCCTGGAAGGGACAAGTCAAGAAGGACTATTGTTGGACTAGTGAAAACATATGTTGCAGTTTACTTGAATCTCTTTACAGAGAGGGAGCTATCCGCGTCTCAACTTGAAGAGATTTATTTTTTCATATTTATTTTCAATTTTAATCTTGTATTTTTGTTATAGTGTAACTTTTCACTATCACTAATCTTGGGATTTATTAGCTTCACAAAGGTTAGACAACCCCAAACTCTTAAATATTGAAACTTGGCTTGTAATCTTTCCATTATTCAAGCGATGTCAATTTTGACTTTTAATGAGGCACACAATTTAACATATAAAAAGAAGTTAAAGAGCTTTACCTCAAAATTTAAAAGTGCATGTGACTCAATAAACATGACATTAGTCAATTCAACCAAAGTTCTATTTTTTCTTTCCATTACACCATTAGAGGAAGGAAAATAAAGAACAATAGTTTCATGAATCATGAATTATTCGCAATGATCTAACAAAAAAATTAAGCTCATTCGAATCATATTCATGACCTCTATCACTTTATTTTTCATCAAGTAAACATATGTATACTTAGAAAAAATCATCAATGAAAGTGATAAAATATCTATTACCTCCACGAGTTAAAATTCCGCCAAGGTCACAAATACAATATGAACTAATTTTAACAAATCAGTTTTTCTTTCAACTTGAAAATGAAACATTTTAGTGATTTTTGGCTTTAATGGAGCCTCACACTTTTCAGAATTCCTTTTACCATTGGGATTAATACTAAACTACTCATGATTCCAACATGACTTTCATTAATATGACACAAAAGAGCATGCCAAAAATTGATAGAAGAAAACATATAAACAGAAGTAGAAACTTTATTCATTTTAATATTCAATGTATACATTCCATCATAAGCATACCCCTTTACCACAAAAATATCATTCTTCACAATTACATATTGATCAGATTCAGGAATCTGCTTAAATCTTGCTTATTAAGAAGAAAACTAGACATCAAATTTTTTTCTCATGGAAGTTACATCTTTTAAAGTTAATACCCTTCGAGAAATAAAAAATAATTTGACATCTCCCCTTTCAAGAACTTGAGTAATGTAAGAATCACCAAGCATGATGGTTTTAGACTCCTCAAAGTAAATTTTTTAAACCAAACTTTGTCATAACGGACATGACGGTTTGCATCAGAATCAGCCCACCATCAATCAATATTCTCTATCATATTTATGTCAGTAATCACCGCCATAAAAGATTATATGAAAATGTTTGCCTAAGGGTTAGGACCACATTTTTAGAATATGCAAAATCGAGCAATATGCTCATTCTTGCCATAAACATAGCATAATCCTTTGTCTTGAACTTGTAAATTATGTGCTTGGTTATTTTTATCATATTTTTTCTTGAATATTTTTTCTTCTTAGGCTTCAAAGAAGTATTTCTGTGGGATTCAGGAGTAGCATTATTTGAAGCAATTAAATTTATCTTCGTTGTAATGTTATTCTCTTATGTATATAAAAGTGCATCTTGTCCTCTTGTCTCTTCTTCCATACGTATTTTCATTATCAAGGTTTCAAGAGAGTTTTCCTTTTGTTTGTGGTGCATAGTTTATTGAAATTCTCTTTAAGAAGGTGGAAGTTTATCTACTATGCCACAAACAATGAGGTTATTTCCAATTTTTACCTCCTAGGACCTAAGCTCACCAACAATCGTTACAAAGTGTTGAGCTTGGTCTACCACTGATTTATTGTCCACCATTTGAAAACGAAAAATCTACTAGCCGAATATTTTTTCACTTCAGCCTCTTTGGTATCATATTCTCTGTAATGTTTTCCAAATTTTCTTTGCACTAGAGTAAGTTCTATCATAATAATCATTACAATTATTAAATAAACAATTAAGAATAATACCAACACTTATAGGAATCATCATCATACTTTTCCACTTTCTCTAGATGAGAAATAGTTTCATCGTCACTCATAGAGATGATGTGTACTTTATTCGGATATCTCTCTTTCTTTAAGGAGATTCAAGTCCATTGTAACAAACGTTCTTTCACCGATCCAATAGAAGTTCTCCTTAACTTGTCCCCTCCAAGATACAACAACCTAATCACGAAAGTGTAACTCAAAAAACTCTAGACAAGAGTTGAGTCCAAAGCTCCACAAAAAGAACACTTTCCTTTAACTAATAAGAAACTCTATTTTTTTTTTACTAACTTTTTCCTCTCTATATTTTTCTTCTATATTAAAACAAATGAAGACCACCACTTATTATACTAAAAAAAGTCTTCCTATCAATGAATATGAAGATAATGATTTGCTAAATAGTGAAGATAAATGGTCGTAGGAGTTACATAGGTTACAAGAGAAATTAAATGAAAGCTGTCAAATAAGTCTTGATATGGTTTTTGGTGACCCATTGACCAATAGTTGGTCAAATCCTCTTTAAAATGTAATTAAGTAAATTTGGGACTAAATTAACATTTTAAATTTTTTTTAATCTTTTATAAAATACAAAAGAACACTTCATTTTTTAACTTTTATAATTCTATCCAATTCATTTTTAAAAAAAAAATTAAAAATAGAATTTTCTCTTCTTCTCAAAATATTCTCTCTTCTCTTTTAGAAAATCTAAAAATCTGACGATCAGAACAAATATTCTCCCCCATTATCTTATCATCCTTCTCATCTCCGGTCGTGACTATCTCGTCTTTATGAACTGAAAATTGTATTCGATTTAAAATGGGTAAGTCATTTTTTGAGAGATTTTACAATTTTGCAACAATACTATGCTTTTTTCTTGGATTAATGAAGAATAAATTATTCTATAGATGTGAAAAATGAATAATAATGTAATGGTACCTATTATATATTGTTTTAGAAAGAAAATTAACTAACCCAAAAAGTCAAATCTTTGAGAAAATGTATATTTAAGGTTAACATTAAGTTGAAAATTTATTTTTTGTTGTTCTTTTTGTAACCAGTTTGTTCATATGATTTAAGAAATATAGTTTTTTTCACTTGTCTAACAAATATGAAGTGTAAGAGATTGGAAAAATCTATTTCTCAATCACTATCTATAATTAGTGAAAGAAAAAAACAATGACTACTGCTCTGTATCACACTCAAACCCAAAAGGCAAGGAAAACATGAAGTGGAAGGAGAAGGACCTAAAGCTGGAGAAGAAAAAATTGAAAAAGAAAGCGAAAGAGAAAGAGAAAGAGAAAAAAGTCAAAGTCGTCAATTGTGATGTGTAGCAACAATATTGACCATTGATTAGATTGATGGTTATGTATACCATTGTGAATTACTTTTTTGTTGATAAGTTGTATAAAATAATTGGTAAAATGTTTATTTTTGCTGATAATATTAATGAATTTTTTTAAACAAATGTCAATTATGATGGAAAAGAAGAAATGTGGTGTATGTGACAACAGGTATAACTTATGTTGTAAAAATCCACCCACAGAATTATCACATGTGCTCCAATCGAAAGGATATATGTGACAACATATATAATCTATGTTGTAAAAAACACCACAGAATTATCTATATGTGCCCCAACAGAAAGGATATATGCGACAACATATGTCACAGAAAGAAGATATGTGGCAACATATGTCTCATAAAGAAGATATGTGACAACATATGTCAGAGGAAGGAGATATGTAGTAACATATGTCACAGAAAGGAGATAATGTGCCAACATGTCATTGTTACCAATGTGGTGTCTATTGAAACATATATAACCTTTTGTTGTAAAAAAAAAACCAATAGAATTATCTGCATGTACCCCAACAGAAAGGATATATGTGGCAACAAATGTCACATTATGAACTGTCAAAAAAAAATTTAAAAAGTAAATAAAAATGTCTAAAACAATCGCCCTTGATTTTCCCTCTCTCCTCTCCTTTATAAAAGGTTGTTTCATTTCATATTTCAAATTTAATTTATTTTTACTAATTTTATTTTTCTTTTCTCTCTTTCCTCTCTCTCATTATTTCTTTACAGTTCAAATTGTTGCTATGTTTTCTACAATATCAGTGGTAATATGTTGCGATTTTTTTCTCCAACAAAGTGTCGTTGCCCTCATCATTTCTAGTTTATCGTTGATATCTTTTAAGATAAAATTTAATAGTTATTGGCATTAAATCAGGACTTTTGAAGTGGTTTTTTCACTTATTTGTTTGTAGGATGTTGGGTTGTTATTCCTTTTGAAATATTATCCGATTAAAAATAATACATTTTAGGATGTACATGTTGTCACATATGACATGTCTGTTACGTTTTCTCCAACAAAACGTGTATGTTGTCACATATGTCACTTCAAGGTTGACTTAATCGATAAATTGAACGATTTAGGAATGAAAAAATGTCAAATTGGATCAAATTGTAATACTTTGGACCATAATTAAACAATAAAAATATGTTATAACACTCGAAACAACAATTTACGTGGGTGTTATATAACCATCATATGAAGTTACTTGATCATTGTATGATGAATTAGTGATATAATTGTCTTTGTGAAAATAATTGATAAAATTGATGAAAGTTATTGTGTTAGACCATATTTTTATGCTTAGACATGTTGTATGACTATATATTAGTGTTACATGTTGAATTAGGTGACAACTTAATTGAATTAACCCCAAAAGACCATTTTATGATATACATATGTTGTCACATATAACATGTTTGTTGCAATTTTTCCAACAAGACGTGCATATGTTGCCACATATGCCACTTCAAGAATGGGTTAATCGATAAATTGAACGACTTAGGAATGAAAAATGTCAAATCGGATCAAATTTTAGTACTTAGCACCATAGCTAAGCAATAAAAATATGTTATGACAATTGGAACAACGATTTACAAGGGTGTTATATAACTATCATATGAAGTTACTTACTCATTGTATGATGAACGAGTGATATGATAATCTTTGTAAAATAATTGATATAATTGAGAAAGGTTGTTATATTAGACTATAATTTCGTACTTAGACATGTTGTAAGACTATATATTAGTGTTACATGTTGAATTAGGTGACAATTTAATTCAATTAACCCTTATGATATACATAAGTTGTCATATGTGACATTTCTGTTGCAATTTTTCCAACAGAATGTGCATATGTTGTTACATATGTCATTTCAATGATGGATTAATTAATAAATTGAGCAATTTAGAATGGACAAATGTCGAATTGAACCAAATTTTATTGTTTTGAACCAACATTATGCAATAAAAATATACTATAACACTTAAACAATGATTTATAAGGGTGTTATATAACTACCATATGTACTTACTTGATCATTGTATGATGAACTAGTGGTATGATAGTCTTTGTAAAAATAATTGATAGAATTGATGAAGGTTGTTGTATTAGACCATAATTTTGTACTTAGACATGTTATAGGACTATATATTAGTGTTACATGTTGAATTAGGTATTATGATATACACATGTTGACAAATATGACATTTCTATTGTAATTTTCCCAACAAAAGATACATATGCTGCCACATATGTCACTGCAAGGATGACTTAATCGATAAATTGAGTTATTTTGGAATGGGAAAATGTCAAATTGGATAAAATTTTAGTACTTTGAACCATAATTAAGCAATAAATATATGATATAACACTTGAAACAATGATTTACAAGGGTATTATAACTATCATGTCAGTTGCGACAAGTAAGTCATTTGTTGCCACATGTCTAGCTCATGTATTGCAACTTGTGTAAGTGATATGTTGTAACATATGTCTATTCTGTTGCTATTGAAATAATATTTCTATTGCTACATATTACTATAATTTGTTTGAATAGCCAATTGTTGCAACATATAGCAATTTGTTTGAAACGCGAATGCAAATTATTGAAAAAATTCCAAGTGCCCAGATGATGATAAATGATTTCAAAGAACTATTAATTTTACATATCAAAACAATGGTGTGTGGCCCTAATCATTTATGAAGTAATTTCAATTGATAGCAAATGAAATCTGATCCATTGATTAAATTAGTCAAATATGATTCAAGAAGAAAAAAAGAAGAAAGCTCAAGGACTAATAGCCAAGACCAATACTGTACGAAAAGAAGAAGAAAAAGATAAAGAGAACAGGAAGAAAGACAAGCAAGCAAACAACAACAAGAAGAAGAAAAATATAACGAGAGTAGAAATTAGGTTATTTATTTCCCCTTTTGGTACAATTTGCTGGTGGCTTTCCACAATTTTAATTCCCAACAAAATTAGTTAAATTAGGTTTTAGTCAATTTATCTTTTTACCCTTCATTTAATTCAATAAATCAAAATGTCAACTTATAAACTTGAGGACAACTCCACAATTTGTTAATCATTTATCACATAATTGTCATCTACACCCAATACTTAAGACTTAACCGCCCATTTGAAACCTTACTGTCACTTTTTTTTTAAAAATCTCAAGTTACAAAATATAATGAAGGAATAATGATGAAATTAAAGCCATTACACGTTCCGCCAAAAACCACTAAGTGGTCAATAGAAATCCCAACGTTCACCACATTGAATCACTAATAAGATTGGCAATTAAGCCAAATATGCACCTAGGCCACTATGCCTAACTTCTGGCATGAGTTAATCAAAATAAGGGAAACCATTTTAACATAATTAAAAAAATATTAAAATGCTCACACAATCTCACATAACCAACACCAAACATAGAAAATGAAAATTGGTAAAAAAATTATTAAAATGCTCACACAATCTCACAGAACCAACACCAAACATAAAAAATGAAAATTGGCCTACAAGTTAGAAAGACAAAATGAGTTGGTAGAAGAGAGGGGGAGGTGGAGACAATGGTATTCCCAACTATATTTAGGCCAGATACAAGTTAAATATTTCTAAGAATAAACTAAATATGTACCATTTAAAATATGGTGGAAACTGGCCATGTTATTAATTTTGGACGCACCACATTTAGATAAATTTGGCCAAACATGCTAAAAATTAATAACCAAACAAAAAAGGTCTCAAAATTTAGTCTATCAATATAAAAGATAATAGCAATAACATATCCATCGTCACATAAAAGGAGACACAACATCCTTCAAAAGTAACAAGTTGTCTTAAGTTTTAAAATCCCTGATAAAATAAAATAACAAAACGAAACAAATTCATCATAATTTTTAATCAGAGCAACCCAATAGTGCTTTGATTTTTAAAACCGTATAGCTCAAAAGGTTATGAATATAAGCCATTTCCTCCTCATGTTGGTCTTGGGAGATTGAATTATTTGCAAAATTCAACTTCTGAAAAGCCACTGTCAAGATTGATCCATTTTTTACATTTTCATTATTGTCGGTGAGGCGGCCATCAGGACTTATGATGATACCTGAAGGCAAAATAAAAACTTCTTCCGCATTACCTCCACTGAGAAATGACTTGTATGCTGTTGAATCTATTAGTCCATAGATTAAAAAAGCTCCCATTTTATCGATGCCTGACTCTTGAAGAAGTACCATGTTGTTCTCCCTTGTCGTATTAAGCTGCATATGCATATAAATAGTTTAAGAAAAAACAGTGTAAGCACTAAAAAAATAATTCTTGTCCTTGTTGTTGTCGTATGTATTTTAATAGTTTCTCCGTTTAAAAAAAGATGACCTAGTTTGATTTGGAACGGAGTTTAGAAAAAGAAAAAAAAAACTTTTTAATTTTGTGGTTCGAAATAAAAGTTATGTCAAAAATCCTTTAATCTTATACTATTAAACATGTTACTTGAAAAATTAAAATTAAAATGCTGCTAAAAATAAAAAGAAATCATTCTTTTTGAAACAAACTAAAACTAAAAAGGAAATAAGGTTTCTTTTTTAAACGGGGTAGTAATAAGTTTGTCTACCACTCAAAAAGGAAATTAGACCACAAAAAATGCCTTTTGAGTAAGTAATCAAAAATAAAGTGGAAAAAAGTAAGTTCGAAATTTTGGTATTTTTATATGTGAAAACAAGATGAATCCAAATCTTAAGTATTGGTTTTTTTAATTCTTCAGCTAAGGTAAAATATCATTATTTGATAATATAAGAAGAAAATAGCAAATCATATACAAAGAAATAAAATATGAAAAATACCTCAATGAATGTAATACAATTTTTTGTAGAAGTTCCCGTAGACAGTCGATCCATTTCAGCGGTATAATTTCCCCCAGAAAAAGCATCCCACTAGAAATAAGAAATCAAAATCAAATGATTAAAAAAAATCATGATTTGATTGTCAAATATTAATGCATGATCAGAGTATAAAAGACCATATTATAATAAAATAAAATTAACTATGCATAGTTAATTCTAACAACATAATCTGAGAGCCTAATATTGATAGATAAGTAGAATTTATGACTTCATCTTGATGGTTTTAAAAAAATATTAACACTAGACCTATTGTACTTTTAATATTATGAGTTACGATTCTCATATTTATTGAATTTTTTTGTGAATTGCACATGAAAATCAACACAAGGATTGAAAAAAGTTGATAATACAAGGGTACTTTGAAGGGTTATTTGATTAAAAAATAAGTTATATAGGTTGTTTGATTTATTGCATTAAAAATAAATATATACAGTGCAAAGATACATATAATAAGATCTTTGTTTAACGACAATATTTCGCTATGATATCTAACTTTCTTTGGAGTTGATGTCAATATCATATTAATATAATATGTTCTTTATAACAACCAAAAATATAAATGAACAAACTACAATATTATAAATAGGTTTGACACATACCTGATATCTTGTGTTGATATCGTTGAGAAGATCAAAAATAGTTTCAAATGAAAGAGGAACCCACAGAGAAGTAGCAGCAGTAACAATGAAGCCTTTCGATTGGGTAGTTTCTTTATTTTTTCTTATCGAAACTCTATCTTCGTTATTCAAAAGTAATGAAGTTGAAAAATCTAATTTATCTGTCATACTTAGGATTTCACAAAACCTCTTCACCATTCTTTGAGATATGTTCATCGCATTTTTCAAGCCTTCTGAAATATCATTAAAAAAGTAAAAATTAATATTGACTTATCAAATTAGGGTGTGTTTGGTGTGACAAGGCAATTTTTTAAAAAATAATTTGTTTTGAAGAAAATATGAAAAAATTTAATGAAAATTGATCCTTGATAATAATATTAGCAAATCTAGTGTTTTGATGATATGTTCAGGTGTTAAAAAAAATGTGAAAAGTGATCATTTTTCCTGCTTCTTTGTTGGAAAATATTTTTATGGAAAATAATTTATTTTTTATCAGAAACACACTATCCAAACACATGCCTAAAGAAAAACAAAACTTTACGGATATATTTTGAGTTAAAATTGTGATAATTGCAAAGAAAAATGTCTTTTACCCGAAGATAAAAGAGGTGATCAATTTTCAGACCTTTTAGACAAAAATATTTTCTCTAGTTAAACATTGAAAAATAACTTTTTTTTTAAAAAAAAATAAGAAAATCATACCAAGCACACTTTTAAAGCAAAAAAAAAGAACTTTTGAAAGGAAGGAGACGTTTCAAATAAACAAAAAAAAATTAATAAAAAGCATTGATTTAAACCACATCAAGATTTTCATTTTTTTCTAATCAAAGCTGCCTTGAGATGATTCATTTTACATTGACTCTTATCTTATTTTATAGAATATTTTTGAAAAGTCATAAATAGTAAAGAATGAGATATAAAACAGAACCTCCTTTGAAACCTGTTGTAGACATTTCATTATTATATCTCTCAGACGTCCTTTCAAGTGTAGCAATCCATCTTTCAGCTCCATATATATGACGTCGACATAACAAGTGTCTAAAGAGATGATTCACCTCATGACATTTTTCATCTATTTGAACATGTTCAATCCATGCAACCTACAAGACAAAAACTAATCAAGAAAGCATAATAATAACTTGATCATTGGATATACATAGAAATAAGGTTGTTATCATCATACGTGTAAACTTCTACCTATGTAAAAACTTCTTGGAAAATAAGCTAAATGTAAATAGTGATATTTATCATCGGTTTGAGTTATCTAAACAACCTCTTATAAAAATGCAAGATAAATATGTGTGCCCTTGTGGTCCGACCCTTTCATAGAACCCCCGCATAGTAAGTTTTTAGTGCACCAACTAC
The DNA here is from genome assembly GCF_036512215.1 of Solanum lycopersicum. Lineage (NCBI taxonomy): Eukaryota > Viridiplantae > Streptophyta > Magnoliopsida > Solanales > Solanaceae > Solanum > Solanum lycopersicum. The sequence continues at coordinate 6,617,037 of NC_090809.1, forward strand.
CTTTTTATATAAATAGTGATTAGTTGAGAGAGAGAACGTAATTCTTACCACACTTCTGCCATCGCCTATTTCTTGAATTAAACAACCAGAAGGAAACTTCCAAGCATAAGAAGGTGCACAAATTTGAATCTCTTTGAATAAATCATAAGAAACATCCACCATTATCCATGTTGTTGGTTGAAGTTGTTTACAACAACGTATGAAGACAAACTCTCTAGCTTCAACTAGAGGAGATAAAATATGCATCTTTTCATACATCTGTTTTCAAGAATCAGAAAAAAATTAGATCATTTTTGTGAAATAATTTTAATATCTATTTAATTTTTAGGAATTCTTTTTTAAAGTTGAATTAAAATTTTACCAATTGTATAGAGACTTCTGTATTCCCAGAATCAAGAACATCAACAATCTTAGCTTTTGTGACTATAGTAGGAAACATGTTCATCCATTTGATCTGCATGTACAGAATCACGATTAATGATTATAAAAAATATTAATTACGCCTAAAAAAAATTCAAAAAGCTATCCAAAAGTTGATAGCACACAAACTATATACACTTTATAAAGCACATGAGAGATACTTATATATAGCGATTAGCCTAAGCCCAAAGAAAACAATATAACTTAACTTGTAAATTGAATTGTTTTAACATAAAAAAAATTAAGTGACTTACTGGATTACGAAAATTGTTGATCAAATCAATTCCAGTCATTGGCACAACTCCAAAATACCTTGATGATTCAATTCGAGCAGTTGATGATTTATAAGGTCGATTTGAATTTGGAAATGTTGTATCATAACCCTCACGATGAATAGTCCACCCTTCATCGACTGATGATTTTATCCAAAGTGGTTTATCCACATGCACAAGTCCAAGCAATTCATTGATAGCAGGAACAACTATCTCAAAAATAATTGATTTCTCCCCATTACTATCATCATGATGAAACCCATAATTTTCTTGTTCTAATTTTGATATTATTGGGATATTGTTCATACGTATTCGAGCATTGTAAATGTCATTATTATTTCCCGAAGAAGTATGTTCAATGGACGAGCCACATATAGTTTGCTTCAACAAAGATTTATCAGCCAGAGATTCAAGAGTAGAATTTGAATCCATCACAAAAGACTTCCCATCATAACTTGAGATGATATTTGATATTCTTTTACGCTGCAAAATAAAAATAATAATTGCTAAGTTAAATTACATACTATATTTATATTAAACATGATTTTGTGAATGTAAATATATAATGTATATAAATATATGTTGCATCAATTTCCTTCTTTCTTCTCTTCAATTATTCCAACGACTTCTTCTACTACTAGAGTCAATCGACTTAGAAAAGAAAATATAAATTCACACTTTTAATAGGTATCAGAGCAAGGTCTCACAACTTATTTACTAACAATAAGTAAAAATCTCTATGATGGGAGAGTATTGATAGTCGGCATGCTTGAAGACAATCCTATTCCTCTTAGAAGGAAGATGAAAAGATAGTATATGATTGTCAAAAATCAACTGAGCTAGTAACTTAAGAAAAATATATTTATGATTAGTCAAACAAATTTCAAAGCAGAGAAATTAGTGTCGGAATAACGAAGACAAGTTAGAAAATGAGAATGATAACATGGTCAATGTATGGTTTATGAAAATCAGCGAATCTAGTGAGCTCAGATCTAAAACTTGTAATAATTAAGTTTAATTAAAAGAATTATTAGATCATGATATATTTGACCTAAATCGAGTCTTAAATGATTTTTAAAGCTATTCAAAGAGAAATGAAGAGTAGGAAATATAATTAGTTTAACTATAAGGAACAAAGTAGACCTTATTTTGACCCATGTATCTGAGATACATGTATCTAGATGCACCGATACATGTATCTGAAATTTATCTAAGTAATGTATAGACAATTCTTTTTGAGCGAAAATAATTAATTAAAAATAATAATTAAAAAGATTGAATAAAAGGCTTACCTCCTCTCTCAACTTTTGAATGTTTATCTTCATTTTTTCTACATTTCTTGCTCTCTCTTCTTCTCCAATGGATGGACCATCACTTTGTGAGCCCATGTTATTTTTAATTGCCTCTTTCATTGCAATAATCTCTAAACGCAATGTTTCATTTTCGTTTCGAAGAGTCTTGTTGTCTGATCTCTCATCTTTTGTCTGAGGAAATATAATTAATTTAAGATGTTAAGTATAGTCGTAAATAAGAAAAAATATAGTTTGTTCGTAATTACTCAAATAACAAGAAAATAAGGTAAGAAATTTTTTTTTTGGGTTATCGTAAGAAAATTGGGTTACGGTCCATTTTAAGTTTTGGAACTTTTTAGAGAATTCATCTATTTTAAATAATTTAACATGATTCTAATTCAACAAGAAGAAAATAAATAATTGATTTAAGAAGCTATATTGAAATTGAAACGTAAAATAGTCAATAATAGAAATAATTGTATACAGGGGAAAATTAAAAAGATGAGGAAGTAATTAAATGTACTGATTAATATTATAGAAAGAATTTATTCTATTTAATTACACATTCGAAAAATTTAACCAAGTTTAAAAATATATTTTGGGGCCCAACCCTAGAGATTCACTGGCCTTGACTTCGATCTGACCCTACTTTTAACAAGTCCTTTTTTGTCCTCTAGATTTTTGCATGATATAATGGAAAAAGATGTATTAGTTCATCATTGTGTGCAAATAACAATAATAATCCATCAATTAAGTATAATTAACTTAATAGTAAAAGGACTAATCAATTACCTTTGATTGAGTCCTTTTATTTTGAAACCAACCCTTGACCTGATCAGGGTCAAGCCCTACTTCGAAAGCCAGTTGATTTCGTTGGTCCTCGTCTGGAAATCGACATATCTCGTAAAATCTACATTTCAAAATTCACAAAAAGATTTATTGTTATTGACCATTAAAAATATGGTGAATCGATACGTATATCTCTATCATTAACTAGGCTCTGAAGTTCGAATTGCTGGAATGAAAGTCGTCCTTGATAGATAATATTTTACAATCAAAACAAGACTTAATTCCCAATGTGAATTTAGTCATAAAGATAGTATTAGATACTCATCTTGGAACTAAATATTGATCATTAATCATTTATCTTTAATTAGAGGCCTCATGTTTGTGTTTTGAGACTTTGTGTTGTCATCTTTAATCTGAAGCATTTTATTGATGTAAATCTAAATTAGTTGAATCCTAAATAGAACTTTCCGATGCAGAGGGCCGAATTAGTGGATCCCTAAATTAAGACTTTTCAATGAAAGTTGAGCCCCAAAAATGTATCAAATAACACGAGAAAGTGAATGAGTTTTTTGGTTAAAAAACCAAAAAGGAATTAAAATTAAAGAAAAGCACCGCCTTATGCTAAATGTAATAATAAATTATAAAGAACAACCCAATGCACCTATAAAAGATTTATTATATACACGGTAGATCATATCGTTAATGAATTTTGATTTTTCACTCACATTTCTTAGGAAAATAACACCATATCTAGACAAACAAAATCAAAAAAATAATAAATCAACATACATGGAGGTTCAAATATTATTATTTTTTTGAATAAAATTAATCTTACGCTTCAAGTCTCTGAGTAGCCTCCACAGAGTGCCTCTGACCCTGTCCTTTCCTTTTTGATGCATTTCGGCGTGTTGACGATTCTCCAACATGTTTTTCCCCCGAATCTGCCATTTTTATTGCTAATTTTCTGTTCAATAATACAAAATAACAAAAAAAGAACACAAAAAACAGTCTTAATATCTTTGGTTTATTTTTTACCCAATCAATTTATTTATGAAGCAACTAGAATTGAACAAAGAGAAAATAGATATATAAGAGAGATTTTTACACACCTTTCGATTGAAAAAAACATGTCATAAGTTGATAGTAAGTGATCTATTTATATAGTCGAAAATTAACTAACTTGCCATGTTAAAGACACAGAGAATCTAGTATTGCAATATAGTAAGAGGGGGTATAATAGGGAATATAAAATGTGAACACAAAATAATATTTACGATCTATCCATTTTCCTTTAAAAAAAAATAAAAAATTGGTATGTAATTAGTATTATGGTATGCTATTTAAATATTATCCATAAATGGACAAATAATTATAACCTCCCTCAAGGAACAAAGATTTACACTCCAAATTAAGTAAAGCTAAGGCATTTAGATTTTTTTTTGGTAACTGAAAAGTCACATTCTCTCACCTCTATTTCTAGTCAAAATTAAAAGCAAGTGACTTGCAACTGGATCCGCACAAATCATAGTCAATACTCAATAAAAATAAATCGAAGATATAAAGCCAACCTAAACTAAAGTATTATGGATTAAATTTTAGTCTAAAGTCCTAAAAATGGAAAAAAGGAGAGTAATAATGATCATACAAGCCTAATAATTCATCCTACATCCGTCCTATTGATCATGAAACTCAATTTTATATAGAAACTAACTAACCTAATTAAAAAAGTGAAGACCATAACCTACATTAGCTAGCGTTTGGCCATAGATATTCAAATATTTTTGGCAAATATTATTTATTATTTGAATGAAAATTTGGGTGAAATTTTACCATGTGTTTGGCCATAGAATTTGAGAAACATATTTCATTTTTTTAAGAAATTTGATTTATACCCATAAGTTTTTAAAACTATCAAACTAACCATAAATTTGTATTACATAGCACAATAGAAATCTCATGTAACAAGATTTATGAATTCCGCTACAAATCAACAAGAATCATTACAGTAAATATTCGTATAGTGAAAGGGTCTTGATACAAATCATGATAATGAAAATACAACTAATATAAATTCGGAAAAAAAAAAGAGAAGAAAACAAAAGGAAATAAATATTGCAATCACTGAATAACCTATGTTTTCTCATCTGAAAGAGTTCAACCTATTCTTTAATATAATTTTCCCACATTTTATGAACAATCTCTTCTCGATGAGCTTGCATTTTCGAATGAGACGATCGAGAAGATGAAGCGATGTTGTTACCTTGAGTCAGTAGTTCGTCACTTTCATCAAAAACCATATCATTATTTTCATATTCATTGAATATTCCATCACTACTTTGGTGTTCACATAAAAAATTATGCAATACAACGCAAGCAATTACTATTTTCACTTGCATGTCACATTCATAGTTGTTCATGCCTTGTCTTAGTATTCTGAATCTACTTTTCCACGCACCAAAAGTTCTTTCAATTACATTGCACAGAGAAGCATGTCTATAGTTAAATAGCTTTTTTCCATTCTTAGGCTCTCTTTCACTTCCTCGGTAGTCCTGCAAATGATAGCACATTCCAATGAATGGAGCTAAAAATCCTCTTGTGTTCCATAGACCAGCATCAACAACGTAATATTTATCTACCAAAATAAAATAAATGTAATTCACATTTTATTTAGTAGCTAGTTCATTAAGACTAACTGTAACAAAGGAATGTACGAAATCAAAAGAATGACAAAAGAATGCATGTAGAAGGAAGCTAATTGAATTGGTTGGTGTCAATAAATATATTATTTTTGTAAAATAAAAAGTTAAGGATAAAAATTGAATTTCTAAAACTTTTCAAATAATGAAATTTGGCCCAAATACTAGTTTTTTCTAATATTTGAGAATTTGAAAAAATTGCCAAATAATAAAAAAGTGTATGGACAAACAAAATTTATCAAGTTTTTCCCAAAATTTTACTTGCAAAATTTATGGCCAAACGGGCCACACTCAAATCTATAATCATGAGCTTTTCCATTCTGAAGAGCCTTGAAATGTTTCCATGCTATATAAATTAGAATATATATGTCAACACGGGACTAACGATATCCATGACATTGTTATGAATTTTTTTTTTTTAAAAAAAAGGGATAAAAAATTGACCCTCAAAATTCTGTCAATGAAATGGAAAACTAACTTCATCATTATGTTCCCCTCAACGCGAATATCACATGCCTCAAAGTTAGACGAAGAAGAAAATCAATTTAGACATAAAATGGTCCAACATTAAACTTTAAGGAAAAAATAAGGATAAATTACCTATATACACATCTTTATTTTTCATAATTTCTATTATTTTCTATTATTTAAAAATATTTCTAAAATTCCTCTTTTTCCTTTCAAATTCATTGTTCCAGATACATAAAATTATACACGTTTTTCTTTCTATTTTTACTCCTTATTTCACTCCCTCAACCTCTTCCTATTTTTACTCACTCTATCTCTTTCTATTTTCACTCCCTCAATCTTTACTTCCTTCATTTTTTAATTTTCAGATTTAATTCTCTCTATTTTTAGTAATATCTCTTCACATTTTTTTTGTTCAAAACAACTCAAGTTTTCGCTTTATAATTTTTTTCAAAGAATTACCGGATTTTTCTCCATTTTCACCTTCACAATATGCATAAGGGAAAGGTAAAACATATGATGTATTCATATTGTTTACTGCAAAAAAATCAGTTTGCTGATGAAACTACATTATGAAATGAAAAGAAGTAGTCTCTACCAAATGTATCATTTGTTCATGTATCAAGTGTTGCTATGTATCTTCTACGGTTATTCAAATTTAGAAAAATATGTTTTCGTACACAATATCAAATTATATTCGTGATACATTTGTGAGCGAAGAAATCGAGAAAGGACACATGCTCGAGCTTTAAATCTATTGTTTTACAAATTTTCAAAATCTCTCATTTTTGCACATTAAATTAATGTATCAGCGCATCAGATTAATATATCTCACACATGAAATTAATGTATCATGTATAAAATGTAATGTATCTTACTTAATGATTAATGTATCAGCGCTTATTTTAGTTATGATACGTAAATTCAAATTTATACTAAATGTATCCGATACATAACAATTACCAAACAGTAATGTATCAATCTGAAACAATTACTATAATGTATTTTTAAAAAAATTTAAAGTGTTGTATTTCTCAAATAAAATAACAGACATAAATAATAATGTATCAAACACTATTTTTTTGGTTATGATACGTAAATTTAAATTTATACTAGATGTATCTTATACATAACAATTACCAAACAATAATCTATCGATCTCAAACTTAAAATCTTATGGGCAACACTTACTTATTTAATGTATCTAGTAAAAATATAATATTTATCAATTCAATCGAAAGGATCTTCATGATCTCAAACAAAAGAACATACATAAATGATAATATATCATGCGCTAATTTTTTATTTATGATATGTAAATTTGAATTTATGCTAAATGTATCTGTAACATAACAATTGTCAAATAATAATGTATTGATCTCAAACTAAAATTTTATGGGCAACACTTTCTTATTTAGTGTACCTAGTAGAAATACAACACTTGTCAATTTAAATTGAACGGATCTTCATGATGTATCTTCTAGAAAATTTTGATAATTTTTAATGAAAATTGAAAGAATCTTCAATGAACTAGGAGAATAATTTTGAAATTCAAAATTTTCGTCAAATTTGAATCAAAATGGAAAAGATCTTCAATGACTGGAGAAGAATATAGAATCTCAAAATTTTCAATAATCTTGAATCAAAATCGAAAAGATATTCGATGAACTTGAAGATTTACAAAAGAAATCGTTTGTCCAACAACAATTTCATACAATCCTTCATAACTCATCCCGCTTTTCAAAATTTTGATATATTTTTTTTATGAAATAGAAAGAATGATGAACAAGAAGAAGAAATTTAATTTTTTAATTTTTTTGGGTTGTTACAATATAAGATTTTGAATTCTTGATAATAATTTTGAATGAAATAATGTAATTTGTGAAATCTTAATTTAATATTCAGTTTTCCCCCTAAATTAGTGGAACAAATGGATACTATGAGATTTTAAATTGATTTTACAATTTTTTTTCCTTAATAAGTGCAACAGATTGATACATAATGTATCAACAATAATGTATCTGAATCCTTAATTATGTATCTGAAATATCTAAAAAAATATGAGATTTATGTAATTATAAAAATAATAGGAATAGAAGGTAAATTTAAATTTTACAGTAAGGTATTTATGTAAGTTATACAAAAAATAAACCAAGAAATTTTAGCTTGAAATGGAATCAAATCGCAAAAATAAACTAAAATACGCGATCGAAAGCAATCAAGGAAAACGGTGTAGAGTTGAGAAAACCTATAAAGACCAAGCTCTAACCCAATTTTGACACGATGAGAGAGATAAAACACTAGCGATGACTGCAAAAACGGCGAACACTACAAAAAATAGCCTAAATAATGAGGTTTTGTTTTACAGATTGTGAACCCCTGCAGTTTATTGTACCAGAGGTTTCACCAACCCCCAGAATTAGGTCTGCCACAATTAAATTGTGTAGGTTTTTCGCTAATCCTTGTAACAAGCAGTGGAGTTATTTTGTGACAGTTTAAACTTCCGTAAATTGATTCTCATAATATCATTTAAATTTCATAGGTCACAACCTTTGATAGTAATAACACAATAGCAGGGGTGAAAACCCCTACAATTCATGAAAATATTAATTATCTTTTTTTTTAATCAATAGAATAGAGCTTTCATGAAAATATTAATTATCATTTTTTTTAATCAATAGAATAGTGCTCTAGCCCATTATGCATAAAGCTATTAAGCCAATAATTGTTCAAACAACCATAAAAGTAATGATACTGCTGTCAACAATCCAAAAAGGTACAGTATAAAAAGCAATATCCAACAAGTTACCGTATTTAAAAGTAATATCCTCATATTTTTCCATTTCATTTGTGTTACACAGATTTCTAACAACTTTTCAAAAACGTTAAGAATTGGACATCTAGTAAGCTAAACTTCATCACTATGAGAAGTTTATTCATCAGAAGAAAAAGAAAAAAAAACTAATACATGTTAAAAGACAAATTGCTAAAAAATAGTTGTTCATACATCCTCATAGCTAGGCTGGTTGTGGAAGTGTCAAAAGAACAATCGTTAATGCACTCCCTCTTGATGGCACACATAACATAATCTTTGGAATCCTCATCAAACCTTCTAAGGAAAACAACAGAGAGTTCATAGTAGTGCTGCAAGTGAAGATTCAAAAGTGGCTATTCATGATGTTGATTCTTCCACAAAATTGAATAATTCTGTCACAATTGTTTCAGCAGAGGAGAAGCTAGCTTCAGTTAATGTCAAAACTGATAGATCAACAAAACTACTTAATGAATCTCCTTTTTTTGAAATATATATATATATATATATAATGTCCAAACAAAGACAATGAAATATAACGTTCTCAAGCAGTTAAACGTTCTCTTTTTGGGCTGAAACCCGGAGCACAATAATAGCTTCCAACATAACAAGCTCGACCCGATGAGGAACCTGCGAATCAAAATCACAAAACCTCCAAAAGCTAAAGACACTGCACCCACAAATAACTAAGTCGAACAAATTTGAGGAGCAGTAGGGACACACCTTCAACTAGAAACACAATAGGCTTGAAGTTGTTTGATATTCAACTCTGAAGTGTAGCAATCTTCTTTTCTTTTAAAATAATTAACCTAAATAGCCGCTCAACCAACCATTTAAAACTAAAATTCGATCATAAGTTTGTAAGATCTTTCCATCCATAGTGTTAGACACCCAATTTTGCATCTCCACCATATAAGTTAATCATTTCGAGCTTCTTTTATTTCAAACGATTTAAAATAACTAGTTTTACAAAATTTTAAGAAAAAAAAATCCAAAATTTGTAAGTCATTTTGAATAACTTACAAATTAGTTTGTCACTTGTACATAATTAGTTTATTTTATAAATATTCAAAAATCATATAAAAAAGATTTTAATTTTTAGTAAGTATTTTATTAAATTAAATTAGTTTAGCTTAAATGATACTTATATTTCTTCGTGTTATTAGTTTATAACTAAGGTAATTATTTTATGTCGTTAAGATTAAGATGTTCTTTAATTAATTTATGCAAAATCGCCTTGTTCAGATTGTGACCTAGTAAACAGTTAATTTAAATTTGGGTACGATCGAAATTCATTTGGGTTTCGTTTGACTATATTTCCTTGGCCATTGATGCAATCCATTGCTATCCATTTAAGTTTGATGATTTCATTTTTTAGCCCATTCGAATTCTTCACACATTCCAACCCAACCCAATTCCCTTTTCTCATATAAAACCAGAAGCCCGAATTCCCATCCCCAATTCGACCCAGCCCAATATCACCCTAACCAAATCTAACTCTCTTGAAAAATTAGTAAACTAGTCAAAATAAATAACATATTTAGTATAAATATCCATACTTTATAAATATTAGCAATAATGTCAAAAATGTTATTATTTTAAAAAATTTATGTGTCCCAATTTTCTTCCTATTTTATCTCTCTTTTTCAATTAATTCTATATATCCTTTTTTTAGAAAAAAAAATCATTCTCTCTCATATTTATCTTTTCAAATTGTTAATTCTCCCCCATTTAATTTTTTTCTCTCTCATGGTTATCTTTTCTGATTTTCCTCCAACATTCAAGTTGCAAATATTTTTTTGCCATATATTTTGGTTGTTTTTTTAATCCAAAATTGAATCAACTAGAATCCTTTTGATTAAGGTATCTCTAATCTTTATCCTATTTTCAGATTTCTTTTCTAATTTTATTTTTGTTTAAATCTTAAAAAAATATTGTTTGTATTTTTTAATTTCCGTTATGATTTACTCTCCAATGGCTGAATCCAAGAGGCTTACTAGAGGTATTCATCTTAATCAACCAATTTTTGGTGACTTTTCATCCTTTAATTTATTTATTATTTAACAAATAGTGTATAATGTATGATCCGCTGCTAAAATGAGGGAAGAAAGAGGGTAAGAACATTTGCAAGACTCATTGGTGTGCAAAGCCTTCCTCAAATTCAGAATGCAAATGTAGAATCTTTGTCTACTCGTGAGGATCTTGAAAAAGATGACGAAGATCGGATAGTTATCGAACAATTTTCTATTAGTTTGTTTTGTATTTATAGTTCTTTTTTATGAATCTTGTATTTGTCCCTAATTTGTATTCATCCAAATATATGTCAACTAGTTATGTATTTTATTTATAAGAAGAACAACTTTCTATTAGTTTATTTGTATTCGAATACAAATACAAATAATAGACATATTGAAATGAATACGACTTAGAAAAGGAAACAAGATTTTGAAAAGAAAAATAAATACATAGTGAAAATATATACGAATACAAATGTATTTCTTAAATAGCTACATTTTATTTGACATACATATTTGAATGAATACAAACTAACAAAGGTGTGTCAACTGAATTTGATATTTTTTTCTAATTTGTATTTATTCTAAAGGTATGTCAACTAGTTATGTGTTTTATTTAAGAATGAGTACACCAAATATTCAATTATTTCTTTTCAATTTTATATTTCATTCACTTTTTCATCATACTAATTCCCAACAAATGACCCGGCCCACGTCTGTTTCTTTTTCCCAAAGAAGAACAAAAAGACGACATCAACGACAAAATGCAGTGCCGAAAATGCGCGTGACCAAACGAAAGCGAGATCGCCCAGCAACCGCGAAGTCCAGTGGCGATTCGGCCCTCTCTCGCGTCGTTCTTTCTCATTTCCCCTTTTCCTGTTCAGTACAAGGTTTCCAAGAAGAGCAGCAAAAGCCTGAACCAGCCGCGTCTACTCGTCCTCGTGACTATGAGATGACACCACGTCGAGCTCCAAGAATTCGAGCCGTTCACGTCCATATCAACTTTGCAAATTTTGGTCAAAAATCGGGTATTCTCGAAAAACCCAACAGTCTCTTGTCCTTGAGGGTTTCAAATATTGAAATGGGATTTGGATTTTCAATTTTACCCTCATCCGCCCATTCCCCCCCCCCCCCCCCCCAAGTTTTTGGAACCATAAAAATCCCCCCTATTTATTTGCTTCAGCGTTCAAAAAAATAAAGGGAGAAGAAAAAAAAAGTTGGGAAAATTTAGGAGACAATTTCTAACGGGAGAAACTGGTAATAGACTTTTGGTTTGAGAATTTTAGTCGCAAAGTTTTAGAGTATAAAATATATTAATATTACATCAAGCGATCATTCACAAAATTTGATCGAGATTCAAGATTTCGCTTGGGTTCCTTTATTGCTACCCTTGGTTATTTTCGTGTGGTGAAGTCGTCGCTCTCTCTCGTCGGTCTCAATTTTCACTGCCTACAGAAAGGTAATGTTTCTTCGTCCTAATATTATTTTCATTTCTTCTCTCGTGGGAGTGATATCCTGATGTTTGAAGTTTTTTTTTTTTTAATTTTCATGATTGTTTGTTGTTAGTTACTGCTAAATTGGTGCTATTTTAATATAATATGTGTATTCATAGTCATTTTTATGGCGTAGCATCGAGCTAAGACCTTGAAGGTTTTGTGGCCTGCTACCATGAAGTTTCGAGTTGTCGTTTTCTTTCTTGGGGTTTGCTGCGTGATTCAATGTTTGGAGCGAGTCAGTTTAGGGGTCGTTATATAGCATGTTGTATCTTGGCTGTCCATCTATGTTTCCGTTTTGCCTTTCTTTCTCGAGCTCTACCTCTTAATGTTAGAAGGCTTGTGTGGTTCTGCCAAAATCATGTTTAAGTATTAGGTGTGTTATGTTTAGGTTGTTCCTTACTATTTGCCTATCCTTAAGTCCTCAGATCAATTAAAATGGCTAGTACATATTATAAAATAACATTCCTTTCTCGTAGTTTGGTTCTAGTTTTTTTTAGTGTCCTTGCGATCTAGCTGCGTAGTATGACTTGTTCAAATCGCGTCTTGTATGTGGATTTTTTGCAGTAAAAAATGTTCAAACTCATGGGCTGAAGTCTGCGCGCTGTGTTTCTTAATATCATTAGTACGTTTGGTAGAAAATTGTGTAATGCGTGACGAGAAGGAAGTTTGTAAGCATTATAGCTTGTTGAGTCTTTCTTTACTTTCTTTATTGAGTTGAAACAATGTTTGGATTGGATTTTTGTTCGTCCTCTATTGGTTCCTCTATCAAAATTTTTCTCCGTTTAGGTATCCCTGTTGACACCCAATTTTGATCCTCACTGATAAAGATTAAGCATCGATCTTTTTCAATTTTTTAACGATTCCAAATAATTAGTTTTATAAATTTTTTTTTAAAAATAGCGTGCAAGTTATTTTAAATAAGTTTTGACACTTTTTATAAACTTTTAGTTAATGTATATGTTTTACGTAATTACATATATAATTATTATATTTTATCAATATTTTAAAATCGGCTAAAAAATATTTTTTGTTTTATATAAATATTTGGTTAATTATTTTAGCTTATGTTTTGAATATTTACTTTATATTTAAATTAACTATTTTATTTTGTTAACATTAATATAAGCTCATTAATTAATTTATAAAGATTTGTCTTATATAGTTTTCAATTTAATCACCTAGTTAAATCAATTTGGCAAAACCCTCAAATCAAAACTAACCCTTTAATTAAATTTAACCAATTCATTCAATTCCTTTTGGGAATAACCAAATTTGGGCCCCTTTTCCCCAACTTTTCAACAACTCATCCCCTGCAACCCAACAACTAATCCCAAGGAAACCCAATACACATAACAAAATACAATTATCGATCCAGTCCATCAATTTTGACCCAAAAGAACCCAATTCCGTCCAGCGTTGTTCCTCCAACGCTTCAACAACAACAAACCGATCCGCCCGACCCAACCTCTGTACTTGTCCTTCTTCCCAGCAGACACAAAGAACCAGAAAACCCAGAAGAATCGCGATCCCAACCCAGACCCAACTCCAGCAAATCCAGCTGTGTCGTCCTCTCCCATCCCTCTCTCCTTATTCTTCTATTACTAGTGATATATTCAAATCATCCAGGTGTCTCCATCTCCGCGTTTCAAGTGTCCTTGCTTCGAAAGCAAGTGCTCAGATCTTTTTTCCTTTGGAAATGGTACAAACTCCAGTTGGTTGAGCCTTATCTCTTAGAGAATTCAAAATTTATCTTTTGAATTTTCATCCATTCTCCCTCTCGATTTCACCCTATTTTTTTCTCCTATATAAACATCCTTATTCTTCAAGGTTGAGGGGTGGAAAAAAGTTGGGAAACATTAGGTTAGCTTTAGAGAGAAACGTAGAGAAAAATTAAGATTACAGAGCATTAAATAGGCAAAATATAGGGCGATAGTGTTGGTATTGTTGAAGTGTTTGAATCATTCATCCACCGTCCAATTTTTTTGTTGACATTTCTTAGTGGAAAATTGTCTGAACGAATTTTATACTTAAGAAGTTTTAGATAGGTCTTTTCACTTAATTCAAAGAAGCTAGAAAGTTTCTTGTTCAAAGGTTAGCAAAGTTCTTGGTTGGCTGTTCGAGCTACGAAGTGGTAGGTGGAAGGGTCGTCGTTGCCTGCTTGTTTAGTCCTAGTCGCTGCCCGGAAGAAGGTGATATTTCCCCCTTTTCTATTTTTTATAAAATGTATTTTCTTAGTTAAGACGCTTTGTATATCATTTTGTTTTCGATCTCACACCTGTATAATTTTCTGCAAAATGATTGAACATGGTTTTGATAGCTGTTTATAATCACAAGTTGACTCATTTGAGGTTCTGTACTCATAGAAGGTGTGTATCTCGACTTGTGTTTAAATCTTCGCTTTTTTATCATTGTTTGATCTTACATCGGTTTGTTGCTCCCTATATCTTAAATATAGTATGTTATGGCTTAGATTTTGGTTCAAATGGTAGTATACCTCTAATAATGTCTGTTATTTTTTTTATAATTTGTTTAAGCTTCGATTTATCTATTGGTTTGCTCTATTTTTGTCTATCTTTATATCATAGTCCCTATTCGATTCGCGACTCTTTCTGAAACACGATTTTGAGTATCGATTCATTAAGTGAGTGTATTTTGGCTTATCCTCGTATTTACTTGAATTTTTGGGCAAAGGACACCAATTGGGTATTTAAATCTTAGGATCACTGTGTTAACTTGGGTATTCGATCTATTTTATGTCTAGCAACGTGTTCTTATGTATTTATATTTGGCTTGCTTCAATTGTTTACAGATAAAGGAATTTTTCTAGTATGCCTTTTCTTGTCATTGTATAATGCACTAAGTGATATAACTTGTTTACATTGTAGGAGTTAGTTTCTTTTGTTGAAGTTGTTAAATCATTAGATCATTTTTATTATTTTCTTGGATTAACTTGCCATGGTTTAGCTTACATTACATTTGTTTAAAGTTAGGTATATTATCCTTAAAATTAGAGAGAACAAGGTTGATTTGGTTTGATAATGTGACTATTCAATACTAGTTATAATTAGTTTGTTCTCTTTATAACGTAAATGTAAATCTTGTTTAGAACTTTCTTTAAAGCCAATCAAACTTAGAGAAAAGGTCCCAACCCTTCTTGTTATTTCCTCTATTGATTTTAGTTTTTGTTGAAAGAATAACGCCCGAATTAGTATTATATATTTTTCACTAGTTGTCCTCTATTTGCATTATGTGGATGTATGTTCCACTTCCCTTGTGCGTATGCTAAAAATTGCTACAGTCATGTCTTGTTGCATTTTTGCTAAAGATGTTATGCTTGTGATTTAGTGGAAGTGTCAATGCTAATATTCTCTCTCTTTATTTGTGTGTGAAACTTCATTTCGAGTTATTGAATCGCGTTTTGTTCTTTGTGATTCAGAAAGGATTTTATATGTTTTGTTCAGCCTATTTTGTTACTCTCTTTATTCAAGCATCATTTTCTGTTTGGTTTGCAAGTTCTACCTCATTTTATGGATGAGAGTAAAGTCTTAGAAGGTGGCTAAAATTAGTGGCGAAATGAATGATTGGCATGTTATTTCCGGACTCCACTAGTTTGCCATATCCCTTCTTCAATTTCGTTTTACTGGTCCGTTAAGTCACGAGATGTCTATTCTGTCATGTGCATAAGCACTTTACTGGAACCTCTAAAAATTATACATTTACTATCATTAGAAATTTTCTTTAGCCTAGCTAGTTCATACATGTCGATTCTTGTTTATTTAATCTTCTTTATAGAATAGTGTTTGCTACAAACCTTTGAGAATTGAGTTAAGATTAGTTTGATCATTGTGAGACTGAGCTTTCCAATTTGTTGTTTGTGATGGGTTTCACTAGTTAAAAATATTGTGTCAATCTTATTCAATAGTGTGTACTAAAAAATGTCATCTAAGATGCTTATTCTTTTTTTGAATATTTACATTATTCTTAGCTTTTCCTAGAACAATTTCTAAAAGGGATAAAGATAGAGTTTACAAAAAACATTGGCCTTGAATGTAAAATTGATGCTCGCTCCTTTTCCTGCGAGTCCTTGGTTATAAGGATAAAATTAGTTTATCCTTTCATTACATGCTTTGACTTCATTATATGGACATTTACTAATTTTATTCTTGTTGTCTTGCATGTGAAATCCACTTGAGTTCGTCACGAACCCTTATCTCCTTCGCTTGCATTTCGAGAGGGACATAAAGGCTCAAAATGCCTTTCGAGTCAAGCGACTCATAAAAATTGACGTACAGGTCCCTAAGTCAGAAGAATTCAAAACATGCCGAAAAGTTGAAGATTTTGGGCCTAGAAGCCCAAATTTATATTCTAAGTCTTGTATTTTGTTCTTCTAGGCCTAAGACCTTGTCTTGTTTTATTTAGGGCAACTTTCACATATACCAAATAAAAAATTCATATTTGTATGATATAGCAAAGTTTGCATAATTGAGCTCCATAGCAAACATATAAATTGTATAATTCGCTATACATATACAGTTGAAGCAAATTGTATAAATGAAGTGTATAAAATAAGAAAGAGAAAGACACTTGGGCAGAGAACTGCATAAAAATGAAGTGTATAAAACGAATTGTATTATTATAAGTGTATAGAACGATTATATACAATTTGAATTTGTATAAAATGAGAAAGAGAGAAAAACAAAAGAGATTTGACAAGAAATATACAATTGAATCGAATTGTATAAAAAGTGAAAGAGAGAAATTAGATACAATTTGAAAATTATATAAAATGCGAAAGAGAGAAAGGCAAAAGAAATCGTCAGGGAAGTATTTTTATTGTATAATTATAAGTGTATTGGACAAAAATATATGTACTTTTATGTGTATATACAATTTTCTCACGCTTTATACAAACATAAACACAATTTATACATGTCGCTTCTGTTTGTACAAGTGAGAAAGGCGAGGGTGGCGAGCGAGATCTGGAAGAGGGAAGAGAGGGGAACAAAAATATCTGTATTTATACAATTTTCTCTGCTTTATACAATTAGAAACAATTTTTATACACTTGTGTTTGAATAAAAAGTGAGGAAGCGAGCGAGAGATTGGAGGAGAGTGGTGAGCGAGATATTTGGGAGAGAGGCGCCTGACAATTTTTCGCAAACGTTTGCTATGGAGCACAATTAAATCAAACCCTAGCTACTCCATTTATTTTAGGTTATTAGTTTGCTATTATATACAATTATCCCTTTTATTTATTTATCATTTATTGTTAGAATTTTAGGACATGTGAAGAAATGGGCCTAAGGCTCGAAACAAAAAAAACGAAATGGGTCCATATACCGATCCAGATGGACATAAACTGGATTTGGACCCAACTCTCTCTCTCTCTCTCTCTCTCTCTTATAGAGCAAATTGTTGGTGTGACATTTTAATATTAATAAAAATACATATCATATGCCACATTATATATCATGTTATGTCTATTGATGGACATTACATTTGTGCCTCTTACTCTCATCAATTTTGAAAAAAAATGGTCATTAGTTTTTAGTAACTTATGTACCACCAACTCTTCATTTCATCCATTATTCTATATTTATGTCTTGTAACTTATGTAACATTTAAGCCATTCACTTGACAAATTTACTACCCTGTATCTCCTATCCATTGCAAGGAAGAATTTATCACCTATAAATAGTGTAGTCTTCATTTGTATTGAGATAGGAGAAGAAACAAGAGAAGTACAAGAAAATATATAGTGAAAAAGATGAGTGGTTTATATTGAGGTTAGTGTAGTTAAAGAGAGAGTTGAGACATAAAAAATATTCTAAGTCTTCAACTATATTCACTATATAAAAGAGAGTATTATATGTTGAAGGAATGTGTTCTTTTGTGGAGCTTTGGACTCTTCAACTAATCCGGAGTTGCTTGAGTTATACACTGTTGTTGGGATGTTGTATCCTGGAAGAGTTGTTCAAGAGTATTACTGCTGGATCGGTGTATATTATGCCGCAGTGGACTTGAATCACTTTAAAGAGAGCGAGATATCTGTGCCTCAGCCTAAAGATTTATTTCTTCATTTTATTTTCAATTATAATCTTGCAATATTATTATATTGTATGTTTTTTCACTAACAATTTTAAGGAGATTCATGTTTTGTTACAGTTTGAAAAAAATGCGGATATCAAGATAGGGATCTCAATATCATTCCGCTCAAACGTCGCTCTCTTCTAGAGATGGAAGAGAAGAGGTGTACGGTAAAATATTTTTCTACTTGCTCAAAAGTGGAGAAAAAGGTAAAGAAAAAAAAAAGTTTTTACCTAGTATTTTCATGAATAAAGTGAATCTACTTTTCATGGAAAAAAATGATGTTTGAATTCTTGAAATAGTCGGGGTATATGAAATGAGAAAAAAAATCATTGTTAAATTGTGAATTTTGCATCTTTGACAAATGCTCTAAAAGAGTGTTACTAGAGCATATATATTTATTGTGGAATAAATCAGATGTTATTTTTTTGGCTATAATGTGAAGATTTTTAGCTCTAACATGAGAGTTTTAAATAAATTTATTAAAACTATTTTGAGTTTTCATTTAACATAAAATTTTATGGTGAGATAAATTTCATTCTTGAGATGAAAAAAATATACATATACCATAAAACATGTGATGAAGTTTTCCTCGTCAAGTATCATAATATGGAAATAATGGTGAAATGCAATTTTGTTGGTTGTGTTAGTCTTGAAACTCCTTTTGATTCAATTGTGTAAGAAAGTTGTGACAAATAAAAGCAAATGGAGTTTGCTAGTATAATAAAAATATGAGCTATGTGATTAACAACTTGACTTGATGTTGTGTTTCCAGCACAAGTACTTTGAAGGTACAAACAAACTGGATGAGAAAAAATTAAGCGTTTTTTGATGGGATGAAAAATCAAATATTTTTTGCTATCTCTATTATGAAGGTTGAAGTAAAAAATAATAATTAAACTTCAACCAGTGAAAAAGTGAGTTGAAGTACTTTATTTTAAGAAAATATTTTTACTAATTTTGGTCAAGTGTGAAAACACCAATATAGTGGTTGAATACAAAATTGTTATTATAACGGTAAATTTAGACTCTTGAGAAAAAAAAATACAATATTGTGAAATCATATTGATCGTTGGTGTACCATCAATGCTAATTGTGTTAAAACTTGTGATAATCTTGCAGATTCATGAACTAAGGCCTTAGCAAAATAAAGAGTCTGAAGCACATCGATGGGGATGAAAATTGAAGCTCATAAATTCCGAGTCATATATGAGGAAACCCAACCTGGGGACTAGAGATCCTATAACCAAGATCAATGGGAAGAATGAATCATATGATGACTTGTTGTGAAATGCACTACTGTTAATTTTATTCAATCACTATGATGTGAGTGCATTTATCCTATAATTATTTGTGGAGGTTGAGTCTTTAAAATCTTAATGAAAGTCTGTATCTCGTATGAGTGGGGTGTCAAATTATAGGAGTACCCTTGACATATTTCACCTATGTGAGTGTGAAAGTAGGTCACTTTCTATGAGATTGGACTTGTTCTAAAAAACACTCAAGAAACCGGGATAGCAAAAGGTCGTAACGTGCTGGCTATTACAGCTTATGTCAACACTTTGATTGTTGTGTGTAAGCAGTAATTCTTTATTTCCCTTATGTAGTCATAGTTCAAGTCTGAGACCACTACTGACTCTGGAGTAAAGGTTATTGTTTTACTAAGTGAAGGTTCAATGTAGAGTACACCTTCATTATGCATAATAGTCTACCTTCAACTAACTTGTGGAAAAACTCTTTTATCTTAATATTAAAATGAGCGGGGGATTGTTGGTGGGATATTTTAATATTAATAAAAATATATATTATATGTCACATTATATATCATGTTATGTCTATTGATAGACATACATTTGTGCCTCTTACTCTCATCAATTATGGAAAAAAATGGTCATTAGTTTTTAGTAACTTATGTAACCACCAACTCTTCATTTCATCCATTATTCTATATTTATGTCTTGTAACTTGTGTAACATTTGAGCCATTCATTTGGCAAATTTACTACCCATTATATACAATTCATTGCAAGGAAGAATTCATTACCTATAAATAGTGTAGTCTTCGTTTGTGTTGAGATAGGAGAAGAAACAAGAGAAGTACAAGAAAATATATAGTGAAAAAGATGAGTGATTTATATTGAGGTTAGTGTAGTTAAAGAGAGAGTTGAGACATACAAAATATTCTAAGTCTTCAACTATATTCACTATACAAAAGAGAGTATTATATGTTGAAGGAAGGTGTTCTTTTGTGGAGCTTTGGACTCTTCAACTAATCCGGAGTTGCTTGAGTTATACACTGTTATTGGGCTGTTGTATCCTGGAAGAGACAAGTCTAGAGTATTACTGCTGGATCGGTGTAGATTATGCCGCAGTTGGCTTGAATCTCCTTAAAGAGAGCGAGATATCCGTGCTTCAGCCTAAAGATTTATTTCTTCATTATATTTTCAATTATAATCTTACAATTTTATTATATTGTAAGTTTTTCTTTAACACAAATTTTAGGGTTAAAGAATCCAAATCATCGCAAGACGCTATTAGGTTTAAACATATCAACTAAAATAGATCGCCTTCTAATAAGACTTAAAAATGATAATAAATAATATTTGCAGATATACTTCACTTACATAATAAGTTGATTTTCTTCACTTTCTTTTGAAAAAGGATGTCATTTAAATTTGAATCTAGTTAAGCGTTTTAGACAAACAAGTTAGTTACCGGAAAACCGTACTAATGGATATTTTAGGTGCCTTAAATACCTTCCTAAAATATTAATAAGAACCCCAAACCCCCTTAAAGTTTTCAATCGATTTCCAGTTTTAAGTCTTTTGGAAACAAAAGTTTTCTTAATTTTTTTTAAAAATTAAGTGGTGACTCTAAACAAGTCTCAAAACTTAGAAAAATTATTTTCCGAACTAACACAATCCCCATCTTTAATTGTTTGATATATAGTCTTGCTATTTTTCGTCGCCTAGGATAAATTGGTTCGCAGTTGTCCCTATCAGCCTATCTTTAGTATGATATTAATGTCTTTATTTTTCGTAAATAGTCGTTTTGCCATAGCATACTTTGACCATCTTATTAATGGTTATGCAGATTCAAGACTGTATCCTCTCCACATTTGAGGCATTATTGACTGTTGGTTTAGGTTTACTTAATACATAATGTGTATAAAAGCGTATATGTATTACTGTACAGTTTCATGGCTGATTTGTTATTTAGCATTCCAATTTGAATTATTTGGTTCCACTGCAATGAAATTCATTTATTTTTAAAAAATCTTGCCTCTTTATTCCCCTTTAGGTAATTACTGATTTGTTTTCTTTCGTTTGTCGTGAAATCTCTACCTGAGTTGTGGTGGAATCCCCTCTCTCTTGCATCCTCGAGATGGGCCCTAAAGACTCAAGTTATTTTATCAAGTCAGTCTGCCATAGCCGTCGAGCAAGTTACAAAATCGACGAATAGATCGCAAAGTTGAAGAGATTGGGCAATTAAGGAAATTTTTTAAAATGTTGTATTTTTTTTTGGCCTACGTCCTTTTTTTTGTTTTATTAGTTTGTTAGTATTTTAGGACAGGTGAAATATTGGGTCAAAGGCCAAAAGTGAAATGAGTCCGAATACCGGTCCAAGCGTATAGAAACCGGACTTGGACCCAACCCGACTCTCTCTCTATTTCCCTCTCGCTATCTCTTTTATTTATCGCCATTTACTTTTTAGCTAATTCTCGCTAGTTTAGAGTCAAAGAATCCAAATCCCCGCGAAGTGTTATTTTGTTTTAAACGATTCAACTAAATTGAACATGACTAAATGGATTTAAATAATAATGTTGTGAGATTAATAATCCACTTAGATGATAGATTAATACTTCACTTTTTTTTGACAAATTCTAATAATCTCTCAACTCAAATCAAGTTAAATTTATTTATTTTGGCCAAACAAGTTAGTTGTCAAAAAATTGTATTAACAGATATTTTTGGTGCCTTAAACACCTTCTTAAAATATAAATAAGAATCCCTAAACCTCTTTTATGTTTTCAAATCGATTTTCTGTTTAAGTTTTTTGAAAACTAAGCTTTCTTGATTTTTCTTTAAAAATCAAGGGGTGACTCTAAACAAGTCTAAAAATCAAAAAATATTTTTTCGAAATAAAACAGAATGGCAACTCTATTAGCGATTTAGAAGAATTCTAACGTTAAAACTAACATGTTTGGTTGTGTATAAATTAACTGTTTACTTGTTTTACTTATCGCACTTTAAACTGTTGCATTTCATGGTATATCATAACTTCGTCAAATGACATTTGTTTTTGTTAATCACTTAAAGGACAATTATACGGGTTCACAGTCGTTCATTAACCAAATTCTTTCTCGGGGATCCCTGATAAATGTAGTTGTCTATTTGATAATTAACGGTCGTTAACTGTCCCAACCTAAGTAGTCCGCTTGGGTCACCCTTTCCACTATAAATAAAACCCACTCCTAGTCAAACTAAGATAGAGCGAAACCAAATCCCGAAAGTAGCGCATTAGCCTAAGAGGACCCAACACTCAAGAAGTATTGGGCCCATTAGAAAGACCGCCTTGAGTCGAAAGAGCCCACGACTCGATCGGACGATCATACATCTATGCTATTTGAAGGATGTTTGTCTCTTTGATAGATTGTTCTGTCTTGGGGGGGGGGGGGGGGGGGCGACAACTAACTATTTATATGTTTTTGTAGATATTAAGTCAATTCCTAAGTTTCAAATTGGTCATCGAGACACCCGATATTCTTCGTGTGTGGTGGAACAACCTCAAAGACTTTCAAAAGAGAGAAATCTCGATTCACTTGGTCAACTTATCTTCGATAATGACTTTAAGGTTTGGCCCACATTTATCGAGGTAATTACACGATTCTCAGACTACAAAAGGACTATTTTACAATTTGGGGATGTCGAAATAACACCAACAATAGAGGAAATCAAATACTGTTTGGATTCCATTGGAACATGTTGCAAGAGGAAAAAACATCCAGATCATCACATCTTGCTACCTGATAGGCCGACTAGTCTAAAATTGAAGGACATGTTACTATTAGTGAACGCAGATTGGTTGGATACTCAAAGTGTACCATTAATGAGATTCTTTGAAAGGTGGGGACATGATAGTTATTTTAGAAAATTTCTGAACAAGTTTCACAATCATAGTACTTGGAGACAGACTCAGACGATCGCATTCTCCGCATGTCTCTTAGGAACGATGATATTCCCTAAGATGAAGAAAATGAGATCGATACCCGGATCGTGATGGTTGTAGATGCCATCTTCAGAGGGATTAATAAAGAAGAAGAAGCAAAGAAACACTACAGATTGGCCCCAATATTGGCTGACATCTATCGCTCTTTGAGTTTGTGTAAGAATGAATTTTCATTTTTTGAGGGGTGCAACATTTTTCTTCAACGGTGGATGACTGAACATCTGTGGAAAAAAGACGGGACCCAGTAACAGGAGTTGTCCAAGCCAACCCAGATGAGTCTTCTTGACAACTACGAGTTTAGTCTAAGCATCACAAGTCCCATTTCACACCATGAGGAATGCATGGGTTAAAGTGTTCTATGACCTTAGAGATGGAGACATACAGTGGATGTTCCAAAATTTTATGTCAAAGAAGATAGCGGCTCGTGGGGCAAAACTTCCTTTTGTTGTTCTTCTTGGCATCAGAGGAATGCGACCATACAATCCAAATAGGGTCATACCTGTCCAATGGGATACTAGTTCTTTCACCGTTGATTACAACGGGTGTGTTAAGATACCTTTCGCCAAAACCATCCTCCAGGAATGGGCTGGGAGGGTCAACATGAAAGAAAGTATTGCTGAAAATATGTATTAATCTGAGCATATTGATGAATACAAAACATGGTTGCAGGATGATTTGTGTGGTGTGGTGAACCCAACACCATGCGTGGGTCGAGAAATTGAAGACGTCCAAATGAGGCTCCTGATCCAAACCTATCATTTTCAGAAGGAATGGGACCGAAGGGAATAGGAATTTCAATGAAGAGAGCAAGAGTACCAATCAAGAGAATTTGAAAGCCAGAGGGCCTTAGCTGTGATGTCACAAGAGTTAACTGATGCGAGGGCCTGTTTGATGTGTCTAGATACAACCCTGGATGAGTAGATCAGTACTTTCCGAGCTGTGCCTCCATCTTCCAAAGCCGTGTTTACAGAGCCATATGTGGTAACAAACAAGTACATTATTTGCGAAGAGGTAGAAAAATCAAGAGGAGGAGCAGGACCTTCAACTTTCTAATTCCCCTGCGTGGGATGGTTTTCTATTTGTATTTGTAATGTATTCCCCTTCCAGCAAAATGTATCCCCATTTTGATTAGCCTTTTTATGATTTCTATGATTATTTGTAAAGCTTATTTTAGGGGGTGCAACAATTTTTTTTTAAAGTGACGCAATATATCATTCAGATCGCTAGGTCTTCCATTGACACAAAAGGGCCACATGCATGATTAGGACACGATATATGTGTTTTTAACTATTTATGTGATATGTTGCTTTGTATGAGGACATCGCAAACCCAATCCCTGTCAGAAATTTCCAAAAATATGCAATAGTTACTATTACAAAGTGCGATCGAAATTTTCGAGTCTTAAGTTTCTCAACTAAAAAAAATAAAATCCGATCCCCTAAATCCTAAAACACTACTCTATCATCTCAAGTTAAGTACACAACTATGGGAAAAGGTAAGAGTGTCAAGATAAAATCCACTAGAGAAGAATTGCGGAGGAAAATGGAACAAATCACGCGAGAAATTCAAGAGGTTAGAGAAGGACTCAGGGTAAAAATTTCCATGGCAGTTTAGAAAGCCGCAACTACGATGTTGGATGAGGATTTAGCGTCTAAATGAAGAAAAAGAAAGACATCGAGATAGAAAGGGAGGAATTGGGGAAGAAATTAGATATGCTTCGACAGAAGATTCAGGAAAGGGAAGCAAGAGAAACAAAGATAAATTTAGCCACCAAAGATGCGCTAACCAGAAATGCAGCACTTGACGAGGAATTTACGGCTGAGATTGAAAAATTCATATCCATGAAGGAAAAAATGACTGAAGTGCGTAGGAAAAACAAATCTTTCCAAAAGGAGATGATCGCCAAACTTCAAAAGTGCATGGTAAATACTCTATCTGCGAGCAAGAGGCTAGTAGTGGTCCCGATGACACCCACCTTGGAGCAACTGAGGAAGATGTCGATGAAGAAATCGTCTACATGCCTCCATTCCTGGGCCATCTAAGAGAAGGAGACAAGTAGATCACCCTCTCGACTTACGAGCCGACACATAGTGTGGGAGCGAAGGTTTTGTCGTGCGCTATTTTGTACGAGAATATTAAATGGAAACCTCATGAGGGAATAGCTTCCATCTTTGGGCATGAAAACTTTTCAAAGGTGTATGCCATCCACCTGAACCAGCGAGGGCACACTAGAGAAGAATGTATGCAGCTTGAGGCAAGAATCTGCCACTAGATCGATGTTTGGAACATCCCGCACATGTGGGGTGATAATACCGTTCTCACATATAACCTGCCGGAGCCAATTGAGCACACCAGATTTATTTTTCAATATTTCACACCGTTCAGAAAGTGAGTGCTGCAAATCTACAGGGATTTTGTTCAGAATGGGGTCTTAGCCTCTATCCATGAGGATGACAGAGGTCTTGATCCCATTGGGGTAAAAATTTGGAAACCTTGTGCTTATCATAATGCTACAGATCATAACCTCTCAAGGTGCCTAAGTTTTTGCTACGACGTATAAACCCTTGTCAACCTAACAAAGATCCGAGACATCGTGACTGATGTAGTAAGGAGAAGAAGAATGGACGATTTGGAGCCATCGTGTATCTTTTAAAACTCTATTGTTATTTTTCATTTTCCATGTTACTGTATGAGAATTAATGAAAACCAGTATTTCTTTTGTACTCGAACTATGTAGGTCCTGAATTCTCCTTGTGAGATTCGTAGGCATCTTTTCAAGGCCCGACCCCTATCTTTCAAAATTTTCATTCTCCACCATTCATGCTACAAAGAAATATGAGGCTCAGATCAATGAACGTCGGAAGAGATGCGACAATGAAGACCCTAGCTTAACGTGATTTTACCTTTCTGATATATTTCCAAATTGAAACAGGCAAACTCTTGCTTGTTCAAATAATCAATTTCACATTTACTCATGGGTTAACATGTCCTCAAATGAAACAACTTATGGGTGTTTATTTGTTTTTGTGTGATCTATTACATTACATATGCCGAACTCAAAGTAACATATTTGCCTTTGAGTTGTTTTCCTCCCCAAGTACTTAGAAACTAGTATGTGTCAATTAAACTGGCTGATCATCCCTACTGCACTTGATCTAAAGGGCCTAGATTCCTTTCCCGGCCAAAGTTCAGATAAAGGAAAATCAGTCATGGGGGACAACAACGAAGAAATCAACCTTACTGACATTGTGGTGGCTCAACCCACCACAACACATCAGAATGAACTGATTATGCAGTCAATGCAGCAAATCACTGAGATGATAGTGGAAATGCAAAGGAGACATGATCTACCTCCACCGGATTTTACTGATAATTCTTTGACTGATGGAAGGTCTCTGCTATACTTTCCCTCTTCATACATAGAACAGGCTCAGAACGCACCATCTGCTCCTGCACAAAATCCACCAGTCATCGATTTTTACACAAAATGCTCTGTATGACTCAGCCTCCTACCAAACTCCACCACCTCCTGAAAAACCCAATCCTAAAAAACAACCTCCCCCTCAAAATGCCAGTCACGAAATTGCTCCACCTCCTGAAAACCAAAATACATTCCATCCCCAAACATACCTTCATCACCAAAATCAACACACTAACCCCCAAACATTCCTGCAAAATTACCAAGCTACTCAAAATGCCCCAAGTCCCTCCGTAGCTCCACCTCTACCCAGGAAAACAACATTCCAACTTCGTATTCAAAATGAGCAGGATGTGAATTGTTTTGAGCTTGACCATCATGAGGAGCAGGAAAGAGAATGGAGGTCGAAAGAAGAGGCTGCAAAGGTAAACACAAAGGAGGCAATCCGAAAAGCAATGACGGAACTTCAGTGCATTCCCGACGTTGCCGGTTTGAACTACGAGGAATTATGAATTCATCTGAATATGGACCTTCCAGAAGGGTTTAAGATGCCCAAATTTGACACTTTTGGAGGAACAGGGAATCCCTTAGAATATCTAAGGGCCTACTGTGACCAACTCGTACGTGTTGGTAGAGATATATCTATATTAATGCAGCTTTTTAGCTGAAGTTTGACCAGGGAAACTTTGGAATGGTTTACATCTCATTAGACCAAATAGCGGCCCAGCTGAAATGCCTTGGCTAAGGATTTGATAGAAATATTTGCTTACAATGTAGAGATCGTCCCTGATGTTACCCCTTAGAAAGATGAAACATAAGTCCAATAAAAGCTACAAAGAGTTTTAGTACAGATAGTAAAAAAAGGCTGCCAGAGTTCGGCCTCGCATGTCTGAAAAGGAAATTGTTAAAGTATTTGTGCGGGTTCAAGAAACCGAATACTATGAAAGAATCATGCTGCTCGTTGGAGCAAAATTTGTCGAGATAGTCAAGGTAGTTTAGACTATCAATGATGGTTTAAAATTGGAAGATTGGATATGTTGCTTCTTCGCCCGGATCCTCAGGTTTATCAAAAAAGAAAAGACAAGATGTGTTAGTTGCTTCTTGTAAGGGGAACAAGACCCCGAGAAGATCATCATCGTACCAAGGTTGTTATCGACTTTCACAAAGTCCATATCGGGCTTGTTATACGCAAGATAATTATCAAAATTCTTCTCCTCTAAGCTACCAAAATTCTCCTCCCCCAAATTATCAAAATAATCCCCCTTCCGTTTATTAAACTCCACCCCCATCTACCAAAATCCTCCATCAACTTTCCAAACTCCATCTCCTTATTACCAAAGCGCTGGTGTTAACTGCGCCAACGTACAATCAAACTATCGGGAACCTCCCCTAGTATAGCAAGCTCCAGTATACCAAAATAATCCAAAGAATTACCAAGCTTCAGTATACAAAAATAACACCACAAATTACCAAGCTCCATTACAAATTTACCAGAAAAATATCTATCCTAGATATCATGTTCCCTATCCTAATGTCCAAAATTATCATCAAATGCCTCATTCTCAAGGTAACTATGACCCCCCTAACCCAAGATTTGATAAAAGGCTCGCCAGAACTTTCACAGTGCTTGCCGAGAGCCGTAAAAAGTTGTAAGAGCGATTAACTACGGCAGGTTATGTCTATCCAGTGGGACCCAAGGCAGTGGATACCATCTCTAGGTTTTATAGACCTGAAAAAAGTGTGCATACCATTCCAATAGAGTTGGACATGATACTGAGGATTGTATCAACCTCTAGCACAAAATCTAGGATCTAATGGACCAGAACATGGTCTCCTTCAAAACAGCTGCACCCAACGTCAATAGTTATCCTTTGCCAAATCATAGGAGTCAATATCAATATGATAGAGACAGATGATGATTGGTGCGTGACAAAGGCAATAGTCTCAATTGTTCACGATGAGCTAGAAAGAGCCATGGTTTCGCTGGGTATCAAGGAGAAGAATTGAGTTCGTGATTCTGACACCCGCAAAGGTTGTTGCTTTGGTGCCAATAGAAACTCCTACTAGGCTAAAGTTTGTGATCAAAATTGCTTCATCTCAGGGTAGGACTAGATCTAACAGATGTTGTACTCTGAAAGAGTTAGCTCATGAAGGGCAGAAGAAGGACCAAGGAAAGAGGCCTATAAGCGAAGGCGAAGCTGAAGAATTGTGGAGAAATATATAGTTGAAGGACTATTCGATTGTCAAGCATCTGGAGAAAACTCCTGGCTCAGATTTATATGTGGGCCATATTAATGAGTTTGCAGCTACATACACAGGATCAACTTCTGTGATGAAGAGTTTCCCTTCAAAGGGAGGATGCACAACAAAGCCTTTCATTTCACTGTCATATGTCGAGAAAAGGCTATAAACCGTGTCTTGATAAATGATGGATCTGATCTCAATATTTGTCATCTGTCGACTCTGAGGTAGTTAAAGTTTAATTTGGGAAAGCTTGAGCAAAACCAAGTAACTATGAGAGCCTTTGATGGGGTACAAATTGACACACTTGGGGCGGTGAACTTGGTCATTCGGACGGGCCCTCCATAATTCAGCTCAAAGTTTCAGGTCCTAGACATGGACACTAGCTATAACCTTCTTCTGGGAAGACCATTCGTCCACATGGCTGGGGCTTCGCCTTCTACCCTTCTCCAGTTGATGAAATTTGTCTTGAAGGAGCAAGAACTGGTTATTCACTGTGAAGAAAGCCATTCCGGTGGGCATGCGCTAATCATAGATGAAGTCTCTCAATGCATTGATCTCTACACGGTGGAGCTGGTTAATGCCACTGGTTGATTTGGCTCTGCAACCTCTTATGCCATCTGTGTATAATATGATTGCCATAGGGATGCTATAGAACACATTCGAGTCGGGTTTTATATTGGGAAGGAATTGCAAAGGAGTTGTCAAGCCTATTCAGATTCCCGCGAAAGGAACAAAGTATGGTTTGGGGTATGTCCCCATAGATGATGCGATGAAGATGAAGAAGGACGGTGATCAAGCATTGGGTAAGACAATTCCTCATGTATACGAATCATTTCTCATCCGGTAGTACACCTCGTGATGACCCGGGGGAAAGAATCTGTGACCTTTTTGAAGAGATTAACGTTGTCATAGAGGACGAGGTCGAGCTAGCTGGTTTCTGCGGTGCTGAGCTTGGAGAGCAGCTGCAGAATTGGAATTCCACACCAATCTTTATTCCCCAATCATCTTGGTAGAAGGATATTGATTATGTATGCATTGAAAATTGGTGGTAGTCTTGAAGAGGCCCGACACCCACTATTTTTCTTATTCTTTAATTGCATAAAGTTTTTAAATTCTTTCTGTGATGTTTAAAAACGCAACATGGCCTTTTGTCATGGCAAAAATTTGCATTGTTTTCCAATTTGAATGAAAGCCTCTTTTATTGAAAACTTATCCATTTTATTATTTGCTTATTTTACTTTCCGTACTTTGTTTGTTTATGATTTTAGTTATTTTAATTTAAAATCTTCAAATGTCATGAAATCTCATGAGTTGAACAAACAAAATGAGGCATGTGATAACGAGGGTGAAGAGTATGAAAAAGAAAATGAGATACAAGAATATGTTGCTGAGGAATTTTGGCATTTAAAAATCAACCTAACCTAGATTTAGAAGAAATTGAAACTGCGAATCTAGGTGACCAAGCCTGTGTCAAAGAGATCAAAATCAACGTCCACTTGAATGCAGCTCAAAGAAAGGATATGATTTATTTTCTTACTGAAGACATTGATGTTTCATCTGGGAAGTCAGCGACATGCTAGGGTAGAGTACCAATGTGGTGTCTCACAAGTTGACGATTAATCCGGAATTGAGTCTAGTGAAACAAAAGGCTCGGAAGTTCAAGCCTGAGTTAAGTTTAAAGATTAAAGAAGAGATCACCAAAGAGATAGAGTCTCTATAAGTAGAGGTGATGCAATACCTAACTTGCTTGGCCAATGTTTTTCCAGTCGCCAAAAAAGATGTGAAGATCAAAATTTGTGTTGACTACAGGGATGTCCACAATGCCAGCCCAAAGGATAATTTTCCATTGCTGAACATTCACATTCTGATTGATAATTGTGCTAAGAATGAAATGGAGTCATTTCTGATTGTTACGCAGGTAATCATCAAATCCTAATGGACGGAGAAGATGCAGAATGACAACTTTTATTACGCCTTGGGGTGTGTATCATTAATGGGTGATGCCATTTGATCTAAAAAATGTTGGTGCTACTTATATGAGGGCTATGACGACCATATTTCATGACATGATTCATAAGAATATCGAGGTGTATGTAGATGATGTTATAATCAAGTCCTACGAGAGTTCATACCACTTGAGGCATTTAAAGAAGTTCTTTGATCGTCTGCATCGTTATAACTTGAAATTAACTCCCTCTAAATATGCTTTTGGAGTGCCAACTAGAAAATTGTTGGGATTTATAGTCAGAAGAAGAGGTATTGAGGTCGACCTTTCTAAGATCAGACAATTCAAGAGTTACCTCCTCTGAAGATTAAGAAGGAAGTGATGAGTTTCTTAGGGAGGTTGAACTACATCAGTCAATTCATAGCTCAATCAACTGTGGTATGTGAGTCTATATTAAAGATGTTGAAGAAAGATGCTTTGAAAAAGTGGACTGAAGAATGTCAGACTGCTTTTGATGCTATGAAGAACTACTTGTCCAATCCGCAGGTGTTGGTGCCTCTGCGAGAAGGAAGCCCATTGCTGCTATATTTTTCTGACTTAGATAATGCATTTGGATGTGTACTCGGTCAACATGACGAGACAAGGAAGGAAGAGCTAGCTATTTATTGCATAAGCAAGAAGTTCACTCCATATGAGTCCCATTGCACTCTTCTAGAAGGAACATGTTGTGAGTTGACTTGGATTGTCCAAAAATTGAGGCATAATTTGTCTTCTTATACTACAGATGTCATTTCCAGAATGGACCCCCTAAAGTATATCTTCCAGAAGGGGATGCCGACCAGAAAATTCGCTAAATGGCAAATCCTTTTGAGACAATTTGATATAGTGTATGTGACCCAGAAGGCGATAAAAGTACACGCCTTGGATGATCATCTTGCGGAAAATACTATCAATGAAGAGTATGAGCCGCTCAAAACTTATTTCCCCGATGAAGAGGTATCATTTGTAGGTGAAGATATTTCTGAAGCATACCTTAGTTAGAGAGTATTTTTTGATGGAGCCGCAAATCACCAACGAAGAGGTATTGGAGTTGTTTTACTGTTAGAATCTGGTCAACATTATCCTGTGGCAGCCAAACTCCTCATTAATTGGACGAACAATATGGTTGAATATGAAGCTTGTATCCTCGGTTTGAAAATGGCCATTTACATGAAATCCACGAGTTTTTGGTTATTGGAGATTCAGATTTGTTGATTCATTAGGTTCAAGGAGAATGGGCAGTGAAAAACCCAAAGATAACACCATATGTGCAATATATACAGAAGTTGTGCAAGAGATTTCGTAAGATCGAGTTCAGACATACTCCTAGAACACAAAATGAGTTAATTGATGCTTTGGTCACCATCACTTCAATGATTAAACATCAAGATACTGATTATATTGACCCTCTAGATATAGAGCTGAAAGAACATCCAGTCCATTGTTCATATGTTGAAACAGAATCAGATGGTTTGCTGTGGTATTTTAATATCAAGAAATATTTAGACTCTGAAACTTACCGTGAGAATGCGACACTTCACCAGAAAAAGTAGATATGCCGTTTGACCCTCAACTTCTTTCTTAGTGGGGAAATCCTTTATAGGAGGACTTCAGATTTAGGTCTTCTTAGATGTATCGATGCTGCTAAAGCTGCGAAACTTATTGAAAAAATACACACGGGAGTTTGCGTTATGCACATGAATGGTCTTACTTTGGCGAGGAAGATCCTTTGAGCAGGCTATTTTTGGATTACTATGAACCATGATTGTTGTAAGTTTGTGGAAAATGTCATAAATGTCAAGTGCATGGTGATTTGATCCGAGGGTCGCTTCACGAACTAAATGTTATGAGTTAACCTTGGACCTTCGTAGCTTGAGGCATGGATGACATTGGTCCAATAGAGCCATCCACCTCTAATGGACACAGATTCATTTTGGTTGCCATTGACTATTTCACCAAGTTGGTGGAAGCAACTTCTTACAAGTCGGTATCCAAGAAATTGTACCTAATTTTGTTTGCAACAATCTGATATGCAGGTTTTGGAGTACCAGAATCCATCATTACTAATAATGGTGCAAATCTCAACATTCACTTGATGAGAGATATATGTGAAGAGTTTAAGTTTACTCATCGAAACTCAACTGCCTATCCTCCTTAGATGAATGGAGCTGTAGAGGCCGCCAATAAGAACATCAAGAAGATTTTGAGGAAAATGATTGACAATCACTGAGGTTGGCATGCGATGATACCATATGCTTTGTTGGGTTATCGAATGACTGTCAAAACGTCGATTGGAGTTACTCTATACTTGCTAGTATATGGAATAGAAGCAGTCGTACTCGCTGAAGTTGAGATACCATCTTTGAGAATCATCCAAGAAGCTGAGTTGACTAATGCTGAATGGGTCAGCAAGAGGATCGATTAGTTAACCTTGATTGATGAGAAGAGAATGGTCGTTGTTTTTCATGGTCAACTATATCGACAGAGGATGATTCGTGCCTTTCACAAGAGAGTAAGAGCCAGAAATTTTTAAATCTATCATTTAGTTCTTAACTACATTTTTCCTCATCAGGATGAGTACAAAGGAAAATTTGTGCCGAATTTTGCAAGGACCTTACATGGTTCGCAAGGTATTTTCTAGAGGTGCTTTAATCTTGTCGGAGATGGATGACATTGCATGACCGAAACCGATCAACTCAGATGCTATCAAGAGATATTATGTGTGAAGCTTCAGTTTGCAATTCTGTCATTTACTTGTAATAGTTCTATTTGCTTGTATTTGCTTTGTTTAAAATTTTATTCCTTTTGTAATGAACAACGTCTGACCTGAATTCTCAAGAATAAGATACGTAGGCGGCCTATGTCGGCCATGGTTGTTTAAAATTTGTTATTGAAGATAATCTTTGAGGGGGAACTATGTTTGACCTGCTTCCTGCCTCAACAAGATACGTAGGCGCCACAAGAGTTCGGTCATATCTCCCGTAAGATTTCTATTTTTTGTTACAATGGAAACCGGGACTCAAAAATTCTCGACGAAAAGGTATTTTTCCTCAACAAGTCGAGACTGAAGTTACTCTGAAATTTGCCACTGGGACATAATTTTTGACCAACTAGTAAAGATAAGACAAAATAGTTCACTGGGACAAAAATTTTGAGGATGGCCTCAAGATTTTAACATGAGTTTACCAATGGTGTAAAATGACTTTGAATACTCCTCAGTGAATAATCAGATTAACCTCCAAGCATAAGATTCAGAGAAGTTCGCTAAGCCTGACGTGACGTGGTACTTGACAATGACCTCTTTTTAAAATACTACTTTTTAAAAATTTATTTTTCTTAAAATTTTCCCTTTATGCTTCATTTGTTTTAGCATCAAATATTTTGTCTTATCTATCAAGAGTCGGAGATCAGAAAATCAACCGGAGATAGCAAGACAAGGAGCAGACAACTGAAAAAATCGACACATATCAGTTCACTTTAAAAACTAACGATTTTTTTGTGGACGCAACTTTATAGGTTTACTCTGAAATCAGTAAATTTCTTCAATCGATGAATATGGAGAAGTTAAGGGGGGGGGGGGGGGAAAGAGCTCCCCAGAATAACAATTTTTTGGTGGATGCAGGAAATATTATATGTTGCCTCTACCGAAGACTTGGGAACATGAACAACATTGTTTCCTCCAATTCCCAACAACATGAAGTCTATAATGAACATACAACTATGTTCAAATAGCGTCATCTGCATCATGTAATCAAACATGATAGTATTACTACTTGAAGGTTCATTTCACCTGTATTATCATTTTAGATGATACTCTACCCGGAGGATCATTTTACTGTATTGTCAATTAAGATGATATCATTATCCAAAAGGCGCCCAAAAGATCACTTTGTTGCTCTATTGAAAGCACTGTCTTCATTTAGTACCAAGGATGGAATCAAGAGGATAAACTCAAGCATCGTGAGTCAATATTCACGTATCACAGAAAAATCATGCATCGTGAGTCAATGTTCATGCACCGCGAGTCAATATTCATGCAATTCAGAGAATCATGCATCGTGAGAAGATATTCATGCCTCGCGAAAAATGTCATGCACCGCAAGAAGATATTCATGCATCAAGGAAAATTATGCATCGCGGGTTAATATTTGTGCATTGTGAAAAATCATGCACTGCGAGTCAATATTTATGCATCACAAAAAATCATGCATCGCGAGTTAATATTCATGCATTGCAAAAAATCATGCATCACGAGTCAATATTCATACATAAAAAATATCATGCATCACAAGAACATATTCATGCATCACCAAAGATCATGCATTGCGAAAGATTATACATCGCAGAAAAATCATGCATTTCAACATAAAATTCATGCATCGCGGAAAAATCATGCACTGCAGAGAAGAAATCATGCATTGCAAGAAAAAATGCATGCATCGCGGAAAAGTTATGGATTGCAAGAGAAGAAATTCATGCATCGCGAAAATGTCATGGATCACGAAGGAAAGGAAAAAGAATTCATGTATCCCATTAACATCAACTGTATCTTTTATTTGGCAAGACTAAACACTAAGAGAATCATTAAAAACGACATCAAGAGAAATATGAGCACACTGCATCAACTTCTATTTATTTAGACATCAAAAGAAGAGTACATGGAAGATTACGTGGCAAACATATAATATAAGCTTTATTTACTTTACGTTAACCCCGATTGAGTTGACGTCAAATGCTGAAGGAAAACAATCAAGTGTTGACATGGTAAAAGACATTGTCTCCCATTTGAATTGCATTTTCATGCTGATGAGTTTTATTTCAGTCTTTGTCGAGAGCATCTGAAAAGATGAATTCTCCGAAAGCAAACCATAGGTGCGGACAACATTAAAAAGGATGCAGCACAACGTGGAACTTTTTCCTTAGCAGCGAACTGGGATATAGTCCAAAGAGGAGTGTCAAACTCTTAAGGCCGACAAGAGGAGCGACTTCCACCACAATCAAACTACTCCCCTATCAGAAGGTATGTGAGTTTTATTTAGATTTATTGTTTTGATTCTCACATCAAAAATTTTGGTTTGCCTTAAGTAATTTTCCAATCTGAGTGACAATACACTAAGAGCTATGAAAGTTATGTCCGTATAAGTTCTTAATTATGGGTGTGAAGTGCACCACATTCATGGCTAAAGGTCAAGCCTCTTTTTCATGCTCGATCTATTTGTCATTTGTCCAGAACTAAAGGTTGTCTAGCATAATAGGTTTCCTTTTCAATCAATCGAGTCGAACTACAACTCGATTCCTTGAGTTTAAGGATATGTAAGCGGAGTCAATGTTGAAAAATTAGCTGTATTCTAACACTCACTCTTAAATCTTATTCTCGAGAATTTTGGTCCCTTCATAACTAAGTATTGAGGTGACTTATGAATTCTTCCAAAATCATGCGTCAAATCGAGCGCATAGAACTACAATTGGTCTGAATTCTCATATAGCCTGAGATATGTTGGAAACTTATTTCGGGGTTCATCCATAATCCCTGATTTTGTACCAAATTCATTTTCGGAAAAGATGAAGATGTTGTCGTTCAAAATTGGATTAGTCAATTTCATTTTACTCGAATTTCTTGCATCAATCCAAGAAAAACGAGGAACAGTTGTTGACACCCAATTTCGAACCTCCACCATATAAATTAATCATTTCGAGCTTCTTCTATTTCAAATGATTTAAAATAATTAGTTTTATAAAATTTAAGGAAAAAATCCAAAATATGGAAGTTGTTTTAAATAAGCTTGTAACTTTTGATAATTTTAAGTTATATATATGTTTGTATACAATTTTGTCCATAATTAGTTATTTTATAAATATTCAAAAATTATCTCAAAAAGATTTTAATATTTAGTAAGTATTTTATTAAATTAAATTAGTTTAGCTTAAATTATGCTTATATTTCTTCGAGTTATTAGTTTATACTAAGTTAATTATGTTATGTTGTTAAGATTAAGATGCTCTTTAATTAATTTATGCAAAATCATCTTGTTCAAATTGTGACCAAGTAAACAGTTAATTTAAATTTGGGTACGATTGAAACACATTTGGGTTTCGCTT
This sequence comes from Solanum lycopersicum, assembly GCF_036512215.1. Classification (NCBI taxonomy): domain Eukaryota; kingdom Viridiplantae; phylum Streptophyta; class Magnoliopsida; order Solanales; family Solanaceae; genus Solanum; species Solanum lycopersicum. Next base: position 6,654,357 of record NC_090809.1, read on the forward strand.
GACTATATTTCCTTTGTCATGGAGGCAATCCATTGCTACCCATTTGAGTTTGATGATATCATTTTTTAGCCCATTTGAATTCTTCACACATTCTAGCCCAACCCAATTCCCTCTCCCATAAAAATCTAGAAGCCCAAATTCCCATCCCCAATTCGACCTAGCCCGATATCACGCTAATCAAATCTAACTCTCTTATAGTTCCTTTATTTCCAGGCCTTGCCACACTCTTTTTCCCAATCACTTTTCACAATTTAATCCCAGCCCGATTCCCAACAAATGACGCGACCCACGTCTGTTTTTTCTTCTCAAACAAGAACAAAAAGACGACATCAGCGTCAAAACGCAGTGCTGAAAATGTCCGTGACCAGAAGAAACTGAGATAGCCTAAGCAACCGCGAAGTCCAGTGGCGATTCGACCCACCGCGTCTCATAGTCTCTCCTTTCCCCTTTTCCCGTTTTGTACAAGGTTTCTAGGAAGAGCATCAAAAGCTTGAACCAGCCGCGTGTGCTCGTCCTCATGAATACGAGATTACGCCACGTAAAGCTCCAAGAATCTGAGCCATTTGCGTCCATTTTAACTTTGCAAATTTTGGTAAAAAAATCTGGTATTCTCGAAAAACCCAGTTTTCTCTTGTCCTTGAGGGTTTTGAATTTTGAAATGATATTTGGATTTTCGATTTTACCCTCATCCGCCCCCCCAAGATTTTGAACCCTAAATCCCCCTATATATATCCGCTTCAACGTTAAAAAAGGGAGAAGAAAAAAAAGTTGGGAAAATTTAGGAGACAATTTCTAATAAGAGAAATTGGTAAGAGACTTTTGGTTTGATAATTTTAGTCTCAAAGTTTTAGAGTGAAAAATATATTAATATTACATCAACCGAGCATTCACAAAATTGGATTGACGTTCAAGATTTCACTTGGGTTCCTTTGTTGCTACCCTTGGCTATTTTTGTGTGGTGAAATCGTCGCTCTCTCTCGTCGGTCTCCATTTTTGGTGGCAAGGAAAGGTAATGTTTCTTTGCCCTAATATTCTTTTTGTTTCTTCTCTCGTGGGAGACTTCACCCCTTTTTGGGCTACGTATAAGTTCGAGGGGCGGGGTTAATAGAACATTAGCATAGTATAAGTGTGTATCTGGAATTTCTGGCATAGGTTTAGGGATACTTGTTTTCCCATTTTAATATAACATACGTATTCAAAGTCATTTTTATGGCGTAGCATTGATCTAAGACCTTGAAGGTTTGGTGGTTTGCTAGCATTAAGTTTCGAGTTGTCATTCTCTTTCTTGGGGTTTGCTGTGTGATTCAATTTTTGGAGCGAGTCGGTATAGGGGTCGTTATATAGCATGTTGTATCTTGGCTGTCCATCCCTGTTTCTGTTTTGCGTTTCTTTCTCGAGCTCTACCACTTAATATCAGTAGGCTTGTGTGGTTCTGTCCAAACCATGTTTAAGTATTATGTATGTTATGTTTAGGTTATTCCTTGCTATTTGTCTATCCTTAAGTCCTCATATTAATTGAAATGGATAGTACATATGATAAAATAACATTCCTTTCTCGTAGTTTGGTTCTAGTTTTGTTTAGTGTCCTTGTGGTCTTTCTGCATAGTATGACTTGTTCGAATCGCGTCTTGTATGTGGATTTTTTTCAGTCAAAATTGTCCAAACTCATGGGCTGAAGTCTGGCGGCTATGTCGCTTAATATCATCAGTACGTTTGGTAGAAAGTTGTGTAATGCGTGACGAGAATGAAGTTTATAAGCATTATAGCTTGTTGCGTCTTTCTTTGCTTTTTTTGTTGAGTTGAAACGGTGTTTGGATTGGATTTTTTTTCATCCTCTATTGGTTCCTCCATTTAAATCCGTTTCTCTGTTTAGGTATCCCCATTTTTAATTGTTTGATATATAGTCTAGCTATTTTCAGTCACCTAGGATAAATTGGTTCGCAGTTGTCCCTAGCAGCCTGTCTTTAGCATGATATTAATGTCTTTATTTTTCCTAAATAGTCGTTTGGCCATAGCATGCTTTGACCACAGCATAGAGCATCTTATTTACTGGTTATGCATCTTGTATCCTCTCTACATTCTTGAGTGATTATTGAATGCTGGTTTAGGTTTCCTTATTACATAATGTGTGTAAAAGCGTATATGTATTACTGTACAGTTTCATGGCTAATTTGTTATTTAGCATTCCAATTTGAATCATTTGGTTTCCAATGCAATGAAATTCCTTTTTTTAAAATTTTTTTGCATCTTTATTCTCATTTAGTTAATTACTGTTTTGTTTTCTTTCTTTTGCTGTGAAATCTCTCCCTGAGTCTGTGGTGGAATCTCCTCTCTCTTGCATCGTCGAGATGATCCATAAAAGCTCAGGTTATTTTATCAAGTCAGTCTGCTATAGCCGTAGAGCAAGCTTCAAAATCGACGAATAGATTGCGAAGGTTAAGAGATTGGGCAATGAAGGCAAAATATGTTGTATTTTGTTTTTTGGGCCTAAGCCCATGGTTTTTTTGGATTACTACTTTGTTAGAATATCAGGACAGGTGAAAAATTGGGTCTAAGGCCCAAAGTAAAATGGGTCTGAATATCGGTCCAACCGTATAGAAATCGAACTTGGACCTAACTTGACTCTCTCTCTCTTATTTATCACTCATTTACATGTTAACTAATTGTCGTTAGTTTAGGGTCATAGAATCCAACTCCCCGCAAAGCGTTAATTGTTTTGAACGGTTCAACTAAATTGAGCATGACTAATGGATTTAAATAATAATTTTGTGAGATTAATAATCCACTTACATGATAGATTAAAACTTCATTATTTTTGAAAAATTCTAATAATCTCTCAACTCAAATAAAGTTAAATTTGTTTGTTTTAGCCAAACAAGTTAGTTGTCGAAAAATGGTACTAATGGATATTTAGGTGTCTTAAACACCATCCTAAAATATAAATAAGAATCTCCGAACCCCTTTTAAGTTTTCAAATTCATTTTCTGATTAAGTCTTTTGAGAAATAAGTTTTCTTGATTTTTCTTTAAAAATCAAGTGGCGACTCCAAACAAGTCGAAAAATAAAAAAATATTTCCGAAATAAAACACATGGGTAAAAGAGTCAAGGAATAATGGACATGATTCATCAATTCATTTATAACTTTCTTGGAAAACACACTAAGATTTACCCTCTTCGCCATCATCATCACTAAAATGCACATCAGAACATGTGGCAAACTTGTTCCAAAATCAAGTAGCAAACAATTCACCAGTCACAAAATTAATTGCAGACCACTGGTAAAATGTATGAATCTTTGGTGAACAACTCGTAGCATTAGTATATGACACACCATAGTAAATTTTGAACCTTCCAACAATGCGTCTACCATATATATCGTTAAAAAAGCATTATCAATAGTTTCCTCATCTTTTGAAGATAATGCACCTGACCTTTCCCAAAATAGGAGCCATCCCCATTATAATAGAAGCCAAAGAAGATCTACATGTTGTGAAGAGTCCGAAAAAATTCCTATCAAACGCAAATACATAATAGAGGATCAATTTGGTGAATTTTCCTTTAGCAGTTGAAGACAATGGTGATGTCGTCATTATTATATCTTACCATCCAGTTGATTCTTAGTGCATGAATGATTCAAAATTATAAATACAAAGCACACAGGCTGGGCAGAGAAACAGAACACATACAACACTTGATAGAAGTAGTTGTGCTGCCTATATAATAAGGATAATTCACAATTACCCTCTCAATCTATGCCCGAAATCTCAAAGACACACTTATACTATACTAAGGTCCTATTACCACTGAACTTATTTTATTAATATTTTCTACCTTTTTTTAGCCTACGTGGCACTATCTTGTGGGTCCAACGCTGGTTGACTTTTTTTTCAAACTAGTGCCACGTAGGCCAAAAACGGGTCAAAATTACTTATAAAATAAGTTTGGGGGGGGGGGTAATAGAACCTTAATATAGTAGAAAAGTATCTCTGGGATTACGGGCATAGGTTGAGGGATTTGTGCATTTTTCCTGTATAATACAAATTATTGAATTCATCAAGATTTTAGTTTTAAGAGGTTTGAACCGGCCTTTTCCAATACGTCACTTCGTTCTTAATTATCCTGACCCAAAAGAAAGCCTAATTACTAGCATGCTAACGATCACTGATGGCAGATCACTTACACGAATCATGTGTTTTCTACTGAAATACCAATACAAATAAATATTTTAATCATTTTGTACCAAATGTTTAACAAAATTGACACTAAGAAGACGAAAAGCTATGGACGGACTTGGGACATGATTAAGGGTTATAAAATAGTTTCAAAATTAGGAATTGGTGACTCAAGTTTTAAGTATTGAGTAGGGGTGACAAATTTTAAATTAAGAATTAAGGGATTGAATTGTTCATCCCTAAGTTTCATTATTTTACACTTTAGTCCATATTATTTGAAAACCTTAATATTAAGAAATTGAGGGGAAAAAAAGCTACTAACGACTCACTTTCCCCCTTTTTTCTCTTACTTATTCTTCCATTGTTGGCAACATTTGTTGTTGGTTTTCTTCTTTATTTATTTGTTGCTGCTCTTCTTTTTCTCCATCTTCATTCTTTTTCTTCTTGTTCATCACCATCTTATTCTAGTTGTTCATCATTTTTTTCTTTTTCAGTTGATATTCACATTATACTGCTGCTTTGAAACAATTTTCATTCATATATCATTGACCATTACATCATATGTGATTTTGATACGTAAACAATTAATTTTTACTCTAATTTTTTATTTTGATAGTTTGAGTGTTTCTTCAAAAATTTACAGTCGCTTACCCATCAGGTAAGTAATATGTTGCAGCAAATAGAGTACTTATTGGATACATATTACCGTCCCATGTCAATCAAGGACTAAACCAGAAGCTTGTCCCAATAAATAAGTCATTTACGACAACCGATGAGTCATATGCTGCACCAGATGACTCATCTGTTGCAACAAAGGGCATGCCCGTTGGATACATATTACAGTATCAGGCAAGCTAGCGAAAGAACCAAAAACATGAGTCATTTATTGCAACATATGAGTTATCTGCTGCACCAGACAACTCATTTGTTGCAACAAATGACTTACCCGTTGAATACATAATACAATACCAAGCCAAACTAGGATGAAACTAGAAATTTATCCAAATAAGTAAGTCACATATTTCAATAGATGACTCATTATATTATATATTGAGTATCTTGTTTAAGTTTTATATAATTATATATCTTATTAAGTTGTTGTTTTTTGTATAGGTATAATATTATGACCTCAAACATTGCTGAATCCGTGAATGCAATGTTTGAAGTTGAAAGAGAAATTCCTATAGTCAGTTTATACGATAAAATAAAAATGAGATTTGCAAAATTATTTCATGAGAGATTAACCGAAATATTTTCAATCATGGTTTCGATTTATTAGTTAATAACAGAAAATTTTCAATTATTTAGTTGAGATTAACCGAAATGTTTCAATTTATTAGTTAAATAACCCGACCCGACTCGGATCCATTCGACCCATTATATTTAAATCTTTCCCTGTTTTATTTTAATTTCTCATTATTTGGAAATGTCTGTTCCGAAAGGTTGCAACTTTCAGGAACAACCATGACAGTTTGAAAGGTTGCAAACTTTCATTAATGGTTGTGAGGGTTCTTAAAGGGTTGCAACCTTTCCAAATATGTTCTTATTGCCTATAAATAACATTCATTCCTCAGAATATTTCCCTACAAATTTTCTTGATTTCATCTTGTTCTTTTCCAGAAAAATTTCTTCGTATACTTTACTGTTGTTGAGTGGTTTGCTGACACCAGAGTTTTTGGTATCTACACGCTGACGATTGAGATCATTTTATCCTTGGAGGATATATTCCAAATTAAAACTTAGATACTAAAGGAAATAATTTCCTTAATGGGACACTGTGAATTCAATGGACTTGATGTTTTTCCTTTTTAATTTTTTTTCCAGATTTCAGTACGTTACAGATTTTAGTTTTTCTTAATTAATTTTTGTTCATATTTCTTAGTGATTCAATAAACTTTTATTATTCTGTGTTTCTCCAAAGTTTTGTCAAAATCAGTAATTCTGTTTTTTTCAAACACATGTTAATAACAATCTTAATGAATTTAATAAAAGATATATAAATATGTGTGTTGGTGGAGACAAAAATCTTCGTGATTTTATAATTCTTGAAGTTATTGCTTACTAACACTGTATCGATTTTTGTTTATCAGAAATGACAAACAAAGGTGTTATAGTGGCTATTGGTGCACTAACCCGAACTGTTGTACCAGAAGCAGAGAAGCCGGGTAAATTCATTGGTATGAATTTTAAAGTATGGCAACAACAGGTATTTTTCCGGCTTACTATTCTTGGTCTGAAGAAATTTACCAGTGAAGAAACTCTAGTGCCTGCTGCTGATAATCCAGACAGAGAAAAATTCATGATTATTGAAGCATGGAAATAGGCAGACTTCCTATGAAAAGACTACATTTTGAGCGCTTTAGAGGATGACATATATAATGTCTATAGTGCAATAACAACTTCAAAAGAGTTGTGAGATGCACCTGAGAAGAAATATAAGATAGAAGATGCATGCTTGAAAAAGTTTGTGGTCACAAAGTTTTTAGAATATAAAATGGTAGATAGTAAACCTGTTGATTCACAAGTGCAAGACATGATCTGATTGCTAAAGATATGGTTGTAAATGAATTTTTTCAAGTGGCTGCAATGATCGATAAGTTTCCTTCTTCATGGAACGACTTTAAGAATTATCTAAAGCACAAGCGTAAAGAAATGAAATTCGAAGATCTTGTGATTCGGCTCAAGATTGAGAAATATAACAAAAACGCCGAAAAGAAGTCTCGTAAGAGTTCAACAATTATTGGAGTTAATATTATTGAAGAAGCTCCTACCAAAGACAAAAACAGAAAGAAGTCAACGGGTAGAAGTCAGAACAGGCCAAGAAGAAATTCAAAGGCAACTGTTACAATTGTGGTAAGGATGGTCATAGGTCTTCTGACTACCGTGCTCCAAGAAAGGACTAAGACAAAGGCAAAGGAATAAGTCAAGCAAATATCGTGGAAGAGATGGAAGATGCAGATGACTTATCTGCAATGATCTTGGAGTGTAACTTAGTTGCGAATCCCAAGAAGTGGTTTCTCGACTAATGTGACACTTGACATATTTTCTCTAAGAAAGAATCCTTTGCAACGTACACTCCTGCTGAGTACGATGAAGATTTGTTCATGGGAATCACAACAACAACAAGCATTGCAGAAACTGGGAAAGTAACGTTGAAAATTACATTTGGCAAGGTGTTGACTTTGAACAGTGTTCTTCTTGTCCGTACTATTAGGAAGAATTTAGTTTCTGCTGCACTACTAGTTAAGAACGAGTTTAAGTGTGTCCTAGTTAGTGATAAAGCTGTAATAAGTAAGAATGAGATGCTCATATGAAATGAGTACCTCAATGAGGGCCTTTTTGAACTCAATGTAATGTTTGTTCACAGTATTAATAAGAATTCTAATTATGTTTACTTATTGGAGTCAAATGATTTATGGAATGCCCGTTTAGGACATGTAAGTAACAAAGCCTTGCAAAAATTTGTTACTTTAGAAGTATTGCCTGATTTTAAATGCGACAAATGGAAATGCAAAATTTGTGTAGAAAGTAAGTGTATTGAACATCCTTATAATTTTGTTGAAAGAAATTCAAAACCTTTAGACTTAATTCAAACAGATATATGTGATATGAAGTCTACACCATCTTATGGTGGGAAAAGTACTTTATAAGTTTTATTGACGATTGTACTCAATTTTGTTGTGTATATTTGCTTAGTAGTAAGGATGAAGTAATTAATGCATTTAAGAAATACATAAATGAAGTAGAAAACCAATTGAATCTAAAGATAAAAATGATTCGAAGTGATAGGAGTGGAGAATACGAATCTCCTATTGTAGAGATTTTGTTTGGAATATAGTATTTTTCATCAAACTATTGTACCCTATACACTGTAGTCAAATGGTTCGACAGAAGAAAGAACAGAACATTAAAGGAAATGACTGAATGCGTTAATGATTAAATCTGATTCATTGTGAAACCTTTGGGGGAACCCATCCTTACGGCTAATAAGATACTCAATAGGGTACCCCATAGCAAAACACAATCAATTCCATATGAATTCTAGAAAAGTAGGAAACCCAGTTTGAAATATTTCAAAGAGTGGGGGTGTTTAGCTAACGTAGAGGTTCCTTTACCCAAAAGAGTAAAAATTGGACGCAAAACTGTAGATTGTGTATTTATTGGATATTCTGTGAACAATAAGGCTTGTATGTTTTTTGTTTACAAATCTGATAATCCTGAGATTTATGTTAGTACGATAATTGAGTCAAATAATGCAGAGTTCTTTGAATATATATTTATCTGTATAACACTGAATGTGAGTCGAAAAGTGAAAGACCTAAACTACCACGAGAAGAATCAAAGGAAAATACACTACCTAGTGAGGATCGTAGGCGTAGAACTCGCCAACAGAAAGCCACATCTTTCAGACCAGATTTTGTGGCACTGATGCTTGAAAATGAGCCTCAAATATTTAAAGCAGCCATGTCTTCATCTGAGTCAACTTATTGGAAAGAAGTTATCAATAGTGAAATCGAATCAATTTTAAGTAATCATACTTGGGAATTGACTGATCTTCTTCTAGGAAATAAGTCTTTAGGATCAAAGTGGATCTTTAAAAGGAAAATGAAAGCTGATGGAACTATTGACAAATATAAGGCTAGACTTGTAGTCAAAGAATATATACAAAAAAAGGTTTGGATTATTTTGAGACATACTCTCCAGTACAAGGATAACATCAATTAGGATGTTAATAGCACTAGCGGCAGTGTATGATCTTAAATTCCACCAAATGGATATAAAGAAAACCTTCTTAAAAGGAGAGTTGGAGCAAGAAATTTACATCGAACAACCTGAAGGGTTTGTAGTTCCTGGTAAAGAAGAGAAAGTGTGGGGACTTATGAAGTCGCTTTATCGGATCAATCAAGCGCCCAAACAATGACATGCTAAATTTGTCCAAAAAATGTTGACAAGTGGATTCAAGATTAACGAATGTTATAAGTGTGTTAACATTGAAAACATTCTGAATCAAAAAGTCATTTTTTGTTTGTATGTTGATGACATGTTAATAATGATTAAAGATATTGACGATATAAATGCTACTAAGTGCATGCTGTCCAGCAAATTTGATATGAAGGACTTAGGAGTTGCTAATTTGATATTAGGGATTAGGATTCTCAAAACTCCTTAGGGACTAGCATTATCTCAATCTAATTATATTGAAAGAGTATTCGATAAGTTCAAATACTTGAATATCAATGTTGTCAAAACTCCAATTGATTTAATCTTTACATTTCAAAAGAATGAAGGTGAAAGTGACTCTCTATTGGGATATTCCAGAGTGTTGGGAAGTTTGAGGTATATTATGAATTGTACGCGACCAGATATAACATGTACTATTAGCAAACTGAGTCGGTTCACTAGTAATCTGAATCAAACTCACTGGATGACAATGAAACGTGTGTTAGGGTGTCTAGAGCCTAACAATGTTTTTATTAAGGTTAAAAGTTCCTAAAATTACTTATAATATGGTTTAGAGGCAGTGTATAAATTTTGAAGTGATTTGGAAGTCGAATGTCAAGAAATGACCGAAACGTTCGACGACTAATCACCTATGTTTCTCATATGTCCATGTGTGTTTAGTGTGATATGAGCTTATGAAATCTTAAAATGATTTATAATTATGTTTAAAGATATTATATGTAGTTTTGAGAAGTTTGGAGGTAAAACGACCAAGAACGTTCAAGGTGTTCGAAAGATAGCCCTTAAGACGCTCAACGTGTGTCTTGATGGGGCCTAGCCTGTTTGGACGAGTTGCCAGTATTGGTTTTAGGTGAAACTCATGTGGAAGTTCAAAAACTTGTTAAGGGTTGTGTTTACGTTGGAAACGTCTGGGTAAAACTTTTAAAGGGACCCGCAAAATGCCCCACAAGAAGGACCCAAGGCTGGTCAAGACACTGCCTTGGCAGTGTCAATCGACGGATCAAACGATGACCAATTGGTCAACCAACGGCCTGTAGGTGAGGTATAGTCGATTTGTACTTATATTGGGAATTTATCAACCCAAAAATTGTCCAAGGACCAATAGAAGGAAGCCAAAGGACGTCCAGTAGACTGACCTACGGCCAGTCGATTGGTCCGTCGATGGTGGCCTCTAGCTGCAACATTGCGCCTGTTTTATTTAAGGGGTGAATTATAAATTAACTCCACGCCCTAACCTGAATCTAATATGTTTATTTTGATACTTTTGGGTGTATATAAGTCATCTAACACGTGAAGAACCCATTCAAAATCCTCTCCCACGAATTGAACTTTTCCCTTCAAAAATATTCTCTCTAGAAACCACCATTGTTGGTTGAAGATCAAGAATAGACTGGATCTTTGATTTCCATGGATGAATAATCATATTTTATAGGCATTCACGTAGATAAATTTATGGTGATCCTTCATCTCTAAATAACCTTTCACTTGGAGAGTTCTTCTTAACGTTTTCAAAGAAGATTTTATGATCAATCTTTCAATCTAGCCATAGATTCCAAATCAAAACACCTTCAATGATTAAATCATGATAAATTGATGTTAATGTAATTTTTGAACGTGATTTTACTCCAATTTCATGATGAACCCATGTCCCTTCGAGAAATCGATTTAGTCCTTGCATGGGCTTTGGGATCTTGACTTGTTATCGATTTAATTGTGATTCTCTTATGTTGAATCGCTTATATCTACTGTTATTTAAGTTAATTGATTATGAATTTCTGATGAACGACCAATGAGGATCAATGTATGTAGATTTGAGTATGAATAACCTATGTTTCTAAGTGTTACAATGAATTTCGATTATAGCAATTGTGTATGATTTCAATTATGCAAAGCATCATTGTAGCTACTGCTTTTAGTTGGTATTATGTAGGAATTATGGATGTAAAACCTTGATGATCAAATTAAAGAAAGGCTTACATGAATTTATCTATATTCTTTTAGCCTATGAATTGATATTGCTATGTAGGTGATGTGATCTATGTTCTAAGATTAATAAAGTTTCAATAATACTTGATTTTCTATCTCGTAAGTTAATTCCTAGCATGTAATTTATTGTTAAATTATGATTGATGATTAATACTTTGAGAAAATTAGTAAGATGGCCTATTCTGTCTACTCTACATTGAATTGATAGTTTAATGCCTACGATAGTATCTTGATCTTGTAGAGATGTATGCATGATTTCTATATGATTAAGTTTACATTTAGCTACTTCCTTAGATTGCTATTATTGATGAAATATGATCTATAATACATGCAAGTTAAATTGGTTGATGGTCTATGTGCTTCTACCCTCTAATATGTTAATGTATTGTACTAGTTGTAACATGACCTTGTAGTAGCTTATGCTTAACTTCATGTATGATTATGGTACCTTAATCTACTTCCCGATACTTGATTTATTGATAAAAGATTATTAATGGTCAATGTGACCAAAGGCTAAAGGATTGGTAAGAATTCCTTTACTCTTCTACTTCTCTATTTCTTTATAGTAATGTTGATGAAACATTGTATGTGATTGTGTATATGGTCCACTTATGGCGGCAGTGTTTACTTTATTGTAAATATATATGTATTGAACATGGCCTTGAATGAAAATTGATGATTATATTAATGAGTGGTTATGATGATCACTTTATGTGTAACTTGTGCCTAGTCTTCTACTTGAGTTGTGAATCTAGGTTATGTTACTATTGTGATGAGCATGTAAAGTGTTAGGTAATATCATGTTTAGATGCTTCCATTAACTAATTGTTAAGGATTGATGAACCCTACCTATGTAACCCTATGTAAATGTATGAATAGATAATGTTAAGGAGACTGTATATTATGAAGATTCTCTTGTCTCCTATGCTAAGTTGTGTTGTGTGGTCTATACATGAAAGTGTAATGTGGTCTAATAGGGTGGCTGCCTCAATAAGGTTTTTATAGCCATTATGTGATCGAGTTGATCAATTTACATACACACACACACATTATGCATGCTTACAATGTAGTGAATGTTCATAGAGTCTAATGAAAGGTTGTTCTCATATTCAATAGTGTCTACTACTATGCATGTAAAGTGTATGTATGAGAAGTATGTTATGTATTCCTTACTAGGATGACTTGATAGGTGAACTAGTATGGTCAAGGGTATGGAAATTTGCCTATGCATTGCACATGTGGACCTTGATAGGATAGTTCTATTTTGGTTTATATATGTAAGAATGTGTATGTATGAACATGTGTGTCTTAAGGTGTTATGTGAAAGGTTTGATTCACACACACACACACACACACATACATACATATATATATATATATACATACATACATATATATACACACACACACACACACACACACACACACACACACACATGTATGAATATCTAGTCAAGAGAGAGGTCTTGAATGGTGTATTCATGTAGATGATGTTTTACATATGCTATGTTCATGAGAAGGGATTCTTTACATGATTTAGGTTGATGAACTTTCATCTATGACCTATGAGTTAAGCATATTAGGGGATGACTCTCCTAAACCTATGTTTTATAAAGTAAAAATATAATAAAGGTTTTCAATAAAGGAAACTTAGCTTAGCACCGAGTGAACTTGAATATGAGTGTGTGTCACTTCCTATGGTAGGAAGGTAGGTCACCATAAACCTCATGGGGTGTATAGAATCATGACCCAAAAGGGTGTTAGATCGATGTTTCAATAAGTGAATAACTACAATGCCTAATCTTGGCATAAAGAGGGTTTTCACATGTACCCCCAAGTTCCATAACTATGTTGCCACCATAGGATACTAGCTAGTGGATCCACCTAAAAATCTATGTCATGTTTGGTTCTACTTTGGCCGGTAGACAACCCTTTTTAGGTGTGGGGTTTTATGACACCGGATTTCATGTTTAGCATCACATGGTCTATGTTGGTTAAGGCTATAGTTTCCCTTAAGTAAAATGGACAATGGAAATAAATGAATAGGACCCTAACTATAATGACTTAAGGGAGGTTACTTAGGATAGGTGGAAGTCATGAACCCATCAAGACATTGCACAAGTAACTCCGTAGGAAGTTCTAGGAAGGTGTTGTAATGCATGTCACTATGTATGTGTCCTTATGCATAACATTGTAGTATTTATTTACTAGTTATGACGATGTGCATAATATGAGTCTTTATGCATGATGTTGATCTTGTTGACTATATGATGAAGGTCTTGCATGACATAAATGAAGTGGTCTCCTCTTACTATGTTGATATATGACTTGGATGTAAAGGCTTGTGGTCTCATGATAGGTTTACTAAGTATGTGTGAGGTTATGGGGCCTTACATGTAATTGCACTACTAGACTTAGATTGGGGGCATGAGTTAGGTCTTATTAGGTTCTATGTGAAGTAAAATAAGTATGTGCATAATGACTAGGAGTTCACTGTATTGTCCTTATAGTCTTGACTTAACTAAGTCTATGTTGTACTATACTTTTATGATGGTATGTGTTGTCTTGTGTAGATGATATGTATGTTTTCTTGTGGCCTTAAGGTGATGTGTTGCACCAAGTATCACTAAAGGGTTACTTATGAAGTTAATGAACAAAAGAGAAGGTGGTTCATTGTTAAGGAGAAAAGGGCTTACTGTAATGTGCCTTAAGAATGCAATAAATTCATATGTGATCTTATGTGATGTTTGGCCTTTTAATATGTTTATATGAAGTATGTGAATGATACAAATGCTATGGTATAAAGGTTTTATAAGGATTTACTCAAAAAGGCATGAAGTATGATTTCAAGAAAATGTCCCTTTTAAATGCATGTTTTTGCATGGTTGTCATACTTAATGCATTGTTGTACTAATCTCATTCTTCTCTACTTTTTATACAAAGTGTAGGTTATTGATGCTTAAAGGGTGTCTATATGATTGAGGGCTTTATAGGTGATTCCCATGATCAAGGAAAGGAATCCTTAAGTCCAAGGATGTCCTAATTTGTACTTACTGTAATGTCTATTAAATATGTTATAGTTTTTTATTATGTCTTAAGGATCGTGTCCCTAATGTATTCTAAGGTTGTTGAGTCTAAGATGACAAAGATACTTAGGTTCTAAATATGTATTACGACTTATATATATATATATATATATTTAAGAAGTAAAGTTTCTAGCATATGATGTGCTATGAAAAGTTACATTTTATGCTATATTACTATGTCAATTCGATGAATGATAACTATGTGCTTGTACAAGACCTCCGAGAGGTCAATTACGCCATGTTGCTTCTAAGGGGGTGCTCCCTTGATGTGATATCTTTACATTATGACAAATATCCTGCAGTGATTGAAGGATATAGTGATGCTAATTGGATCACAGAGTCAAATGAAGTAAAATCTATAAGTGGTTATGTGTTTACACTTGGTGGAGGAGAAGTCTCTTGGAAATCATCCAAACAGACATGTATCACTAACTTCACAATGAAATTTGAATTTATTGCTTTAGATAAAGCTGGTGAAGAAGCTGAATGGCTCCGAAATTTCCTAGAGGATATTCCATTTTGGCCTAAACCTGTGGGACCTATTTGCATACATTGCGATAGTCAAGCATGAATAGGTAGGGAAGGGAGCGTCATTTAAAATGATAAGTCTCTTCATATACAATAGAGACACAATACCGTAAGACAAATCCTCTCTAGTGGAATCATCACAATTGATTATGTGAAGTCAAGTGAGAATATGTCAAGTCCACTAATGAAAGGCCTAGTGAGAGAGGCAGTTGAAAGATCATGCAAGGGAATGGGTTTACGGCTTAGTACAAGTCAGCAGGGCGGTAACTCTATCTAGTAGACTGGAGATCCCAAGAGCTAGATTCAAGGAGAAAAACAAAGTTGTGACTGACGGTTCAACATTGTCAATCAACTCAACCCATTCTCATTATGAAGACAATGTTAAGGAACATGGATAAGTCTTTAAAACTTCTTAATGAGTTAAGAAAACTTACAGTTTGAAAGGATTTGCTAAGAGTTTGGAAGGTTTGACCAAATAGTGTATCTACAAGATGAAACGGTTAGAAATCACCTATGTGAGTGTGAAGTGTAAGACGCTTCAAAGAGAATCTTATGTAAAAATCCTATTCTCTATACACTCATGAAATCAAGAGGTGTTCATAGCTGAAATGAACACAACCGTATAAACTATAAATAGTAAATGGTTAATTGTGTGATATATAATTGTCTAGATATACACTAAAGCTCGACGGTTCAAAGATATCACATATATCGATTGACCTATATTCGACATATGCTCACTACGAAAAGTTCATGGGGAAACCTACTTATGCAGATGCAATTAATCCTTGCCTGTAAAGTGCACACTTGTCTGTGCATTCCTATGTTATAACCATTCCCCATCAATTATTTAGTTCAAACATAAATATACTCAATTATTTAGTTGAGATTAACCGAAATGTTTCAATTTTTTAGTTGAATAACCCGATCTGACTCGGATCTGCGCAACCCATTTTATTTAAATCTTTTTAAGTTTTATTTGAATTTCTCACCGTTTGGAAATGTAACAACTCATACCTTAGACCAAAATTGAGAAATTTTCAGAAGTTGCAGGTGTCAATGACTATGCCAACTATGGACCGTCAGTCGACTTATGGTCTATCAGTCGACTCTGTCGATGGGCCAACTGACTTTTAGTTCCAA
Organism: Solanum lycopersicum; assembly: GCF_036512215.1. NCBI lineage: Eukaryota > Viridiplantae > Streptophyta > Magnoliopsida > Solanales > Solanaceae > Solanum > Solanum lycopersicum. Next base: position 6,670,234 of record NC_090809.1, read on the forward strand.
GTCATAAACGACGGTCAACAAGTACGGACCGTCAATCGACTTACGGTCCTTCAGTAGAATCCGTCGATTGATAAGCTTATTTATAGTTCTCACTTGCAAATGACGGTCGACCAGTACGGACCTTCAGTTGACTTATGGTCCATTAGTTGAATCGATTGATTCGCCAGCTGACTTTCAACTCTTAGTCACAAACGACGGTTGACCATTACGGATCGTCAATCAACTTCAACAATTTTTAAGTCAGGGGTCTTTTGGTCTTTTCCCACTTTGTTTAAACCCCATGATACATCATTTTGAACCTAAATCATCATATTTTAGTAAATTTAAGACTAGAAATGTAACTAAAACTTACCTAAGTAAAATTGTTAAATCAAAACTTATAAAATTAGAAGCAAGAAAGGAGGAAAAGGTGAAGAACCGTAGTTTAAGAACGCAACAAGGTTTCCTCAGTTCCAGCCCAGAAATCTAAATATTTCTCTGTAGATTTCATCAACTGGAATGTGAGATTTCAATAGTGGGTTCCTTTAACCCATTGTGTCCCTAGTTTTCGGTCAGAATCTTTATTCTCATATCATGATTATACCTAGGGTTCTAAAACTTCAATAGAGCTTCATGAATTAATTAGTTATATGTTACAAATAAAATTACCATATTATTTCTCACATTATTGCATGAATTCAGAACCCTAGCTATGTATTTCTTTAGTTCTTGAATTACACATGTTAGGCCAGATATTTTAGCTGCATTATTATCAAATTAAATATTGCATTCTCACTTCGCATGTTCAATTTTGAGCTATCCAGTATTTACAGAAACTCAGTCATAATTATTAAATTACACAATTCATTGGGAGTAGCATAATACCGCGTTGGAATAGGGTTTAGCATACCCAATTAGTCCGAGAACTACTAACCAAGTAGGTTGTAAGTCCCCTCTATGGGCATCAGTTTAGTGATCATGCCGGCATGCCTTTATACCTTTAACAGGGTATATTGGATCCTCTCGATGGGGCGTATAAGTTGAACTCCACATTTAGCTCATGTGGTTTTATTATCGGTTATTAGTAGCTCCCACAGTTTAGTTAGAATTTAATGCATTGACCATATTTATAGTTCAATTATTATTTTGTCTCAACATGTTATATATTTGGTCATTACATCCACTTAGCTCAGAATTCAGTATATCATGTTCAGATTATTATACTTGCTTTTGTGTTTGTTCAGTTATGTTCTATTTCAGCTTTACTCTATCCTATATGCTCACTACCTTCAAGTACCGATGCATACGTGCGCTACATCTTCTCATGATGTAGGTTCATGTTCTCATCATCTAGATCGCACTTAGATCGGTTTCCGATCTCCAGATCATTATATTCAGTGGTGAGTCCTCATTATCCGAGGGCAATAGTCATGAGGGCCTGTCCCAACATTTATAATCAGTTTAGAGTCTATTTTTAGACATAGTTAGTTTCAGCTTAGTATTGAGTTAATATATGTTTGTATTAAACTCGTTGGTATTTCATATATCTCAGTTATAGAATATGGGTATTCCCTATATTTTCAGTATAAATTATGCTTTAGCTTCTACATTAAGTTTATTATCTTTAGTATGCTCATGATCATGCCAGCAGGGTTAGCTATGATTACTTGTGGTCCTAGGTTCTGTGTTCTCCTCTTGGGGTAGCTCAGGGCATAACAAAACTTGGTATCAGAGAACTAGGTTTAATTGTCCTAGGAAATATGAAAAGCCGCACTAAGTAGAGTCCTTTTCATAGTATGAAGTGCACCACATCTAATGAGAGAGAGACTAGAAAGTGTTTTAAGGAAACTTCACTTTCTTGTTACTCTTATCATGCGTAAGGTATGATCTTATTCCACTATAACTTGACATTCTTCGTTTCAGATCATGCCTCCTCGTAGAGCTAACTCTAGGAATGTGAATGCCTAGAATGCAAATGCAGCTCCTCCAGTACCAAATCAAGAAGTCTCCAATGTTGAGTTCATGAATGTCATAGAGATTGGATAAGATTATGACCAACCAGAAAAATTGGGTTCGTGCTCCTATGAATCCAAATGGTGGATCAGTAGCAACGAGGGTCTGTGACTTTGTTAGGATGAATCTGCCTGAGTTTTTAGGATCACAAACTAATGAGGATCCTAATAATTTCTTGGATGAGATTAAGAAAATCTTTGAGGTAATATAAGTCACTAGAATTGATCGGGTTGAATTGGCATCATACCAGTTGAAGGATGTTACTTATATCTGGTACACTCATTGGAACGAAAATAGAGGTACAAATGCAGCTCCTATTACTTGGGATTGCTTTAGTGAGACCTTTCTGGATAGGTTTTTCCCAATAGATTTGAGAGAAGCAAAGGCTCAAGAATTCATGAACTTGAGGCAGGGAAAAATGAAAATACAATAGTACAGGCTCAAGTTTAACCAACTCTCTAGGTATGATCCTCACATGGTTTCTGATTCTAGGGCTCAGATGAATAAGTTCTTGTATGGATTGTTGGATTTGGTGAAAACTGAGTTCAGAAATGCTATGTTACTAAGAGATATGAACATCTCTAGGCTTATGACTCATGCTCAGCTAGTTGAGGGTGATAACTTAGAGAACAGGCCAAGGAGAATAACAAGTCTAGGATTGGGAACTATGACTATTCTCTGCAGAAATTGGGTGGTGGAAATAGCTCACTAAATCAACAAAAGTTTTCAGCTCCAACCTCTTTGTGAGATAGTGTTCCATCCTCCAAAAGCAGGCATGACCAGAATGTTAGATCACCAGGCTCTAAGTCTCAGGGAAGTGTTTCAAGCACCAAGACGTACCCCACTTGCCCTAAGTATATTAAGAACCATCCGGGCGAGTTTCTCAGAAAAAAAGAAGTATACTTGGAATGCGGTCAGTCTGGTCATAGGTTGAGGGATTGCCCTTCTAAACAGGGTCAAAGAGGTGGTAATGGTAGAGATCAGTCTACAACATCATCAACACCAACAAGTCGCCCAACTCAGTAGGGTAACACATCTTGTATATGTAGCAGTCAGCGACAAAATAATTTGTATGCTCTTCAGGCTCGCCAGGATTAGGAAGGTTCTCCTGATGTATTTAATGGTACATTATGAGTCTTTTACCTTGATGTTTATGCATTGTTAGATCAATGGAATACTCTTTCCTTTATAACTCCTTACGTAGCTTTCCAATTCAGTGTTAGTCCAGACACTCTCTCAGAACCTTTCTCAGTCTCTACCCTAGTCGGTGATCCAGTTATAGCTAGACGGGTATACAGAAATTGTCCTATCACAATATCTAAGAAAGTCACCTCAGTAGATCTTGTGGGGTTAGAAATGGTAAAACTTCGATGTCATTGTAGGCATGGATTGGTTATATGGCTCAGTTGATTGTAGAACTTGGATTGTTCGTTTTCAGTTTCCAGACAAACCAATCTTTGAATGGAAGGGTAGTATCTTAGCGCCTATGGGTCGATTCGTTCCTTACCTTAAGGCCAGAAAGAGGATCTCTAAGGGTTATTTCTATCATCTAGTTTGGGTTAAGAATTCTAGATCTGAAACCCCAACCCTTGAGTAAGTTCCAGTAGTCTTTGAGTTTCCAGAAGTATTTCCAAAAGATCTTCCCGAAATCCCTCCCGGAAAGGAAATTGACTTTGGAATAATCTCCTTCCAGATACCCATCCTGCTTCTATTCCTTCTTAAAAAATGGCTTTAGAAGAGCTTAAGGAATTGAAAACAAGATTGACTACAACTCCTATCGTGACTTTACTAGAGGGTTCAGATGGTTATGTGATCTATTATGATGCATCCAGAAGTGGCATAGGTTGTATGTTAATGCAACGAGATAAAGCTATACCTTATGCTTCTAGACAACTTAAGGTTCATGAGAAGCACTATCCGACTCATGACCTCAAAGCTTGCAGTAGTAGTATTTGCGCACAAAGTATGTAGACACTTCTTGTTATGGCGTTAATGTAGATGTGTTCACTGATCATAAGAGTCTTCAGTATATGTTTACCCCGAAAGAGTTGAATCTTTGTTAGTGGAGACGACTTGAGTTCCTTAAGGATTATGATATGAGTGTGCATTATCATCCTGGTAAGGCAAATGTTGTAGCAGATGCTCTAAGTAGATTATATATAGGTAGTGTAGCCCATGTTAAGGAAAAAAGGAATGAGCTAGTGAAGTATGTCCACAGTCTTGCTCGCTTGGGAGTTCGCCTTATGAGCATATCAGACAATAGTGTAACTGTTTAGAATGGGATTGAATCTTCTTTGGTACTGGAGGTTAAAAAAAAGCAAGACAGTGATCAAACCTTGCTTGAACTTAAGGTCCAACCTTGCTTGAACTTAAGGGTGCAGCCCACAATCAAAGAATCAAGGTTTTCTCCCAAGGGGAAGATGGTGTACTTCGCTACCAGGGTGGATTGTGTCTTCCTGATGTGGGTGAGTTGAGAAAGCATATCTTTGCAGAAGCCCATAACTCCAGGTAATCTATTCATCAAGGTGTCACAAAGATGTAATGCAATCTGCGGCGAATCTATTGGTGGAATAACATGAAGAGGGATATAGCAAACTTTTTGAGTAAGTGCCCCAATTGCCAGCAAGTCAAGGTAGAACATCACAAACCCAGGAGGTATGACTCAAGAGATCGATATTTCTACTTGGAAGTGGGATGTCATCAATATGGATTTCATCACAGGGTTACTTTGTACTCGCAGACAGCATGAATCCATTTGGGTGATAGTGGATATGATGACTAAGTCTTCTCGCTTTTTGGCGGTCACAGACTATGCTAAGCTTTACATTAATGAAATTGTGAGGTCACATAGGGTTCCTTTGTCTATCATCTCATACAGAGGTCCTCATTTTACCTCTCATTTCTTGAAGTCATTTCAGAAGGGTCTTGGTACTCAAGTTAAACTTAGCACAACATTTCATTCACAAACGGATGGACAGGCAGAGCGTACCATTCAAACCCTAAAGGATATGTTACTAGATTGTGTTATTGATTTGAGTGTACTTGGGATGATCACTTTCCTCTTATTGAATTTGCCTACAACAATAGTTACCATTCTATCATTAAGATGGACCTTTATGAGGTTTTGTATGGGCGTAGATGCAGGTCTCCTATTGGTTGGTTTTAAGTTGGTGAAACAACTTTGATAGGGCCAGATTCAGTCCTTTATGCGATGGAGAAAGTGCAACTCATTAAAGAGAGACTTAAGACAGCCCAAAGTCGTTAGAAATTTTACACAGATGCAAAAGAAGGGAACTAGAGTTCCAAGTTGATGATTGGGTTTTCTTGAAAGTATCACCTATGAAGGGGGTGATGAGGTTTGGCAAGAAAGGGAAGCTCAATCCTAGATATATTGACCCTTACAAGATCTTGAAAAGGGTTGTCAAGGTGGCATATAAGTTAGATTTGCCAGCAGAACTAACAACAGTGCATCCGGTCTTCCACATCTCGCTCTTGAAGAAATGTGTGGGTGATTCAGCCTTTGTAGTGCCATTAGAGAGTCTGGCGGTGAAAGTAGTCTTTCTTATGAGGATGTACCATTTGATATTCTTGATAGTCAAGTTAAAAGGTTGAGAAAAAAAGAAGTCACTTCATTCAAGGTTTTGTGGAAGAGTCAGTCTGTAGAGGGAGTTACTTGGGTAGCAGAAGTAGCCATGAAATCCAAGTATCCTTACCTTTTTCCTTCCGATTCCACTCCAGCTTGAGGTAATAGTTCCTCTTCAGGTTTTCAGTTATTCATGAGTAAATTCAACCTTAGAATCATGTTCCCTCAGTTTGTACTTGCATTTTCAGCATATTTGCATGTTTTTGGAACTCAGCCTAGTCAGAAATTTAGTTCTCAAGTGTTTAGTGGTAGGGATTGCAACTCTCTCCCTCTATTTCAGCTATTGTTGTCTTTATTCGAGGAAGAATGTTCTCAAGGGGGAGATAATGTAAGAACCCATCCCGTAGATATTCAGATTTTTCAAAAGTTGCAAGTGTCAGCAACGGAGCCAACTACTGACCGTTAGTAGACTTACGATCCGTCAGTCAACTCCGTCGATAGGCCAGTTGGCTCTCAGTTCCAAGTCACAAATGACAAATGACTAGTACAAACTGTCAATCAACTTATGGTCCGTCTGTCCACTCCGTAAATTGATCAGCTTACTTCATGTTCTCAGTTGTAAACGATGGTCGACCAGTAAGGACAATCAATAGACTAATAGTCTACTAGTTGACTCCGTCGATTCCCCATCTGACTTTTAACTCTCAGTCGCAAATCACAGTCAACCAGTATGGAGCTTCAGTCGAAATATGGTACGTATGTTAACTTCGTTGATTCGCCATCTGACTTTCAACTCTCAGTCACAAACCATGGTCGGCCATACTCGACTTACGGTCGTCATTCGACTCCATCTGTAACTCCAACAACTTTTAAGTCAGGGGTATTTTTGTCTTTTCCCACTTTATTTAAACCCAAGGTACGTGGTTTTAACCCTAAATCATCATATTTTAGTCAGTTTAAGCCTAGAAACATAACTAAAATTTACCTAAGTAAAATCATTAAATCAAAACATAGAAAATTAGAAGCAATAAACGAGAAAAAGGTCAAGAACCCTAGTTCAAGAACGCAACAAGGTTCCCTAAGTTCCACCCCGAAATCCAAATATTTCTTTGCAAATTTCATCACCTGGTATACGGGATTGCAATAGTGGGTTCCTTTCACCCATTGGGTCCCTAGTTATAAGTCACATTCTTGATTCCCATATCATGATTAGGCCTAGGGTTTCTAGAACATCAACAGCACTTCATGAATTAATTACTTATATGTTACAAATCAGATTACCATGTTATCACTCCGATTATTGAATTAATTTCAGAACCCTGGCTATGTATTTCTTTAGTTATTAAATTATACATGCTAGGTCAGATATTTCAGCTATTCAGTTGTACATGCCTCAGTTATTAATGCATCATTATCAGATAAAATGTTGCATTCTAAGTTTGTATGTTGAGTTTTGAGCTATCCAGTATTAACAAAAACTCATTCATAATCAGTTAATTACATAATTCATTGGGAGTAGCATAATACCGAGTTGGACTAGGGTTCTACGTACCCAATTAGTCCTAGAACTACTAGCCAAGTAGGTTGTAAGTCCTCTCTGTGGGCATCAGTTCACTGATCACACCAACATGCTAGCAGGATATATTGGGTCCTCTCGATGGGGCATATACATCGTACTCCACATTTAGCTCATGTGGTTTTATTATCGGTTATTAGTAGCTCCCCTAGTTCAGTCAGAATCTAATGCATTGACCATATTTACACTTTAGTTATTATTCAGTCTCTGCATGTTATAAATTTTGTCATTCCATCAACTTAACTCAGAATTCAGTATATTATGTTCCAATTATTATAATTGCTTTTGTGCTTGTCCAGTTATGTTTTGTTTTAGCTTTACTCTATCCTACATGACCATTACCTTCAAGTATTGACGCGTATGTGTGCTACATCTTCTCGTGATGTAGGTTCAACTTCTTAACATCTAGATTGCACTTAGATCGGTTTCCGATCTCTAATTAAACAGATTTAGTGGTGAATCCTTGTTTTCCGAGGAAGATAGTCATGAATTTCTTTTCAGTATTTAGATCTTTAGTTTCAATTTTTTCTAGAGTTAGTTGGGGCTGTCCCGACATTTCTAGTCATTTTAGAGGCTATTTTCAGACATAGTTAGTTTTAGCTCAGTATTGAGTTAATAACTTCCTTGCATTAAACTCATCAGTATTTCACTTATCTCTGTTATAGAATATGGGTATTACTCATGTTTTCATTCTAAATTATGATTTAGCTTCCGCATTCAGTTTATTATCTTTTGTATGCTCATGATCATGCCAGCAGGGTTAGCTTGGGATCACTTGTGGTCCTAGGTTTCCGTGTATCGGGTTAGCTCGGGGCGTGACAGGAAATATGTGTTTTGAAAGGTTGCAGCTTTCAACAACAGTCTGGACCATTTGAAAGATTGCAAACTTTCATTAATGGTAGGTGGATTCTGAAAGGGTTGCAACCTTTCAGAATCTGTTCTTCTTGCCTATAAATACCATTCATTCCTCAGAATTTTCCTTACAAACTTTTCTGATTTCTTTTTCTTCTTCTGCCCAAAAATTTCTTTGTGTACTTTACTTTTGTTGAGTGGTTCGCTGACACAAGAGTTTCTGGTATCTACACGCTGGTGATTGAGATTATTTTATCCTTGGAGGGAAAATTCCAAATCAAACCTCAGATACTAGTAGAGAATAATTTTCTTAGGGGACACTGTGAATTAAGTGGACTTGATCTTTTTTCTTTTTAATTTTTTTCAAATTCTGGTACGTTACAAAATTTTTTTTCTTAATTAATTTCTATTCATCTTTCTTACTGAACTTTGGTTACTTCGTGTTTCTGCAAAGTTTTGTCAAAATATGTAATTCTGATTTTTCAAAGACAACTTAATACATCGTCTTCATATTATTTGGTGAACTAATACATAATTACATATTGTGAGGAAATTAATCTGGTGCCTCCCGAAGATTCTTGAATTGTTGCTTTGGATATTTTGGAGAGAGAAATATCTCCTCCATATGTTGACCCAAGCAAACCATAAAGAAGGCAAACGAAGAGGAGGAATGGAGTCGGAGAATCATTTCCAACAAGAAAAAATAAGTGTTTAGTATGTAAAAATATTGGACAGAAGAGAACAACAAGCCCGATTGGAAATGCTCCGTAATTATGATGTTAGTGAAATAACTATTTTGTATTTAGTTATGAATTTGATAATTTTAACTCATTTTGGTTAATAATGTCAGTAATTATGATTTTTCAAAGACAGGTTAATAACATCGTCTTCATATTATTTGGTGAAATAATACTTAATTGCGTACTGTGAGGAAATTAATCTAGTGCCCCCCCAAGATTCTTGAGTTGTTGCTTTGGATATTCTGGAGAGAGAAATATCTCCTCCATATGTTGACCCAAGCAAACCGGAAAGAAGGCTAACGGAGAGGAGGAGTGGAGTCGGAGAATCATTTCCAACAAGAAAAAAAAGTGTTCAGTATGTAAAAATATTGGATAGAAGAGAACATGTCTGGTTCGAAATGCTCCGTAATTATAATGTTAGTGAAATAACCATTTTGTACTTAGTTATGAATCTGATAATTTTAACTTATTTTTATTAATTTTGGTTCATATTTATTATATAAACAATATTAGTTATGCTCATCCTTTGCATTTTTATTTTTTTTTGTGCATATTTTGCATTACATGCATTATCTATTGCATTATTTGTTACAATAGATAACTTATTTGTTGAAAATAATCAAACAAATATGATCATCTGTTGCAATAATCATAGAAATTTGTTACAAGAAATGTCTAATATGTATTATTTGTTGCTATAGATGACTAATCCATTTGAAATAATAAAGCATATATCCTCAATTACATTTTCAATGTATTTTAGAGTAATTATATTATCAATTGGTTATTTTGATATAAAATACTTCATTAGCCCATAAATAGTGACAAATAAATTATTTAATTATAATTACCTTTTAATTAATAAGTTCAATTAAATTTTTAATGTATTATAGAGTAATTACAAGATCAACTGATTGTATTCGTCTTAAATAAAGTGATCAATTGATTATTTTGATATGTAATACTTAATTAGCCCATAAATAGTGATAATTAAGTTATTTAATTATAATTGACTTTCAATTAATAAGTTCAATTACATTTTCAATGTATTGTAGAGTAATAACATGTTCAACTAACTGTATTTGTCTTCAATAAAGTGATCAATTAATTATTTTGATATGAAATGCTTCATTAGCCCATAATTAGTGAAGAATAAAGTTATTTAATTGTTATTACCTTGCAATTGTAAGATTAGTCATAATCTCAATGCATTATTTGTTGCAATAGATAACTCATCTATTACAACAAATGTCCGATTTGTATTTTTTTTTTTGCAATAGTTGACCCATATATGCTCATCAGTTGCAATGGATGATTCATCTGTTGCAACAGTTATAGGAATTTATTACAAAAAATGTGTAATATGTATTATTTGTTTCAATAAATTACCCATCCATTGAAAATGATCAAGCAAATATGCTCATGTATTGTAGAGTACTTACATGATCAACTTACTGTATTCGTTTTAAATAAAATGATCAATTGATTATATTGATATGAAATACTTCATTAGCCCATAAATATTGTTAAATAAAGTTATTTAGTTATAATTATCTTTTAATTAATAAGTTCAATTACATTTTCAATGTATTGTAGAGTAATTACATGATCAACTAATTGTATTCGTCTTAAATAAAGTGATCAAATGATTATTTTGATATGAAATGTTTCATTAGCTCATAATTAGTGATAAATAAATTTATTAATTATAATTACCTTGAAATTATAAGTTTACTCATAATCTCAATCCATTGTTTGTTGCAATAGATAAATCATTTGTTACAACAAATGTCTAATCTGTATTATTCATTCTCAGTATACGACTTATATATGCTCATATGTTGCAACGGATGATTTATATGTTGTAACAATTATAGAAATTTGTTAAATAAAATATCTAATATGTATTATTTGTTGCAATAGATGACCCACCGATTGAAAATAATCAAGAATATATGCTCATCTATTGTAGATTAATTACATGATCAACTAATTGTATTCGTCTTAAATAAAGTGTTCGGTTGATTATTTTGATATGACATGCTTCATTAACTCATAATTAGTTATTTAATTATAATTATCTTTCAATTATAAGTTTAGTTATAGTCTCAATGCATTATTTATTGCAATAGATAACTCATCTGTTCCAATAAATGTCTAATATGTATTATTTTTTTGCAATAGATGACCATATATGATTATTTATTGCAATGGATTATTCATTTGTTGCAACAAATATAGAAATTTGTTACAACAAATCTCTAATATATATTATTTATTGCAATAGATGACCCATATAATTTAACATTTTGAATTTCTAAGAATATAATGAAATTCATGATAAAATAACTGAACATCTATCAAATATAAAATATTGTCATGGACAATAATAGTATTAACTAAATATGAGAAGTCTTCATGAATTACGATTCATATTAGGTTCTTCAGCTTACAGAATATGACTTCAGCAGCACATAACTTCTACAACTTATGCTGCACTTTTATTGCTCATGTAGATGACTCAACATTGGAAGGAAGAGGAATAGTTGCAATTTGTTGTTTCTTTTTTCATATTTGATAATATCTTGGAAATTAATTTTTTTCTTCTCTTAATCTTCAATGGTTTGTATTACTCTAAAAATTTTCTTGATGGAATAAAACCTCACTTAGATATCAATTTCTTAACAACACTAGTAAGAGCATCAAGAGACTTCTTCACATCTTCACCAATAGATATTAACTAAGCCTCTTTGTTCTTGCATTCTTTATAGCATGCAGAACATGAGCTAGGGTGAATCCACTTTTTTTTTCCACCATCAACATCATTAACATGCTCACCACCAGTTTTAGCACCAACATCACCAATATCAACACCAAGATTAACATCAGCATCAACACCAACCTTTTTTGCAACATCATCAGCATCACCAGGAACAATAAGTGCTTCCCTTTTGATGGTTGTCGCTCCAACCAATTCTTTTTTTATTAGATTCACTGTAGGTGTTAGGTTATGGGCCTTTTTCCCTTTCTATGTGGATAAATAAAAGCCCAATTTGGACCAACCCATTTTTGTCCATAGGCCCATTTTTATGAGGCAAATATAAGACTATTTAGGTCTTATTTTCATACACACAGAGAGTTTTTTCAGCAGCCAAAAAGAGAGAAAGAGAGCAGTTTTTGCAATCAAAATTCAGCCCTAACAGCCAACTTCAAATTGCGATTCCCGCTTCGTTTCTTGTCCGATTGAGCTGATTTTTGGATAGAATATTATATTCATCTCAATATTTGATTAGGAACTGACAGAGTTGGATTTGGTGGCCTGCAGCTTCAGTTTTTCTGTCGTGAATAGTAGCTGCGAAATTGGTGATTTTACTCCTTTAATTCTCTAGATTTGGTGCAATCTTATTTTGTTGTTGCTCGTTGTTTGGCAATTGTTTTGTGGACAATTTTGGAGAAAAATATTGTAACTCTTGGTGATTATAGTGGAGCTTTTGGTCCCGTGGTTTTTTACTCTTCACATCGAAGGGTTTTTCACGTAAATCTTTGTGTCTTGTGTGATTGGTTTATTATTGCCTTGTTATATTTGTTTGGTTGAATTACTTGCTGCCTTACTATCATATTGCTTGTGGTTGTTTGTCTTCTCTTGGTTCAAATCGAGAAGGGAAAGAATAGACTTGGGTATTCTTCCGATGTTATCCTGTTAGGCATTCTTTGTTAGTGTCTTCTCTTTCCCAACAAAGTGGTATCAGAGCATTGGTTATTGTTGATTGTCGTTTTTAATGATGGAGGCAAATATGAGAAAAATGGTGTTTTTAAATGGTAGTAACTATCATATTTGTAAAGGCAAGACGAAAGATCTTATATTTGTCAAGAAGATGCATTTACATGTGTTTGCTACTAATAAGCCTCAGTCTTTGAATGATGAAGAATGGGAATTTGAGCATCTGCAGATTTGTGGCTATATTAGACAATGGGTTGAAGATAATGTTAGAAATCATATTGTGAATGAGACATATGCCAAAATTTTGTGGGATAAGCTCGAGACACTTTATGCTTCAAAGACTGGCAACAACAAGTTGTTCCTATTGAAACAATTAATGAATATCAGATATATAGAGGGCACTCCTATTTCTGATCATATTAATGATTTTCAGGGTGTTCCTTGACCAGCTGTCCGGAATGGGTGTAAAGTTTGATGATGAGATACAGGGACTTTGGCTTCTTAATACTCTACCAGACTCTTGGGAAACTCTTCGAGTTTCTTTGACTAATTCTTCTCCCAGTGGTGTTGTAACCATGGAATATACTAAGAGTGGTGCCTTGAATGAAGAAATGAGAAGAAGATCTCAAGCCTCATCTTCTTCAGCTTCACACTCCGATGTTTTGGTTAATGAAGATAGGGGGAGAAACAAGTCTAGAGGTCAGAATGATAGAGGTAAAAGTAGAAGTAAGTCAAAGTCTAAATACAAGAATATTACATGTGACTATTGCCACAAGAATGGGCATATCATGAAATATTGTTACAAGCACAAGAGAGATATGAGACAACAAAAAATAGAAGGCGATAATGAAAATCATATTGCTGTTGTTGCTAATGATGATCTTCCTGTTTCTTGTGATGCAAATGCCATTAATCTTGTTCGTGATGAGTCTAGCTGGTTTGTGGATTCTGGTGCTACTTCTCATGTCACGCCAAAGAAGGAATTATTTTCTTCTTATACTCCAGGTAATTTTGGAACGTTGAAAACGGGCAATAATCATGAAGTTGAAGTTATTGGCATTGGGACAGTTTGTTTGGAAAGTAACAATGGTTCCAAACTAGTTCTCAATAATGTCAAGCATGCTCGAGATGTTCGCTTGAATTTGATTTCTGTGGGATTTCTTGATGATGAGGGTTATGTTAATACACTTGGTGTTGGCCAGTGGAAGCTTACTAGAGGTTTGATGGTTGTGGCCCATGGTGACAAGTTGTCTAACTTGTATGTATTTCAGGGCTCCATGTCCAAAGACTCAGTAAATTTGGTGGAGAATGATACTTCATCAAAGTTATGGCATAGAAGGCTGAGTCATATGAGCGAGAAGGGGATTGATAGTTTGGCTAAGAAAAATTTGCTTTCTGGAGTGAAACAAGCAAAGTTAGAGAAATGTGTTCATTGCTTAGCCGGTAAACGTAAAAGAGTTTCTTTTCAGAGTCAATCGCCATCAAGAAAGCTTGATTTGCTGGAGTTGGTACATTATGATTTGTGTGGTCCTTTTAAGGTAAGATCTCATGGTGGTGCACTTTACTTTGTGACTTTTATTGATGATCATTCTCGCAAACTCTGGGTATTTTCTTTGAAGTCCAAGGATCAAGTACTTGATGTGTTCAAGAGTTTTCAGGCCTTGGTTGAAAGACAAACAGGGAAGACATTGAAATGCATCCGCTCAGATAATGGTGGTGAGTATATTGGTCCTTTTGATAGATATTGCAGAGAGTAGGGTATTAGGCATACGAAAACTCCTCCAAAGACTCCTCAGTTAAATGGTTTAGCAGAGAGGATGAACAAAACTCTAGTTTAGAGGGTTAGATGTATGCTTTCAGATGCTAAGCTGTCAGATTCCTTTAGGGCAGAAGCATTTAATACTGCTGCTTATGTTGTCAATTTATGTCCTGCTGTTGCTTTAGATGGTGATGTCCCTGACAGAGTTTGGACTGGTTAGAATGTTTCTTATGATCATCTTAGAGTCTTTGGGTGTAAAGCCTTTTTACATGTTCCTAAGGATGAAAGGTCAAAGTTGGATGTTGAAACTAGGCAGTGTATCTTCATTGGTTATGGTCAAGATGAATTTGGCTATCGTTTCTATGATCGTGTTGAGAAGAAACTTGTTAGAAGCCGTGATGTTGTGTTCTTTGAAGACCAAACAATTAAAGATTTTGACAAAGCTGATAAGGCTGATTTTCAAAGTAATGAGAGCTTAGTTTATGTTGATCCAGTTCCTTTGACTATTGCACCGGAAGAAAATCTTCATAATGATGAAAATCAAGTTGATAATGAAGATGGTGATCATGTTCAGAATGACCGGCATGATGTTGTTGATGCTCCCGTGCAAGATGATGTGGTTGTCCAACAACCAATTATAGATGCTCTAGAGAGTTCTCTCAGACGATCTAGTAGAGAGAGAATTCCTTCATCTCATTATTCTCCTAATGTGTATGTACTCTTGACTGACGGGGGAGAACCTGAGAGTCTTGATGAGGCCATGGAAAGTGAAGAAAAAGAAAGGTGGTTTGATGCTATGTAAGATGAGATTTAATCCTTGCATGATAATCATACCTTTGATTTGGTTAAGTTACCTAAAGACAGAAAAGCTTTGAAAAATAGGTGGGTTTTTCGGGTGAAACATGAATATGGTAATCCAGTTCCACGGTACAAACCTAGATTAGTTGTCAAGGGATTTAATCAGAAAAGGGGAGTTGATTTTGATGAGATATTCTCTCCAGTTGTGAAGATGTCATCCATTCGTGTGGTTCTAGGCTTGGCTGCAAGTCTAGATTTAGAGGTTGAGCAAATGGATGTTAAAACTGCTTTCCTCCATGGTGACTTAGATGAAAAAAATTTATATGGAGCAACCGGAAGGTTTTGAAGTCAAGGGTAAAGAGAATTATGTTTGCAAATTAAAGAATAGCTTGTATGGTTTGAAACAAGCTCCCAGGCAGTGGTACAAGAAGTTTGGTTCTTTTATGAGTCAGCAGGGCTTCAAGAAGACTTCCTCAGACCATTGTGTTTTTGTGCAAAAGTTCTCTGATGGTGACTTTATTGTTGTGTTGCTTTATGTTGATGAAATGCTTGTTGTTGGTCATAATACTTGCAGGATTCAGAAGTTGAAACAAGAGTTGAGTAAGTCTTTTGCTATGAAGGACTTAGGACCAGCAAGGCAGATTCTTGGCATGCAGATTGTCCGTGATAGAAAGGACAACAAATTGGTATTATCACAAGAGAATTATATTCAGAAAGTACTTCGCAGATTCAGCATGGACAAGTCAGTACACCTTTAGCTATGCACTTCAAATTGAGCACGAAATAGTGTCCTTCTAGTGATGATGAGAAGGAAGATATGAATAAAGTTCTTTATGCTTCAGCTATTTGCGATGGTTTGTACAAGACCGGATATTGCTCACACTGTTGGAGTTGTTAGCCGTTTTCTTTTTAATCCATGAAGAGAACATTGGAATGCTGTGAAGTGGGTTATGAGATATCTCTGTGGCACTTCTAGTCTGTGTTTGTGTTTTGGTACAAGGAAGCCTATTCTTTGTGGTTATACTGATTCAGACATGGCTGGTGATGTTGATACTCGCAAGTCTACTTCAGGTTACTTGGTTACTTTTGCAGGGAGAATTGTGTATTGGCAATCTAGGTTGCAAAAATGTGTTGCTCTATCTACTACAGAAGCTTAGCTTATTGTTGTCGTTGAAGCTTGTAAAGAATTGCTTTGGATGAAGAGATTCTTGGGGGAACTTGGTTGTGCTCAAGAGAGGTATGTACTTTATTGTGACAGTCAAAGTGCTATACATCTTGGCAAGAATTCTACGTTCCATGGTCGGTCTAAACACATTGATGTGAGATACCATTGGATTCGAGATGTGTTGGATTCTAAGTTGCTTGAGCTTGAAAAGATTCATACAAATGACAATGGTTCCGATATGATGACTAAAGCTTTGCCAATAGGGAAGTTTGAAGATTGTTGCATGGTCGCCGGGATGGCGGTCTCCTCCACATAGTCGTGAGGGGGAGAATTGTTGGGTTATGGGCCTTTTTCCCTTCCTATGTGGATAAATAAAATCCCAATTTGGACCAACCCATTTTTTCCCATAGGCCCATTCTTATGAGGCAAATATAAGCCTATTTAGGTCTTATTTTCATACACACAGAGAGTTTTTTCAGCAGCCAAAAAGAGAGAAAGAGAGCAGTTTTCGCAGTCAAAATTCAGCCCTAACAGCCAACTTCAAATTGCGATTCCCGCTTCGTTTCTTGTCTGATTGACCTGATTTTTGAAAATCATATTATCTTCATCTTAATCTTTGATTAGGAACTGACAGAGTTTGATTTGGTGGCCTGCAACTTCAGTTTTGCTGTCGTGAACAGTAGCTGTGAAATTGGTGATTTTGCTCCTTTACTTCTCTAGATTTGGTGCAATCTTATTTTGTTGTTGCTCGTTGTTTGGCACTTGTTTGTGGCAAATTTTGGAGAACAATATTGTAACTCTTGGTGATTATAGTGGAGCTTTTGGTCCCGTGGTTTTTTACTCTTCACATCGAAGGGTTTTCCACGTAAATCTTGGTGTCTTGTGTGATTGGTTTATTATTGCCTTGTTATATTTGTTTGGTTGAATTACTTGCTGCTTTACTATCATATTGCTTGTGGTTGTTTGTCTTCTCTTGGTTCAAATTGAGAAGGGAAAGTACAGACTTGGGTATTCTTCCGTTGTTATCCTGTCAGACATTCTTTGTTAGTGCCTAGTCTTTCCCAACAGTAGGGTCTGATTTTATGTCAATGATTCCTAGAGTTAAGAAATTTGCATTTGCAACTCTTTCTTTGTCGGACAATCCAGGGATTTTACAATCTATAAATAAATGTATTTTATATTAAAAATAGTCTATAAATTATAATAGAAATTAAAACAACAACAAACGATTGAGATTTCATCCAATAAATGACCTATTTGTTGCAACAAATAGGTCATTTGTTGGACGAAATCAATCATTTTTGTTGCAACAAATAGGTCATTTGTTGAATGTAAGTAAATCAATAACAAATAGTTGAGTTTTCATCGAAAAAATGACCTATTTGTTGCAACAAATAGGTCATTTGTTGAACGTAAGTAAATCAGTAGAAAATGATTAAGTTTTCGTTCAATAAATGACCTATTTGTTGAAATACATAGGTCATTTATTGTACATAAGTAAATCAGTGACAAATGATTACGTTTTCATCCAAAAAAATGACCTATTTGTTGCGACAAATAGGTAATTTGTTGGACGTAACTTTTTTTCCAAATTTCATCTATTTTCTTGTTCTTATCTTTGAAACCATGATCATCATCACCCTTATGCTTAATCCTGCGCTTGAGAAGATCATAGACCATGCTCATTTAAAAACGTGCATTGTTACCTTCCAACAGATGAAGAAAGTATCCAGAACAAGTGGACTTAAAGAAAAAGAGGATCACAACATTTTTCTAGCAACATTAATAGTAGATCTAATAAGACAAAAATAATATAGTCTGCCAAAAGAAACATAGATAGTGACTTATTATAATCTTTATTTATATTCTTTAGCATATTATAAAACATATAGCAGTACAAACTTGAGGACCACATTTTGGTTGCTTCAAGTGGATTTCAATTGTTTTTGAAGTCACAACCATTTGGTTTTGAAGTCACATTTGTTTTTGAAATCACAACTATATCTAAAGCTTTAACAACTATTTGTTTTGAAGTCACAGGTGTCTAGTCCAAAAATACTCAGATTTGTGATCAAGAATTCATGCTAAAAGCTGAAATGGTCCCAAATCTATAGTTATCTATATAAGATGTACAATAAACGATACTCTGTTACACCTATACATCATAAATGTACAAACTCAACCAATGAAAAAAGTAAAAAGGGGCAGTCATTACACCTATACATCATAAATGTACAAACTCAACCAATGAAAAAAATAAAAAGGGGCAGTCACTCTAGTCAACAAAAAAAATCTATCAATAAAACTTGGGATTGGATCAACTAGCTTTGCCAAATCTATGAGTAAATGACTTAAAAAGTAAGAATAAATAAAGAAATATACATATTTCCAAACTCAAAATAAGAATGACTTGAAAAGTAGTCATTTGTGAGGAAATATGAATTAAAAAACCGATTCAAAAATGCAAAAAATAGCAGCAAAGCTTCATCAAGTAAACACAAAAAATGCACAAAGTAGATGCAAAAATTGCACTGAATTAACTATCAAAACTAGAAAAAAATTAGAGCAAACCTACATTAAACCTGTAATAGCCTGTTTCCAAAATAGACCAAAATCAGTTTTTCAGAAAATGTGTAGGTGCAAACGACGGACCGTATCCTGACCCACGGTTCATCCTGCACATCCGTTGATGGAGTCAGAAACCCCCATAATATCAGCCAAGGAAAAATTGACTGAGTGTTGCACGATGGACGAACCTATGGTTCGTAGTTCAGACTATGGTCGTATGCGTCCTTCGATTAACACCTCATTCACCCACTCTCTAATATGAATCACAGGTGACCAGAACGAACCGTCATTTGACCTACGGTCCGTAGGTCTGACTGTAGGTGGAATGCAGTTGGATCAACTTCAATTGATCATAACTCTTAGCAAAAAATGAATTAGGTGTCCCATGACATACCCTCAGATAGAAAATTGAATTATCTTCCCATAGCCACCAACCTTACTAAAATCGTAACTTTGAGTAAAAAGTTATGACCATTTAAGTAAAGGCCTATTAAACAGACCCAACCTAAGAACCCAAATGACGGACCGTCAATTGAACGATGGATTGTCAATCCAGGTCGTCGTTTGGTCCGACGGCAATTAACTCAGGGGTCTTTTGGTCTTTTTCATTTTTTTAAACCTTAAGATATGTCATTTTTATCCTAAATATTAAGATTTTAGTCAGTTTAAGCCTAGAAACATAACTAAAAGTTACCTAAGTCAAATAATTAATCAAAACTTAAAAAATTAGAAGCAAGAAAGGAGAAAAAAAATCAAGAACCCTAGTTTAAGAACGCAACAAGGTTCCCTAAGTTCCACCCCCGAAATCCAAATATTTCTTCGCGAATTTCATCACCAGGTATGTGGGATTTCAATAGTGGGTTTCTTTCACCCATTGGGTCCCTAGTTTTCAGTCACATTCTTGATTCCCATATCATGATTAGGCCTAGGGTTTCTAGAACTTTAACAGAACTTCATGAATTCATTACATATGTGTTACAAATCAGATTACCATGTTATCACTCCGATTATTGAATTAATTTCAGAACCCTGACTATGTATTTATTTAGTTATTAAATTATACATGCTAGGTCAGATATTTTAGCTATTCAGTTGTACATGCCTCAGTTATTAATGCATCATTATTAGATTAAATGTTGTATTCTAAGTTTGTATGTTGAGTTTTGAGCTATCCAGTATTAACACAAACTCATTCATAATCAGTTAATTGCATAATTCATTGGGAGTAGCATAATACCGAGTTGGACTAGGGTTCTACGTACCCAATTTGTCCAAAAACTACTAGCCAAGTAGGTTGTAAGTCCCCTTTGTAGGCATCAGTTCAGTGATCACGCCAGCATGCCTTTATACCTCTAGTTAGATATATTGGGTCCTCTCGATGGGGCGTATACATCGTACTCCATATTTAGCTCATGTTGTTTTATTATCGGTTATTAGTAGATCCCCTAATTCAATCAAACTCTAATGCATTGACCATTATCTAAGTTTTTCTTCGTAAATTTCATCATCAGGTATGTGAGATTTCACTAGTGGGTTTCCTTCACCCATTGGGTCCCTTGTTTTCAGTCAAATTATTCATTCCGATATTATGATTAGACCTAGGGTTTGTAGAACTTTAACAGAACTTCATGAATTTATTAGTTATATTTCCAAATCAGATTATCATGTCATTACTCGGATTATTGAATGAATTTCAGAACCCTCGCTATGTATTTCTTTAGTTTTTGAATTACATATATTATGTCAGATATTTGAGTTATTCTGTAATATATGCCTAAGTTATTAACGCATAATTATGAGATTAAATGTTGCATTCTCAGTTTAGATGTTTTGTTTTGAGCTATCGAGCATTATAGGAAATTCATACATAATTAGTTAATTGCATTAATAAATGGGAGTAGCATAATACCGAGTTGGACTAAGGTTCAACGTATCCAAATTAGTCCCAGATCTACTAGCCAAGCAGGTTGTAAGTCTCCTCTGTGGGCAATCAGTTTAGTGATCACGCCAACATGCCTTTATACCTCTAGCAGGGTATATTGGGTCGTCCTGATAGAGCGTATACATTAGACTCCACATTTAGCTCATGTGGTTTTATTATCGCTTATTGGTAGCTCCCACAGATCACTCAAACTTTAATGTAGTGACCATATTTACGGTTCAGTTATCATTCAGTCTAAGCATGTTATAAATTTTATCATTATACTTTCTTTTGTGCTTGTTCCGTTATGTTCTATTTTAGTTTTACTCTATTATACATGCTTATTACCTTCAAGTACTAACACATACGTGCGCTACATTTTCTCGTGATGTAGGTTCAGTTTCTCAGCATCCAGATCACACATAGATTTCCGATCCTCAGTTCAGCAGATTAAGTGGTGAGTCCTCATTCTCCTAGGACAATAGTCATGAGTTCATTTCAGTCTTTTAGTCATTTAGTTTCAGTTTCTGTTAGACTTATCTAGGGCTTTTCCTAGCATTTCTAGTCATTTAGAGGCTTATTTCAGACATAGTTAGTTTCATCTTAGTATTGAGTTAATATTTCCTTTGTATTAAACTCATTGTTTTCCAATATCTCAGTTATAGAATATGGGTATTCCCCATATTTTCAATTTAAATTATGATTTATCTTTCGTATTCAGTTTATTATCTTTAGTATGATCATGATCATACCAGCAGGGTTAAGTTGGAATCACTTGTGGTCCTAAGTTCTATGTCTGCATCTCGGGTGTCGCTCGGGGCGTGATAAAACTTAGTATTAAAACACTAGTTTTAAGAGTCCTAGGATGTCGAAAAAGCAGCACGAAGTAGAGTTCTTTTCATGGGTGTGAACTTTACAACATCTGATGAGAGGGAGGTTATGAAGTGTTTTAGGAAAACTTCACTTTCTTGTTACTCTTATCATGCGTAAGGTATGGTCTTTTTCCACTCTAACTTGACATTCTACGTTTCAGATCATGCCTCCTCGTAGATCTAAAGCTAGGAGTGCAAATGCCAGGAATGCAAATGGAGCTTCTCCAGTCCCAGATTAGGAAGTCTCCAATGTTGAGTTCAGAAATGCTATACATATGTTGGCCTAGATATGACCAACAAGAACAATTGGGTTCATGCTCATGTGCATGCAAATGCTGGATCAGCAGCAACAAGGGTCCGTGACTTTGTTAGGATGAATCCACCTGAGTTCTTAGGATTACAAACTAATGAGGATCCTTAGAATTTCTTGGATGAGATCAAGAAGATCTTTGAGGTAATGCAAGTCACTGGGAATGATCGGGTTGATATGGCAGCATACTAGTTGAAGGATGTTTCTCATATCTGGTACACTCAGTGGAAGGAAACCTTTCTAACAGATTTTTTCCGGTAGAGTTGAGAGAAGAAAAGGCTCAGGAATTCATGAGCTTAAGGCAGGAAACATGACGGTCCAAGAGTATGGGCTCAAGTTTAACCAACTCTCTAGGTATGCTCCTTATATGGTGGTTGACTCAGGGCTCAAATGAATAAGTTCTTGTATGGAGTGTCGCATTTGGTGAAAACCAAGTGTAGAAGTGTTATGTTACTAGGAGATATGAACATCTCTAGGCTTATGACTCATGCTAAGCAGGTTGATGTAGATAAGCTTAGGGAACAGGCCAAAGGAAAATAAGAAGGCTAGGACGGGGAACTATGATTATTCTAACAAAAAATTGGGTGGTGGAAATCGCTCGCAGAGTCAACAGAAGTTTTTAGCTCCAGCCCTTCGTCAGCTAGTGTTCCATCCTCCAAATAATAGGTATGACTAGAAGGTTAGGGCATCAGGTTCTAAGTCCCAGGGTAGTGTTAAAGGTACCAAGACTTACCCCACTTGATCTAAGTGTGCTAATAACCATCCAGGCGAGTGTCTTGCTGGAAAAGAAGGATGTTGTGGGTGCGGCCAGTCTGGTCACGGATTGAGGGATTGTCCTTCTAGACAGGTTCAAGGAGGTGGTAATGGTAGAGCTCACTCTATAACTTCATAAGCACCAGCAAGTCGTCCGACTCAGCTGGGTAACTCATCTGGTACAGGTGGCGGTCAGCGTCAGAACAGGTTGTATGCTGCTCTCCAGGATCAAGAAGATTCTCCTGATGTAGTCACTAGTGTATTACGAGTATTTGACATTGATGTGTATGCATTTTTAGATCCAGGGGCTACTCTTTCTTTTGTAACTCCTTATATAGTATTCAAATTTAGTGCTAGTCCAGAAACTCTCTCAGAACCTTTCGTAGTCTCTACCACAGTCGGTGATCCAGTTATATCTAGACGGGTATACAGAAATTGCCCTATCACAATATCTCAGAAAGTCACCTCAGCAGATCTTTTAGAGTTAAAAATGGTAGACTTCAATGTAATTATAGGCATGGATTAATTACATTCCTTTTATGCCTCAGTCGATTGTATAACTAGGATTGTTCATTTTCAGTTTCTAAACCAACCAATCTTAGAGTGGAATGGTAGTATTTTAGCGCCTATGGGTCGATTCATTTCTTACCTTAAGTCCAGAAAAATGATCTCTTAGGGTTATCTCTATCATCGAGTTTGGGTTAAGAGTTCTATCTTAAGGATCGCAAAATATTTGCTAAGTTTAGCCAATGTGAGTTTTGGTTGCAATTCGTTGCTTTCCTTGGTCACATTGAATCTAGCAAAGGGATCCGAATGGATTCACATAAGATAGAAGCAGTGAAACAATAGCCCAGACCTAACTCTGTTACAAATAGCAAAAGTTTCTTAGGTCTAGCAGGTTATTATAGAAGGTTCGTGGAAGAATTCTCATCCATAGCCTCACCATTACCTAGGTTAACTCAGAACATGGTAAAGTTTCAATTGTCATATGATTGTGAGAAAAGCTTCGCAGAATTGAAAACTAGATTGACTACAGCTCTTGTCTTGACTCTACTAGAGGGTTCAAATAGTTATGTAATCTATTGTGATGCATCTAGAGTTGGACTAGGTTGTGTGTTGATGCAGCGAGATAAGGTTATAATGTATGCTTCTAGACAACTTAAGGTACATCATAATAACTATACAACTCATGACCCCGAGTTTGCAGCAACGGTGTTTGCACTCTAGATCTGGAGACATTACTTGTATGGCGTTCATGTAGATGTGTTCACTGATCATAAGAGCCTTCAGTATGTGTTCACCCAGAAAGAGTTTAATCTTCTCCAAAGGAGATGACTTGATTTCCTCAAGGATTTTATATGAGTGTGCATTATCATCCTGGTAAGGCAAATGTAGTAGCAGATGCTCTTAGTGGGTTATCTATGGGTAGTATAGCCCATGTTGAGGAAGAAAGGAATGAGCTAGTGAAGGTTGTTCACAGGCTTGATCACTTAGGAGTTCGCCTTATGAACATATCAGACAATGGTGTAACAGTTCAGAGTGGGGCAAAATCTTCTTTAGTAGAGGAGGTTAAGGAAAAGCAAGACAATGATTCAATCTTGCTTGAACTTAAGGGTGCAGTCCGCAATCACAAAGTGGAGGTTTTCTCCTAAGGGGGATATGGTGTACTTCGCTACTAGGGTAGATTGTGTGTTCATGATATGGGCGAGTTAAGAAAGCATATACTTGAAGAAACCCATAACTTTAAATATTCTATTCACTCAGGTGCCATAATAATGTATTGTGATCTGAGGGAAGTCTATTGGTGGAATGGCATGAAGAGGGATATAGTAGATTTTTTGACTAAGTGCCCTAGTCAAGGTAGAACATCAGAAACAAGGAGGTATGAATCAAGAGATTGATAATTCCTACTTCGAAGTGGGAAGCGATCAATATGGATTTTATCACAGGGTTACCTCGTACTCGCAAACAACATGACTCAATTTGGGTGATAGTTGATAGGATGATTATGTCTTCTTGCTTTTTAGTAGTCAAGACTACAGATTTGGTAGAGGACTATTCCAAGCATTACATTAACGAAATTGTGAGGTTGCATGGGGTTCCTTAGTCTATTATCTCAGAAAGAGGTCCTCAGCTTACCCCTCATTTCTGGAAATTATTTCAGAAGGGTCTTGGTACTCAAGTTAACCTTAACATTTCATCTACAGACGGATGGACAGGCCGATCGTACCATTTAGACACTAGAGAATATGTTGAGAGCTTGTGTGATCGATTTCAAAGTTAGTTGGGATGATTAACTTTCTCTTATTGAGTTCGCCTACAACAATAGCTACTATTCAAGCATTCATATGGCCCCTTATGAAGCTTTTTATAGGCATAGATGTAGATCTTCTGTTGGTTGGCTTGAAGTAGGGAAGCAACTTTGGTAGGTCCAAATTCCGTCCTTTATGCTATGGAGAAAGTGCAACTCATTAGAGATAGACATAAGACAACCTAAAGTCGATAGAAATCTTATACAGATGTGAGAAGAAGGGAACTAAAGTTCCAAGTTGATGATTGGGTTTCCGAAAAGTGTCACCTATGAAAAGGATGATGAAATTTGACAAGAAAGGAAAGTTCAGTCCTTGATATGTAGGACCTTACAATATCTTGAAAAGGGTTGGCAAGGTGGCATGTGAGTTAAGTTGCCAGCAAAATTAGCAGCATTGCAAGTCTTCCATATCTCACTCTTGAAGAACTGTGTGGGTAATCCAGCCTCAGTAGTGCCAATAGAGAGTGTGGCAGTGCAGGATAGTCTTTCTTATGAGGATGTACCAGTTGAGATTCTTGACAATCAGGTTAGAATGTTGAGAAATAATAAATTCGCTACAGTCAAGGTTTTGTGAAGAAGTCAGTACGTAGAGAGAGCTACTTGGGAAGCACAAAAAGCCATGAAATCCAAGTATCCTCACATCTTTCCTTCTGATTACACTCCAGCTTGAGGTAATTGTTCCCTCAGTTTGTACTTGCATTTTCAGCGTATTTGCATGTTCTCGAAACTCAATTCAGTCAGAAAGTCAGTTCTGAGTGTAGTAGTGGGGTTTGTAGCTTTCTCCCTCTATTCTAGCTAGTTTAATCTTCATTCCAGGACGAATGTTCCCAAAGGGAAGATAATGTAACACCCCATATACATAACATACCAAAACTCAACTTTCAGAAAATCTGCAGGTGTGTGTGTAGACACGTAAATTTTGACTAAATTTAAGTTATAAACCCTTTATAGAGTTTAAATATTTCTATTAATATTTTAAATTTTATCTTATTTTTATTAAGTTTATTTTTAAAAGACTTGAAAACAACAAAAATAAAATCACTTTTTAAAGTAAAGTTTTATTATTATTTTTTAAGAAACAAGAAAAGAAAATTATAGAAAAATATATGTTTTTTAATTAAGATCAATAATAGGATAGTATTTCTTAATTATAATTATCAATTCAATTTTTATTTTATTTTTTAATTAGCTAATATTTTTATTATTATATTGATTATTAAAAAGTAATATCTTAACCACCACTTCTATCCCCATTTTCTACCACTTCCTACAACCATTAACCCACTACCCCTATTTTCCTTCCCTCACAAACCACCCTACACATTATATATACACACATAAACAAAAAAAAGAAAAAAAATCACCAAGAACATATGAAAAAAAAAAAAGAAAGAGAGGATTAGAATCACTCTCAAATAATAAAAAATTCAGCAATAAACAAAAATCAAAAACACACCAACACACAACAAAAGAAACAGAAAGGAAAAAAGGAAAAACACAACACACATTCATATAAAAAATTGCGAGTGTTCTAGTCGAGGTTCTATCCATATTTTGTGGTATTCATCTTTTTCTCGTCTTTTTTATTCTATTCATGGAATTTGATGTGATTTTATGAAAAAGTTTCTTATATTTCATTTTATTTATCAATTTGATTGAAATGATTAATTTGTTAGTTATTAAATCCCTATTTTACGAATGTAGGTTGCACTAATTGATGATTTTTTAATTTATATTTATTTGTTATTTGTGATATTTTAAAAATAAACAGGCCGCAGCATTATTTTTGTCTTAATTTATATAATAATGGTGAAGTACATATGATTAGACTAAAACCAAATAAATAAATAAATAAATTATTATTGTTTTATACTAACAAATAAAAAAATGAGATTTATTTTTAACAATGTGTTATTGTTTGTTTGAGTAGAATGTATATACTTAATGTTGATATTAATTATAAGATAGTAAGTAAAATAATGAATTACAAAATAAAAAGATAAGAATATGATCCAAAATTTTATCCTAGAATTTGAGTATTTTGTTTTATTTTTCTTTATAAAGACTAAGTATTTTCTTTAACTTTACACAAACATGTAGGAACATAAAAAAATATTTATTTTTTGATTAAGAATGTGGTTACATATTTTTTTTAAGACATTAAAAATAAACTCAAGGATGCAGTGATGCACCTTATCCAGTAATTTAATTAATTTTTATTTATTTAAAGTAAGATATATAGAAAATAAGGTTAATATATATATGTGGTGGAAAGAATACTGTTATGTCTCCAATCGTGAAGACCAAGAATATGGTTACGTATCTAGGTCGAGACTAAATAAAAGTTCATCAAAAAAAAATGCAAACAATTCATGGTTTAAAAATAATATATCCAAAAATATTTTAAAATTAGTATAAGTCAATAAAAGCGATTGTGCTAAAATCACGGAACTCGAGGGATGTCTAATACCTTCCTTCGGTCAACAAAATTCCTTATTTGAAATTATGGTTTGCAAAACAAAATAAACAATTATTCCTTTTTTGTTAGGGATTAAAACAAAAAGGTGACTTGGAGCAACATAACTCAATTTCAAGTGGCGACTCTAAGAAAATTAAAATAATCCATTAATCAATGAAGTAACTAAAATTGAAAAAACCCTACCGCTTGCGCGAAAAAGGGGTGTGACATCTCTGGCGACTCCACTGGGGACTAACTAGAGTTCGAGTTTTGTTATATTTAATTTTATTTGATTTTATTATTTTATTTTATAAGGGTTATTTTTTTGATGGCCTAATATTTTATTTGCTACTCATTTTATTGTTTTTAAAATTTATATTATTGAACTTTACTATATAAAAAAATTCTCTCACTCACACATTATGAGTCTTTGACTACACTTACACATGTTCACAGGAATATAGTTAAACATCCTATTTTTCCTTGAGATAAAGTTGGAGTGTCTTGACACCCAGTGAAGGATTTACTAGTAGCATATGTTAAACGCGGTTGGACCAGCACTGAAGTCGAAATAACGCTGCTACCGATAAGTTGTCCCCCCCTTAGCTCGAGTTGTCCACTTGAGTAACTCAGTCTAGACACCTACCTCATTTAGGTCTTGGTTACCACTAGTAGGCTCCACTCATTTGCATAATTTATATTTAATTTAGTAAGTCTCGAAACAAGAGTTGGGCTGGCATGGTCCAGTATCTTTTTTTACTTGACCAATATTTAGATCATTTTATGTGCTACATGAAAATGCATCTATTTAGAAAGTCTTTAGAAGTTGACTCATTTTTGTGTGATTAGTATAGTGGAATTTTGATTTTTATAAAAGAGAGAAGAGAGAGAGAGAGAGAGAGAACATAAAAATATTTCTTCTTGTAGTGTCATTATACTTTAAAAATGATAAAATGAAAGAATTTTCTCGATTCAACTAAAAATATTTAAGTTTCTTTTGCATCATTAATAAAAAAATCAAAATATTGTATTTTCAAACAAGTATTAATATATATAAAAAATTAATTAAGTCGTTCAATCTGAACAAACTATGCACACCTGATTCTCACCCCGATGAGATACGTATGTAACCTTCCTCGGGTTCGGTGATTTAAAAAAAAGAAGTATTTCTTATAAAAAGTAACTTTTTCTTTACAATATTTCTGAACTACGCAGAATTAATTTTTGCTTTGACAAGATACGTAGACAATCTTTATTTTGAGGTTCAGTCCATCCTAAAACAAATTTAAATAAGTCATTGTCACAAAAAATGGGGGAAAACGAAGAAAATTATGTAAAAAAATATTGACTTGGTTGGTACTAACATTCTTAGAAGTGTGTTTAAGAAAAATAATATAAAATGTTAAACTATTTAACAACATGGACCAACTTTGTTGTGATCTATAAACTTCTTTGGGTATCTCTTCATATTTATTTTATACTTGAAAAACTATTTTGCTTAAAGTTAAGGTTAAAACAAATTCGATCTCATGTTTTCTGTGCATTGTATGGTGAACTTTAAATATAAAATTCAATGGAATGATTTTTTATCTAGAACTTAGCCTAAATGTTGATTAAAGTGAAGTTGTGAACAACATTTAACTTGGAAAATTATTATAGGCTTTCTTTGATTTGTTAATGTCTTTCAAGCCTGTTTAATGACATGATATCCATAAGACTCATATTTTGAACCTGTAACATTTTTATTTGAGTAACCACAACTTCACATATATCATTTTTAGTGCATAAATGCACTTTTTTTTAATCTCACCTCCATGTGTGCACTATCAATAATATACACAGCGTCGAGACCCAAGTTGGAAACAAAGTGAAAAGACCAAATATCTGCAAGTTCTAGCAAAATGACAAAAGAAAAAAAGCTAGAATAAAAAATGAAAGGAGAAAAAATGGAAAAAGAGAAAGAAAAATGAATGGAAAAAAGATATCAAGAAAACAAAGATCGAATGCGAAAAATGAAAAATATTGAAAGTTGTGCAAATTTTAAGTAGAAAATAATCACTTTACCCCAAATGATTGTCCTACCTTTCTCCAAACCTACACTACAAGTAAATAACAAGTCCTATTTGATCTCATTTTGTGTGTTCTCACACCAATTGATACTTACACAATGGCCAAGCATATGGTATCTCAATCTCATATACTCAATATCTTTCTGAGTGTGAGTTACTTTGATATAAAATGTCCTAAGATAGAACCACTTCTATTATGTAAAGTAGGACTTCATTTATTGCGAGAGCACTTGAAACATGAAGATATAAATAATATTATTCCTTAACTTAGGCAAGATGAACTCAGGTAAATACTTAAGTATGCTTGAGATATCATTTGAAATTATAGTGATTACTCAAAGTTTATCTCAAATTTATCTGAAAGTAGTTGAAGATGTCTCATATGCATCATGCTAAATTGTTGGTACCAACTAAAAAGAACATTGTCAAAGATGAACTTATTCATTTCTCAAAAGATGTCTTTTGTAGGAAAAATCAAGAAAAAAAGAAAAATAATTTTTAGATTTTCATGAATTACGTTTGACATGATTCTTGGTATACGAGATACGTAGGTATTCTTACAATAAGGCTCGATCTCACAGAATAAAATTTTATATCCTTGTAAGAAAAGAATCAAAAATAACAAACTAAAAACAGTGACGAAGTTCCTCAATTTAAAAAATTGGGTCATATTTTTATCACTCTCATTTCTAGGAAATAAGTAATCTAGTTGCATTCTAATCTTAGAAATAAACTCTCGATTATCTTTAATTTCTAGGGAACAAACTTCCTAATTGCATTTTATTTTTCTTTGGTACCAGTACTTCTCATTCATACTAATAGTGTAAATAATATTTTTCTGGTGCAAACTGGGGCAAAAAAAGTGTTGTGGTTTTATTTGATGATTCTGTTAAAAAAGGACCCTCATAAACAATGAGAATTAGATTAGCAAGACCCTCCTAAATAATTTGAATTAGCGTACTAGGACTCTCCTAAATAATGGGGCGTAGTACTAGAACGACCCTCATCATAATAGACCCTCCTGTATAATGTGACTAGAAGGACCCTCCTCATAATGGGAATAGTAGGATCCACCTGGAAATGGGATTAGCAGGACCCTCCTGGATAATGGGACTAACAGGACCCATCTGGATAATGATATTAGCAGGACCCTCCTGGATAATGACACTAGAAGGACCCTCCTCATTATGGAATTAGCACGACCCTTCTAGATAATAGGACTAGCAGGACCACCTAGATAATGGTATTAGATAGACCCTCCTAGATAAAGGGACTGGTAGGACCTACCTGGATAATGGGATTAGCAAGGCCCTCCTGGATAATGGGACTAGAAGGACTCTCCTCATAATGAGATTAGTAGAACCCTCCTAAATAATGGGACTAGCAGGACCCACCTGGATAATGGAATTAGTAGGAAACTCCTGGATAATGGGACTAGAAGGACACTCCTCATAATAGATTAGCAGGACTCACCTGGATAATGAGATTAGAAGGACCTACCTGGATAATGGGACTAGAAGGACCCTCCTCATAATGAGATTAGCAGGACCCTCCTAGATAATGGAACTAGCTGGACCCACATGGATAATGGGATTAGAAGGACCCTCCTCATAATGGGAATAGCAGGATCCACCTTCATAATGAGATTAGTAGGACTCTCCTAG
Source organism: Solanum lycopersicum (assembly GCF_036512215.1). Classification (NCBI taxonomy): domain Eukaryota; kingdom Viridiplantae; phylum Streptophyta; class Magnoliopsida; order Solanales; family Solanaceae; genus Solanum; species Solanum lycopersicum. The sequence goes on from NC_090809.1 coordinate 6,701,346, forward strand.
ATAATACAATTTGGTGACTTTCTCCTAGGATAAACACTTTTTAGTCTAAGATTATGTTTTATATTGACATTTGCTAATAACTCACAAAAAATTTCTAGTGAAAACAGGGGCAAAATTGTTGTTTATTTTTTTGTTGGTGATAGTTTTCAGGTTTCTTCAAGCGAAACATGGATTTAAAATTCAAGAATAAAGTTTTAACACTTTTTCAGAATGATCAATCCCACGATTGTTAGAATCAGTTTCGTCAATGCATGTAGCAGCCTGACTTCCTTGCATCTTTTACTAGTCAACTTCCTCTCAAGAAAATATGCTGTCATTAAATAGCATTTTCAAATTGTCATTTTGAAAAATATCAAAAGCTCTGTCTAAGTGGCAAGTTCAGCCTCCAATCCAATTTAAGAATAAGATATTCACCCGAAAATCAAGGTGATATCTTAAAGTCAAGATTCAAGTGAAGACTCAAGAAAAGTTGCATAGATAGGAGCTTGTACATTTATTTTTCTTTTAAGGCGGAATAATCTGGTGGACCCTTATACTTATATCACTTTGTATTGTGAACCCTTCTACTTGCTCTTTTGTCACGTGAACTCCTGAACTCAGTAAAACACAATATTTTAAACACATTTTTTTGACTATTCAACCGTGTGTATTACAAACGTCTGACACGTAATTTTAAAAATAATTAAAAAAAACATGTATGATTATATAATGACACATGTATATATGATCACTCCATGTCATTTTTCTTTTATTATATTTGATTAATATACCTAGTTACACTTTCTCTTTTCAATTTTTGTTTCTCTTGCCATAGCCGTCTCTATTCCCAAAATCTCACTTTTTCTTATCTTCATTCACAAATGGAAAATATCAAGCTACATAGAATGCATAATATCAGGCCAAACACAAGGTGACATGCTACTTCAAATGCTTCAAGTTGAATATGTAGCTAGGCTGGGTGAAAGTGACAAAACGAATTTTTTATTCACTTATTTTTTTTTCTTTTTCCAATCTCTTCTACTCTTTTCATGGAAGTAAAAAATATTGACACAATTTTTAATTATTCACAACTTGGCCGGAGTTCGGAGATATTTTTGGTTATGTTGGATTGGAATTTTGATGGTAACTGGTGGCACTAAGAAAAAGTGGGTGTGGACGTTGCTTTGGATCCTATTCGAAAGTTGCAAGATTCAAGAACGTATATTTAGGGATTTCCTGAAATGGGTATTATGAAATTGATACAAAAAGTATATTCTGAAAATTTATGAAATGGGTATGAAAGAAATTGATGCAAGAATGTATTTTAATGAAAATTTTGAGTTGGATTTTGGAGGAAGCTTGACTAAGTGGGTTCTTGATAAAGATGGATTGCAAATGAGTATATTAATTGTTGATCTCCCACGAACGCTAACCTCCGGTGAATCAATTGTAGGTCTCTGGGGAGCGCTAGTCTTCATTGGTGATAAACTAGGAAGAAGGAAAAAAGAATTTGGTTAGATGTGGAAATGGCAAAAAGATTGGGGAAGTGGGGAAGAAGAAGACTTTTTAATTAATTTATTTTTTATTTTAATTTTTTTAAACTAGAAAAAGTTATTCACTCGTCTTAAAGAGAGTGAAGTCACACAGTTCGCCAACTCAGCCATCTTAAAGACACACAAGTTCAACGGTCAGAAGGATTTATTAAATTGTTTTTAATGAGTTTAAGGGTCCAGATAAAAAGGAGGTAAGTAGAAGGTTCACAATACAAACTGATACAAGTATAAGGGTCCACCAGATCATTCTGTCTTCTTTTAACTTTTAGCTTTCATTTTTTTATGTAAGGATAAGAGCCGCGATCTTGAGCCTCGATGGAACTTCACTTAACTTACAACTCATCACTTCATCTCCTTAAACTACATGTGACCTGATTCCCTTATCACCCGATATATGTAGGATGTCCAAAACAAGGACTCGATCGCACAAATTTTGGTCTTTCAAAAAGAGTTCGGTCAAAACTTGTCACTTTGTCTATTCTTTGTCTGAAAACTCTTCGTGTTTTCAGTCATAGAGGGCAAACTGTAGACACATAAATTTTGACCGAATTTAAGTTTTATGCCCTTTATAGAGTTTAAATTTTTTTATAAATATTTTAAATTTTATCTTATTTTACTAAGTTTATTTTAAAAAGAGTTGAAAACAACAAAAATAAAATCACTTTTGAATGTAAAGTTTTATTTTTATTTGTTTAAAAAAAATAAGATAAATTACAAAAAAAATATGTTTTTTATAATTATGATCAATAATAGGCTAGTATTTCTTAATTATAATTATCTATTCAATTATTATTTTATTTTTATAATTAGCAAATATTTTTATTATTATAATTATTATATTGATTATTAAAAAATAGTATCTTAACCCCCACTTCTATTCCCATTTTCTAAAACTTCCCACAACCATCAACCCACTACTTCCCTCACAAACCACCCTACACAATATATATACACATAAACAAAAAAAAAAGTTCAGCAAAAACACATGAAAAAAAAATAAAGAGAGGATTAGAATCACTCCCAAATCAGAAAATTTTCAGCAATAAAGAAAAAACAAAAACACACCAACAAACAACAAAAGAAACATAAAGGAAAAGAAGGAAAAACACAACACTCATTCATTTAAAAAAATTGTGAGTGTTCTAGTCGAGGTTCCATCCAGATTTTGTGGTATTCAACTTTTTCTTGCCTTTTTTTAATCTATTTATGGAATTTGATGTTATTTTATGAAAAATTTTCTTATATTTTATTTTATTTATTAATTTGATTGAAATGATTAATTTGTTAGTTATTATATCCCTATTTTATGAATGTAGGTTGCATTCATGGATTATTTTTTAATTTATTTTTATTTTTTATTTGTGATCTTTTAAAAATAAATGGACCGTAACATTATTCTTATCTTGATTTAAATAATAATGATGAAGTACATATGATTAGACTAAAAATGATTAAATAAATAAATTATTATTATTTTATTCTACCAAACAAAAAATGAAATTTATTTTTAACAATGTGTTATTGTTTGTTTGAGTAGAACATATATACTTAATGTTGATTTTAATTATAATAGAGTAAACAAAATATTGAAATATAAATAAAAAGATATGAATATGATCCAAAATTTTATCCTAGAATTTGAGTATTTTATTTTATTATATTTTATTTTCTTTAGAAAGACTAAGTATTTTCTTTAACTTTATACAAACATGTAGGCACATAAAAAAATATTTATTTTTGATTAAGAATGTGGTTACATACTTTTTTTTTGAGGCATTAAAAATAAAACCTCAATGATGTTGTGATGCACCTCATCCTGTAATTCAATTAACTTTTATTTATTTAAAGTAAAGATATATAGAAAATAAGGTTAATGTATAAGTGTGGTGGAAAAAAGAAAGTTATGTCTCTAATCGTGAAAACCAAGAATACGGTTACGTATCTAGGTCGAGACCGAATAAAAGTTCATCAATAAAATGCAAACAATTCATGGTCTGAAACTAATAAATTCAAAAATATTTTAAAATTAGTATAAGTCAATAAAAGCGACCGTGCTAGAATCACGGGACTCGAGGGATGCCTAATACCTTCCCCTCGGTCAACAAAATTCCTTACCTGAATTTCTGGTTCTCAAACAAAAATAAAGAGTCATTTCCTTCTAGTTAGGGATTAAAACAAAAATGTGGCTTGGAACACCATAATTCAATTTCAAATGGTGACTATGAAAAAATTAAATTAATCTCTTAATTAATAACGTCACTTAAATTAGAAAAATCCTACCGCTTGCACGAAAAAGTGGTGTGACAAGGTACAATCAACGGTGGCCATCGACGAATCGTAGCCTGACCCACGTTCCGTCCTGCACATCCGTAGATAGAGTCAGGATCCCCAAAAATCTCATCCAAAGAAAATTTGACTAAGTGTTGCATGAAGGACCGACCTATGGTCCGTAGGTTAGACTACGATTCGTAGTCTGCGTCCTTCAATCAAGAACCCATTCACCCACTCGCTGATATGAACCACGGGTGACTATCACAGACCGTCGTTCGATGTACGGTCCGTAGGTCTGACCATAGGTGGAAACTAACAGACAGTTAGGTGGGAAATACAGTTGGGTCAACTTTAATTGATTATAACTCTTAGTACAAAATGAATTAGATGTCTCATGACATACCCAAAGATAGATAATTGAAATATATTTCCATAGACACCAACCTTGCTAAAATCAAACCTCCAAGTAAAACGTTATGTTTGTTTTAATAAAGGCTTGTCGGACAGACCCAACCTACGAACCCAAACGACGGACCATCGATTGAACGATGGACCGTCAGTCCAAGTCGTCGTTTGGTCCAACAAAAATTAACTCAGGGGTCTTTTGATGTTTTTCCACTTCGTTGAAACCCCCAGATACGTCATTTTGACCCTAAATCATCAGATTTTACTCATATTAAGCCTAGAAACATAACTAAAACTTACCTAAGTCAAATCATTAGTCAAAACTTAAAATATTAGAAGCAAGAAAGGAGAAAAAAGTCAAGAACGGTAGTTTAAGAACGAAACAAGGTTCCAACAGTTCCAGGCTCGAAATCTAAGTGTTTCTCCGTGAATTTCATCATTAGGTATGTGGGATTTCAGTAGTGGGTTCCTTTCACCAATTGGGTACTTAGTTTTCAATCAGATTCTTGATTCCCATATCATGATTAGACATAGGGTTCTTAGAACTTCAACAGAACTTCATGAATTTATTAGTTATATGTTCCAAATCAGATTATCATATTATTACTCAGATTATTGCATTAATTTAAGAACCCTAGTTATGTATTCCTTTAGTTCTTGAATTACACATGCTAGGTCAGATATTTCAGTTATTCAGTTATACATGCCTCATGTTTTAACGCATCATTATCAGACTTAATATTGCATACTCAGTTTGCATGTTTAGTTTTGAGCTATCAGTATTTATAGAATATTTAGACATAATTAGTTAACTAGATTAATCAATGGGAGTAGCATAATGCCGAGTTGGACTAGGATTCAGCGTACCCAAATTAGTCCCAGAACTACTAGCCAAATAGGTTGTAAGTTCTCTATATGGCCAATCATTTTAGTGATCATGTCAGCATGCCTTTATACCTCTGGTAGGGTATATTGGGTCCTCTCAATGGGGCGTATACATCGTACTCCACATTTAGCTCATGTGATTTTATTATCGGTTATTAGTAGCTCCCATATATAGTCAAACTCTAATGCATTGCCCATATTTTTTGTTCTGTTATCATTTAGTCTCATCATGTAATAAATTTGGTCATTGCATCCAGTTAACTCAGAATTCAGCATATCATGTTCAGATTATTATACTTGCTTTTGTGCTTGTTCAGTTATGTTCTATTTCAGCTTTACTCTATCCTACATGCTCAATATATTCAAGTACCGACGCATACATGCGCTACATCTTCTCGTGATGTAGGTTCAGTTTCTCACCATCCAGATCACACATAGATTGATTTTCGATCCCCAGTTTAGCAGATCCAGTGGTGAGTACTCATTCTCCGAGGAAAATAGTCATGAGTTAATTTCAGTGTTTTAGTCATTTAGTGTAAGTTTTTGCTAGACTTAATTGGGGCTTGTCCCAAAATTTCTAGTCAGTTAGAGACTTATTTCAGACATAGTTAGTTTCAGCTTAGTATTGAGTTAATATTTCCATTGTAATAAACTCATCGTTTCCAAATATGTCAGTTATATAATATATGTATTCCCCATCTTTTAAGTTTAAATTGTGATTTAGCTTCCGTATTTAATTTATTATCTTTAGTATGCTCATGATCATGATAGCAGGATTAGCTTGGGTCACTTGTGGTCCTAAGTTTCGTGTCCGCGTCTCGGGGGTAGCTCGGGGCATGACAAAACCAACAACCAAAACTTATCAAAACTACAGCAATATCTAAACTAAACGACAACTTAAACAGACTAAAATTGCACTAAAGCATATGCTAAAACTACAACGAGCATCAAATATTATATCAAAGTGAATAAAAAGGACCAAGATAACATTTTGATATACTAAAAAGAATGAAATCAATAAATAAAATCTAATTTTGTAACGGAAAACACCTAAAATGATTTTTTCATTCCAGTATTTCTTTAAAAAATATGAATAAAAAATTGTTATTTTTCAAAAAAAAAACAAAGCTTTACCCACAAATCGATGTTCTCTTGGCTGAAATTAAAATAAATTAACTGGAAGCTCAAAAGTTAGGCGTCGAAAGTTGAAATTTGTCGGAAAAGCTGGTTGGACGAACGAAGCAATTTCAATTATGAGAAGATCGTTGCTACGCAACCGAGAGAGGAGAACGTGTTTGAGAGAGAGAAGTGAAAAGTTTATTTATTTAGTGTGTGGATTGTTTTGTATTTATTAAAAGATTTTAAGTTTTTGAAAATATAAATTGAGTCCTCAATTAACTTAATCAACTATTGTCTTTGACCTTTTTTTGGTCAACATTGTCACCAATAATTGGAGAGAAATTGAGAGAAAATCATTAGAAGAGGAGAAGAAACGCTTATCTGGTACAATAGCTTTACGGAATGACAGGAAAAAAGAAAATATTTTCGCCTTTATATTATAAATAATGAAATTTTAATTTTAATTTTAAGGGGTTACCAGAGCTAATCACCCCCACAATTTGTACATATATTAACGGGGTTATTCAAACCTCCCTAATCAGAAGCAATTTAATGTTAACCTCTATAATTAATCCCCCATAAATTAATGTTTTCTTAAGTGAAAATGGACATTAAAGAGACTCGACTATGTTAGGAGTCATTTACTGTTTAGTGCCTTTTCACTACTTAGATTTAGTATTTGGTCAATAAATTTTCTATTGTTATGAGATGTTTGGGTCATTAGAGTTTGTTGGACTCAGAAAACTTAGACTAAGCCTAAGTTAGTAATGTAAGGCTACGTGTTGAAAATCTTACGGAAAATATCTTCATCATGAACATTTGTATCGAGTTCACCAAAGTTTGTACTTCACCAATAACTCTTATAGAAAATTGTCATAGCTTGAGGAGTGTCGAAAGACAATATCCTTAAGAATATTTCACCCGGTATGAGTGTATCCCCCAGATTCAACAAGCTTTTCTAATATAATACTAGAAGCCAGAAAATAACAAAAATTAAATTAACGAAAAAACCGAACACTAGAATATATGTGAAAGTATAATCTTCTCTATACTTCCTCATGAGAGAGTAAATAAAAGGAGGCTTAAATGGGCAACCAAATGGACCAATTAGTAGCTCTAACGTTCAGCAAAAGAATCAAACATCTCAAAATTGAAGAATAATAATAAAGTCTCCAAGACTAGTGGATAGTTGTCTTAGAGAATTGTCGATAAAGATATAACAATTAGGGGTTAATGACAATAAAGATAATGATTTAATTTGTCAAAAAGAAACATTAGATTTAAAGGAATATTACTAGCCACTCAATGCTATTAAATGAGAGATGAAACTAGACAATAATATGAATAATTCTTTTTTGAGATAATAGAATTATTTTTTCAACAATCCTCTATATATCTCAAAAGAATATAAAGAAATAGAATGAAATAGGTTTTGCTCGATTTTCATTTATGAGTCTAATACAACGAATCTAGTGTCCGTAGACTATGGACAAGACCTTGATAAAACAAGATTAAACATACAAAACAATCTGTGAAGTTTAGAACTTCTATGAACCAATAATTTTTTTGTAAATTCACCGTCTTATTCTATCACATTATGCTCACACAATCTTTGTCGTTATTGTGATTTTGTGCTGAGAGGTCATGCATGTGTCCTGATATGCATGAGTGCTCTAGAAATTTGCCACAATTTCATAGAAGCGACACCACTTCACATTCATACAGGTTCAATTATCAAGTGTGTTATGCAGAGCAATGCACCACCTATAAAAGGATATGACTTGGCTTAAGAGTTTAACTCAACCCCACTTTTTCTTATAAATTGTTTCACTATATTCACACATCATACGAGGAATATAACTTTATAATTACCTTACTTGATCAACTAATAACTTGTTATTACCAATATGAGCCTAGTCTATGGGTTATCCAATCACATATGTTGGGTTACCATCATTGTTGATCTTTGCAAATATAATTGACTAAAATATTACTTCCCTCGATGTTTCATTAGTCAGTCAATTGATCAGATTCACCTTCAATTACACATTATTTATATACGTAAATAATTCATCTCACTGTAGCTGCCTTGTCACATTATGTCTATGTTGTGCGGAATTCGAGATAATACAAGAAAATATAAATGCGAAAAACAAGACAACAGATTTACGTGGTTCGCCAATAAATTGGCTACATCCACGGGGAAGAGAGGGAGCAGTTTTATTATGGAGAGGCAAAAACAGAATACAGAATAGGGTTTGCCTTAGCGTCTATATATAGTGCTAAGCTACGCCCTAACAGGCTTGGGCCCAACATACAGAATTGACAGATAATTAAGAGCCCAATACAACAACATTGTATACCGTCGGGCCGGGGGCGTCTTCGCCCCCCCGGACCCCCAGGCCAGGGGGCGCGTCGCCCCCCTGGACCCCCCAACTCGCTGACCGGTCAGTGAGACCCCCGTCCTTTCTGTTGTAACGGGTCCGATTCAAGGCATTCAACATCTAAAACTCACATATCAAATATTTTCGTTGAAACAATTACTAACTGTTATTGCTTGGGAACCACATATAGATTTTAAAATCCATAAAATGTCATTGTACCCCTCTAGTACAACAAAAATACTAATTTATTGAGAACTTTACTTCTTGTACCTCTCATGTATCACCACACTATTTTCTAGATAATGTGTTAAGAATTGATATCACTTCCAACAACAAGAACATTAGAAGTATTTTCACTTTTAAAATCTTAACAGTACTTTATTTTATTTTTTTCCAACTCTAACATTGCATTCGATCAAATCACAATTGATTACTATAACTATGTACTCATTACTATTGATTATGTATATGCAACATTTATGAGCATACAATTAAATAACATACAGAGACACCCCTACACCTTCAAATATTTGTAATAAGGTCATTACTTCTCTTTAACATTCATAAAAGAAAATTTCCTTTTTTTGCACTAGTCAAAATGAACATGAATAAAACTATTTAATCCGAATATTTTTCTCTTATAGTAAGAGAACATTCTCATGAAGATATAATAGAAGTTTTTCAAACACTATTCAAATAATAGGAGTCAAATGACTTTTCAACAAGAACCGTTTATCAATTATCAAATATTTTTATTACAGAAGTCCTTCAAACAGTTTATTATTGGAAGCTTACACAATATTTGTAGTAGTTATAAAATTAAGTTCATACCAATATAAGTATAAAGAGAAGAAGACAATATATAGAGATAAAGAAGAGAACTTTTCTTCTATTCAAGTGTATTATCAAATGGTGAGTTATATCTCTATTTATAGTGTTGAGATATCCCTCCCAAAGGTCACCACATTATTAGATACATAGTTATCTCGTAAGGTTCTTATTACCTTGAAATTTTATCACCTTGGAAACACTTATACATGAATTCAATTAATTGTTGGATGACTCTAATGGACCATACACATAAAACAGTGGATTTATAAAACTCCCTCTTGGATGTCCATATATAATGTGCCTCGTTAAAACCTTACTAGGAAAAATCCAGTGGGGAAAAATTCTAGTGAAGGAAAAAGAGTACACATACCTTTTGATACACATTATTTGTTGCCTCATTAAAAACCTTGCCAGCAAAACCCAATGGGACATAACCTCAGTCAAGGAAAAAAGAGTGCAACGCGTATCGTACTCCCCCTGATCAATTCATCATTTAATTTCTTGTTATAATGTCATCCAATATTAACTTCTCAAATATTGATAGTGTCTTTGTGATCAAATAACATTTATGAAGATGTTGCATGATCTAACTCATCCCAATATATCATTTAATTACTTCATAGATATGACGAGGATCTGAGATTAACCGAATGCATTCTTGAAGATCACTCTATTCGTCACCTCGTTGTTGCAAGTAAATTGCTCATTCAACTTGTTAATAGCAACAATTATCTTGTGGGCACTTTCATTTGCAGTTGATTATCCATAAATTGTGGTTGATAAATTCTTCTTCAAAGAAAAATGTCACATATTTCTTGAATATGATGTGTCATTGATATCAACAAGACGCACTCTCGACTTGCTTCATGGGGAGCTTTTGTTTCTGCATAGCAACATTTGCTGCATTGATCACCAAGATATTATTGTGCCTCCACATGCAAGCAAACAACATTTTTTAGATCATGGTTTATGCGGATCAGATAAATATTTTGCATATGCGTAACCCATCAACTCTTAAATTGAGTTCTTCGGAATAGAATGAACCCATGTGGTCCTTCAAAGATATTCAAGTATATACATAACACCAATTCAATGTTCTTTTGTTGGGGAGGAACTAAATTTTATCAGTAAATTTACTGCAAAATAGATATTTGGTCGAGTATTGTTAGCAAGTACCCTGATTGCACTAAGATATGGAGTTTCATTGCCAAAAAACTTTTCATCCTTCTTTTTGATATCAAAGTGAATCTTTATTTATGTCAACCGATCTCATAATCATTGAGGTACTTAATAAATGTGATTTATCCATAAAAAAAATTGCATTAAAACCTTTTGGTGTATGGTTGATGGAGAAATATATTATCAATTTGTAGATCAAGATAACATTTTGTCTTACCAAGACCTTTTCACCCTTTAAAACACTCAAAAACTTTTAAAAGCTCTTTAAGAGTGCTAATGACGTTGAAGTCATTAACATACACAGCTATAATAACCAATTCAGATTTTGACCTTTTCATAAAAAATCAAGGACAATTAGGGTCATTCTTTTTGTACCCTTCCTTGATTATTTCAATCCATATAAGCATTCTTGAAACTTTATTGAAAAAGTTTCTTTAAAACTTTTATATGCTTTAGACACCTCGACTTCTTCAAGGATTTTCATGTAACATTCATTTTCTAGCTAGACATGACAATTATTCATTGTATTCATTCAAGTTTTTCATATGTTGTCAGATCAAAATAAAACTCATTGCACCCAACATAAGAGAAAATATCTCCAATAATGTCTGGATTTTTGCGACAAACCTTTATGCCCCAAGGCACAAATCGTATTTGATATATTACGGCTATATTATCGCATAATAATTTATTTGTACCCCACTGACATTTTACCTTGATTCATGGACTATCAGTCCAAAACGTCACATTTCTAAGTGAAACAAAATATTTTTGAATTATGCATTTTACTTGTCCAATCATTTATATGTCCACACTCTATGACAGATTTGAATTCAAGATCCTCTTTGTATCATTGAGCGCTACCTCATATCAAAGATACTGTCTACGGTTATTTGACATCGATTCCAACAAGACATAACTTATCGAGATCTCTTCATTTTTCATAATTTTTCAAGCACCTGAACATTTTCCGTGGTTTTATGAAGTGTTATGTCAATGTGACTTTTTATTGCACTTGACTCATTATCATGACCATATTAATCATTTGCTCCTCTCCTTCTTCAAGGAATTTTATATTTGGAACCGATTGGTCTATTACGCTTTCAGCGTATCATAGACTCTTTTCTTCAAGGACTTCATATTGGAGAATGTGTAGCTGAATTATATCAAAGGGTCATTACATTCATCTGACAATTGATTTGCAACATTATGCAAATGAATTATCATTTGAACTTAAAGTTCACATATTTCTTTAACAAGGATCTAGATAATTCATCATTAACCTCACACATAATTTTATGTTGTCAATCATCTCTCCCCATAAGGTTAGAAAATATGACATTCGTCCCAACCTTATTTGAGAATTCATCTTTGTGCGTGGTGGAACAATTAAAATTATAACCTCACATTCAATATTTTAGATGAAAATTATTTGGTTCATGACCCTGAACCAATTTTGATGGGAAAAACTTGTTGGCTTGGTGTATATATGTGTTGCTACATATTAAATAAAATTATCTCATACCAAATCTTATTTGGGAGTTTTATTCTCATAACCATGATTTAGCTATAATTGGAGACACATAATTTCTGTAAAATCAACGAGCATTATCAATATAATTTCATTATTTGAAACTGCGCTCTTAATTTAATAATTCAAACAAACAACCTTACAAACACCAATTTGTAAGTTGAGACCAAAGCACATGTGATCATTTCATAGACGCATCCATCATATAATTGTAAATGATCCATATGACAGGTCATATTCACCTTTTTATATGTTCCAAAAAATTCAGGAAATTACAATCTCAACCTTATCTGGTACAATGATCATCTTATGAAGAGAACAAGAAACACAAGAGAATTCTTGAAGAATCTTTTATTTCTTCATCATATAATCTAAATAAATTCTCAATTACATTTGCATCACATTTAAACCAGAATGATCAAATCGTCATGCCAATTGATCTTTATTTCAGTGTACTTTTAGTTTACATTTACATGTGAATTCATCAGCATGTCCATATTTGTGTGCAACATACAAGAGGAAACAATGGGTAACCTTTTATATAAATATTTATAACCCATTTCGGTTGTAGTAATCTTAAGATAATAAATCTTTTTATAATTTATAGTCTCAATATATATTTTTTCAATTCATCCGAAACTCAAAAAATTTCTTTTGAGACATACTACAACCCCAATATTATTCCTCTGGTAATAATACAACTCATTAGAGCTTGCAATTAATTTTGTGTACTATCACATATTTCATGATCATCCATATGGTGAATATCTCCTTAAGGAGAAATTATATTATTATTGTCATGGTCAAAACTATTACGAGCAACACATGTTTCTTGCTTTACTTTTGTTGTACCATAGGCACATAAACAATGACAAATTTGTATCGCCACCCAATAATATTATTTTGATCATGGCACAACCTTTATAGGCAATAGTTTTTATTTATTTTTCCCTTTTGGTAGTTCGCAAATAAACATACCATAATATTTATGACATATAAACGTACACGACCATTGACCATTTCTGTCAAATAAAAATTTATTTATTCCTCTCAAACCTCTCGTAGAGATGAGTTGTGACATATATCACTTTTTTTTCAAACCTTACATAGATATGAGTTGTGGCATATATCCAACCCATAATGATTTTATCGAATCTTGACCCATTCTCTACTCATCACAAGTCACATCCTCTTCAAGGAATGAACTAATCATTATATGTACGTCTTATTTCCATGACACACATCAACATCACTTTGAAAGATCAAGTGTACTATCACTTTATCTTCTTGTCTTTGATGGAGTATTTATAAACTTGTCAAATTATTGGGTCGACAACATTTACAAGTCCAATGACCTTCATACCATTTTGATAATAAAAATTGTCTTCACATTTTGAAGGACTATTTGGAGAACTCATAGTGTTTTTCCTTTCATAATTACCACAATGATAACTATTATAATTTCGTCTCTTCACACCCTTTTTCATATCGTTCATCATTTGTCATCTTTCAGACTAGTTCTTTACTGCTACCATATTCATACTATAGAATGGAGCAAATCAACATGCGGATTTCAAAGTTATCATATGTTGCTACCACATTATTTTCAAGGCATGGAGCGAATTCAATATGATGAATTTCAAGACTTTATATCAAAATATATTATTTTTGTTCTTAGTCATCATTATAATGCATTAGAACTAAAATTCAACATCTTATTCATATAAAGTCATCTTAGGTTATAAAGTTATGAGATTGGACCCAATACCTTATTATCACGGTGCATAAAAACTCAAATTGATGTCTTACCCTCTTAGTGCGATAGAACATGAATCTACCGTCTTACCCTCAAACATTTTTTTCATTATGGCACATCTGAACTTTAACCTGATGTCTTACTCTTTTGGTGAGATGAAACTTGAATCCACCGTGTTATCCTTAACCAATGTTATAATAGACTGAAGTATAACGTGACTTAGCCTTTAAGTTTTTCAAAACAATCAAAATAATATTCAATCTCATGCTATTTAAACTTTATACCTTCTCCATTTAAGAAATTTTGTATAACATGTCATATTTAACCAATAGTAGTATATGTCTTGGTTCGTAGTCAATTTTAGTGACCGAACACTATTGTGTTCTAAATCATAAAAAGATTTTAGAAAATACATACCTGATTTTATGAATATAATACCTTGATTCTCATAATGATATCAATCAAAACATGAGCTAAAAAAAACTAAAACTCAATCACAATTGGCTAGAGTCTCGTGTTGATAACGTATTATAAAATTAAGCTCATAGCAATATAAGTATAAAGAGAAGAAAACAATATATAGAGATGAAGAAGAGAATTTTCTTCTATTCAAGTGTACAATCAAATGGTGAGTGATATTTCTATTTATAGTGTTGAGATATCACTCTCAAATATCACCACATTAATAAATACATAGTTATCTCTTAAGGTTCTTATCACCTTGAAAACACTTATACATGAATCCAATTAATTATTGGATGACTCTAATGGATCATCCACATAAAACAATATATTTATAACAATATTTACATTTTGGATAATGACTAATTATAAGGGCTTGCTCAATTCTGCCGATTAATGATTAGAATATTCAAAAACAATTCAAATACTAATCACTTATTAATAAAATATTATTTCCATATTAGAATTAGCCAAGCTAGACAAGAAAAATAAGTCTATTAACAAAATGATCCTTCTTTATTATTAATTTTTTTTATAAAAAAAACAATGTCCACCGAACACATTGCCCCTTAATTTTTTTCCAGTAATGATCAAATAAGAAAATTCAGCACACAAGTAATTTCTCACATGTATTTGCTAAGTGTAGAACAACATCACTAAAATATTGTGTATGAATATTATTATAACATGATAAACATTAAATACAGGTAACTTATATTCATCTCAACATTTTAGCACATTATCTAATTCAAATAAACATTTATTCAATTGCATACATATTAGTAGCATATACCACCTTAGAAAATGTCAATATATACAAGTGAATATTTTAGAAGAATTTTTCATTCTAAGAACATCAATTGGTTCTAGAATCACCAACATATATATATATATAAAAAAACATTCTTCAGTTTTCAATTTGAGTATAGAACAAAATAATTTTACTTAGAACAAACATGCCCAACAATACCAAAGTCTTAACACCCAACATATCATAATTGATCACAAGATTCATTTGAGAAATGACCACAATTATTTATATCATCTGCTTAGCTATTTTTACTTTGCGAGATTATCATTTCTCCGAATCTTCTACAATATACACTGAGGGTATATTTAAAGAGTTTGGCATATTAAAATCTATTAAAATATAAACATAGAAGTTAGTACCTTAGTAACATGAAGATAAAAACTAACTTAGTTATTCTCCTCCTTCTAATAAGAGGAGCTTCACCCAGCGTTATTTATCACTACATCCCAATGTAGACATACAGTTGTCATGTTTCAAAGTTGTGTTAGTCTCAATACTGAAACGTCTTTCCTTCTCACAAATTCACTTAACTCGTGATCTAGATCATTAACACACCAAAATTGAGAAGTAGAGGAGAAGGAAAATTTGAATACGCGAACAATTTGCAACTAGTATTTTTCATAAGAGTAAAGAATGAAATATCCTTAAGATTGTTGTAAATCTTACGAAAAATATCTTCATCACGAACACTTGTACCGAATTCACCAAATTTTGTACTTCATCAATAACTCCTATAGAAAATTGTCATAGCTTGAGGAGTGTCAAAAGACACTGTCCTTAAGGATATTTCACCCGATATGAGTATCCTTCAGGATTCAACAAGTTTTTCTAGTATCGTACTAGGAGTCAGAAACTATCAAAGATTAAATCAACGAAAAAACCCAACACTAGAATATTTGTGAAAGTATTATCTCTGGAGCATATATAGGCAACCAAATGGACCAATTAATAACTCTACTTCTCAGCAAAAGAACCAAACGTCTCAAAATTAAAGAGTAATAAAGTCTCCAAGACTAGTTGATCATTGGCTTAGAGAATTGTCAATAAAGGGCTTACAATTAGTTTTTTTTTTTTGGCGTAAGAACGGAAGGATTTTATTTATTTAATAAGAAGGTTTATCCATACAAAAGTGGAACTAGTCTATGGGATATAATTCCATTCAGATCTCTTTCGAGAGCATTGGTTACAAGAGAAGGACATGTTGCAAAAATATAAGGTTTGAGTGTAGATCATTTGTTGATCCTTCGTTATCCTTTCGTATTTAGATAGAAAGTCTGCTACTGCATTAGCCTCCTTTGGAATGAGCTTTAGGAATTATCCTTCGAGTTGTAGTAGCAGCGATATACAATCTGCATATATATGTGAGTACATGAGGCAGCTGCTATTCAAATAGTTAAGTAGTACTTGAGAATCAATTTCTTTCAGTAGATGTTTAATGTTATTATCTTTTGCTACATTAGTCCATATAGCAATGAAAGGACTTCAGCATGAAGGGTGTTTCGCGCTTTAATCTTGCAAGCAAACCCCACAATTCATGTGCCTAGTTGATTCCTGATGACTCCTCCAGTTCAACTATTTATGGTTTGAGATTCAAAGGAACCATCAATGTTCTACTTAAATTTACCTTCAGGGGGTTGAAAAGAGATATTATAAGTTGTGCTAGGAGCTCTACTAATATTCATTTTTTTTAAAAAAAAATTTGCTATTTCTATTTTCCAAATGTTCCAAAGAATTATTGGATCTAGAATAGCGATGGGCACCAAATGGTGATTGTTTGTGTTAAAGGACATTGAATTGCACCGTTGTTTAATGCTAGCTTGAATGTCCTGGGAGTTAATGGAGACATTATATTTCCCCCATACATATTTAGCATCCGGGGTCGAAAAAGAATATGCTCAATGTTTTCTTCTATGTTAGGACAAGAGAGAGTTTTTAGAGCTAGTACTATTTTTATTGTATAAGGCACTCAATGTTGGTAGTTTATATGAGAGAAGAAGTCATTGAAAGAATTTTATCTTTTTAATAATATTTGTCTTCCAAATCCAAATATTTTTGTAATTCATACTAATAGTAGGTTCGAAAATGGTTTGGAGATACATAGCGTAGGCGCTTTTAGTGTTAAAAAGACTGTCGTTACTATTGTTCCAAAAGAATGTGTTTGTTTTATGTGAGTGAGTTTGGATGTAGGTGTTTTCTATATACTGTTTAACTTTGCTAGGAAAGACAAGTGATAGGCACGAAACGTTCCAATTGTTATCTGTGAGGAGTTCATTTAGTAATAGATTTGATTCGTTTCTGTTTAATGGGCCTTGTATTGTCTGACGAAGTGAGCAAGTAGTTTCTATCCAATTATATTCCCAGATTCGAGTATTGTTTCCATTCCCAACGTTCTAGGTGATGCCTTTGTACAATAGCGGATAGACTTTTACAAGGATTTTCCAAATATAGTAATCATAGGGATAACATTTCATATTGTGCATTTGATTTCTATTTTGGTATTTGTTGAGAAATTTAGCCCATAGGTGATTTTTAATTTTTTTGAATCGCCAATTTAAGCTTGCTAAGAGGGCAAAGTTTTTCCCACCTGTTTTTTGTATGCCCAGTCCTCTGTAGTTTATAGGGGTCATTACTAGTTCCCAATTTGCCAGGTGGAGCTTTATTTTATCTAGTACGGATACACAAAGGAAGTTCCTTTGTATTCGATCTATCTTTTTAAAAGTTTATTAGGAAAGAAGATTGCATTGCATTGCGTATGAAGGAATGGATGCTAGTACTGATTTTACTAGACTAGTTCTTCCTGCTAGTGTTAGTAGTCAGGATTTCCAGCCACAAAGCTTATTGTTCATGTAAGTTTTGTTGAATGCCTCTCAAAGTGAGAATCTTTCCATTGTATAGAGAGAATAAATATTACAAATCCCTAAACATCTGTCATTCCTATCCCTAAACATGGCTATTCTATCTCTACATATCTGTCATTCAAACCTCTAAATCTGATTTGCTATCCCTCCAAATCAATCATTCTATCACAATATTTATTCCTTTGATTATATAAAAATATATATATGATCATGCTAATTTATATCACTATATAATTATATTAATAAATACAATTGTTTCGATGTCCATCATGTTAACATCCCCCCTCAAATTGATGTTGGTGGATCAAGAAGCATCAATTTGCCTACTAGAAACTGATGGTGTTGCCGTGCCATGGATTAATGCATCAGCTATTTAAAGATCACTAGACACATGTGGATGATTAAGGACTCCTTTATCTACAGCTTCTCGTTTATAAAGACAATCTACTTCGATGTTTGTGGTCCTCTCATGAAAAACTGAATTAGTAGTAATCTGAATAGGACTTGTATTATCAACATGAAGAGGAGTAGGATGAGATTGAGGAAATCCAATCTCACAAGTAATCCACGAAGCGATACAGCCTCGGAACAAGCAGTAGACATGGATCGATATTCAGCCTCAATTGAAGATTTTGATACACGATCTTACTTTTTACTCTTCCTAGATATCAAGGACTCTCCAAGAAACATGCACCAACAAGTGAATGAGTGACGAGTATCAGGACATCCCGCCTAGTCAGAACCACTAAAAGCATTAAAATGAATAGGAGAACCACTTGAGAAGAACAATCCAAAAGTAGATGTTTCTACAAGATACCGAATTATGCGATGAACAGCCACTAAGTAGAGATGACGGGAGCTTGCATAAATTGACTAGCTTGTTGAGCTGTAAAAAAGATATCAGGCTGGGTAATAGTAAGGTAATTTAGACTCCCAACTAATTGTCAAAACATAGTTGGATCAGGAAGAAGATCGTCTTCCTCGCGATGATACTTCACATTCAATTCCAATAGAGTATCTACGGAGGAGGAATCTTGAAGACCAGACAAAGAAATCAAATCCTGAGTATATTTGTATTGATTTTGAAACACACCTGAAGCAACATTATTAACGTCCAAATCCAAAATATATGTAAGAGTACCAAGATCTTTAATTTGAAAAAATATTTAAGTTGCTGTTGGAGGCTAGTGATGAGTCAAGAATCAGTTCCTGTGATGATAATGTCATCTACATACACCAAAAGAAGAACAGAACCTGTAGATGTTTCCCAAAGAAACAAAGACGAGTCATATTTGCTCTACTCAAAATAAAATTGTAGCAAAGTAGACCAGAACTTATCAAACCAAGCTCTTGGAGCTTGTTTTAATCCATACAAAGACCGCTTCAACTTGCATACATCTGATGTTGGTGATGAGAACAAAAAAAAAATTTGACATCTATATGTCCATGGAAAAAAGCATTTTTGACATCCATCTGATAAAGAGACCAGTTTTGTGAAGTGGCAATGACAATAATAGTTCGCACCATAGTCATTTTTGCTACTGGTGCAAAAGTCTCCTCATAGTCACCCCATACTCTTGTCTATTACCAAGAAAAACCGATCGAGCTATGTACCGATAAAGAGTTCCATCTGACTGAAGTTTAATTAAATAAACCCATTTACATCCAATAGGTCGTACATTTGAAGTACATGAAGCAATATCTCATGTGACATTTTCTTTAAGAGCCAAAAGTTCCTCCTCCATTGGTTTTTGCCAACATTCATGCTTGGGGGGTTGTGAATAACCTGTTGGAAAAGATATGGTGGATAAAGTAGAAGAAAAATCATACCGTTTAGGAGTTTGAGACACTCTAGTAGATTGCCGAGGAGGCTCAAGAGGAGCAGGCCGTAAAAAAATCTCAATATGAGTAGGAAAGAAATACAGATCCTCAAAGAAAATAACATTCCTAGAAACACAAAATTTGTTAGAACTTGGATCATAATAAATAAATCCTTTATACGAAGTACTATAGGACATAAAAGCACATTTAGTAGGCTAAATAGAGAGTTTATTGCGTTGAGAAGGAGGTAGGTACACAAAAAAAAACACAACCTAATGTATGAAAACTATGATAGCTTCGATGTTTGTGAAAAAGTCTATAAAATGGAGACTCAAGGTTTAACACTTTAGATGGAAGTCTATTAATCAAATAGACATCACTAGACACAAACTCAACCCAATATTCAGAAGGAACAAATGACTCAATCAAAAAAGTACGAGTGACATCCAAAAGATGATGGTTTTTATGCTCAGAAACTCACAAAATACTTGAAATGATCATGAGAAATAACTAGTGAAATTCCCCAAACATCACTATCAATGGCATGAAAACACTTTGCAGCACGACTACCAAAATTAGGAAAAGGAAGAGTTTTACTTTTGTCTAATTTACAAGTAGAATAATCAAAGGAAGCAACTGAAAATTGATTTTCATTTCCCAATAAACCAGAATTGGACAAATGAGACAACATAATAGAATTTGGATATCTTAGACCTTTATGCCAAACTTCATTCTTAGTAGCGGTGGAAGCAAAAGCCCGAACAGGAGGAATAGAAAGCTGTATGGAGCAATCTTCCAACTTTAAGACCCTTCGGCGATTATCGTCCTCGACACCTGATCCTGCACAAGGTAACTACTACGAGAAAAATTCACATTACAATTGCTATCTACCAATTGGATCACTGAAATAAAACTACTGGAGAGCTTTGGTGATACAAAAACATTTTGAAAGTTTCAGTAATATCCCCAACCTTGGTAATGGGTAATTACATATATTTGAAACCTGAATCTCTGTTGGACCATTATACTCACAGATGTTTTTGAGTATATCAGTTGAGTTGGTCATATTGTTAGAAGCACCCGAATAGACAAGCCAAAATTTAGATATTACATATGTAACATTTCAGAAAATGTACTTGTCTAGTGAAGA
Organism: Solanum lycopersicum; assembly: GCF_036512215.1. Classification (NCBI taxonomy): domain Eukaryota; kingdom Viridiplantae; phylum Streptophyta; class Magnoliopsida; order Solanales; family Solanaceae; genus Solanum; species Solanum lycopersicum. Next base: position 6,722,341 of record NC_090809.1, read on the forward strand.
GTTTATTAGGTTGAGAATATGTATTGGGGTACAAAGGCATCCCAATTCCCAATATAGATAAATATTGGTTATGTTAGAAAATATTGACTTAAGGGTGTTGGCTAATTCTATGTAGTAACAAGTAACTTAAGATACATTTTGATGTTCAAATGCTCCAACCCAAGCTTGTTTAGGAATTGTACCTACAATGCAGACACTAAGCTAAAAATTTTGATTTCACAGCTTACACATATTAGGTACGAGGCATCCAAGTGTCAAGCCTAGGTACTATAGCACATGATCATTTAAAATGATCAGGTAGATTAAGCAGTGCCCAAAGACATAGTGAGGATCCTTGGGACAAGAAGTGAACTTTTCAAGTGCAACTACAGAGTGCACGGCTAGGAAAGTACAAGGCAACACATGTGCAAGCACGTGTGCTACTGGCCAAGAGACCAAAAGACCAAGCCCAACAGATTCGGTTAGAGGGCCGGTGCACATCGAGTTAAGTCATGTGGGGCCGAGCTTCCTAACCAATCCTAGGCTCTAACGAACTTACCTAACTAACTAACTAGCCTAGGACTAACTGAAATAAACTAACTAGTGTGCCCAAAATTCTAAGACCTAACCGGGTGACACTAGCCGAGTAGCTAACTAAAGAAACATCCTAGTACCTAACCTAGGATGGTCCAAAGGGGTTGGTTAGTCCTAGTGACACAGGGGTACTTTAGTTAGGCCGGTGCACATCGAGTAATTAATTAATGTACTTTCATGGTCAAACCCGAACCCTTAGCAAATTTTTAGGATTTGGCTAAGTCAAAAGCTCTCCTATTTTTAGTCAATATAGGAAGGGCGTTTTGGTAATTAGCTAATTGATTTATTTAATTAACTTAGTTAGCCTAAGTTGAGTTAGTCAATATTAAGTTTCTAATACTTAGACTCATTTTTATCGAGTAGAAACACACTATTGAAAAACAGTGAACAAAAGTAAGAAAAACAGAAAAATACTCTCGGTTATCCTTAGGCGATTTCAAGGCAATTATTCAAGATTTTTGTGTTAAGTATAGGGTGATCTTCGTAGATTCAGTTCTACAGCAAGGTATGGGTTTTCTCTCTTGGATTTCTTTCCCATGAGGCTTTTCAAACGTTTTGGATTCAAGAAAACCGAAACCAGGGTTTCCCAATGAAATTGTTGAATGTTCATCTCCCTAGTTCTCCCTATTTTCGATTCCAGTAGTATGTATAATGCAAATCTCAAGCATGTTATTGGTATGTAGTGCTAAGTGATTATTATTTGTAGGGTTCTGTGATTTGATAATGTTGAATGATACCTATAGGTTAGATCCATATGATTAAAGTACCATTTACATGAGATAAAAATGTTGTAATTCCCAATTCTGTTCGAGAAGATGAAATTGCTATAAGCCGTTTATGAAATTCAGTTTACTGTTGACAGGAATGATGTTTTTAACTACTGTGTGTGTTTACAGTAGATATGTTTTTATGTATTTGGAATGCAATGTTTCCAAAAATAAATGAGAATGAGAATCAAAGCTAGTTAATGAATCTTCAATGCCAAATCAACTGTATAGCTTGGCCAAGCTAGGCACTGAATTGTTCTTATGATCTAATCAAATGTTAAAAGTTGGCTTGCTTAAAGTTATGAGATTACTATAGTATATACATGAATTTAATTGACTTGGCTAGTGATAATATCATGGCAAGTGTTTACTGAAAGTTTGGTTTATGCCAATAAATTGGCCAGCAATATTATTTCCAAAAATGTAATAGAATTGGTCAATGACTAAGTCATACCAATCTTATATGGCTAATGTAAATTATGTTGTTTCTTGTAAGGACCAAATACATGTTAAAGATTAACTTGACAAGATGTAACTCAATGAACTCATATTCTTTGGTATGTCAATGATTGGGACAAGTCCCAATATACCCTATCTAAATGAACGTGTGAACATAGTATCACATTGAATAAGTCCTCATAACTTTCATAAAGAATGATACAAGACTATCAAATAACATTGAACAAGATAAGGTGAGTAATGAAAATAACTAAAAACTTATGAGTTATGAAATTTACCATAAAATGGGGTGTTAAAGGAAGTGAGACAAGTCGCACTTGCACCTAATCAATTATGTTAAAGATACTCACATAAGAGGATGTTAGAGATCGTTAGACAAGTCTCATTCACACCATAATGATAATGTAAGATTTAAGTTCACATTCATCAAGTATAGAAAGGTATGACATGTTATCCATTGGTCTAAGCATACCGTATACTAGAAGCAAGCTTCGATAATGTATGAGTCAACTCTAAAAGTTGTAAAGAATGATAAATTGAGCTAAGCACTGATAGACTAGTAATGAGCTTGTGCAAGCACATGTAAGACTCATTAAATGAGACTACCACCAAGGTAGATAAGGGTCCCCAAATTCTTCTAGTCTTTGAACTATGTCGCCAGCATATGTTACTAGCTAGTGGATCCACCTAAGAAAGCTAGGAAGTATTCGGTTTCACTTTTTTAGGTGAACCACCTCTTTTCAGTGTGGGGAAGACATAGGATTTCATGTTAGGTCACATGATCTATGTCGGTTAAATGCTAAAGATTTCTCTAAGAAAGTAAGAAATAAAGAACTAGGAATATGAGGGGTGTTCAGATACGATGACCAAAGGGTGAGGTTAGACTAAGTAATGATATAAGTCATTCTTAGTCATTTCACATAAAGATCCCAATGGAAGTCTTAAAAGAATATCCTAAGTCAACCTAGCATGTTCAAATTGAACATGAGATCAAAGAACAAGAAACGTAAGTTCAAAGTGAAATAAGTAAGCAAAAGCATAAGTATATCATATCATCATTGTTTGATAAGAATGATGTTTTAACAGTTATTAGCTTATGACAATAAAGGAAGCAAAACATAATGAATCGTTGATATACCGTGGTTTCACGGTATTATTAATACTTTTTCCTTAAGTTAAATGTGTCCAAAATCCTTTTTGTGCAAACTTTCATATAAGTTTCTCTTTGTTTTGAAGGAAATCTATCCAAAGCTGAATGCGGGGATTTTGAGTAAAGAAATGCAGAAGAGACCACCTGCGTAGGTTATGACGGTCCGTCGTGCTTGTGACGGTTCGTAGGTGGCAGCGTAGTGCAGCTGCTGAAGGAAGATGGGGAAGTCTGACCAAGTGTGGGATTACGAAGCTTGTGACGGTCCGTCGTGTCTATGACGGTCCGTCCTGCAGGTTCGTCATGAAGTTCAAAGAAGTGATCCCAGTACCCATATTCCAAGAGTTGAAGTGTTTTGAAACGAAGGCCCTCGACGGACCGTTGTGCCTATGACGGTCCGTCATACTTGTCGTCGAGGGTAATGAAGAAGGGCAGCAGAAGAAATTGCACTAGTATGGGACGACAGAGTCCATGACGGTCCTTGTTTAATTAGGTTTTTTTATTTTTTATAAATAGTTCGAAAAACCTCATTTTGGAGGTTGGAATCTGTTAGGTTAGACTCTTAGATTGTAAAATTTCTTATTGGTAAACATTGTATTGTGAGATTCTTGATAATCATTAGACTTTTTGTGAGATTATTGATTACTTTGAGATTCTTGCAAGTGAATATTGGTGATTAATCAAGCAAACTTTTGGATTTTACTCTTTCTCATTGAAGTAAGTACATGAACTCTTATTTAATATATTTGAATATTGTGTTTATGGTCATGAGTAACTAAACTCCATAACTAGGGTTGTGGAAACCATAGGCAAATAATGAGATAAACCTTAACTAAAACAACAATTCTAGAATAGTGTCATGCATGTATTAATAATTCTTTCTCTTAGAAGTCTTTTTAACGGATGACCAACGTTAGAACTCGCCTTAATGCTACTTACCGGACCAAGGAGGTAGATAATAGTAAAAGAATTATTAACATAGATTTAGTGTATACTATATAATAGGCTAGTATTGATTGGTACGAGGTAATAACTTAGTCAAATATCGAATACGATGCTTAATATGAGGTAAGGATAAGGGTTAGGATAGTAACACACGTAGCCGGACGAAGGTGCGGAGTGAGATTTTGTAGATGCCGGACCAAGGATTTAGAAATACATAATTTATCACTTTGCATGCAAGATACTAGGAATGAATTGTTATAGTTAGAGTTATCAAGTTATGAACCTGTGTGGAACACGTAAACCCTAGTTACTTTGATTAATTGATTAAAATCCAACATTCAAAATTGTTAAGTGTCTCTGTCAAGTTTGTTAATTAATTTTACTCATTTAGAAATAGAAACCCCCCTTTATTGTTTTTACTTTCCAAGGAAGTCATTGACCAAACAATAGTAATAACAGGTTCAAGTTAAGTCTAGACTATTTTTCCCGTGGGAACGATCCCAAGCTCACTAGTTGGTTTATTTACTTGACACGGCCGCTTTCCTTTTTATTTGAGAAGTAAGTTTGAGCGTATCAAATTTGGCGCCGCTGCCGGGGAATCTAGCTTTTAGATTAACTTGAACTTATTACTATAGTTTAGATGATATTTTCTTGATTTTACTTTGTTTTATTGTTTTTGATTTCTTTTCAGAACTATCCTCCTTGTATGCCAAATACACGGAGAGGAAGAGAACCCTTGTTTCCCTACGATCACGAGTTAGAGCGTACACTGCGCAATATGAATCGAAACTTGGGAATAAATGATGAAGATCCGAACCAGAACATCCCAGCTCCGATTGATGTTCATGGTCAGATGTTACCCGATGCTCTGGGTGAACATCAACAGAGGGGACGAAATCCCGTTCCACGACCCCAAGCATACTACAGAGGGTATGATAACATAGCAGACTCGGATGGGCCACTTGTCTTGCCCCCTCTACCCATAGGCCACACCTTTATGGTAACTAGTAGCCTAATGCAAATGCTCACTGCCAGAGGTTTGTTTTCAGGCTACCTTCTGAGGATCCACATGCCCATATAGCTAAGGTAAGGACAGTGTGTAAAAGTTGTGTGGGGAAACCTGATTTGGATCTAGATGTAATAGGGCTCAGAGTGTTTCCTCTCTCACTAACGGGAGAGGCTGCTATATGGTTCACTGAGCTCCCATACAACTCAATCTTCACTTGGAACCAATTAAGAGATGTTTTCTTAGCACACTATTATCCGGTCTCCAAGAAACTAAGCCACAAAGACAGAGTGAACAACTTTGTGGCACTACCAGAAGAGTCAGTTAGTAGCTCTTGGGATAGATTCACCTCATTCTTGAGAAGTGTTCCAAATCACCGTATAGATGATGAGTCATTGAAGGAATAGTTCTATCGGGGACAGGATGATAACAATAAAGCGTTGTTGGACACTATAGTAGGTGGATCTTATGGGGAGTTTCCTTATGCTGAGATTGCTGAAAAAATAGAGAAAATCTCCTGAAATAACAAAGCTTGGAGTACTGGGAAGTCTGATGCAGAGAGAAACACCTTCGCAGTACAGTCCACTCACAACCCAGCCACAGATGATATTCGTGAAGAAATGGCTCAGATGAGAACTGAGCTTGGGTTAGTACTAAAACATGTCACAGGGGGTGCATAAAAGATAAATGTAGTTAACTACATAGCTAAACCACCACCTTCTAATGATGAGTGATATTATGCGGAGGACACTTATGCAAAAAATGAGCAGACGGGGGGTTTCAAATCAAGTGCCCAAGGCTCAAATCAGGATAACTGGCGCCAAGGTCAAGGGAACCAAGGTCGAAACTATGTTAACTACAATCGTGAGGGTCATTATGTCTGAGATCGAAACTAGAACTGCGACAACAACTTTAACAGGAGTAACTATGCTAATAGAAATGACAGGAATGTGCCCTATGTCCCTCCTCAAAATCGTGAAGTTACTCCTAGGGATGGTGGAGATAGTATGGCGCGGGTTGAGGATATGTTGCACAAAATAATGAGGAGGTTTGATCCTAGTGATGATCACATTAAAGAGTTGAGGTGTGATTTAGCTAGTAATGGGCAAAAAGTTGATATACATGCAATTTCGATTAAGCAGATCGAGTTGCAAATGGCCCAATTTTATCTGCGACAGTGAACACACGGCAACCAGGCACTCTTCCTAGCAACACTGTCCAAAACCTAAAGAATGATGTGCACTGTATGGAAATCAGTACTCGGGGTGGTAAGCAAACTATTGACCCACCTATGCCATCTACTGAGGAAAATGTGAGAAAGGATAATGATAATGTGGTAAAGGGTAGTGGTGAAGCAGAGGAAAGTAATGGAAAAGATGCAGAAGTACCTATTAAGGTAATTCCCATGCCTAGGCCACCACCACCCTTCCCTCAGAGATTAGTGAAAAATACCAAGGATGGTAAATACCGGTGATTCATAACAATGTTGAAGCAACTTTCTATCAATGTCCCTTTGGTAGAAGCTCTAGAACAAATGCCCGGTTATGCCAAATTTATGAAAGATCTGGTCACCAAGAAAAGATCGGTCACTTTTGAGGTTGATGGACTGCAGTATTGTAGTGCTATTGCTACAAGATCCCTCATACAAAAGAAAGAAGATCCTGGTGCGTTCACTATTCCTTGTACGATTGGGTCATTACATTTTGTGAAAGCATTATGTGATCTGGGGGAAGCATAAATTTCATGCCCCTCTCAATTTACAAGAAATTGGGTTTGGGGGATCCAAAACCCACTGCGATGCGGCTACTAATGGCTGATCGGACAGTGAAACGGTCTATAGGGATACTCCATGATGTGCTAGTAAAAGTGGAGTCATTCATCTTTCCGGCTGATTTTGTTATTCTTGATTGTGAGGTCGATTTTGAAGTGCCTGTTTTTCTTGGGAGGACATTCCTTGCTATAGGTAGAGAATTAGTTGATATGGAGAAGGGATAGATGACATTTTGGTTGAATAATGAAGAAGCGACCTTCAACATTTGTAGGAACATGAGGCAGAGTGGTAAGGTCCAATCGGTATCTGCCATATCCCACAAAGAAAAGATGAAGAAGGAGACTGAACAGAAAAATGCAAAACAAGAGTTTATGGTTGGGGATTTGGTGCTTATAGACAGTTCTGGGGTGCCTTGTCTTCCCGGCAAGCTCAAGTCCAAATGGACTGGTCCTTACTTGATTACCCATGTATTCCCTCATGGAACAGTTAACTTAAAAGCCAAGGAGGGAGTGCGGTTTAAGAGGAATAGAGATAGAATAAAACTCTATTTTGGGCATAAAGCATCGGGGAATGAAGTGATAGAGGCATACCATCTTGATGAAGTCTGAGTAATCAAGGGTCCCCAGTCGTGCCGCGATATTAAATCAGGCGTTTGTTGGGAGGCAACCCAATACTTGTCGTTTTTTCTGTAGTAATGGTAGCACTTTTCTACTAATGGGTTTTTAAATTTGCAGGCACATTACCAGGAAATTCTGCAAAAAATTACTCTGCAGTAGTCACTAACGGATACATCGACGGACCGTTGCGCCCGCGACGGAACGTCGTATGCATCCATCGTGCCAGGTACGTTTTTTTTGTTATTTTCAAACTAGGGCACACACGATGGTACCAACGACGAATCGTCACAACTGCGATGGACCGTCGTTGAGGAATCGTCGCGTTATTAATGAGGCATACCCGACCCGACCCGGTTGAAGTTTAATATAAACTTTCACCATTTAAACTCCCCAACCCCTCATTTCACCCATATTACTTCATTATTTCTCCTATTACATTTTCCTTCTCAACTTCCACGATCTATTCCTCTATCAACCACCAATCATTGACCCCCCACAATTCTCCAAAGCCCTAAAGTGTTACTCTACTAGTGGGAACTGCTGCTGTGGGTGTCTCTTAGCCACCGAGCACTTGTCTATTTTTTTTCTCCATTTCTAAGGTATGTGTCTCTAATTTCTACTCTTTTATCTTGGATTTTTGTTTATTAGTTAGTATTAGCTTAGTTGTTCGTCATATGTTGTTTCCTTTATTAGATTCTGTCTAACCTAGGTTCAAAATGTTTGAAATTGCCATGTTTACAACCCTAGACATAGGTGCCTTTGCATTACTAGTTTCATAGGCAGTTGGGATAGACAAATGTAGGTCCAAAACACTACAAGTTTGATGTGGGTTCATCGGGGATGCATAGGGTACCTTCAGTTCTGTCACTGTTATTCACAATGAGACCCCGATGATGGACCGTCGTACCCAGTACGGACCGTCGTAGGGTCCATTGCAATAGCCCTAGCACCCTGTCCCAACGGACACATGTGACGGACCGTCGTACTCCTGCACAACCATTTTGGTTGTCAGAGACCCTGTTTTTAAGGGTCTCTCATTTTTTCCAAGTGTTCCTCAACGGCCACATGTGACGGACCGTCGTCTTCACGACGGTCCATCCTGCACAACCGTTTTGGTTGTTCGAGACCCTGTTTCTAAGGGTCTCTCATTTTTTTTCCAAGTGTCCTTCAACGGACACATGTGACGGACCGTCATACCCACGACGGTCCGTCCTGCACGACCGTCATGACGGTCAGAGACCCCTCCTCTAAGGGTCTCTATATATTTTTTCAAGTGTTCTACGACGGACCGTCATACCAGTGACGGTTCGTCCTGCACAGACCGTCATGCTAGTCAGAGACTCTCCTTCAGGGTTCTCTATATATACACAGTCCAAGTAATACACGATGGACCTCATGAGGGTCCGTCATAGTCACGACGGACCGTCACCAGGCCCATCGTGTGCCACTATTTCTATAGCAATTACCTACTATTTTCAATGATTTGTTAAGTATGGTTTTTCTTGTCTTGTTTTGCCACTACTCATACTAATATTGATCCTTTACAGGTACTATCTACTATGGCACCCAAGCAAGACCGCATCTACGCACGCGGGCGATCGAAGTCTTTCGCCCCGTCTGCCCGCATGGTCATCGGCTCTGATGATGAGCGTGACCCTGAGTACGTGCCCCTAGGCCCTTCCACCCCTTCCCGTGTTTCGCGTGCTCCCAGAGCCACACCCAAAAAGGTGGCATCCGGAATAGTCACTGCCTCCTAGTATGATGAGGAGCGAACACTGACCAGCACACCCTCTGGGTCAGCCAAAAATGAGGAAGGAGCGTCTGGATCCTTAGGAGTATCATGGTCCGAGGAAGCCTCCGGCTCTGCTGAGGCTCCCGCACCCGCTACCGCTGCAGCGTCGGCCTCGTCTGATGAGGCTGACATATCTGACTCTACATCAGGCTCACAAGTTCAGTCCCCACCCCAGCCACTGACCAGCCTAACCAGTGGTGTGTCGATGGGCAATTCCAAGTCTACTCCAATGCCAAGTTCCTGACTGATAAAGGAGTAATTACTCGAACACTCACCTTGGAGCGGTGGGTCCTTACAGGGAGTCTCCCGATGATGCATGAGATCCACAATATCTTCATCAGGAATCGCTTGGAGTGGAAAGCACGTCCGTTGGGACGATACAGTGAAGAATTGGTCCGAGAGTTCTATGCATCTTACGTAGCGACTCTCCGATGACAGATTGATAGACGGGCTACCCCCGCTAAACAGGACCTACTGGAGAAGGTCCGAATACGGGGCGTACAAATTGACATTTCCCTGCCAGCCATCCGCCGGTTTCTATACGGCGAGAGTGTTGATGCTACTCGGACCCCCCTCACTGCCGAGTTTGACTACCGCTGGCAGATAGTTAAGGATGGCCACTTCTTGTGCGAGCCATCACTGAGAAAGACCACCAAGAGGTGGATGGCCCGGCACCTGTCAGTAGATGGAGAGGGTGCCGATTGGGTGACTAAGCCAAAGGGGGCCATCAAGAAGGCCAACCTCACGTTCACAGCAAAGTTCTTGTGGCATTTTGTCCGTCACTGCCTTTCCCCCACAGGTGCTGATAATATCGTTACCTGGGATCGAGCAGTGTTGATGGCGGCGATGATACGCGGATTCGAGGTGGACTTCTCATGGCTTCTCCAGGTAGTCATGCACGAGAGGGCATTCAAGGTCACTACTACCTACCCTTTTCTCGTGCATGATCTTTGCCCTCTGCAGGTCTGCAAGTGTGCCCATATGGCACGTAGATCAGCTTAAGACCCCGCAGGGCACTGTTGACGCGACCTCAACAGAGACGAGGCCAATGAGTTGGATCCACGCAGAGGGCCCCTTCCGGAGCTGCCCCCACTTGCTCATGATCTTGCTGATACGGTAGCCCAGGCCCGCACAGCTACACAGGCGTCCTCCACTGATACTACCCCGGTCAAGTCTATCCCGGGTAGTAGCACTGCCCCGAGCTCCTCTCGCACAACCCCTCTACCGACACTGGTCCCGCTTGCTAGGGTCCAAAAACTAGAGGCACAAATGGTCACTCTTCTGCATCATACCCAGCCGTGGATGCAGAAGTCGATTACTAAGTCCGAAAAACGCCTAAAGAGAAAAATGGTGCAGTTTAAAGAGCAGAAGATCGCTGAGGTTAACCAGCGCTTGGACGCCTTTGAGTTGAGGGTGATATCCCGACTAGCCCCTCCGGTGGATGTGCCGACCCTTCAGGCTGCAGTCGACAGTCTTCGTGCAGATATCGACACGATCTTAGAGGCTAGGATGCCGGATTCTGAGGCCCCTTCTGTCGAGCCTGCTGAGGACACAGTGTTGGCGGCCCTTTTTGCTACTTCTAAAATTCCACCATCTCCTCTTCGAGAGAGTTCCAAGAGGTGTAGGGGTCGAGCAGAGGATGATATGCGAGCACGGAAGAAGGAGCACCAAGAGATAGAGTCTGCGAGGAGAGCCTCACTTGCTAAGGAGGAGGCGCACCAAATGAGAGCATCAGAGTTAGCGGTTGGGGCGTCCAGCTCCCGCACTGTAGAGATAGCAGGAGGTACTACTGATGGTGCGGTTGTTGCTGAGGACACCTCTGAGGGTGTCCAAATTGCAGAGGATGTGGGTTCTGGGGAACCGGACCCACCATCTTGCTGATCGACGGCGCTTTGCACCACAGGTTTTCTTCACCTACCACTCTAGTATTTTAATTTTTATGCATTGGGGACAATTGCATGTTTTTTTTGTTAGGGGTGGGGTAAATGGAAAGTGAGTGTTAGGGTGAAGTCTGACTAGCCCAATTCACTATCCTCTTTTGGGGTTTTCTTGCCTGTGTTCTTTTTCCCCAAAAGACTGATTACTTTTTCTGTTGAACCGGTATGTTTATATCTTTTGTACATAGTTTAATTCTGGAGCATGATGGCTAAAATGGTATCCTGATAAACTGGCAAATGATGCATGACTAGGCATAGTAACTGATAATTGTGTGGCTCTAAGCATTAAAAATAGAGTTACCCCATTGCATTACCCTAAGTCTTAACTTCAAACTAGGTGTCTGATAATCTGGTATAGTAAAGAGATGTCAAGTGAGTTTGAGGAAAATTTGAATAGTCCACTATTGGTACTGAGCTAGAACTTGACTGGTTAGTCCTGCTAAAAGTAAGCTGTAATAGACAATTAGGAAAGGATCATAGGCCCTTATTCAATATAACCCATTTCTAGCCTAAATAGAAGAAACCAAATGAAATTTATCCTTCTTTGATCCAAATAATCTGAGCTTAAAATTAGACCTTTCGTTTTCACCCCTACTGGTCTTTTTTGGGAACAATGTGTTGGCCCTGGTCCCTCCTTGGACATGTGCACATCAGCTTATGCCAAAAGCATAAGTTGAGGGTAGCTAATGCATAAACAACCTTCGTTATGGCCCTGACCCAACTTTAGGTATTGTGTACCTTGACTCATGGCAAAGCCATGAGTTAAGGGTGACTATTATGAGGAATGCTCTGGAAAGTGGGGTTGAAAGAACAAAGAGAGAGAAAGAACAAAAGTAAAGTGACTCAAGAATTCATTGAAAGAAAATTAAAGAAAAACAAAAATATACAATAATTACAAACAAGAAAAGAAGAGAGTCACTTACACAAATGAAGAAAGAAGAGAAAATAGCAAGGTGAAAGAATATGAGAAACTGGGCGAGATAAAATGATAGAAAGTGCAAGGTTTAGCCGATATGTCAAGGAGGGTAAAAAGTCACTTAAGTATACCTAAATATACCTTACCTGACCCCGAGCCTATGTTACTAGCTAAAAAAGTCCTATCGTGATCCTAAGGGTTGAATAGCAAACTTAAGGCAGTGAAAATAAGGGCAAGCTTATGGCAATAGGTATGAATGAGTTTGACTTTGTTCTGAGAGCGACTGTTGAAAAGTAATCCCTGTACTCAAACTGAAATAATTGTGTTAAAAAGGAGGATTTTGTTTTAAAGTGAGGACACTAGTTGCAATACCAGAATTGTTAGCACCTCGGTGATAAATTGAAGAGGATAGGTGTTAGTGCATGGTGAGTCTGTGTCATGTTGTGATCCAACATAATTCAAGCCTAATAGTGATAGCATCCATAGATTTGATAAGATTAACCGGGGTTGATAGTCAAATGATTGCATAGGATAAAACATGGATACTATTGTACAAAGATTTTGTATTGAGTCATAGTGCGTCGCTTGAGGACAAACAACGAATTTAAGTTGAGGGTGTTGATATACCGTGGTTTCACAGTTTTATTAATACTTTTTCCTTAAGTTTAGTGTGTCCAAAAGCCTTTTTGTGCTAATTTTTATATAAGTTTCTCTTTGTTTTGTAGGAAATCTGTCCAAAGCTGAATGCGGAGATTTTGAGCGAAGAAATGCAGAAGAGACAACCTACGGAGCTTATGACGGTCCGTAGGTGGCAGCGTAGTGCAGCTGCTGAAGTAAGATGGGGAAGTCTGACCAAGTGTGGGATTACGAAGCTTGTGACAGTCCGTCGTGTCTATGACGGTCCGTCCTACAGGTTCATCATGAAGTTCAGAGAAGTAATCTCAGTACCCATATTCCAAGAGTTGAAGTGTTTTCAAATGAAGGCCCTCAACGGACCGTTGTGCCTATGACGGTCCGTCATACTTGCCGTCGTGGGAAATGAAGAAGAGCAGCAGAAGAAATTGCACAAGTATGGGACGACGGAGTCCATGATGGTCCGTCATGACCACGATGATCCGTCGCGTGGTCCGTCGACCCAGCCGCATTTTGGCAGATTTACAGCAAACATAGTCCTTGTTTAATTAGGTTTTTTTATTTTTTATAAATAGTTCGAAAAACCTCATTTTTGAGGTTGGACTCTGTTAGGTTAGACTCTTAGATTGTAAAATTCCTTATTGGTAAACATTGTATTGTGAGATTCTTGACAATCATTAGACTTTTGGTGAGATTATTGATTACATTGAGATTCATGCAAGTGAATATTGGTGATTAATCAAGCAAACTTTTGGATTTTCCTCTTTCTCATTGATGTAAGTACATGAACTCTTATTTAATATATTTGAATATTGTGTTTATGGCCATGAGTAACTAAACTCCATAACTAGGGTTGTGGGAACCATAGGCAAATAATGAGATAAACCCTAACTAAATAACAATTCTAGAATAGTGTCTTGCATGTATTAATAATTCTTTTGCTTAGAAGTCTTTTTAACGGATGGCCAACGTTAGAGTTCGCCTTAATGCTACTTGCCGGACCAAGGAGGTAGATAATAGGAATAGGATTATTAATATAGATTTAGTGTATACTATCTAATAGGCTAGTATTGATTGGTACAAGGTAATAAATTGGTCAAATATCGAATACGATGCTTAATATGAGGTAAGGATAAGGGTTAGGATAGCTACGTGTGCTTAATATGAGGTAAGGATAAGGGTTAGGATAGCAACACACATAGTCGGACCAAGGTGCGGAATGAGATTTTCTAGATGCCGGACCAATGATTTAGAAATACATAATTTATCACTTTGCATGCAAGATACTACGAAAGAATTGTTATAGTTAGAGTTATCAAGTTATGAACCTGTGGGGAACACGTAAACCCTAGTTACTTTTATTAATTGATTAAAATCCAACATTCAAAGTTGTTAAGTGTCTCTGTCAAGTTTGTTAATTAATTTTACTCCTTTAGAAATAGAAACTTCCCTTTATTGTTTTTACTTTCCAAGGAAGTCATTGACCAAACAATAGTAATAACAGGTTGAAGTTAAGTCTAGACTATTTTCCTCGTGAGACCGATCCCAACCTCACTAGTTGGGTTACTTACTTGACACGACCGCTTTACTTCTTATTTGAGAAGTCAGTTTGAGCGTATCACTCATCAATTGGAGTATGAATATATGCTCCAGCATCTTTATATTATGAAAATGATCAAATAATGGGCATAGCCGATAAAGATTGGCTTATAAAGACTTCATGCCCAAATTAGCAAGAATGGAAAGAATAACTTGTGAGTAGGGTAGTAAACTCATTTCCTTATTCTTTTGGATTACTTACTTGATTTATTGTAGGAATGGGACTACAATAAATCATTGCACTCTTAAGAAAAATATAGGATCAAAGGATATCATTGAACTGCACAACAAAAAGAATGAAAGTTTGAAAAATAAATTAAGTCCAGGAGAGAGAGCTCTCGGCCTAAAGGAAGCAAGAATATTAAATTTTGCTTGAGTTGTTCTAAAATTATGTTCATGATTCCAATGTCTTATGTTCATACAGAAAATGAGTTGTGTGCTTTAAATGCATAAAAATATGTCATATTCATAGTATGATTCATAAATAACGAATTAGGAAAGTGAAGTGACTTCACTTTCCAAAAATGGTATGTTGTTATAGGAAGAGCTTTCCTTCATCATGCATAGGTCTTATGTGTTTATGTGCATACATCCATTCTTAGTACAAGTGTGTACTAACCCATATAAAATTACTATTTTTATAGGTTCAGGTCCTTGAAGAAGATTTAAGGTCAGTTAAAGCGGTTTGGACTAGTATCTCTAGACTTTGTTAGGCCCTCTTGAGTTCGAGATGCCTACGCTTTATATTCTAGCTTTAGTAGATTAGACATAGGTAGTTGATGTTGTCCCTAGCGTTTCCTTTCAAACATTTGTTCAAGCTTTCGTGTTAAGGCCAGTTTGGCAATTATTAATGATATTATGAATTCTTCATTTCAATTGTTCAATCTGTTAATAGATGGTTGTTTATTTTGAGTTTTTAGTAGATCACTCTTACGCAAGAATTATATGAAGTCTAAGTACACTTCAGTAAAGTTAAAAAGTTATAAATTTTTGCTAAATTTAACTATATGATTGTGCTGAAAGCTAAGAAGAGCTTGTCTGCGACCTCTGAGAGGTTAACGACGCCAGTCTTATCTAGGGTCAAGGACACGGGTGACAACCTCATTTCCTTGTAGTATCAAAGTTGAAAATGTTGACAAGATCATTTGTTGTACCATTTGAGAAGTAAGAACTTGTCCTATTGGAGATGAGCTATTTGTAATGCAGGACACTGTTTGATAATGTGTCCATGTTGTTTACAATAATTACAGAACTTCTTGCCAAAATTACGAGCAATATGACCATATTTCTTGCAACTATAGCATTAAGTTATAGCCATATCCATGGCCTTTTCGTTCCCTTGAGTTGTAAATGCATCAGTGACAACATTTCCTTGATGAGAAGCATTTTGTGTAAAGAGATGCTGCTCTTCACAAAGTAATTCCTAAAACAGACATCCAATGAGGGAGATGGATCACGACTCATCAAGTTAAAGATAACACTTTCAAAGTCAGATCATAATTTCATCAAAATTTGATCTCGCTTGCTTTGTTCATGAATTCCTTGAATGATGGAGAGAGATTCAGAACGTATTTTAGCATAAACAATATCGTTAAATTCATCCCATAAGTTTTGAATCCAGAGAAATAATCTTGAACAAAGAGACCTCCTTGTGAATACATAGCAATTTCATGCTCTAACTGAAAGTGCCTTGCGCTATGGTCTTGGTTGTAAAACTTTCATAAATAATCCCACATGGCCTTTGTTGTCTTGTATGGCGTGAGATTAAGAATAATAAGAGGGTCAAGTGACCCTAAAATCCATGTCATCACCCGTGCATCTTTAACCTTCCATTGATGTTGCTTTTAGGATCGATAAGAGTAGGATAATTTCCATCTATATGTCCCCATAATTCTTTTTCGGTGAGAAATAGTTGGAATTGAAATTCTCAGGATGGAAGGACTCAAACTGATATGACGACAAGTTCTTGACAAGCTAAGGAATATAGAAATGCAATGATGCAAAATAACTGAATGACCAAGACTAAGATTTCAAGACGTCTTAAATTCCAAGATACTTAGGGCTAACTTTTGACCAACAGTAAACAGAGCCAAAGCTTTAAAAAAAATTCTGGAAGGAACCACAGATAAAAGACACGAAAAATCAAAGCACTAAAAAGTCTTTGATACCATGTTAGTTTTGTTGAATTTCTCTCAAAGTGAGAGTCTTTCTATTATATAGAGAGAATAAATATTACAAATCCCTAAAGATCCGTCATTCCTATCCCTATATATCATATATTCTATCTTTACAAATCTGTCATTCAATCCCTGTAAATCTGATTTGCTATCCCTCCAAATCAGTCATTATATCACAATATTTATTCCTTTGATTCTACAACAAATCTATATGATCATGCTAATTTATATCACTATATAATTACATTAAAATATACAATTGTGTAGATGTCCATCATGCGAACAATTCATATGGTGTATGATGTATTGGTAGTAAGAACTCTTAGGATGGTGGTTAGTGAATGGATGTCCAAGGTATTTTCCTACTTTATATTTCTAATTAGTATTTAGAGCAGACGATAGATTGTTTCTATCTTCTTCATTAACATATGCGGAAAAGATAATAGTTGAGTTGTTAAATATTATTTTTTGTCCAGATTGATTTGAAAGAGAATTGATAATATGGATAATGGTATTAGCATTTTTAGCATCTGCTTTAGCTAAGAGGATAATATCATCTGTGAATTGAAGATGGGAGATGGGGGTACCTACTACCAATTTTAACTGGTTGCCAAAGGTGTTTTTTAATGGCATACTTTATAAGTCTAGTTAGAAATTCCATGTGTATAATGAATATATAAGTAATTAGTAGGACTCCGGTAAGGAGTTCGATATACAAGAAATGATGAGATCAATTAAATTTCTTGGAAAGTTTAGGATTGTGAGGGATTGCTAGATAAACTACCATTCTAATCTATCAAATGCTTTCTTTAGATCAATTTTTAGAAGCATTTTACCAAATTTCCCTTTCGCTTTTGGAAGGAGTGGATTGCTTCTTGAACAATGATAACGTTGTCTACAGCTCGTCTACCAGGGATGAAGCTACATTGTTGAGGACTAATGATGTTTTCTAGGTAAGGTCTGATTCTATTTACCATTATTTTTGTAATGATTTTATAAATTGTGTTACAAAGACTAATGGGTGATCTGTTCGGGGTTCTTTATATTTGGAATTAAGCATATACAAGTTTTATTAATTTCCGTAGGAATAGTGTGAGTACTAGGAGCTTTCATGCAAGTATTTATTACTTCATCCTCTGTATCACTCCAATACTTCTAAAAAAAAGGATGAAGCCCATCAGGACCCGGAGACTTTAGAGGCTTGAAAGAGAAGATAATGTTTTCGATTTCCTCTTTTTCTAATGATCTACATATGTTGACACTGTCCTCCAGATTGAGGGCATTACCACATACTACAGGGTTATGTAATTCACCTTTATTAAGTTCAGTTGAGTAAATGTTTTGAAAGTGTTAGTTAATTATATTGAGAATGGTGTTAGGCTCAAAAGTCCAATTTCCTACAGAGTTGTTTAGTCCTAAGATTCTATTTCGTCATCTTCTATTGTTAGTGGTGGTGTGAAAGAATTTAGTATTTGTGTCTCCCTCATTTAAACATAGGACTTTAGACTTTATTTTACAATAATCCTCTTCTTTTTCGAAAACTTCGTTGAAGTCATTAATGAGTTTCTTTTCTAGATTGCAATGAAAAAGAAATTTTTGAAGGCTTCATCTATTTTCTGGAGTACATGAATTCTGTTAAGGCTGCTCTTATTTTGTTTAAAATAATGTCGAACGTTTTCTTATTCCATATTTTAATGTTTCAAATAATGTTTTCTAGAGCACTATTATAGTTATTAATGTACTTCCAACTGTCTTTTACAATGTTTGGAAAGTCGGAATGCCCTATCCACGTGGATTCGAATCTAAAGAATTCCCTAAGTTATGGGAGCTTCTTTGACAATTAAGAAGAACTATACAATGGTCGAAGTGAGTATGGGGAAGGTAATGAACATGAGAGTCAGGGAAAAGGTTTAGCTAGGAATGATTACTAAGGAAACGATCAATTTCTTCCATTATAAGTGTATTGTTATTTTTATGTTTATTTGACCATGTGTATTTTTGTCCCTTGAGACCATAGTCAATCATATCCATATCATCTAGGAAACTAATTAATTTAGAACACTTTGTGTTATTATGGGTCTGCTTCACAGTTTTTACAAAGTATTAATGACTTCATTTTAAAGTCTCCACAAACTAGCCACGGCCCTTTTACTATAGTAGTAATAATTTTCAAATTTTCCCACAGTATTTTCCTAAGTCCATAGGTACTTTTGGCATATTTTCCTAAGTCCATAGGTACTTTCGTAGTGTTGGGTTACTTCACCCACACGTCAAACATGTTTTATTCAGCAAAATTCATTCTAAAAAGGTTAAAGGTTTGATGTTCTTGAGTTATATACTTGAATTGTTTTTGTTCTTGAATTTGTGATGATATTGAGGAGTTCTTGAGAGTTAAAGGTCTATTTTAGAGTTGTATTTGATAGATTCTTGTGCACATATGTTGGGTATCAGAATCAAAAGAGAATTTGTGAAAAATAATCGAGTTTAGGCAAATTGGAATAAGAAAACGAAGATGGAACAAGTCGGGCAAATCTGGGTGATACATCACGACGCGGACCGGTTCCTCAGGATTTCAGAAAAATATTCCTCGTGGAGTGGAGCGATCACAGACTTTTTTGCTTCAAAATATATTTCATAAATAGAAGATTTAAATACAACTCTGCGTCGCGGGCCAGCTTACATGTCGTGATTTCTTGCTATTTTTTCATGATTAGCTATCTAAAATCATTTTCTAAATATCATGAGATCTTTCCTGTCAAAAATCTCAATCCTTGAATCCATAATTCAATTCAAGGATCAGTTAAGAGTCAACTCAAGAAATTCAAGAGTCTTGCAAATGATTTAACTTTGTTTTAAGACTTGAATTTTGAGTTCAATAAAGGGTGAAGTGAAAGTTCATTTCTTCAAAAGTATATGAGTACTATGTATTCTCAAAGAGTTTAAAATGTTTTCACATTTAAACAAATAAGGAAACTTTGATTTCCAAAGAGCCTTTGAGCTAATTTTCAGAAAAGAGTAAACGCTTTCACAATTAAGAATGAAGGGAAACTTTGATAACCAAATAATCTTTGATCTAAGTTTTGAGAAATTATCTCAAACCATATAAAGAAGTTATGTTTTAAAACATAAATAGATAGTATACTTTGGGAGTAGTATTGAGCACCGATAAGGGGGAGAGTTAAGAAAAGTTTGAGCCGCCATAAACCATGTAGTCATCATGGGTAGAAAAGGGTCATACTTTTTAGATGATTCCTTTAGTGCATTTAAGGATAGACTAGTGGATCCACTTAATAGTTCAAGTTATATACTCATGGAAATGTACAGGGCAGTTCTGGCAGCATGACACAAAATGTTGTATCATCACGATAACTCTTAGGTGATGATTGTCGGTTAGCATTTTGATTTTTATATACATTAGGGATATTTGTATTTTCATATACAAACAAAGTTCATATTGCATATTTGTATACACACAAAGTTATTATTGTATCTTTAAATATAGAATTGAACACCACGTTTTAATGTCTTTTTCTATACTGCATTTGTTTACACTACTTTATAAAATGAGTTCAGATAAGTGAATTGATTTAAGCCACGTAAGTTCTTCAGATCCTTTCAAGCTTATGTCTTGTTCAACATTCCAACTGGCATACTCGTACATTCAACGTACTAATTCTAGTTAATCTGCACCATCTTATAATGCACATGCAAGTAACCAGGATCATCATCCTGCACCTCGTTGATTAGGTTGAGCACTTAGAGTTTGGTGGTGATCCTTTTTGCATTGCGAAGATCCCTTTAATTTCTTTTAGTATTTTTGGTCATTAGGATGCATTGGGTCTTGTCCGACATCCACCTCAATTATTAGAGGCTTCATAGATAGACAGTCAGTTAGTTCATTTGTCTTTACTTTGTTATTGCCTTGTGTTCATACTTGAGCTGCCAGTTTGGCTAAGTTAAATATTTATTTTTAAATCATTAAGTTAAGTTTGAGACAATTAAGTTATATTGCATTTGAGTTCTTTTATTAATGCTTAAAGTCTTCCACTAAGTAAGTAAGCAGAACCAAGGGTTCGTTTGGGACCAACAATGGTTCTCGAATGTCAGTCCCACCCAAGGTATAGGCTCAAGGAGTTACAAAATTTTATCAGAGCACAGAGTTTAAGAGTACTAGGAAGTCTATGAAGTCATGTTGATAGAGTCCTAGTTATAAGTGTGAAGCGTGCCACATCTATAATTAGGAGGCTGCAACATTTAGGAAATTATTTCACCTTTTTCATACTCATTTAGTGCGATAGAGTTCATCTCTATACAATTTCTTTCTAACTCGTTCTTACACGTTACCAATTGTGAGTCAGGATTTTTTGGTGAGTCCTTTTATGAGGCATTTCTTTCCTCATGAGCTAAGAGAAGTAAAGAGATGGTTGTTGACATGAGGAGCAAGATGAATTTGTTCATTGTTGGGTTGACTCGTCTGTCAAGTAAGGTAAGTAAGACAACCATGCTAATAAGTTACATGGGCAGAGTAATGCTGATGATTCACTTGCAACAAATTGATGTGGACCAGCTGAAGAATAGAGAAGAGTTTAAGAATAAGAGGTATAAGACAAAAAGAAATGAATCTAGGCAGCAAAAGAGTAATGTGAACCGGTCTTCTTTCCAACATAAGCAGAAAGGACCTGATCAATCATCTGCTAGTAAACCTGCACCAAGGAACAAATGTAAGTAAAATAGTTGGAATTCTCAGAACTTTAGAGCTAGAGATGCGCATTCACAAGGTTGGTTCTACTAGGGAGTACTAAGAATCCTGCAGGTGCTAAGTGTGGTAGGAGCCACTCAAAGATGTGTCGTGTAAGCTTTACTGGCTACTTCAAGATCGACCAGAACAGTCATTTTATGAGAAAGATTCCTAAGATAGGTAGAGTAATGATAATTGGGGCAATGGAGCTCGATCTTCTTTAGTTGCTCCACCAAATAGAGCAGTATTTCGAGGAGCTACTTCATGGGTAGGCGGAGGAGAAAACTATATTTATGCGATCTCTAGTCACCAAGAGAAAGAGGATTCGCCAAATCTTGTCACTGGTATGATCCAAGCCTTCAATTCTGATGTTCTTCTTGAACAACTTAGTGATCCCTTCTGTGTTTCTACACTTGTTGGTGAGTCTATTCTAGCAAAGAGAGTCTATCATGATTGTACAATTTCCTTCAATCAAAAGTATACCTTGGTTGACTTAGTTGAGTTAGATATGGTAGATTTTGATGTCATTTTAGATATGGACTGGTTCCATGCCTGTTATCATCAATAAATTGTAGAACTTGAGTAGTCAAGTTTCAGTTTCCCATTGAACAAGCTGTAGAGTGGTAGAACAATTCATTAGGCCTATGATTCCTTTTTGTAACATTTCGTAACTCGAAATTTCTAGGATTAATCTAAGAAACTAAGAACAATCACTTTTGGAAAGATAGGGGAAAATCTGAAAAAACTTTCTAATTTTAAGATGTGAGTTTTCGTCATTTTAAATGTCCATAACGTCGAGTTCAGGATCAGTTAGAGGTAGTTCTTGATATGGTCGGAAAGCCCTTGGAGATATATTTCCAACTCCACCAAGTTTAAATATTTTCAATTTCATATGAAGGAGATATGCCTATTGGAAGTTGGGTTGTTGGATTGAGGAAGGTCACGATCTGGGTTTAAGGAAGGGCAAACTAGTTTTTTCATCAATTTATTTCCTATTTAATTATAGGGATTTAGTTGGAGTGAAAATAAGTTTTAATTCAGATTAAAAAAGTTATTTTATGCTTAGGGCTTGGAGAATAGAAAAGAGAAGAACAAAAGGGGATAAAGATCGAGGTTTTGCCAAGAAAGCCAAGGAGTTGCGAGTGGAATTCGCCAAGGTGATCCCTATTAAGGTATGTGATATCTTTCCATGTTAAATTAGTTCACCCACACACCAATTTGTTTAATTCAGTGATTTTGACTAGATTAAATTATGAAAAGTGAAGTTCTAGAACAATATTGTTGAATTCTTGTTGGTTGAGTTGTTACATGCCTAGAGTTGATTTGGTTAGTATTACTGTTTTTTTTAAATCGAATCTATTGGGTATTAAGTTATTAGTGATCCTAAGTGTTTGAGGAAAGAACCACGGAGGTTTAGAGTGATTAGAGATGATAAACGAAGAAGAAAAATCGAAACGCCGGTCCTTACGGCCCTAAGGCGTTGCGCCTCTCATAGTCCCACATGACAGTATTTGTCCGTAAGACCTTGGGGTGGCTCGGTAGCCAGAGCGCCCCAACTTGGCCTCTGAAATATGGGGCCTAGTGCCCCATGCCTCTCAAAGAGCCAAGGCACCTGTGCACCCAATTCATTCTTCGTTTCTCCGTACTAGTTCCTAAGTGATGTACTCATATTTATTAGTTGATTCCAACACTCTAGGTTACATCTAAACATCATGAAATCATCCATAAATATGAGATCATAAACCTTGAATCCATAATCCAATTCAAGAAAAGTTAAGATCAAAGTCAAATAAGTTAAGAGTTAAGTCTAAAAGTTAAGAAGTAAGTCAAAGTAAAAGTTCTTACAGGTTTTCAAAAGTCTTAATTAAAAGTTTTAACTTCATTTTGAGGCTCCAACTCCAAGTTAAGGTGAAGAGTAAAAGTTGAAGTCTTTTCTTCAAATAAATACAAGGGAACTAAGTATTTCCTAAGAGTTTATTAAGACTCAAGTTTTCAAGTTAAGCAAAGAGTAGAGCTTTAAGTTCATTTCTCAAACTTTATAAGGGAACTAACTACTCCTTTAAAGTCTATAAACATTTTCACATATAATTTAATGAGGAACCCAAGATTTCCAAAAGAGTTTTGGACAAGAAAAAGGAGACATTCATCCCGAGAGAAATTTTTAAAGCTAAAGTGTTGAGCAAATTATCTCAACCCAAAGAAAGAAAGTTATTTTAAAAGCATGAGCAAAAGTATATTTTGGGAGTAGTATTGAACACCGATGTGGGGATGAGAGTTCATATTAACTCAAGCCTCCATGTAAACCATGTAGTCATCATGGGTATTAACGGGTCATACTTTAGATGATCACGTAAGTTAAGCTAGAGGATCCACTAAGTTAAGTAAGTTCGTATACCGATGTCAAGGTATAGGATGGTATGTGGTAGCATGAGGTAAAATATTTTGTCATCACTTAGGATCACAGTGATGGTTGTCGGTTAGATAATCCCCCACATAAGTTATATTACTTTAAATAAGTAAAGTTAAGTTTGTTATTGTTTTATTTTAGTGAAGTAAGATTGTTTCAGCTGATTTAAAGTTTCACATGTGTTTGACATCCTTATCTATATTGAGTTGAGAATTCATGGGTTGAGCAGAGCCAAGGTAAGTGTTCCTCCTTACTACTTTCAAGCTTAAGTTATGTTACAATTCCAACTCGCATACTCGTACATTCAATATACTGATACTAGTTGGCCTGCATCGTTTCAATGATTCAAACACATGTAACCAGAATCAACATCCAGTGCCTCTTTGATCCGTTTGAGCACTCGTCCAAGGTGAGCCTCCTTGCATTCTAGAGGACTCTTTTATTGCTTTCCACTCTTTTCATTTATGGAATGTTGTGGGGTTGGTCCCAACGTTCATCCTAGTATTATAGAGGCTTCATAGACAGTTTGTCAGTTAGTTCAGTTGAGTCTCTTTTTATTACAGATACTTTATCATGAGACTTAATTGTCATTTTGGCCAAACTATTTTGTTTAATTAATTTTTTTTTGAGAATGTTTTCTTGATTTATGATTAAGTTAATTATTACATTGAGTTTAGTAAGCCAGACCAAGGGTTCTCTCAAGGCCAACTATGGTCATTGGGTGTCGGCCACATTCAGGGTGTAGGCTCGGGGCGTGACAGTTTTATTTGATTTATTAATGAAAGAAAGTTAGTTTCCAAAGAGGGTGTCTATCACTTAGTCCGAGTTAATGACTCTAGTGTTGAGGTACATGCTATTTAGTCAGTTCCAATAGTAAAAAAGTTTCCAAAAGTCTTCCTAATAATCTTTTCGGAGTCCCTCCTTAGAAGAAATAGAATGCGGTATAGATATTCTTCCAGATACTCGCCTTATACTTATTCTGCCATAGAGAATGGATCTAGAAGATTTAAAACAGAAGTTGATAGATCTCCTAAAGAAAGGTTTTATTTGACCAACTGTCTCATCTTAAGTGCTCCGGTCTTATTTGTGAGAAAGAAAGATTGTTCACTTAGGATTTATATAGATTAGCATCAATTGAACAAGGTAACCATCAAGAATAAGTATCCTCTTCTTGTCATGTCGTTTGGTTTAACTAATTCACCTGCAGCATTCGTGGACCTTATAAATAGAGTATTTAAGCCATATCTAGATATGTTTGTTATCATTTTCATTGATGAGATACTAATCTATTCGAGGAATGAAAAAATCATGCTCGTTATCTTAGAATAGCTCTCAAGACTTAGAAAGATAAAGAGTTATATGCCAACTTCTCCTAGTGCGAACTTTGGCTTGGGTTCATGGCATTCATAGGCCACATTGTGTTTGGAGAGGAAATTAAAGTTGATACTCAGAAAAAAGAGACAGTGCAGAATTGGCCTAGACCTGCATCTCCAACTAATATTAGGAGTTTCTTGGGTTTGAATGGATATTATAAAAGGTTTGTATAGGGGTTCTCGTCTATTTCGTCTCTTTTTACCAATTTGACTCAGAAAACAGTGAACTTCCTATTATCAACGTTGTTACCGGTAGCTTTTTCACCATTTTATTCTTTTTTATTGTTCCCGCTCTCAAATGATGCATTTTTCTTTTTATTCTTATCCCTTGAAAAGAGAGTTGCATCTGGTTCAAGGCTTCTTGCAATTTGCTTTGCCAATGCCTCTTAGTTGGGAAGCAAACTTTCAAACTCTTTAACCGAAGGTTACTTTGTCCAGCCCTAAGTAAAGGTTATGAATGAGTACTCCTTCTTCAATCCTCGAATATCTTACTTCAGCAATTTTCTCATCGGGATCTTATTATGAAATTTCAACACAAATAATTTTAACTCATAAGAAATATTCAGATATAGACATGCATGCATTTGTTAGCATTGCCGATTCATTTTCCAGTAGTTGCATCCCAGTGGTGTTCTTTTTAGTAAACAACCGCTCAAATATCTCCCAGACTTCTTTTGGTGACATCATGTACATGATGGATGAGCCCTTTTCCAAATGATGTTCTCAAAGCAAAAAGTGTTTTAATTTACCGCATTTGATCTTCCATTTTCTCCGTGATTCTAAATTTTCTGAAGTATTTACTGGAATTTTTGCTTCAGCACCAGCAATAAGATTCCATAAGTCTTGACCTTGAAGGTAAGCTTCCATACACATTCTGCAGTGCTTGTAGTTTGTCCCCATAAGCTTCTCGACACCAAACTGTGTTTGAACTATTTCCTCCATTTATTGACTCCATACTGCACAAACGTTTTCTCTGGAACTTTCAATCTCCTCCAACAAGACTTAACAAACTTGATAAACAAGAAGAAAGAAAGAACGTTCAAGCCAATAACCTGATACCATAAAACAAAAGCACATTCAGAGAAAAAAAAGAATAAGTGCACCAGTCGAACAGAAAATGGAACTTTATATTTTCTCAAACTCAAGGCTCCTTGTTTTTACAACAAATACGCAGCAGATGTATATAATATGTCACTAACTTAGACACCTAAAGTGACTATTAATTAAGACTCCTATCAAGATAGACTTCCTGCGAAATAGGAACTAATTTATTTGACTAAGTAAACTAAACAACACAGAAGTAAAACACTGAAGATGCACTAATTTTTAACACTATTTGTCTTTGTTCATATTTCATTTACTGGATCTATCCTATGATCTTACAAACACACTGTGATTGTGTACTATTACTACACTTGCTCTTTCTTTGTTGAGTATAAGGCATATACTCCGGTAATTTTTTTTGAGTCCTCGGCTATGAGAGTTCCGTTATCTGAATCCAAGGGTGTGCTTCTTCCTCCAAAGTTAGTAAGGATTCTTCTTTTCCTTCTTAGTCCATTATTAGGACTCAGACAAAATGTACGCTTTATTTCTATTGTTTTTTTGGGTTGCATCCCTTATCCTAGACTATTAGATTTTTTGGTACTATGACTTTTAGGTTCTAGGGAGCTTATTCCACGACCACTTTTAATTGACAAGTTAAGTTAACGCAAACTCAAACATTTAGTTGCTTATAAACTGTTCTCCTAGTGTTTATATCATTTTATGTTCTAAAATAGTTTTATAGGTTAGCCTTGGGATGGTAGTTGGTTCTGTTTGGAGTGAAAATAATTAGGTATAATGTGGAAACTAGCAAAACAAACTTCGAAAGATCATGAGTGAGAAGATAAACGAGAAATATACCAAAAGACACAAAGATTTAATGTTAGGTCAATTCAACCTACATGCACAAAAGAGATTAGCAATCCACTATAAATATGAGAGTACAAAATATAGAGAAAATAACATCAACTAATTCACTCAGAATACATGGGAGGTTGACACAAGTGATAACGTATCAATCTTGTGTCCCATAAATTCATACCCTAAACAATAATCTCAAAACCTTTAAGACTACATTGTGAATGTTGGTTAAGTTAGAAGGAACAAAACTATATTTATAGAGTCCTACATGTTTTCCTACAAGAAAACAAGCTAGCCAACACAAAACCTTAACCTAAAAGGAAACCCTATTTATGATAAGAAACTTAGGGTAAATAATGTTAAACAAATCTCCCTAATGGCTTGAATTTCCGACAAAATATATTTGTCCACCTTCTTCACATAATTTTCAACAGTTTGTTTCTCCTCTCCGTAATCTCCTTCATCAAATTTTTGTCTCACTACGGAGAACCTCTATGAAATAATTTTTTCAACAAAAATCTTCATTATTGCCAAAAGGTTGTGGCTAGAACATTATCCATCAAGATGAACACCTCTTTCTAACCTGGTTCAATCGTCGATTATTGAACCATCACTGGACCTGACTCTATGATTGAATATGTCCCTAATGCCACTTATTAGGACCAAAAATAATTAAGTGAAATGTGGAAGCTAGCAAAGCAAGGCTCGAAAAATCATGAGTAAGAAGACAAACGAGAAATATACCAAAAGACACAAAGATTAACGTGGTTCGATCAATTCAACCTACAATCACAAAAGAGATGAGCAATCCACTATAAATATGAGAGTACAAAATATAAAGGAAAATAATATCAACCAATTCACTCAGTATACATGTGAGGTCCACACAAGTGATAACTTATCATACTTGTGTCCCACAATTTCTCCCCCTAAGCAAAACTCTGACTACATTGTTAATGTTGATCAAGTTAGAAGATGCAATATTATATTTATAGAGTCCTAAACTTTTTTCAAAATGAAAAGAAATTGCCAATCCAAAACTTTTTTCTAAAATAAAAGCCTATTTATAATAAGAACTCATGAAAATAATACCCAACAGATTCTCCTACTAAAGGGTTGGTATTGGTGTCACTCACAAAAGGTTATGATCATGACAACTATATAGAAGCTACATAAAGGGACAAAATAGTCAAAACACACAAAAACAAGAAAATGACCAAGATGGTCATTACACTTCTAAAGCTCACATGTATAGTAGTAATTCATAACTCATCAATATTATTTTCTTCTTCTTTTGTTTTACACATTTGAAATGAATGTGTAATGAGACTTCCACTTATAATTGTAATATGACAAAGAACAAATATAATGACCAAAAAAACCATATTCCGAATCGATTAGCCAAATGTAAACTGCTACTTTTTGAAATATATATTTTTTCAAAACCACACATTTCTACTTAAAAAGGTTTTTCTAATCTGGCTAGATAGTTTATCAATATAAAAAATTATAGCAATAACATATCTCATAATCTTAATATTTTATAAGTCAAAGAAAGCGAATATATCATCCTTCAAACATATGAAATTTTCAAAGTTTAAATATCCAAAAAACAAAAATAACAACTTTGAAACTAAAACATCACATTTTTAATCAAAGCAACCCAATGCTGCTTTGATATGTAAAACTATAGAGCTCAAAAGGTTAAGAACTGAAGTCACTGCCTCCATACGTTGTTCCTGGGAGATTGGATTATTATTAGTACAAATCAATTTTTGAAAAGCCACTGTCAAGATAGAACCATCTTTTTCACTTCCATTATTGCCCCTCTCCGAGGCAAAGCGGCCATCAGGACTTATGATGATACCTAAGGGAAAAATGTCAACTTTTGTGACATCACCTCCATTGGTAATTGAAGTGACTATTGGTAAATCTATGGGTCCATAGATTAAAAATGCTCTCATTTCATCGATGGTTGACTCTTCAAGAAGTAACATGTTGTTCTCTTTTAGCATATGAGACTGCATATATATGTTAGAACAATTTAAGAAGTATTAGTATAAGCACTAAAAATATTAAGAATTACTCCCTCCGTCCCATTTTACGTGGTACCATTTCCTTTTTGGTCAATCCCCAAAAGAATATTACATTTCTTCATGTAGTAAATATTTAAACATACAATTTCTCTTTTACCCTTGTTTATCCCACTTAATTTTAAATAGATCTAATACATTTATAAAAAGAGAGAAAAATGTGTTCACTTTTGAAGGACAATTTGATAAACAATTCTAAGTCTTCATTTATTTCTTAAACTCCGTGCCGGATCAAATGGTGTCATATAAAATGGGATGAAGGAAGTAGTATGATAAGTGTCCCTCAATAATTAAAAATATTGTTTTTTATCCCATCTAACAACATATTATCAAATAATCTTTTTATCTATAACATATTTAGCTACACATCATCAATTAATATTTTATCATAATATTTACCTAAAAGATAGAAAACACATGAGCAATTATTTATTGAGAAAATAGCAACCTATAAATATGACAATACCTGAATGATTGTAATATCGTTTCCGGGTAGAGTTCCGATTAGTACTCGAACTAACTCAGTCACATTATTTCCTTCAGCAAAAAACATCCCACTATAAAAAACAAAATCAAAATGAAAAAATTTACAAACTCATAATTCAATCGACAAAAATTAATTCATGAGATGAATATTATAAGACTATAATTAAATAAAATAAAACTGCACAATTAATGCCAAGAGCTGAACATACAAATAAAATAACATAGGAGTCCAATATAAGTAGATCGGACAAATTCACGATTTAAACTTAGTAGTTTAAAATCTATAGATACTAAACTCATTCTAGTTTTAAAATTATGAGTCCCAAATCTTATATATGTTGAAATTTTTGCGAATTTCACATGAAAAATCCTTATAAGAATTGAAAAAAGTTAATCTAATAGGGTACATTTATGTTTAGTCAAAAACAAGTTATACATGAATTAATAATGCAAAAAATATTTCTATTAAAAGTTTGGTTCATTAAATTAAAACTGAATATACAATATAAAAATACATACCGTCAGACCTCTCTTTATCAAATATATTTCACTATAACATCTAACTTTCATTGGAACTAATATCAATATCATATGACATCAACATGTTATCTATAACATCATTTCGATTCAACAACACAAAAATATATAAATTATCTACGTCATAGAGAAGTTCGATACATACCTGATATCTAGTCTTGTCATCTTTGAGGAAATTAAAAATAGTTTTGAATGCAAAAGGAAACCATAGGGATGTAGCGGCAGTGGCAATGAAGCCTTTTGATTGGATAGTTTCTTCATTTTCTCTAATAGAAACCCTATATGTATTATTCAACTTTGATGAAGTTGAAAAATCTAATTTTTCTGTCAAACATAGGATTTCACAAAAACTCTTCACCATCCTTCGAGATATCTGCTTAACATTTTGCAGTCCTTCTGAAATATCATTAACCACTAAAAATTAAAAATAAAAAAAAAGAAAAATAAATATTGACTTGGCAAAATAGGATGTGTGTGGTGTGATGGAACTCGTACATTTCAAAGAGTATTTGACATATTCTTATCTTATTATGTAAATTAAAATTTTAAAACCTGAAAATACAAAGAATGGAAAATAAAATCGAACCTTCTTTGAGACCATGCCTAGTAGGACATAATGCATCCGCTGGAAAATTATACCTTTCACGCGTCCTTTGAAGTGTAACAATCTATCTTTTAGCTCCATATGTTTGACGACCATACAACAAGTCTCTAAAGATATGATTAACCTGATTTTTTTATCTACTTGAACATGTTCAATCCACGTAACTTACAAAAGAAAAGCATATCAAAAAAGCTATAAAAACAATCTTGATTATTGGAAACATTTTCGATAAGAATCTATGTTGCAAATTAATACTTTTTAGTATTGAATCACACAATGTGAGGATTATTCAAGATATAAGGATACAACTATTCAGTGTATTTAGTAACATTTGAACATTTAGGGCATCAACTTTCATGACTCAAAAAAAAAATGCGATGACACTTCTATTATTCCACCAAGACAAGTCAGCATAAAATTCAAATATAACAACAAATGTGGAAGCAAAGAAAAACAATGAAGTCTAACACAATCAGATTAAGTGGAAAAAAAGTCAACACATCTTAACACGTCAAATCCATGAAATATCTTTGAATCTGAAGTCGACGACTCTCCTAGATAAAATTCAACATTTCAGGGCTGATAAAACTAACGAAATTCCATTCGAAAACTCAAAAGTTAGATTTCTACAAGAAAACATTTAACACAAGGATCCAAAACTAAATATTTAGAGTGTGAAGAATATAACACAAGGATTTAAGATTGATTTAATCGAGAATAAAGATAGTTTGATTCTTATACAATATTTAAAGATATGTATCCATACTTATAAAATTTTACCTATGTAACACTCTTTGGAATATAAACTACACATGAATAGTGATATATGTTAGGTTTGAGTTGTTAAACAATCTCTTGCAAAAATGTAAAGTAAATCTCTGCAGTGCCCGTGTGATACGGGCCCTCATCGAGACCACACATAGAAAAATATTAGTGTTTTCAAGCTATTGTGAGAGGAAGTGATTCTTACCAGACTCGTGCGATAACCCATATCTTGAATTATACATCCAGAAGGAAACTTCCATGCATAAGAAGGTGCACAAGTTTGAATCTCTTTCAATAAATCATATGAAACATCCAGCATTATCCATGTTTTATGATCAAGTTGTTTACAACAATGTATGAATAAAAATTCTCTAGCGTCTACTAGAGGAGACAAAATATGCAACTTTTCATACATCTGTTTTCAAGAATAAAGAAAAAATTAGATCATTTTTTATGAATCAACTTTAATATATATTTAGTTTTTAAGAAAAAAATATTAAATATGAATTAACATTTACCAATTGAATTGAAATTCCCATATCCCCAGAATCAAGAAAATCAAGAATCCTTGCTTCTGTGACTATAGTAGGAAACATGTTCATCCATTTGATCTGCATATATAAAATCAATTAGAATATGATTAATGTTTATACAATAATAATCATGCCTAAAAACATTTCATATAATTAGAGTCGGCTATATAAATATTCATTGTACATGTTTGTGTCATTTAAACTCATCTTACTTGTGAACAAAACTATTATAATATGAAAATGTTTAAGAAACTTACCGGATCAAGAAATATTTGGATCAACTCAATTGCAGTCATTGGTACAACTCCACAATCCGTTGATGATTCAATTTGAGCAGTTGATCATTTATATGGTCGATTTGGTTTGGAAATGCTTTGTCATAGTACTCGCGATGAATAAGCCACCTCTCATCAGTTGATGATTTTACCCAACATGGATTATCCAAATGAAAAATTCCACACATTTCAATCCTAGCAGGAACAACTACATAAGAAATAACTGATTGCTCCCCATTATCGCGATGAAAACTAAACTTTTTTGGTGTCAATGGGGAAATTATTGGAATATCATTAATATTTATTGAATGTGCTCGAATGTTATCAGTAGAATAATTATTATTTTCTTGATTTATAGGAGTATATCCAATGGAAGAGCCACTTATAATTTGTCTCAATAAACTTTCATCAGCTGGTGGTGTCAAATTTGAATCCGTCACAACAGACTTCCCACGGATACTTGATATGATTTTTGATAATCTTGCGGTCTGCGAGAAAAAACAAAATTGTCAAGTCACATGACATGTTATATATATATAATATGTAATTATTATTAATAGACATAATTTTGAGTACCTAAAAATAAAGGATAGAGTATATAACTTATTGTCAGTGTATACAATTTAAATTTTTTTCATTCAATTAGTTTAGTATGAGATGAAGGTGATCTCTCTTGTCTAGGGCAGGTGCAAGTCATAGGCACCGCGTAGAAACGAATACATGATTTAAGTGGAGTAACAAATAAAGGGGAATATGGCAGTAAAAGAAATAGTAACACCAAGGAGAAGATAGACAGAGATAAAAAAAAAGTGTTATCAAGTAGTGAACTTGGATTGTATCATGTAAATAGAAGTAAATGAAGAAGAGGATATAAAATTTTGAGTCGCATTGTCATTATTTTTATTGAAAAATATATAAAGCTATTCACCTCATCCGA
Organism: Solanum lycopersicum; assembly: GCF_036512215.1. Classification (NCBI taxonomy): domain Eukaryota; kingdom Viridiplantae; phylum Streptophyta; class Magnoliopsida; order Solanales; family Solanaceae; genus Solanum; species Solanum lycopersicum. Next base: position 6,755,330 of record NC_090809.1, read on the forward strand.
GTATAGGTGGAGGATAGTGTAAAGGGTAGGCTTCTTAGATATAGATTTCTAGTATATCTAAACTATGTAAAAGGTTAAGTTGTGATGTCTAAGGACACTACTTCTCCTAGGTTCCATCGCTATTTTTAGTTTCTTATATATTCATTATTGTAATACATATTTTACACGCTGAATAAAGAACTCTTTCATTGTATGGTATCTGAGCCTTTTGGTTTAACAACCATTTTTTTTCTCATTCTGAAAAATAAAAAAATATGTAATAGGTTAAGTTGTGATGTCTAAGGACACTACTTCTCGTAGGTTTCGCCGCTATTTTTTGGTTTCTTATATATTCATTATTGTAGTACATATTTTACACAATGACTAAAGAACTCTTTCAGATAGATGGTGTTTATGTGAAGTATGAGTGATTAAGCAGTGCAGAGTTTTGAAATCTTGGAGTAGGTTGTATCGTATAAATTTAGTTGTAGGCTTGGAGAAAGTTGTTAGATTTAGGAACAACAGTGAATTTTTGTTTTCAAAAAGGAAGAATGATCTGGTTTCTTCTGACCCAAATAGTGGACAAAAAGATAGAGTCTTGGTATTCAAGGAAACACTCAGACGTTTTATGTTCAAATTTACATGGAATCACTTATTTCGCTCATAGGGAACAATGTCATTTCAAGTGGGTTCTTGGGAGGAACAGAAGGTTTATGGACTTAATGAGTAGCGTGGACTACAAAATTTATCGATACAATAAAGAAGAATTTGATCAGTAGGTAAGGTATTTCATCAAAGTTCATGGATGTTTCAAGGTATTGAAAGTGAAAGATGTTTTTATCAAATTTGATAAAACATCTTCACTTTTCAATACCTTGAAACATTCATGAACTTCGATGAAATACCTTACCTACTATCAAATTCTTCTTTATTTTATCGATAAATTTTGTAGTCTTGGTACTCATTAAGTCCATAAACCGACCAAGTGTTTCCCAAGAACCCACTCGGAACAACATTGTTCCCTTTGAGAAAAATAAGTGATTCATGCCATTCTGAACATAAACCGACCAAGTGTTTCCTTGAATACCAAGACTCGTATTTTGTCCACTATTTGGGTCATAAGAAACCAGATCATTCATCTTAGTTGAAAACAAAACTTCACCATTGTTCCTAAATCCAACAACTTGCTCCTAGCCAGCAACTAAATTTATATGATACAACTACTCCAAGATTCCAAAACCTTGTACTGCTTCATCATGACCCATACTTCACATAAAACACTATCTATCCCCCACCTTGTCATGATTTTTATTGAAAGTATATAAACCTATCCTACCTCCTTCCGCCCCAGCCCGTTATCATCCCCAAATGTAAAGAAAATTGTCTTCCACAACTAAACTTATTCTTGTCCCCCCCCCCCCCCCCCCCATTCTCTCTCAAAATTTCTCAACATCTGATTCTGACTCCGTTAATATTCCTCCCTAACTTTTAGAGAAATCCTACTAAAACTTCCTGCTAAATCCTTAATTCGATTCATATTTGTCTGCAAATCATGGCTTTCCCTCATCACAAGTTCTCCTTTATCTCCGCTAACCTCGCCCAAGCCCCACATTCCAACACCCTTCTTGGAAGGCGTTACGTTGTTACTTGTAATAAAGAGAACTATTTGTTGTTTCAAGACTCTAAAAATCAACCCTTTTCCATACATTAGAATTGAATTTCCCTTTCAAATGCCAACGAGGTATTTAACAATTTTGGCTTTAAGCTACCAAAGTACTTGACCTTCCCTAGCTCCATCACTTCATATGCATAATCTAAGAACGGACATATGAGGCGACTCAGGCTTAATCAAAAGTGAAGGTAAGGTTATAAACTTCTGAATAGAAGGGTTCACGGAAAAAGACTCCACAATTGACCACACAAATTGTCAAACAAACACACTATGCCTTAATAATAATAGTATTACTTTTTTAAATAGCCTTTTTAAGATGCAAATTAATATTGCTGGAATAATGATCCGAAGTGGGAAAAGGAATCCTAAATTGTTTAGGATTTTTTGTTTAGTATTTCTTTAATTCATGTCTAGTTGAGATTCATTTATTCTAGTTCATATGGGAATAAGTTTTCTAGTTCTAGTTTGATTTGATTTCTAACTATTATGAATAGGGAATTACTAGTTATTTTCTATAGAAAGAAATACTGAGAAAAAGAAAGAAATATAGAGGAACAAAAAAAACTCGTAGTAAGATTCAAGATCTTTTGAGATTATGAATAAAATATTTTCTTCAAAATAGTATTAGAGCTTCTACAATCCTAATAATTATTTTTGAAGAGAATCCATTATCGGTGGATGGCTATGAGTCATAAATGTCGTCCGCTTGCCAATGTTTATGTTGACAAAGACTAGACTAATGATATATGCATGCTCGGGGAAGGAGTTAGAAAAAGATTGCAAGTTTAAAGAGGTACAACCAAACATGACACAAGAGAAGAAGCTCTTCTCTAATTAAAATTTGGAGGAAGGTAAAAAATAATTGTTGGTGCGAAGTGTATCAACACTGGAAGTTGAAGAGAAGTGTCTCAGCACAACCAAGAAAAAAATGTGAGTTTGGAGAAAAAATGTTCTAACACTTGGAAGTTGGAGAGAAAGTGTTCCAACGTAACTAAGAAAAAAAATTAATGGTAATTGAAGAGAAGTATTTCAATAATTGAAGGTTCAAGAGAAGTGTTTCAATAATTGAAGATTGAAGATAAGAGAATTTTTCCACTTCAACAACGTCTCAACAAGAATAAAAATGAAGATTCGAGAGAAGTGCTCCAATACTACTACTATGACTACAACAACAAAATGAAGATTCGAGAGAAGTGCTCCAATACTACTACTATGACTACAACAACAAGAAGAAAAATGCAACAGTATACAACTTTGAATTACAGGAGAATGTTGGAATAGTAGTTCAAAGTTGTAGAAATCCTAAGTTGTTTAGAATTTGGTAATTAGTAATTTTTCAATGTATTCCTAGTTAGGATTTATTTGTCCTAGTTAATATGGAAATGATTTTCTTAATCCTAGTTTAGTTTGGTTTCTTATTATTTTAAATAGGAATGTTGCTAATTATTTTCAACAGAAAGAAATATACAGAGAGAAAGAAATATAAAGAAATAGAGAGAACTTGTAGTAAGATTGAAAGTACCTTTGATTACTTGATGAATAAAATATTTTCCTTCAAAGTGGTTGGTATAATTCTTTTTAAAAAAAATATATTGAGATGCAAAGTTTTTTTTTCATCTTTTTATATGGAAAAAATTACACTTTTTATATATAATACTCTTATGGTTTCAATCTATTTATCTTATTATAATTTTACAGAAAATTTGAAGTTTAATGAGAAAAAGAAAATTGAATCAAATAGTATTAATTAAACTTAAGATTGAAATAGACTATACATCATCTTTTTAAGAATATATACCTATAAATTATAATAATCTTATTATAGCTAAAGATGAGATCCCTCGAATTTGAATCATGCTATATAGTAGATCTATATTTAAAAGAAAAGGTCATGAACAAGAATGGGATATCAAGCCTAAAAGAAATAGAAGCAGATACAACTACAAACCAACTATAAAGGGGAGGAAAACAAATCCTAACAACTAATTATTTCTTTTCAAGGAAAATAAATAAATTAAAACGTGAAAAATAAATAAAAAAATTTACCTGCTCTCTCAACCATTGATTTTCCATTTTCATTTTTTGGAAATGAAGTACCCTTTCTTCTTTTCCAATGAGTAGATCATCACATTGTGGGCACATAGCATTTTCCAATTTCTCTTTCATGCTCTTATTGTCACAACGAAATCTTTAATTTTCTATTTGAAGAGATTTGTTATCTGATCTCTCATTCATTATCTGAAGAAATATATATAATAAAAATATAATAATATAAAAATATAGATAAATAATATTAGATATCATAAGCTAATTAAATGTATAAAGAGAATTAAATTAATATTTCTTATGTTAATTTCATTTTCCGTCCCAAGAATTTCGATACATTTTGATCTTGGTTCTTGTGGTATTTCAAGAATAACATTGAACTTCATTACAATTTATTGAAATGTATGATTATGGTCCTTTTATGGGAAATGTTTCAAAACCTTATCATTATCAAATATGGAGTAACAATATAATACATGCTTAACATAACAATTGGGTAATTATGTGATTCAGCAATAAATAATTATGATAAATTTGTCAATATTCACAAGTAAAGAAATCAAAAGTACACATTTTAATTAATTGAAGGTGTATGTACTTAGTTATATATGACGAGAATCAACACTAGAATTTAATTACATTTGGTAATAGTTATATATGACAAGAATCAACTCTATAATGTAATTACATTTGAAAAAACTAAGAGTGATATCAATATATGCATATTTTAGATGTGTGAAAAATATTTTGTCACTCCATCTCTGTTTAAAAGCTCAAATTTTCGTTCTAATTTTGAACAACATACATTTCCTTCCTCATGTGCAATATATATTTTGAAGGATTAAATTTTTCATGGGTGAAAAACATATTCCATTAAAATATAATTTATCCAACTCGCGATCGCTTCAATTCGGATGAATTTGATTACGCCTATTTTAACGAAAGTCAATTTGGGCGATACTCAAAATGCATGTTTAAAAGTTCTTTGATATATATAAAAAAAAAATGTAGCTCAAATTGATTCATAAAAGAAATTATTAAAAATGATTTTGTTTGGTAATCTTGATTTGGGAAATTGGATTGTGGTCCATCTAAGTGCAGCTCAAACAAAACAAACTATTAACCTATTCGTTTATTTGTTCAAATCATTTTAACTGGCCTAAACCTAATTTGATCCGCCATTTAATATGCGTAGATTTTTTTCATTAATCCAAAAAGGGAAATCATTAATTCCTAATTATAAAATCATATTTTCTTTGACTAAACTCTCAAACCTAATGGAAATACAAAAAAAAAAAAAAAAAAAAGCTGTACACTTAGGGGGGAAATAAAAAATGAGAGGAAGTGAATGTACGAATTAATTGTATAAGAAAAAAATATCGTAATTTAACCAAAATTAGAGAAGCAAATTTGGGAACTAAAACAAGAGATTCAGTGGCCTGCCATGGGTCGAGACTACTTTTAACTAGCCATTTTCCTTGATCTTTTAATAATATGTTAAAAAGGAATATTAATTCACTATTATAATGATAAGAAGAAGAATAATAATTATAATTAATAATAATAATAATAATAAAATAATAATAAACAATCAATTAAGTATAATTATAATTATAGTAAAATGACCAATAAATTAAAATACCTTTGTCTGAGTTATTTTGTTTTGAAACCAAAACTTGATCTTTTTAGGGTCAAGCCCTACTTCTCTACTCAATTGTTCTCGTTGGTTCTCATCTGGATAGTTACATCTCTTGAAGAATCTTCATTTCAAAAATCACATAAAAAACTATTACTATTGATCAAATTTTTTAAAACAATAAACCTAAAAATAAAATAAAAAATATTTTTTAATCTATTATAGCAGAGTGTTATATTAATAAGTATTTCTCTATCATTAACCGAGATCTCCAAATTTGAGTGTTGAACTAAAGTCATCCTTGATAGAAAATGTTTAGCCCCGAAAACGGAATATAATTTGCAATGTAAATTTGGATAATTAAGCTAGTCCCTAGAGAGGGTACTAGCTGACCAAGGACATTGAAGAGTGGTATATCCTCATGTATCCTTAAACAAAGGCTTGATGTTCGCAGTTGTTTTCTTTGGCCAAGAGTGCTTTATTTTCAAAAGTGAGACTTTGAGAATTTGAATTTATCCTACCCTAAAGTGGGTTTTTTCAATATAAATTTAGATTAATTAGTTAAGCTCTAAAGTAGAATATTTTAATGTGAATTTGGATTAGTGAAACCCTAAATTGAAATTTTTTGATGCAAGTTAATTTAAGCTGATTTCAATAAAAAGGTATTAAACACCAAGAGAAAGATTGTGTGTAAATATAAGAAATACATTTAAAATTAAAGAAACCCATCTCCTTTTGTTAAAGTTATTAATGAATTATCAAGAACAACTAGTTCGTTAATAAAGGATGTATATACATGGTAGATCTTATCATCCAAAAAAAAACTATTTTTGAACCATTTAAGCAATTCGATCAAAAAATTTGAATTGCAAAATAAAAAATACATATATATTTATCAATAGTCTTAAGCAAAAAAAAAAAAGGCAAAACATGAAAAGAAACAAAAATTAAATTTTAATTATTGAAAAAATGCGCGCACACACATACACATTCAGAATATTTGATCATACAACAAATGGATTTTGTTTTTATCACTCATGCCTCTTAGGAAAATAGCCTAATATCTTTTTTTTTTTAAAAAAAGTAAGATAATTGAACATTAAGATTTTTTTTTGTAATAAAATTGTTCTTACTCTTCAAGCTGTTGAATTTGTTCCACGGAGTATCTTGGGACTTGCGTTCGCCCTTCTAATTTTTTTTGGAGGTTGATTCTCCCCAATCTATCATTTTTCTTTAGTAATTTTTTGTTCAATAAAACAAAAGAACACAAGTAAAAAACAAGTGTTAGTATGTTTATCTATTGTTACCAATCAATTTATATAAGAAACAGTCAAAATAAATCCAAGTGAAAAGAGATGTATAAGAGAGATTCTTACACACCTTTTAATTGATGAATAGAGATAGAGAAAGATGTCATAAGTTCATGGTAATGATCTATTTATATAGTAAAAAACAAGTTAGACTTGACATATGATTGAAACATTGAATCTGATCTGGCAAAAAATTAAGGATAAAAATTTAGAGAATACAAACGTGAACACAAAATAAGAATTGCGATATGTTTTAATTTGTTTTTGTCTTTTGCAAAATATTTTATTTGAGATTAATATATATGGTTTGCTATTTATATATTGTCTATGTAAATTGTATCATAGGCTAAATTTCATAAATAGATATAATAGATAAATTTCAAGTAAATGTATATATATATATATATATATATATATATATATATATATATATATATATATATATATATATATATATAGGACCATAAACAAGGTGATGTCACACATCTCTATGGCCTCCATTTGCGTTCAGCTTTTTTCCTTTTTTGTTTTATTTTTACAATAAATATTTTATTAATGGAAGATCATTTATAACAAAGACACTTCATATTTTTTATTTATTTATCTCATGTATAAGAAAAGGAGAAACATAATTTATTTATTTTGACTTTTTTAATTTAAATTAATTATTCTATTGTAAAAATATATTTTTTCATTTATACAATAAATATTTTATTAACGTACGAACATTTACATAAAAAAACTCTATGTATTTTTTTCTATTTGTTTATCTCACTTCTACTCATGAAATCATAATAATTTTGTTTTTACATTTTAAGTATTTTTATTTTTAATTTTTAATTTATTCACTAGGAGTTATTACTCATGACTTGCACCTCTTTAAATTTTACTTTAAATAATATTCATAACTCTCATAAGTTTTATGTCCATAACCTTCAAATTAAATTTGTATGGTTATGATGTCTTATGGTATTTCTTTATTTTCCCAATAAATTCATATTAGTTTCATGAAGATTCACATTCACAATTATCCTTTTTCTTTTCATCATATTGATTTGGTTTACAACAAAAAAGAAGTACATGAAGGTAAGAAATATTTCATTGCAAACTTTTATTTTTATTTCCTCTATTTTTGTCTATAGAAATTCGTATTTGGCTTGTGAATAAAAATTACATGAAACAAAAAAAAGTACATGAAGTTGATAAATATATCATTCCAAGTCCTTATTTTTTCATTTCCTTTATTTTATCGATATAACAATATTTATTTTTATGAAGATTCACATACAAAGTTATAAATGCTCTTCTTCATCATACTTGTTCGTGAATTAACTAACATGTAACAAAAAAGGTATATGAAGGTAATATATATTTTATTCTAAAGTCTTTCTTTTTATTTTTATGTACTTATACATGCTTTCTTAATATTTTTTTCTTTATGTTTGTATTATCATTTATCAAGTAAGTATGATTAAAAACTCTCTAATTCTTGAGAATGTGTTGTCCCTATGCAATTGCTCTTTCTAATAGTTAATTTTCCAGCTATAATATTGTTAAATTATAATATTTGCTAGATTTCAAGAAATAATTGTTATTTAGTATTGTTAATACTATTGAAAAGATAATATACAACTATATTATATGTGAACACCTAATTTTTGACGTGCTTATTTTAATTCGATAATATTTTAGTAAGAAATTTTATTTTTATTTGTATTTTGGGTATTTGTTTTTATTATTTCATTGGCTCAAATGACCATATTTTGTTTAAATTAGGCTGATTTAGATCAATTTTGATGGCCTAGTTGATTTTGACCCGGTCAATAGAAATGGTTAAGATTGAATCTCAACCATTCATGATATTTTGATTCAAGGGCTATTTTTGGACCCAAACAAAAATACAAAACTCCAAAAATTAGCATTTTTTTATTTTAAGTTTTTTATTTTTTTTTCTTCCCCTTACTACCATGCCGCCGGCTGGCCACTGCTGCTGCCACCACCTTTTTGGCCGGAAAAATCTTTAAAATTTTAACATTTTTTCCTTTCACCCTCCTCTACCTAAATCTACAAACCTTTCATCCATATCTATTGCCAAACTCCGTAGATCTAAGAAAAACCAAATATGAATTTTTACTTTTTTTCTAAGATTTATAAAGTTTCAGTCATTCCCATCCCAAACCCTTTACATTAATGTGTAGAGCTCTTCAAGGGCTATCATTATAAATTTTAAGTTCAAAATCCATCATAAAATTTTCCAGCAAAGTTTTTCGGCGACCTTCATTTACCCGGAAGTTATGTCAATCTTTCCCCCCTCTCAATATTTATCCAAATTCATCATTATCTTTTTTCGTTTGACCATATAAGTCGTTTGATGTCGAATTTATGTTATTAATGTTCTTTAAGTTTATCATGTTGATGTTGTTGCTTGAAGTATTATTATTATTTTTTATTTTGTTTTATGTTTATTATTTTATATTTTTTTTACTTTTTTTTCTGCATTATTGTGTTTGATCTTTAAAATTGTTTAAATGTTTAGATTTTGTGTTAGTGGGTCAATTTGTTTGGGTCATAATGAAATGGGTCAACATTTGGGCCTATTTTAGATTTTTTCAGATGGTCCATCAGTTATTATTCAAGATTTTTTTAAAAAAAATGTCATTATTTTAGTATTTAATAGGGTATAGTGTCAACACTTTCAATATTTAGTGATAATGTCAAAATTTTACCTTATTATGTATTTTAATTATTTTGTTTAATTAAAAAGAATACCTAATTTATAGAACAAATTGGAGCTATTTAGGGAAGAGAAAAATTATAAAAAGTAACAAATTGTAACGACCTGTTTAGTCGTTTTTGAGCAGTAGAGTTTATTCTGGTAATAGTTGTCTAGGTCGACGGATCCCACGACGGACCGTCATGGGAATGACGGACCGTCGAGGGGGTCTCGTTCCAAAACAGTTAGAATTTTGAAAAATTGGGTACTGAGAACAACTCTCTGAACTTCGCGATGACATGGCAGGACGGACCGTTGTGGGCACGACGGACCGTCACAGACCCTTTAATGAAATTTAGTCTCTGAACTTTGTGACGGAAGCAGCAGGACGGACCGTCGCAGGAACGATGGCCCGTCACAGACTGCGTAACCCTGACTGGGTCGGATTTCTGTTAACAGTTTTAAGGGGCGTTTTGGACTATTCCTTCTTATAATCATAAAGTTAGGGGTTTAATGTTAATAATTCAATTACTTGGGGGTTAAAGGAGATGACCTCGGAATAAATAATGGGTTACTTTTACCATCTTTTATACTTAATTATATGGTACTTAGGATAAAAGAAAAAGGGTTTGAATAAGGAAAAATAGAAAGAACAGAAGAGGAAGAGAGAACGAGCGAGAGAAAGAGAAGAACGCAGCTTTGGGAAAGTAGATTGCTTGATCACGATTCTTTGGTGGAGGTAGGTTATGGTTTATGCTATTTCGTAGTAAACTCTTAATAGCGAATAATATGTATTGGGTAGTATTGTAAAGTCTTCTACATGCTTAATTGTGTGCTTGCATGATGTAATTATATATAATTGTGATAAAATAAGCATGATGAGGTTGTTGAATCTTAAACCTTAAAACCTCTTTGTTAATAATGATACCTTGGTATAGAAGAAGGCTTGATGAACTAAAAGAATGAGGTTAGTAGATCGGGTGTCAAGTTCCAACACTAGGATAGTAATAGTGGATCGGGTGTCACGTTCCGACAATAGGATAGTAATAGTGGATCGGGTGTCACGTTCCGACACCAGGATAGTATTAATGGATCGGGTGTCACGTTCCGACACCAGGATAGTAATAGTGGATCGGGTGTTACGTTCCGACACCAGGATAGTATTAATGGATCGGGTGTCACGTTCCGACACCAGGATAGTATTAATGGATCGGGTGTCACGTTCCGACACCAGGATAGTATTAATGGATCGGGTGTCACGTTCCGACACCAGGATAGTATTAATGGATTGGGTGTCATGTTCCGACACCAGGATCGGAGTGTCACGTTCCGACACCAGGATAGTATGAGAAGGATCGGAGTGTCACGTTTCGACACCAAGATAGTAAAAAGAATGAATCTTGAATTATGTTAATATACTCAATTTAATTAACCTGTTTCCCAAATGAGTATGGTGTGGAGGCTTGAGTCCTCATAGATGTGCTTGAGTTGTGCCCAATGGTTATGGTATTTGTTGTTGTCACCTGTTAAGTGTTATGGTTGATTTTATGTTATTATTCGATATATATTGCTTTCTATTTTGAGTTGGCCGATGATATCTACTCAGTACTTGTGCTTGTAGTGACCCCTACTTGTATGTTTTCTCTTTATTATTTGTGGAGTGCAGCAAACGTACCGTCGTCTTCAACTCAACCGCAACTCTAGCCAGTCTTCACCACGTCAAATTTCAGGGTGAGATATTGTTCCTAGCTCGGACTAGATTCTCTCTCATTCATGTCTTTATGTCCTTGAAGTTCGGACATGGACCATTTGTTTACTTATTTTAGCTTCTTAGATACTCTTAGATTTAGTAATTTGAGGATAGATGTTCTTGTGATGATTACTTCCAGATTTTGGGGATAATGATAAGTTTTGAGTTTTAGAAGTTAATTATTGATTTCGTTAATGAGTTTTAAGTCTTCCGCATTATATTCTGTTTATTATGGATGAAATGTTGGGGTGTAGATTGGTTGGTTCGCTCAAATAGTAGGAAAAGTGTGGGTGCCACTCGCGGCTCGTTTTGGGTCGTGACAAACTTGGTATCAGAGCATTAGGTTCGTTGGTCTCATCACACAAGAACGAGTCTAGTAGTGTCTTGACGAACGGTAGGGGGACGCCTTTAATTTTCTTTGAGAGGCTACAAGACTTTAAGAAAATTCCATTCTTTCTTTCTTTCGTGCTATTACTTGGGTCCAATTGGTATCTAGGTGATACAAATTGATATCTGACCATCTTCACTCTATTTCGTAGATGGTTAGAACTAGAGCAACAACTGCGCCAACACCAACACCGGCAAGACAAGATGCGTCTGAGCCAGCCACTGGGTTGTAGCCCGAAGAGAGGCAGTGACAAGAGGCTGTGGTAGAGGTCGCGGGAGGACGTCTTCTAGAGGAAGAGGACAAGCACCTGGCCCATCTAGTACTAGGGCGGTGACTCCTCCACCGACTGAGGAAGTAGTAAGAGAGGGTGAGGAAGGGGAGAATGAGCAAGTGCAGAATGAGGAATTACCACCCAACCTACCCAGAGATGATTAATCAGGTTGTTGCTTATCTTAGCGGGTTATCTGATCAGGGCCAGACACCTCTAGTGTTTTCCGCACCAGCACCTCAGGTTTCGGGAGCACAACATGCAGCTGCTATGGCTCCCCACATGGATACCTCATTGGAAATAGGCACGTTTCCTCGGTTGACTACAGGGTCTATAATGACAAGTGATTAGCATGAACTTTTTAGTAAGTTCTTGAAATTGAAACCTCCAGTCTTCAAGGGTGCTGAATCTGAGGATGCCTATGATTTTCTGGTTGATTGTCATGAGCTACTACACAAGATGGGCATAGTAGAACGATTTACTGTTGAGTTTGTAACCTATCAGTTTCAGAGAAATGCCAAAATGTGGTGGCGATCGTATGTTGAGTGTCAACCGGCACAAGCACCACCTATGACTTGGGCATCATTCTCTAGCTTGTTTATGGAGAAGTATATACCCCGGACTTTGAGGGATAGAAGGAAAGATGAGTTCCTGAGCCTAGAGCAAGGAAGCATGTCGGTTACCGCGTATGAGGCTAAGTTTCGTGCATTATCTAGGTATGCCACCCAACTTTGCTTCAGTCCACAAGAGAGGATTCGCCGTTTCGTGAAAGGGTTGAGGTCAGATTTGCGGATTTCAGCCTTACAGGTAGCTGCTGCAGCAAAATCCTTTCAAGAGGTGGTAGATTTTGTGATAGAAGTGGAGGGAGTGAAGCCAGACGACTTCACCATGACATCGACATCTAAGAAGTTTCGTAAAGGAGGTGAGTTTAATGGTTCTTACTCCAGAGGGCAGGGTTCAGAGGGTACCCAGCCCGACCTATTCAGTCTTTGCTACAGGCTGTAGTCGGGGGTCCACCGCAGACCGGTCAACATTTCTCTGAGTTTGGAGGTTATCCCCAGACTCTGTCGTTATCACAGAGACCTATGCTTGAACCTAGAGAGTATTATGGATGTTGGTAAATTGGACATATTAAGAGATATTGTCCAAAACAGAGTTACAGACCCCCAATAGTCAGAGGTAGAGGTGGTCATGGAAGGGGACGCCATTCTGGAGGACGCGGTGGTCAAGGTAATGGTGGTCACCAAACCAATCGGGGTGGCGGGCAAGCCGGAAAGACTGCACACAACATGGTAGGGGCAACGGACAGACCGGTGATAGGGCCCATTGTTATGCTTTCCCTAGGAGATCTGAAGCGAAGACCTCTGATTTTGTCATCACAGGTAATCTTTTGGTTTGTAATTGCATGGATTTTGTATTATTTGATCCTGGATCCACATTTTCATATGTATCTTCCTCATTTGCTACTGGTCTTAATTTACATTGTGAATTGCTTGACATGCCTATTCGTGTTTCTACTCCGGTGGGTGAGTCTGTGATAGTCGAAAAGGTGTATAGGTCTTGTCTTGTGACTTTTATGGGGAGCAATACTCATGTAGACTTGGTTATCTTAGAAATGGTTGACTTCGATGTAATTCTGGGTATGACTTGGCTGTCTCCAAATTTTGCAATCTTAGATTGTAATGCTAAAACTGTAACGTTGGCCAAGCCTTGGACAGATCCATTAGTGTGGGAGGGTGACTACACTTCCACTCCAGTTCGTATCATCTCCTTCCTTCCTGCTAAGAGAATAGTTAGAAAGGGTTGTTTAGCTTTCTTGGCACACCTCAGGGATGATACTACCCAAGTACCTTCAATTGAGTCGGTTTCAATAGTCCATGAGTTTCTTAATATGTTTCCTGCAGACCTTCCTGGTATGCCATCAGATAGAGATATTGATTTCTGTATTGATCTGGAGCCGGGTACTCACCCCATTTCCATACCCCCTTATAGGATGGCTCCCGCTGAGTTAAGAGAGTTAAAATTCCAACTTCAAGAGTTGTTAAGCAAAGGCTTTATTAGACCAAGTGCATCCCCTTGGGGTGCTCCTGTTTTCTTTGTGAAGAAGAAGGATGGAAGTTTTCGGATGTGCATTGACTACAGACAACTGAATAAGGTAACTGTTAAGAACAAGTATCCTCTTCCTCGCATCGATGATTTGTTCGATCAGTTACAAGGTGCTTGTACCTTCTCAAAAATCGATTTAAGATCTGGTTACCATCAATTGAAAATACGGGCAACGGATGTGCCCAAGACTTCTTTTCGGACCAGGTATGGGCATTATGAGTTCTTAGTAATGTCTTTTGGGCTTACGAATGCCCCTGCTGCTTTCATGAGTTTGATGAATGGGATTTTTAAGCCATATCTGGATCTCTTTGTCATTGTATTCATTGATGATATACTGGTATACTCAAAGAGCAAGAAAGAACATGAGGAGCACTTGAGAATGGTATTGGAAATGTTGAGGGAGAAAAAGCTTTATGCCAAATTCTCTAAGTGTGAGTTTTGGCTAGATTCAGTGTCCTTCTTGGGGCATGTGGTTTCTAAGGATGGAGTGATGGTGGATCCTTCCAAGATTGAAGCAGTGAAGAATTGGGTAAGACCTACTAATGTTACAGAGGTAAGGAGCTTCGTTGGTTTAGCTAGCTACTACCGTCGATTTGTCAAGGGATTTTCTTCCATTGCTTCCCAATTGACAAACTTGACTAAGCAGAGTGTTCCATTTGTATGGTCAAACGAGTGTGAAGAAAGCTTTCAGAAGCTCAAGACTTTGTTGACTACTGCACCAATTCTTACCCTGTCAGTGGAAGGTAAGAATTTCATTGTTTATTGTGATGCATCCTATTCGGGTTGGGTGCAGTGCTAATGCAAGAGAAGAATGTAATTGCTTATGATTTGAGGCAATTAAAGGTGCATGAACGTAATTATCCGACCCATGATTTGAAGTTGGCTGCGGTAGTGTTTGCATTAAATCAATGGAGACATTATCTATATGGGGTTAAATGTGAAGTCTATACGGATCATCGTAGTTTACAGTATGTCTTTACTAAGAAAGATTTGAACTTAAGACAGAGAAGATGGATGGAACTACTGAAGGACTATGATATCACTATCTTGTATCATCCGGGAAAAGCTAATGTTGTGGCAGATGCTTTAAGTAGAAAGACAGGGAGCATGGGAAGTCTAGCCCACTTGCAGGTTTCTAGACGCCCATTGGCTAGAGAGGTTCAGACTCTGGCTAATGACTTTATGAGGCTAGAAGTAAATGAGAAGGGAGGATTTTTGGCCTGTATGGAGGCAAGATCTTCCTTTCTTGATAAGATTAAAGGAAAGCA
Organism: Solanum lycopersicum; assembly: GCF_036512215.1. Classification (NCBI taxonomy): domain Eukaryota; kingdom Viridiplantae; phylum Streptophyta; class Magnoliopsida; order Solanales; family Solanaceae; genus Solanum; species Solanum lycopersicum. The sequence goes on from NC_090809.1 coordinate 6,770,466, forward strand.
GTTTACCGATGAGAAACTGATCCGGATCCGAGATAAGGTGTTGCGAGGAGAGGCTAAAGAAGCAAAAATCGATGAGGAAGGTGTTTTGAGAATTAAGGGAAGGGTATGTGTACCCCGCGTCGATGATTTGATTCACACTATTCTTACGGAGGCTCATAGTTCAAGGTATTCAATACATCCTGGTGCAACCAAGATGTATCGTGACCTAAAGCAACATTTTTGGTGGAGTAGGATGAAGCGTGACATTGTTGATTTTGTTGCTCAATGCCCGAATTGTCAGCAAGTAAAGTATGAACACCAGATGCCTGGAGGGACACTTCAGAGAATGCCCATTCCTGAATGGAAGTGGGAGAGAATTGCAATGGACTTCGTGGTTGGTCTTCCAAAGACAATGGGTAAGTATGACTCCATTTGGGTAATTGTTGACAGATTAACTAAGTCTGCTCATTTCATTCCGGTCAAGGTGACTTATAATGCAGAGAAGTTAGCCAAACTTTACATCTCAGAAATTGTTCGATTGCATGGAGTTACAGTTTCCATTATATCAGATAGAGGTACGCAGTTTACTTCTAAATTTTGGAAAACATTGCATGCCGAGTTAGGTACTAGGTTGGATCTTAGTACTGCATTTCACCCTCAGACCGATGGTCAGTCTGAGCGAACAATTCAGGTCTTGGAGGATATGCTTCATGCATGTGTGATAGAATTTGGTGGTCATTGGGATAACTTCTTACCCTTAGCAGAATTCTCATACAACAATAGATATCACTCAAGTATTGATATGGCCCCATTTGAGGCACTGTATGGGAGAAGGTGTAGGTCTTCCATTGGGTGGTTTGATGCATTTAAAGTTAGACCTTGGGGTACTGACCTTCTGAGGGAATCGTTAGATAAAGTGAAATGCATTCAAGAAAAGCTTTTAGCAGCTCAAAGTAGACAGAAAGAATATGCAGATCGAAAGGTTAGAGACATGGAGTTTATGGAGGGCGAGCAAGTTTTGCTGAAGGTGAACCCATGAAAGGGGTGATGCGGTTTGGTAAGCAAGGTAAGCTTAGTCCGAGGTATATTGGTCCATTTGAAGTTCTGAAGCGCGTGGGGGAGGTAGCTTATGAATTAGCCTTACCCCCAGGGCTGTCAGGAGTGCATCCGGTATTTCATGTGTCTATGCTGAAAAGATACCATCGGGATGGAAACTACATCATTCGTTGGGATTCAGTTCTTCTTGATGATAATTTGTCTTATGAGGAGGAGCCTGTTGCTATTTTAGACAGAGAAGTCCACAAGTTGAGGTCAAGAGAGATTGCATCCATCAAGGTTCAGTGGAAGAATCGGCCCGTTGAAGAGTCCACTTGGGAGAAGGAGGCTGATATGCAAGAAAGATACCCACACCTGTTTTCAGATCCAGGTACTCCCTTTCGCCCTTATTTTTCTTCTTGTGATCGTTCAAGGACGAACGATGGGTAAATTGGTATCTATTGTAACGACCTATTTAGTCGTTTTTAAGCAGTAGAGTTTATTCTAGTAATAACTGTCTGGGTCGACGGATCCCACGACGGACCGTAATGGGCACGACGGACCGTCGAGGGGGTCTCGTTCCAAAACACTTAGAATTTTGAAAATTTGGGTACTGAGAACAACTCTCTCAACTTCACGACGACATGGAAGGATGGACCATTGTGGGCACGATGGACCGTCACATACTCTTTAATGAAATTTAGTCTCTGAACTTTATGGCGGAAGCAGCAGGACGGACCGTCGCAGGCACGACAGCCCGTCACAGACTGCGTAACCCTGACTGGATCGGATTTTTGTTAACAGTATTAAGGGGCGTTTTGGACTATTCCTTCTTATCATCATAAAATTAGGGGTTTAATGTTAATAATTCAATTACTTGGGGGTTAGAGGAGATAACCTTGGAATAAATAGTGGGTTACTTTTACCATCTTTTATACTTAATTATATGGTACTTAGGGTAAAAGAAAAAGGGTTTGAATATGAAAAATAGAAAGAACAGAAGAGGAAGAGAGAACTAGCGAGAGAAAGAGAAGAACGCGGCTTTGGGAAAGTAGATTGCTTGATCATGATTCTTCGGTGGAGGTAGGTTATGGTTTATGCTATTCCGTAGTAAACTCTTAATAGCGAATAATATGTATTGCGTAGTATTGTAAAGTCTTCTATATGCTTAGTTGTGCGCTTGCATGATGTGATTATATATAATTGTGATAAAATAAGCATGATGAGGTTGTTGAATCTTAAACCTTAAAACCTCTTTGTTAATGATGATTCCTTGGTATAGAAGAAGTCTTGATGAACTAAAAGAATGAGGTTAGTGGATCGGGTGTCATGTTCCGACACTAGGATAGTAATAGTGGATCTGGTGTCACATTCCGACAACAAGATAGTAATAGTGGATCGGGTGTCACGTTCCGACACCAGGATAGTATTAATGGATCGGGTGTCACATTCCGACACCAGGATAGTAATAGTGGATCGGGTGTCACGTTCCGACACCAGGATAGTATTAATGGATCGGGTGTCACGTTCCGACACCAGGATAGTATTAATGGATCGGGTGTCACTTTCCGACACCAGGATAGTATTAATGAATCAGGTGTCACGTTCCGAAACCAGGATAGTATTAATGGATCGGGTGTCACGTTCCGACACCAGGATCGGAGTGTCACGTTCAGACACCAGGATAGTATGAGGAGGATCGGAGTGTCACGTTCCGACACCAGGATAGTAAAAAGAATGAATCTTGAATTATGTTAATATACTCAATTTAATGAACCTGTTTCCCAAATGAGTATGGTGTGGAGGCTTGAGTCCTCATAGATGTGCTTGGGTTGTGCCCAATGGTTATGGTATTTGTTGTTGTCACCTGTTAAGTGTTATGGTTGATTTATGTTATTATTTGATATATATTGCTTTCTATTTTGAGTTGGCCGATGATATCTACTCAGTACTTGTGCTTGTACTGACCCCTACTTGTTTGTACTGACCCCTACTTGTTTGTACTGACCCCTACTTGTATGTTTTCTCTTTGTTATTTGTGGAGTGCAGCAAACGTACCGTCGTCTTCAACTCAACCACAACTCTAGCCAGTCTTCACCACGTCAGATTTCAGGGTGAGCTATTGTTCCTAGCTCGGACTAGATTCTCTCTCAATCATGTCTTGATGTTCTTGAAGTTCGGACATGGACCATTTGTTTACTTATTTTAGCTTCTTAGATACTCTTAGATTTAGTAATTTGAGGACATATGTTCTTGTGATGATGACTTCCAGATTTTGGGGATAATGATAAGTTTTGAGTTTTAGAAGTTAATTTTTGATTTCGTTAATGAGTTTTAAGTCTTCCGCATTATATTCTGTTTATTATGGTTGAAATGTTGGGGTTTAGATTGGTTGGTCCGCTCACATAGTAGGGAAAGTGTGGGTGCCACTTGCGGCTCGTTTTGGGTCGTGACACAAATGCTTAAAACTCTCTACATCAATTACAATTTTTTCAAAATCTGAATGATATATCTGGCCATTATTCATGATGTTCATCCAAAAAAAAATTATTACGAGTTTATTGTTTTGGCAAATAAATTGGGTAAACGATTTTTAGAAAATAAACACAAACAAAAAGTTAAAATTCAGGTATGTTTTAGTTAACTAATCCTTATATGTTTTTAATTTGATTGTGATTTGATGCGATTTTGTTTGTATAATAAGTATTCATATCTATTTGCATTTTGAATTATTATATATTTTAATCAATGCAATTATCTTTAAATTTTGTACTGATATATATAAATAGTATTCTGGTTTGAAATTTTTTTTTAACTTTTGTATAAGAAACTATATATCCAACAGAATACGTATTTGGTGCATCAATTGTTTCGACAAGTAATAATGTTCGAATCGTTTATTTGAATTATTATTGTAACTTTATTGATTTGTATTCTTGATACAAATTAATGATAATGTCATTATTTTCGTATTTAGTATTGACTATGTGATTATTTTTTTTACTATAAAGCATATATGGGGAGCATTAGTTTTATAATAAAGCATTCTAGACATTGGACTGAAGATAATTGCTATGTTGATTACACAACTGGGGAAATTATGATTAAAGAGTATGCATCATATAAAGATTTAGTTGATGAAGTTTCTAATCAGATTGGGGTAGATTTGAGGTATAACAGATTGAAACTTAAGTATAAAATAGAAGGTAGCATTGTACCTTTGGAGATACACAACGATATGGGAATGAGAGTATATGTCTCATTGAAGAAAAAAGCTCGAGAATTCGCAAACTACCCCATTTGTTTAACTGTATTTGAGAATGATCGTGATATATATTGTAGAAATCAGTATGAAAAAGATATTGGCATGTGTATGATAAACGGAGGAAGTACTACTGATAACCAAGTAATAGTTATTAGTGCACCATTAACCAGTAATGAGTTAAGTAACTCTATTATCTGCAATATGAATCATAAAGAAGTCATTGAGGATCAAGTTTATAAGAATAAACGTACTTTGAAAGCTGTGATGATGAAATATGCCATTGATATAGATTTTAGTGGAAGGTAGAATGATCAAGTTTAGTTAGGTATTTTGTATTTATATAGATTTTATCTTTTGTTGTTATAGTAATTATTTCATATAATATCATGTATTATTTTATTTTATTTTTTTTATAATTCAAGCAGTTATACACTTGTTTGTGTATCTAAAATTGTGGATGGATAATGAAGGCTTTCAACATCAATAAATCCGGAATGTTTAGATTTAGAAAGTTTGTAAATGAGCATACATGTTCATTAAAAGATAAGGTGTATAGTCAGAGACAAGCAACAAGCAGTTTTGTTGGAGGTATAATAAAGCCCAAGCTAGTTGATCATAAAAAAAAAGTTGACACCGAAAGACATACAAGTTGATGTTAGACTCGAACTTGGCGTAGATGCATCCTACTCTGTGGCATGGAATGCTAGAGAAAAGGCACTAAATACATTAAGGGGGACACCATCTGATTCATATAGTAAATTACCTAGTTATTTATATATATTGGACACCACTAATCCTAGATCGCATATAAGAATGAAGAAGACGGAAGAAAATGAATTTCTATATGTCTTTATAGCTTTGTTTCCTTTCATAAAAGGTTTTGAAAGTTGTAAGCCAATAGTTGTAGTAGACGACAGCCATTTAAGGGGACTTATAATGGCACATTTGTGTCTTCAAACACACTGGATGGAGCAGGTAACTATTAGATATTTATATTTTTATAAAGAATTACGCATAATATTATATTTATTAAAAATGTATTTATTGTATTTGCCGATATGTATCCTAATGTTTTCATTGTATATATTCAGGAAATATATTGCCCATAGCATACGGTATTATTGATTCGAAAAATAATGCATCTTGGACTTCTTTTTTTTGAACAATTTAGAGAAGTTCATGGTTTAAAGGATAAAATGTGTGTTGTATCAGACAAAAACTAGAGTATTATAAAAGCAGTTTCGAGGATATACAATATACCACATTATGCTTGCACGTTTCATCTTTGAAAGAACATGAAGACACTTTACAAAAAGTCACATGACAGTCTTTCAGAAGTGTTTTATGCAATAGCAAAGGCATACTGACATTTTGAATTTAATGAACTGATGAAAAAAGTAGAACATGTTGATATTAGGGTGAAGAATTATTTGCAATTGGCTGGTTATGATAAATGGGCAAGAGTGTATGCAACACTTGATCGAGGCAATGTGATGACATCAAACATAGCTGAATGCATAAATACATGCATTGTGGAAGCAAGAGAATTACCTATATATGATTTTCTTGAGGAAATTAGACAAATATTTGGTCGATGGAATTTCAAAAATCATACATCTGCTTCTAATACATTCACGACACTTTATGGTAAAGCACAAGAAATGCTCGCTGAAAATGAAGAATTTTCACTACGTATGATGGTATGTTTATGCTTCCTTAAAAGTGTTGTATTTTGCATTTTATTCAGTAAAAAGTAAAGATTGTTTAATTGGTATGAATTAAATTCCTTTTAACTTTATGTAATAGGTAGTTGCAACAAGTAATTATGTGCACAATGTTCGTCATGAAGGGGAAACATTTATTGTTTGTCTTGAAAAAAAAAACTTGCACATGTAGGAGATTTCAAGTGGATGAAATACCATGTTCGCACGCTTGGGCTGTTTTAAAGAAGAAATTTCTTGATCCTGAACCGTATTGTTATGACCTTTACAAGCCATATACATTACTTGTTACATATGCTAATCCAATCAATCCATTACCTGATCGAAAAGATTGGAATATGCCTTCATAAAGTTAAATTCAAAACGTCTGTATGCCTTTGATGATGATGATGATGATGATGATAATGAAACTTAGCCACCTACGACTACTAATACTCCCAATCCCGCTCCCTTTCGTTGTCCTGCCCCTGTTCCCCCAGTACATCTTATGCCTAAGGTAAAACGTGTTAAAAAATTGGTTGTTTGGCAATTTATGACACAAATGAATATAAAACACTTTGTAATAAATGTAAACATAGATTAAATCATAAAACTATTGGTAAATCTGGTGGGACGGGACATTTGAGTAGTCATTAAATGTCTTGTTGTAAAAATGAATTTTTGCATGCTAAAGCGGTAGCGGAAGCTAAAAAAAATGGTATCCCCGTTCCTGAAAATGTAGGAGTAGGTGGCTCTATCATGGTACAAACACAATTAAATCAGTCTAATGTTTCTGGCTCTAGTTTACCACTTTTATATAATACAGAAAAATATCTTAAAGAACTAGCTAAAATGATGTGTTATGGGTTTGCCATTTAGATTTGCTGAAAATTCTGGTTTTATACATTATATACAAATTGTATGTAATCCTAATTTTAAGGGTTTTGCTAGAAATACAATTAAAAATAAGGTTGTATTTGATTATCATGCACAACATTTTCAATATCTTCATTTTTTATTTTATTATAATACTTGTAAAATAGCTATTACTTCTGATATGGGTTGTAGTGTAAACGGTAACGATTATTTGACTGTTACTGCACATTGGATTGATGAAAATTGGTATATGCAAAAAAGAATTTTAGGTTATAAATGTTGTCAAATGCAAAAAACGATAGTTATATTGCTTAAGCTGTTTTAAACATTTTACAAAGTTATGGAATATGTGATAAAATAAGTAGTATAACCTTAGATAATGCTTCAAGTAATAATGTTGTTGTTGAAAATTTAAAACCTAAACTTTGTCCTTTCTATGGTGATAATTATCATATTAGGTGTACTGCACATATATATAATTTGATGGTTAGAGATGGTATACATATTTATAATAACGAATGTACGAAAGTTGAAAATGCATGTCATTTTATATCTAAATGTCAAGTTAAGTCTAGGCGTAAATATTTTCAAAATCGCTGTTTTGAAAATAATCTTCCACCTAGAAAAATTCCAAAAACAGTGGCTACTAGATGGAATGCTTTATATGAAATGCTTGTAGTCGCTTATGAATATCGAATACCCTACAAATGGTTTGGAATGCTCATAATTCTGATATGACAATGGACTACATGATAATGATCGGCGTGATATAAATGAACTTATATATTTCCTAAAAGTTTTTTACTTAACTACAAAAAGAATAATTGTACTTTATAGTGCATCAATTTGTACTGTTTTGTCTGATATTTAAATTTAAAAATAAACCAAGATTTCAATAAACCATTGAAAAAATAATTCTAAAATTTACAAAATATTATATTTCTAATCCTCAAATTTATTTAACTGCATGTTTGTTAAACCCTACGTATAAAGATGTAGGTGCATCAAAAATGGTTGAAAAATGTATTTTAACTTAGATATTAATGATGTATTAGATGAAATTCCTAGTTGTCAACAAGTTAAAGATAGCATAACAATTGAAGCTAGAAAATTGTATGATTTATATAATGCTAATATAAATTTATCAAGTGAAAATGAACCTCAAAACTCTAGGAGTAGATTTGATGAAAATAATATTGATGATTATTTACAGGATTATCTTGAACTTTCTCACGATAATAGAAATGATTTTGATGCCTATGTTAATCAAAATACAAAAGCTACTAAAGATATTCTAGCATGGTAGAAATTGAGGCAAAGGATTTTCAAACTAGTACCTATGGCTCAAGATATATTAGCAATGCAAGCATCGTCGGTATCTTTGGAAGACGTCATTAGTGCAGCAAGGTTTCAACTTGGAGAACATAGGCATTCAATAGCAGCCGACAACTTGGAGATATCGATATTATTTTGAGATTGGATTAATGTCGAGAGAAGAAATTTGGTTCGTGAACCACTACCGACCAAATTTCAAGATGACGTTGATGAAGTAATGCAGGATTATAGTGACGACGGGATAGAAGCAATGGAGATCTTTCTATTTAACCAATTCTCGAACATGCTACCAAAGAAATGTTGAAAAATTTACGAAGGGATTTATATTGTGGCACCAACTATTAGTAGAAGTATGATAATTCAAGATTTAATTCAAACAGAATCCTTCCTAGAAGGTAGTTGTGTAGATTAAATCTTTTAATAATCTACTAATATTTTTGTAAATGTAATTGTAATACCAAATAAATATTAATAAAAATATAGGCTATTCGCCTTAATTTGTTTTTTAATATTGTTGTATTAAATTTAATTTTTAATATTGTCAATTTTTAATTTTATAACTTTAAAGTTTGAATTTAAAAATTTCAAACTTTAAGAGTTTGAAATTTAAATTTTATAACTTTAATATTTGAATTTAAAATTTTCAAAACTTTAAAAGTTTAAATTTAAAAATTTCAAACTTTAAAAGTTTGAATTTAAATTTTTCAAACTTTAAGAGTTTGAAATTTAAATTTTATAACTTTAAAATTTGAATTTAAATTTTCAAACTTTAAAAGTTTGAATTTAAAAATTTCAAACTTTAAAGTTTGAATTTAAAATTTCCAAACATTAAAGTTTATAAAATTTAAATTTGAAACTTTAAAAGTTTGAAAATTTTAAATTTAAACTTTAAAGTTTGAATTTAAAAAATTTCAAACTTTAAATGTTTGAAATTTAAATTTTATAACTTTAAAGTTTGAATTTTTTTATTTTTTTTTAACTTTTAAAGTTTGAAATTTAAATTTTTAATTTTTAAATTATTTTTATAAAAATTATATTTAATTAAAAAAATTAAATCTTAAAGCTTTAAATCTTAAAGTTCCCTTCCGGACCGGGACGGAACAGTACAAATTTTACCGGTTTCCCGGTCTGGTCTTGTCCCGGTTCGGGAACGGTACCGGTTCGCACAGTACCGGTTCCGTCCCGGTTCCGAAACTTACCAAACCGACTCACCCGGTTCCGGTATCGCTGCCAGACTTACCTAAACCTGCATCTCCAACTAATATTAGGATTTTATTGGGTTTGAATGGATATTATAAAAGGTTCGTATAGGGTTCTCGTCTATTTCGTCTCCTTTTATCAATTTGACTAAGAAAACTGTGAACTTCTTATTATCAAAGTTGTCACCAATAGCTTTTTCACCATTTGATTCTTTTTCATTGTTCCCACTCTCAAATGATGAGTTTTTCTTTTTATTCTTATCCCTTGATAAGAGAGTCGCATCTGGTTCAAGGCTTCTTGCTATTTGCTTTGTGTTGACCCAGATTAGGTTTAGGTTTAGATTTTTTTGTAACTATATATATCTCGTTGTGCTAATGGAATATCAAGCCGTTGTATTTATCTCCCATATACAATTCTACATGGTATCAGAGCCTCGACTAGGATTCAAAACCTAGCCGAGAGTCGACCACTGCCACTGCCAACATACGACCTCCCGATCGTCGTTGCATTCTCGCACAATAAACCTGCCCAACTGCTGATCGCCATAGCCCCTACGTTAAATCATGACCGTCGAATCTACCCAACCCAGCTCTATTTCCGTAACGATTGCTGCGAAGATTCGACCGATCCATGATCCGAGCTCCGTCTACTATTTACACCCGTCAGAAGGACCAAGCAATTCTCTAACCAAATACTTACTGAAGGGCGATAATTTTGATGTTTGGGAGCAAGCTATTTGTAATGCACTCGAAGGCAGAAGCAAGATTGGTGTTTTATATGAAAAAGGTTTTCCAAAACCCACGAACGAGTTGGAACTTGATGCCTGGAAAGCAAACAACTCAATCATAAGTTCGTGGATTTTTAACAGAGCTGACGAGACAATCCAGCCAAGTATCGTTGCTCACAAAATTACCCACGAATTATGGACTGATATAACGGCAAAGTACGGAGGCACGAATTCTCCAAGATCGTGGCAGTTAAAGTCCGATCTACAAATGTTGAGACAAAGAGGTCAATATGTAGTCTCGTACTACAATCAGTTTATAACTATTTGGAACCAATTGTATGGTTCGATTGATCCAACCTGCGGGTGTATATGTCCTGTAGCTGCAAGAATGCGTCAGGAGAAGACGCATGCGTTTCTTCTCGGACTCGATGATGCACAGTTCGGAGCCACTCGCTCCCAGATCTTCGGCACCCGTCCACTTCCCGTTCTCAATGAAGCCTACTATCTTGTCTCTCAAGAGGAAAGACACAAGTCGATTGTGCGTAACCGCGATGACCACACCGATGGACTAGCATTCGCGGTTGAAACCCAATCCACACCACCTCTGAAATACAAATGCACCCATTGCAGGAAAAATGGTCATTCTGCTGAATGGTGCTTTCTTTTGATTGGCTTTCCCAGCGGAGGAAGAAGGGGTCGTCGGGGAGGACGCGGGGGTAGAAGAGGTCGTGGTCCACCATCTGGCCGTGAACAATCTGCAGGCCGCGGTGATGGCATGGCTGCACACGCAGACAGTCCAACTTCACTAGCAGTGACGACCGGCAGCAGCCAAGGCGGGAACTTTCCAGGGCTGTCGGCTGAGCAGATGACTCGATTATTGAATATGCTCGACACTCCTACACAATCAGGAAATAACACGGGTACGGTTCATGCTTTGTCACCCGATTGGTTAAGTGATAGTGGTGCTTCACATCACATGACGGGTAATTTTTCATCACTTTATGATATTATGTCTGTCCCTGAGTGTTCTATTGATCTCCCGGATGGCACTCATGTTGTGGCAAATTATTGTGGTAGTGTACAGATTTCTTCCAATTTAATATTGAAAAATGTGTTGTTCATCCCTAATCTGAAACGCCACTTGATTTCTGTTTGATGCCTGATTAAGTCCAACAATTGTCGTGTGATTTTTGATGATTGTTGTTGTGTGTTACAGGACCGTGTTTTGACAACGGAGATTGGTCGGGGTACAGCTCGTAACGGGGTATACGTGTTCCAGTCTCAAGCTTTCGTGTCCGCTTCTAGAGTCGACCAGGTCGAGTTGTTGTACAAGCGACTGGGTCATCCATCTCCTATAATTTTATGTTCCCCTCCTTTTTATAAAACCCCCTTAGATATCAAACAATTAGAGTCGTGTGAGATCTGTTTTTATTCCAAGCAAACTTGCTCAAGTTTTCCTTCTAGTTCTAATAAATTTGTTTCCATTTTTTATTTAATTCATTGTGATTTATGGGGTCCTTACTCTACCTGTCTATCTTCTGGGTCACATTATTTTTTGACTATTGTAGATGATTACTATCGAGTTATATGGGTATACCTCTTAAGTGATAAAAGTTAAGTCACAACTTGATTAAAACAATTCTTTACCTTGATCCAAACTCAGTACCATAAAACTATAAAAATTATCCGATCTGACAATGGTACCGAATTTCTTAATAACCCTCTTCGTCAGTTTTACCACGACATGGGCGTCCTTGTCCAAACATCATGCGTCGGAACCCCTAACAAAATAGGAGGGTCGAGTGCAAACACCGTCACATATTAAACATGGCACGCTCCTTAATGTTCCAGGCGTCTCTACCAGTCAAATTTTGGGGGGAATGTGTACGTACTGCAGTTTATCTCATCAATCCCACCCCTAGCCGTGTCCTCGGTGGCAAGTCTCCATTCGAAATGCTAAATAAAACCCCACAATATTTCCCAGTTACGTGTTTTTGGGTGCCTGTGTTTTGTCCAAAATATACAGCGTCCACCAAATAAATTCGCACCCCGCAGTCTCAAATGTATGTTCCTCGGTTATCCTTCCGGGACGAAAGGTTGGCAGGTATACGATTTAGAAACTCACCGTTTCTTTCATACGCGTGACATTGCGTTTGATGAGACGATTTTTCCTTTCGCACCTACGCCTACCAACCCACAGCCCACGAAATACACACCGACAGTCCACACATAGACAGTCCAACAAGTAGCAGACTTTCCCGTCGCTGTCTCCACCATGTCACCCAACCCAAACTTTCCCGTCGTTGTTTCCACCATGTCACCCAACCCAAGCGCTGTTTAAATTACTAAGCAGACCAACATTGCGCCACAGCAGCCCGAATTCATTACCTCCACAAAGCCTACAACCACCGTACCTCCCGTCGACCTGGGCGTGGTTCCACCACCTTCCCGGACTTCGAGTCGCGTTCGTCATCCACCTGGCTACCTTTCTGAATATGTGTGCCAATCTGCTACTCATGTACCTCCCGTTACTCGTCCTTCGACCACTCCTCGTTCAGGTACACGATTCCCTATCACTAGCTACATTCGTTATGAAAAATTGCACGACAGGTATCGTGGTTTCTTGGCAGACATCTCTGCTACAAACATCTCCCGATACTTTCGGGATGCTATTAAATTAGCAAATTGGAGGGAGGCTATACAATCAGAAATTTGAGCCATAGAAAACAATCAGACTTGGGTGTTGACTGATCTTCCAGCAGGTAGACGGGCTCTGGGGTGCCAATGGGTGTACAAGACAAAATTCCATGTTGATGGATCTAAAGAATGGTACAACGCACGACTGGTTGTTTTGGGAAATCATTAGGAATTTGGAACAGATTACACGGATACGTTTGCTCCAATTGCCCGAATGGGAACTGTACGAATTTTATTGTCCGTTGTCGTTGCCAAGAAATGGGAGATTCACCAACTTGATGTAAATAACGCCTTTTTACATGGGGATATTACTGAAGAGGTCTACATGCGACTTCCACCCAAATATTCTAATGCACACCCAGGCAAAGTATGTCTACTGAAAAATCTATCTATGGTCTCCGACAATCACCCAGAAATTGGTTCGAAAAACTAACAATCGCATTGAGGCGTTATGGTTTCAAACAAGCTCATAAGGATCACACGCTCTTCATTTTTCGACGCGGCGCCGACTTTCTGGCCATCTTAATTTACATCGACGACATTTTAGTCACAGGTAACAACCTCAATCTATGCGCTTCATTCAAAAAATATTTGCACAATTGTTTTCAGCTGAAGGATTTGGGGCCTTTAAAATACTTTCTGGGAATTGAATGTGCCCGTTCATCGACTGTTTTAGTGTTGTGCCAATGCAAATATGCACTGGAAATTCTGCAGGAGGCCGGACTCACCGACTGTAAATCAGCCTCGACTCCTTTGCTCCCTGGTCACGGCTTGGCCACGTCGACCAGTGCAACGATTCGCGATCCCAGCAAATATCGAAGACTGGTTGGTCGTCTAATCTATCTGATGATTACGCGCCTGGACTTGGCTTATTTAGTTCATCTCCTATCCCAGTTTATGCACGAGCCCAGAGTTGACCATCTCAATGTTGCTATGCACGTGCTGCGTTACCTCAAGGGTCATCCGGGTCAGGGCATTCTTCTCAGAGCTGATAGTAACTTACAGATTATGGCTTATTGTGATTTGGATTAGGCTACATGTCCTCTCTCCAGAAAGTCTGTCAGCGGCTATTTGTTATGTTGGGGCGATCTCTCATATCTTGGCAGACCAAGAAACAGACTACCGTCTCTCGTTCTTCCGCCGAAGCTGAGTACCGGGCTATGGCTGACACTTGCTACGAAATTCGGTGGATTCAGCATATCCTCGGATGTATTGGAGTTGCGACTACCGCAGTTCCGAGGTTATATTGTGATAACCAATCTGCCCTATATATCGCAGCTAATCCACTATTTCATGAGCGGATGAAACATGTCGACATTGATTGCCATATCGTACGTGAATGTGTATGACGTCACGAGCTCTTGACCCACTACGTTCCCACGCAACTCCAGCGAGCTGATTTGTTTACTAAACCTTTAACTCATCCTAATTTTTCATTTTATTTATCCAAGCTGGGTATTCACGATGTTCATGCTCCAACTTGAGGAGGAGTGTTGACCCAGATTAGGTTTAGGTTTAGATTCTGTTTACTGGACTTCAGCCCACTGTAATTATATAACTATATGTATCTCGTTGTGCTAATGGAAAACCAAGCCATTGTATTTATCTTCCATATACAATTCTACACTTTGCCAATGCCTCTTAGTTGGGAAGCAAATTTTCAAACTCTTCAACTGAAGGTTACTTTGTCCAATCCTCGAATATTCTACTTCAGCAATTTTCTCATCGGGATCTGAATTTTAACTCATAAGAAATACTCAGGTATAGACATGCACGCATGTGTTAGCATTGCCGATTCATTTACCAGTAGTTGCATCCCAGTGGTGTTCTTTTTAGTAAACAACCGCTCAAGTATCTCCCAGACTTCTTTTGGTGACATCATGTACATGATGGATGAGCCCTTTTCCAATTGATGTTCTCAAAGCAAAAAGTGTTTTAATTTACCGCATTTGATCTTCTATTTTCTCCGTGATTCTAAATTTTCTGAAGTATTTACTGGAATCTTTGCTTCAGCACCAGCAATAAGATTCCATAAGTCTTGACCTTGAAGGTAAGCTTCCATACACATTCTGCAGTGCTTGTAGTTTGTCCCCATAAGCTTCTCGACACCAAACTGTGTTTGAACTATTTCCTCCATTTATTGACTCCATACTGCACAAACATTTTCTCTGGAACTTTCAATCTCCTCCAACAAGACTTAACAAACTTGATAAACAAGAAGAAAGAAAGAACGTTCAAGCCAATAACCTGATACCATAAAACAAAAGCACATTCAGAGAAAAAAAAAGAATAAGTGCACCAGTCGAACAGAAAATGGAACTTTATATTTTCTCAAACTCAAGGCTCCTTGTTTTTACAACAAATACGCAGCAGATGTATATAATATGTCCCTAACTTAGACTCCAAAAGTGACTATTAATTAAGACACCTGTCAAGATAGACTTCCTGCGAAATAGGAACTAATTTATTTGACTAAGTAAACTAAACAACACAGAAGTAAAACAGTAAAACACTGAAGATGCACTAATTTTTAGCACTATTTGTCTTTGTTCATATTTCATTTACTGGATCTATCCTATGATCTTACAAACACATTGTGATTGTGTACTATTACTACACTTGCTCTTTCTTTGTTGAGTATAAGGCATAAACTCCGGTGGTTTTTTTGAGTCCTCGGCTATGAGAGTTCCGTTATCTGAATCCAAGGGCGTGCTTCTTCCTCCAAAGTTACTAAGGATTCTTCTTTTCCTTCTTAGTCCATTATTAGGGCTCAGACAAAATGTACGCTTTATTTCTATTGTTTTTTTGGGTTGCATCCCTTATGCTAGACTATTAGATATTTTGGTACTATGACTTTTAGGTTCTAGGGAGCTTATTCCACGGCCACTTTTAATTGACAAGTTGAGTTAAAGCAAACTCAAACATTTAGTTGCTTATAAACTATTCTCCTAGTGTTTTATATCATTTTATGTTCTAAAATAGTTTTATAGGTTAGCCTTGGGATGGTAGTTGGTTCTGTTTGGAGTGAAAAATAATTAGGTATAATGTGGAAACTAGCAAAACAAACCTTGAAAGATCATGAGTGAGAAGTCAAACGAGAAATATACCAAAAGACACAAAGACTTAATGTTAGGTCAATTCGACCTACATCCACAAAAGAGATTAGCAATCCACTATAAATATGAGAGTACAAAATATAGAAAAAATAACCTCAACTAATTCACTCAGAATACATGGGAGGTTGACACAAGTGATAACGTATCAATCTTGTGTCCCATAGATTTATACCCTAAACAAAACTCTCAAAACCTTTAAGACTACATTATGAATGTTGGTTAAGTTAGAAGGAACAAAACTATATTTATAGAGTCCTACACATTTTCCTACAAGAAAACAAACTAGCCAACACAAAACCTTTTCCTAAAGGGAAACCCTATTTATGATAAGAAACTTAGGGTAAATAATGTTAAACAAATCTCCCTCATGGCTTGAATTTCCAACAAAATAGATTTGTCCACCTTCTTCACATAATTTTCAACAGTTTGTTTCTCCTCTCCATAATCTCCTTCATCAAATTTTTGTCTCACTACGAAGAACCTCTATGAAACAATTTTTTCAACAAAAATCTTCATTATTGTCAAAAGGTTGTGGCTAGAACTTTATCCATCAAGATAACAACTTTAAAACTAAAACATCACATTTTTAATCAAAGCAACCCAATGCTGCTTTGATATGTAAAACTGTAGAGCTCAAAAGGTTAAGAACTGAAGTCACTGCCTCCATACGTTGTTCCTCGGAGATTGGATTATTATTAGTACAAATCAATTTTTGAAAAGCCACTGTCAAGATAGAACCATCTTTTTCACTTCCATTATTGCCCCTTTCCTAGGCAAGGCGGCCATCGGGACTTATGATGATACCTAAGGGGAAAATATCAACTTTTGTGGCATCACCTCCAATGGCAATTGAAGTGACTATTGGTAAATCTATGGGTCCATAGATTAAAAATGCTCCCATTTCATCGATGCTTGACTCTTCAAGAAGTAACATGTTGTTCTCTTTTAGCATATAAGACTGCATATATATGTTAGAACAATTTAAGAAGTATTAGTGTAAGCACTAAAAATATTAAGAATTACTCCCTCCGTCCCATTTTATGTGGTACCATTTGATCAATCCCCAAAAGAATGTCAAATTTCCTCATATAGTAAGTATTTAAACCTACAATTTCTCTTTAACCCTTTTTGATCCTGCTTAATTTTAAATAGTACTCTAATACATTTATAAAGAGAGAAAAATGCGTTCACTTTTGAAGGACAATTTGGTAAACAATTCTAAGTATTCATTTATTTCTTAAATTTCGTGCTGGATCAAATGGTGTCATATAAAATGAGACGAAGGGAGTAGTATGATAATTGTCCCTCAATAATAAAAAAAAATATTATTTTTTATCCCATCTAACAACGTATTATCAAATAATCTTAATATTTATAACATATTTAGCTACAGGTCATCAACTAATATTTTATCATAATATTTAACCTAAAAGATAGAAAACACGAGCAACTATTCATTCAGAAAATAGCAGCCTATAAATATGACAAATACCTGAATGATTGTAATATCGTTTCCGGGTAGAGTTCCGGTTAGTATTCGAACTAACTCAGTCACATTATTTCCTTCAGCAAAAACATCCCACTAAAAATAAAAACAAAATCAAACTGAAACAATTTACAAACTCATAATTCAATCAACAAAAATTATTCATGAGATGAATATTGTAAGACTATAATTAAATAAAATAAAACTGCAAATAGCTGAACATACATATAAAATAACATAGGAGCCCAATATAAGTAGATAGGACAAATTCAGGAGTAGTTTAAAAGCTATAGATATTGAAATTTTTGTGAATTTCACATGAAAAATCCTTACAAGAATTGAAAAAAGTTAATCTAATAGGGTACATTTATGTTTAGTTAAAAACAAGTTATATATGAATAAATAATGCAAAAAATATATCTATAAAAATTTTGGTTCATTAAATTAAAATTGAATATACAACGTAAAGATACATACCGTCAGACTTTTCTATATCAAATATATTTCACTATAACATCTAACTTCCATTGGAACTAATATCAATATCATATGACATTAACATGTTATCTATAACATTATTTCGATTCAACAACACAAAAATATATAAATTATCCACGGCATAGAGAAGTTCGATACATACCTGATATCTAGTCTTGTCATCTTTGAGGAAATTAAAAATAGTTTTGAATGCAAAAGGAAACCATAGGGATGTAGCGGCAGTGGCAATGAAGCCTTTTGATTGGGTAGTTTCTTCATTTTCTCTAATAGAAACCCTATATATATTATTCAACTTTGATGAAGTTGAAAAATCTAATTTTTCTGTCATGCTTAGGATTTCACAAAAACTCTTCACCATCCTTTGAGATATCTGTTTAACATTTTGCAGTCCTTCTGAAATATCATTAACCACTAAAAATTAAAAATAAACAAAAGAAAAATAAATATTGACTTGCCAAAATAGGATGTGTGTGGTGTGATGGAACTCGTACATTTCAGAAAGTATTTGTCATATTCTTATCTTATTTTGTAAATTAAAATTTAAAAACCTAAAAATACAAAGAATGGAAAATAAAATCGAACCTTCTTTGAGACCATGCCTAGTAGGACATAATGCATCCACTGGAAAATTATACCTTTCACACATCCTTTGAAGTGTAACAATCCATCTTTTAGCTCCATATATTTGACGACCATACAACAAGTCTCTAAAGATATGATTAACCTGATTTTTTTCATCTACTTGAACATGTTCAATCCACGTGACCTACAAAAGAAAAAAGCATATCAAAATAGCTATAAAAACAATCTTGATAATTGGAAACATTTTCGATAAGAATCTATGTTGCAAATTCATACTTTTTAGTATTGAATCACACAATGTGAGGATTATTCAAGATACAAGGATACAACTATTTAGTATATTTTGTAACATTTGAACATTTAGGGCATCAACTGTCATGACTCAAAAAAAATGCGATGACACTTCTATTATTCCACCAAGACAAGTCAGCGTAAAATTCAAATATAACAACAAATGTGGAAGCAAAGAAAAACAATGAAGTCTAACACAATCAGATTACGTGGAAAAAAGCCAACACATCTTAAGACGTCAAATCCATGAAAAATCTCTGAATCTGAAGTCGACGACTCTCCTAGATAAAATTCAACATTTCAGGGCTGATAAAACTGACAAAATTCCATTCGAAAACTCAAAAGTTAGATTGCTACAAGAAAACATTTAACACAAGGATCCAAAATAAAAATAATTAGAGTGTGAAGAATATAACACAAGGATTTAAGATTGATTTAATCGAGAATAAAGATAGTTTGATTCTTATACAATATTAAAAGATATGTATCCATACTTACAAAATTTTACCTATGTAACACTCTTTGGAATAAAAACTACACGTGAATAGTGATATATAGGTTTGAGTTGTTGAACAATCTCTTGCAAAAATGTAAAGTAAATCTCTGCAGTGCCTGTGTGATACGGGCCCTCATCGAGAACACACATAGCAAAATATTAGTGTTTTCAAGCTATTGTGAGAGGAAGTGATTCTTACCAGACTCGTGCGATCACCCATATCTTGAATTATACATCCAGAAGGAAACTTCCAAGCATAAGAAGGTGCACAAGTTTGAATCTCTTTGAATAAATCATATGAAACATCCAGCATTATCCATGTTGTATTATCAAGTTGTTTACAACAACGTATGAAGAAAAATTCTCTAGCGTCTACTAGAGGAGAAAAAATATGCAACTTTTCATACATCTGTTTTCAATAATCAAGAAAAAAATAGATCATTTTTTATGAAGCAACTTTAATATACATTTAATTTTTAAGAAAAATATATTAAATATGAATTAACATTTACCAGTTGAATTGAAATTCCCATATCCCCAGAATCAAGAAAATCAAGAATCCTTGCTTCTGTGACTATAGTAGGAAACATGTTCATCCATTTGATCTGCATATACAAAATCAATTAGAATATGATTAATGTTTAAACAATAATAATCATGCCTAAAAACATTTCATATAATTAGAGTCGGCTATATGAATATTCATTGTACATGTTTGTGTCATTTAAACTCATCTTACTTGTGAACAAAACTATTATAATATGAAAATGTTTAAAAAACTTACCGGATCAAGAAATATTTGGATCAACTCAATTGCAGTCATTGGTACAACTCCACAATCCCTTGATGATTCAATTCGATTAGTTGATGATTTATATGGTCGATTTGGGTTTGGAAATGCTTTGTCATAGTACTCGCGATGAATAAGCCACCTCTCATCAGTTGATGATTTTACCCAACATGGATTATCCAAATGAAAAAGTCCACACATTTCAATCATAGCAGGAACAACTACATAAGAAATAATTGATTGCTCCTCGTTATCGCGATAAAAACTAAACTTTTTTGGTGTTAATGGGGAAATTATTGGAATATTATTAATATTTATTGAATGTGCTCGAATGTTATCAGTAGAATTATTATTATTTTCTTGATTTATAGGAGGAGGATATCCAATGGAAGAGCCACTTATAATTTGTCTCAATAAACTTTCATCAGCTGGGGGTGTCAAATTTGAATCCGTCACAACAGACTTCCCACGGATACTTGATATGATTTTGGATAATCTTGCGGTCTGCGATAAAAAACAAAATTGTCAAGTCACATGACATGTTATATATATAATATGTAATTATTATTAATAGACATAATTTTGAGTACCTAAAAATAAAGGATAGAGTATATAACTTATTGTCAGTGTATACAATTTAAATTTTTTTCATTCAATTAGTTTAGTATGAGATGAAGGTGATCTCTCTTGTCTAGGGCAGGTGCAAGTCATAGGCACCGCGTAGAAACGAATACATGATTTAAGTGGAGTAACAAATAAAGGGGAATATGGCAGTAAAAGAAATAGTAACACCAAGGAGAAGATAGACAGAGATAAAAAAAAAGTGTTATCAAGTAGTGAACTTGGATTGTATCATGTAAATAGAAGTAAATGAAGAAGAGGATATAAAATTTTGAGTCGCATTGTCATTATTTTTATTGAAAAATATATAAAGCTATTCACCTCATCCGAGTATAGGTGGGGGATAGTGTAAATGGTAGGCTTCTTAGATATAGATTTCTAGTATATCTAAACTATGTAAAAGGTTAAGTTGTGATGTCTAAGGACACTACTTCTCCTAGGTTCCATCGCTATTTTTAGTTTCTTATATATTCATTATTTTAATACATATTTTACACGCTGAATAAAGAACTCTTTCATTGTATGGTATCTGAGCCTTTTGGTTTAACAACCATTTTTTTTCTCATTCTGAAAAATTAAAAAATATGTAATAGGTTAAGTTGTGATGTCTAAGGACAGTGCTTCTCGTAGGTTTCGCCGCTATTTTTGGTTTCTTATATATTCATTATTATAGTACATATTTTACACAATGACTAAAGAACTCTTTCAGATAGATGGTGTTTATGTGAAGTATGAGTGATTAAGCAGTACAGAGTTTTGAAATCTTGGAGTAGGTTGTATCGTATAAATTTAGTTGTGGCTTGGAGCAAGTTGTTGGATTTAGGAACAACAGTGAATTTTTGTTTTCAACAAGGAAGAATGATCTGGTTTCTTCTGACCCAAATAGTGGACGAAAAGATAGAGTCTTGGTATTCAAGGAAACACTCAGACGTTTTATGTTCAAATTTACATGGAATCACTTATTTTGCTCATAGGGAACAATGTCATTTCGAGTGGGTTCTTGGGAGAAACGGAAGGTTTACGGACTTAATGAGTAGCGTGGACTACAAAATTTATCGATACAATAAAGAAGAATCTGATCAGTAGGTAAGGTATTTCATCAAAGTTCATGGATGTTTCAAGGTATTGGAAGTGAAAGATGTTTTTATCAAATTTGATAAAACATCTTCACTTTTCAATACCTTGAAACATTCATGAACTTCGATGAAATACCTTACCACTATCAAATTCTTCTTTATTTTATTGATAAATTTTGTAGTCTTGCTACTCATTAAGTCCATAAACCGACCAAGTGTTTCCCAAGAACCCACTCGGAACAACATTGTTCCCTTTGAGAAAAATAAGTGATTCATGTCATTCTGAACATAAACCGACCAAGTGTTTCCTTGAATACCAAGACTCGTATTTTGTCCACTATTTGGGTAATAAGAAACCAGATCATTCATCTTAGTTGAAAACAAAACTTCACACCAAAATTGCCTTCCACAACTAAACTTATTCTTGTCCCCCCCCCCCTCCCCCCTCCCATTCTCTCTCAAAATTTCTCATTGTCTGATTCTGACTCCGTTAATATTCCTCCCTATCTTTTAGAGAAATCCTACTGAAACTTCCTGCTAAATCCTTAATTCGATTCATATTTGTCTGGAAATCATGGCTTTCCCTCATCACAAGTTCTCCTTTATCTCCGCTAACCTCGCCCAAGCCCCACATTCCAACACTCTTCTAGGAAGGCGTTACGTCGTTACTTGTAATAAAGAGAACTATTTGTTGTTTCAAGACTCTAAAAATCAACCCTTTTTCATACATTAGAATTGAATTTCCCTTTCAAATGCCAACGAGGGTATTTAACAATTTTGGCTTTAAGCTACCAAAGTACTTGACCTTCCCTAGCTCCATCACTTCATATGCATAATCTAAGAACGGACATATGAGGCGACTAAGGCTTAATCAAAAGTGAAGGTAAGGTTATAAACTTCTAAATAGAAGGGTTCACGGAACAAGACTCCGCAATTGACCACACAAATTGTCAAACAAACACACTATGCCTTAATAATAATAGTATTTTAATAGCCTTTTTAAGATGCAAATTAATATTGTTGGAATAATGATCCGAAGTGTGAGAAGGAATCCTAAATTGTTTAGGATTTGTTGTTTAGTATTTCTTTAATTCATGTCTAGTTGAGATTCGTTTATTCTAGTTCATATGGGAATAAGTTTTCTAGTCTTAGTTTGATTTGATTCCTAACTATTATGAATAGGGATATTACTAGTTATTTTCTATAGAAAGAAATACTGAGAAAGAGAAAGAAATATAGAGGAACAGAAAAAACATGTAGTAAGATTCAAGATCTTTTGAGATTATGAATAAAATATTTTCTTCAAAATAGTATTAGAGCTTCTACAATCCTAATAATTATTTTTGAAGAGAATCCATTATCGGTGGACGACTATGACTCATAAATGTCGTCCGCTTGCCAATGTTTATGTTGACAAAGACTAGACTAATGATATATGCATGCTCGGGGAAGGAGTTAGAAAAAGATTGCAAGTTTAAAGAGGTACAACCAAACATGACATAAGAGAAGAAGCTCTTCTCTAATTAAAAGTTGGAGGAAGGTAAAAAATAATTGTTGGTGCGAAGTGTATCAACACTGGAAGTTGAAGAGAAGTGTCTCAGCACAATCAAGAAAAAAATGTGAGTTTGGAGAAAAAATGTTCTAACACTTGGAAGTTG
This sequence comes from Solanum lycopersicum, assembly GCF_036512215.1. Lineage (NCBI taxonomy): Eukaryota > Viridiplantae > Streptophyta > Magnoliopsida > Solanales > Solanaceae > Solanum > Solanum lycopersicum. Next base: position 6,793,894 of record NC_090809.1, read on the forward strand.
GAGAGAAAGTGTTCCAACTTAACTAAGAAAAAAAATTAATGGTAATTGAAGAGAAGTATTTCAATAATTGAAGGTTCAAGAGAAGTGTTTCAATAATTGAAGATTGAAGAGAAGACAATTTTTCCACTTCAACAACGGCAACAAGAATAAAAATGAAGATTCGAGAGAAGTGCTCCAATACTACTACTTGTTGGGTTTTAGCAAGTGTGAATGAGAAAAGAAAAGAGAGAATATGAAAAGTAAGGGAACTACTTTGGCTTTGGATTTGGATTTGGATTTGGCAAATGATGTGATTGATTGATAAATTTTTTGGACAAAATTTATTTAATCAATTTTTGTTAAATCAAATAAATCCTGTTAATATTATCTCTCATAAATTTGCGGGTAACGGTAACATTCAGAAAAGTAGTTACTTTTCCGAAAAGTCGTTTATTTTCCAAAAAGTAGTTATTTTCCTAACAGACACAATTTTTCGAAAAGTTGTTATTTTTTCAAAAAGATACAACTTTCTGGATAAAATGGGTCTGAACAGATTTCACTGAACAGACATGTTCCTTGCTGAAAATGGCTATAAAAGAAAGTCAATTTTTGATTTTTTAAACACTGAAAAAATTTTCTTTCTCTGCATTTATTTTTTCTCTCAAAATAAAATCAAAGTGTCGATCGACTGAGTCTGTGTGACTTGTTGCTATTCTTCAGTTCATTGAAGTTAAAGAAGTTTGAGGTACCGCTATTTCTTTAACAGGTTTAATCCGTTTTATCTTGGGAGAAATAAATCCATAACCTTGGGTACAGTGAGGGGATTAAATTTTTTAAGGACACACAGCAGTTTCTGCGGACTCGGATTAATTCTTGTATTTTAAATTTTTTCTGCTTCATCTTGTTTCTGTTTCTGTTCATTAACTTCATAAATACAAGTTATTGTAACAATAACACTACTATGACTACAACAACAAAATGAAGATTCGAGAGAAGTGCTCCAATACTACTACTATGACTACAACCACAAGAAGAAAAATGCAACAGTATACAACTTTGAATTACAGGAGAATGTTGGAATAGTAGTTCAAAGTTGTAGAAATCTTAAGTTGTTTAGAATTTGGTAATTAGTATTTTTTCAATGTATTCCTAGTTAGGATTTGTTTGTCCTAGTTCATATGGAAATGATTTTCTTAATCCTAGTTTAGTTTGGTTTCTTATTATTTTAAATAGGAATGTTGCTAATTATTTTCAACAGAAAGAAATATACAGAGAGAAAGAAATATAAAGAAATAGAGAAAACTTGTAGTAAGATTGAAAGTACTTTTGATTACTTTATAAATAAAATATTTTCCTTCAAAGTGGTTGGTATAATTCTTTTTTAAAAAATTATATTGAGATGCAAAGTTTTTTCTTCTTCTTTTTATATGAAAAAATTACACTTTTTATATATAATACTCTTATTGTTTCAATCTATTTATCTTATTTTAATTTTACAGAAAATTTGAAGTTTAATGAGAAAAAGAAAATTGAATCAGATAGTATTAATTAAACTTAAGATTGAAATAGACTATACATCATCTTTTTAAGAATATTACCTATAAATTATAATAATCTTATTATAGCTAAATATGAGGTCCCTCGAATTTGAATCATGCTATATAGTAGATCTATATTTAAAAGAAAAGGTCATCAACAAGAATGGAATATCAAGCCTAAAAGAAATAGAAGCAGATACAAGTCCAAACCAACTATAAAGGGGAGGAAAACAAATCCTAACAACTAATTATTTCTTTTCAAGGAAAATAAATAAATTAAAACGAAAAAAAAATAAAATTTACCTGCTCTCTCAACCATTGATTTTCCATTTTCATTTTTTGGAAATGAAGTGCCCTTTCTTCTTTTCCAATGGGTAGATCATCACATTGTGGGCACATAACATTTTCCAATTTCTCTTTCATGCTCTTATTGTCACAACGAAATCTTTCATTTTCTATTTGAAGAGATTCGTTATCTGATCTCTCATTCATTATCTGAATAAATATATATATTTAAAATATAATTATATAAAAATATAAATAAATAATATTAGACATCATAAGTTAATTAAATGTATAAAGAGATTTTAATTAATATTTGTTATGTTAATTTCATTTTCCATCCCAAGAATTTCGATACATTTTGATCTTGGTTCTTGTGGTATTTCAAGAATAACATTGAACTTCATTACAATTTATTGAAATGTATGATTATGGTCCTTTTATGGAAAATGTTTCAAAACCTTATCATTATAAAATATAGAGTAACAATATAATACATGCTTAACATAACAATTGGGTAATTATGTGATTCAGCAATAAATAATTATGATAAATTTGTCAATATTCACAAGCAAAGAAATCAAAAGTGCACATTTTAATTAATTGAAGGTGTATGTACTTAGTTATATATGACGAGAATCAACACTAGAATTTAATTACATTTGGTAATAGTTATATATGACAAGAATCAACACTATAATGTAATTACATTTGAAAAAACTAAGAGTGATATCAATATATGCATATTTTAGATGTGTGAAAAATATTTTGTCACTCCATCTTTGATTAAAAGCTCAAATTTTCGTTCTAATTTTGAACAACATACATTACCTTCCTCATGTGCAATATATATTTTGAAGGATTAATTTTTGCATGGGTGAAAAACATATTCCATTAAAATATAATTTATCCAACTCGCGATCGCTTCAATTTGGATGAATTTGATTACGCCTATTTTAACAAAAGTCAATTTGGGCGATACTCAAAATGCATGTTTAATAGTTCTTTGATATATATAAAAAAAATGTAGATCGAATTGATTCATAAAAGATGTTATTAAAAATGATTTTGTTTGGTAATCTTGATATGGGAAATTGGATTGTGGTCCATCTAAGTGCAGCTCAAACAAAACAAACTATTAACCTATTCGTTTATTTGTTCAAATCATTTTGACTGGCGTAAACCTAATTAGATCCGCCATTTAATATGCGTGGAATTTTTCATTAATCCAAAATGGGAAATCATTAATTCCTAATTATAAAATCATATTTTCTTTGACTAAATTCTCAAACCTAATGGAAATACAAAAAAAAAAAATTCACTTAGGGGGGAAATAAAAAATGAGAGAAAGTGAATGTACGAATTAATGTATAGGGAAAAATATATCGTAATTTAACCAAATTTAGAGAAGCAAATTTGGGAACTAAAACAAGAGATTCAGGGGCCTGCCATGGGTCGAGACTACTTTTAACTAGCCATTTTCCTTGATTTTTTAATAATATGTTAAAAAGGAATATTAATTTCACTATTATAATAATAATAAGAAGAAGAATCATAATTAATAATAATAAAATAATAATAAACAATCAATTAAGTATAATTATAATTATAGTAAAAAGACAAATAAATTAAAATACCTTTGTCTGAGTTATTTTGTTTTGAAACCAAAACTTGATCTTTTTAGGGTCAAGCCCTACTTCTCTACTCAATTGTTCTCGTTGGTCCTCATCTGGATGGTCACATCTCTTGAAGAATCTTCATTTCAAAAATCACACAAAAAATCATTACTACTGATCAAATTTTTTAAAACAATAAACCTAAAAATAAAAAAGAAGAATTTTTTTTATATATTATTGCAGATGTGTTATATTAGAAAATATTTCTCTATTATTAACCGAGATCTCCAAGTTCGAGTGTTGAACTAAAGTCATCCTTGATAGAAAATGTTTAACCCGGGATATAATTTGCAATGTAAATTTGGATAATTAAGCTAGTCCCTAGAGAGGGTACTAGCTGACCAAGGACATTGAAGAGTGGTATGTTCTCGTGTATCCTTAAACAAAGGCTTGATGTTCGCAGTCGTTTGGTTTGGCCAAGAGTGTTTTATTTTCAAAAGTGAGACTTTGTGAATATGAATTTATCCTACCCTAAAGTGGGTTTTTTTCAATATAATTTTAGATTAATTAGTTAAGCTCTAAGTAAAATATTTTAATGTGAATCTGGATTAGTGAAACCTAAAGTAAAATTTTTTGACGTAAGTAAATATAAGCTGATTCCAATAAAAAGGTATTAAACACCAAGAGGAAGATTGTGTGTAAATATGAGAAATATATTAAAAATTAAAGAAACCCATCTCCTTTTGTTAAAGTTATTAATGAATTATCAAGAACAACTAGTTCGTTAATAAAGGATGTATATACATGGTAGATCTTATCATCCAAAAAAACCTATTTTTGAACCATTTTAAGCAATTCAATCAAAAAAATTGAATTGCAAAATAAAAAATACATATATATTTATCAATAGTCTTAAGCAAAAAAAAAAAAGGCAAAACATGAAAAGAAATAAAAATTAAATTTGAATTATTGAAAAAAATCCGTGCGCACACATACACATTCAGAACATTTGATCATACAACTAATGGATTTTGATTTTATCACTCATGCCTCTTTGGAAAATAGCCTAATATCTTTTTTTTTAAAAAAATGAGTAAGAGAATTGAACATCAAGATTTTTTTTTTGTAATAAAATTGTTTTTACTCTTCAAGCTGTTGAATTTGTTCCACGGAGGATCTTGGGACTTGCGTTCGCCCTTCTGATTTTTTTTTGGAGGTTAATTCTCCCGAATCTGTCATTTTTCTTTAGTAATTTTTTGTTCAATAAAACAAAAGAACACAAGAAAAAAACAAGTGTTAGTATGTTTATCTATTGTTACCAATCAATTTATATAAGAAACAAACAAAATAAATCCAAGAGAAAAGAGATGTATAAGAGAGATTCTTACACACCTTTTAATTGATGAATAGAGATAGAAAAAGATGTCATAAGTTCATGGTAAATGATCTATTTATATAGTAAAAAACAAGTTAGACTTGACATATGATTGAAACATTGAATCTGATCTGACAAAAAATTAAGGATAAAAATTTAGAGAATACAAATGTGAACACAAAATAAAAATTGTGATATATATTAGAGATTAATATATATGATTGGTTGTTTATATATTGTCTATGTAAATTGTATCATAGGCTAAATTTCATAAATAGAAATATAATTATGGCTTTTTGAGTCATATATTAAATTTCATAAATGGAAATATAATTATAACTTTTTGAGTCATACTCTAGATTTCTTAAATGGAAATATAATTATGACTTTTTGAGTCATACGTCAAATTTCATAAATATATATACGAATATGACTTTTTGAGTCAGAGGTAAATTTATTATAAATAAATATTTTATTAATAGAGAATCATTTATGATAAAAAAATTTATATTTTTCTATTTATTTATCTTACTATAATAAAAGGAGAAACATAATTTATTTATTGTTGACTTTTTTAATTAAATTAATTATTCTATTATAAAAATATATCACTTCATTTTCACAATAAACTAAGTAAATTGTCCGTGCTTCACACGGTATTGAACTATTTTATTAGGCTTACATATTATTATTTCGTAATATTTGAATTTTCAATACATAATTGGCAAAAACATTTTATCTTAAGCCAAATCGATTCTCCAAAATCTTAAAGTGATATATTTTTTTAAAATTTCATACAAAAATTATGAGTCATAGATTAATTTTAAGTATTAAAAAGAAGTCTAAGAAATTCTCCCTCAAAATAGTTGGTAAAATGTAATGAAAGATTTTAGATTCTAAGAAGTCATAAAGAACAATATTTGAAGTTAAAAAAGAGACCAGAAAATGTTGAAAAACAACACTCCCAAGTTATGTGGAACATCACGTCCATCAGGATCATAATTAATTAGATTCAAATGGACGATCTTGGACTCCTTTTTATGAACCTCAATCAATTTCTTTTTATTGTTGTATGCAATATCAAGTATATGCTAAAAATGACCCTAAAATTGTTATTATCATAAATTTTTTTGGCATTGTGTCAAAATAGTCATTAATATTTTTAAGGTTTCATATCACCGGCCCAACATATTTGTATTAAAACATAATTATTGTTATAGTTATAGTATGTAGTCATAAAAAATAAATGCAACTATCAACTAAGTAGTAGGTGACATCTGAATGTTCACGACGGGATATACTAAACCAAATTTTAACACATAACATATTAAAATCTCACAACATAATTTTGTGAGCACTTGAACACATAAATATCCAAAAATAATAATAAAGAAGGTCTCACTTTCCTAACAATCAAAAAGAAAAATGCATGTGCTTAATATATTTTCCAAAAGATAGTTTTTCGGGTAGTATCCAAATTTATTGTTCACAAATTTAATTTAAAGAAGCCAAAAAGAGGTATTAGTTCTTTATCAAAAGTTAAAAAAATTATCAAAAGAATGAGTTATAACTACAAAAAAAATAATCTTTAATGATAATTAATAAATTCATTATCATAAATATGTATGTTCAGAGGCAATTGGTACTCTGTATAAGTGTCTCTAAAGTCTATAAGAACATTGAATTCAATGGCAATTAATTAATGTCGTTAAAGGTTGTAGCACTTTTTATAAATGTGCATATTTTTTGCCAATAAAATATTTTTGTTGTAGTGTATTTTGGAGATTTGTTAGTTTCACGAAACTTGATCTCTTATTATGCTAATAATAGAAGAGAAGAAAAAGTTTGACAAATTAGTTAACTTGCAATAAAAGATGTGGACAAATTGTCTCTATACAAATGTTCTAAAAATAGTGCAATATCATACAAATGTTTGTATCTAAGAAAAAACAATAAAAATAATATACTAATTGTGGCAAGCAAGAGAGCAATCATTTTGGTTCATCTAACAAATTTCATCGTTGGTTCCGTATTAGTTATCAAATATTTATTGTTGTGTGCTATCAAATATAGCACAACCCACAAAGAATTTTCTCAAAAGTACATGAACAGACCTTGTAAAAAGGGACAAAAGAGAAGATAAATTTTTTATCTTCCTCATTCAAATTTTAAAGATACTTTTAAAAAAAGTCACCATAATAGCAAAAAAGGAAGTGGCAATAGATACACGAATCACTATTATTTAGTAAAAAATTCAACTTCATGAAATAGGAGCAAGAAAACTTTAAGAAATGAAACACTTTATATGAAACATAATTAATGTATTTGAATTCAAAAAAAAAAATAATGAAAGAAATAAAATATTTGTTTACTTAAGAACCAAATATAATGAATTCAACCATCAACCATTTCAACAACGTTATGAATTGTAAACTAAGAGGTCCAAGAGTCGTAATGTCACATTGCAATTGAAATCAATTTGATTTGTTTATATGAAGAGCCTTGTAGAAAGGTACAAAAGAGAAGATCAATCTTCACTCATCCTTGCTGGCACTTTAACAGATTAAAAAAAAGTCACCAAAATATGGAAAAAAATTATCATAGTTAGATGAATCACTGTGACTTATAGTAAAGATTAAGCTCCATGAAAATTTTCAAGAATGAAACAAACTTCATAAAAAATCAATTAATGTATTTGAATTTTACTATCCTATACTGGGAACCCCCCCCGGGAACCCCCCCCCCCCCCCCCACACACACACAAATTACAGTGGCAAGAAATTTCTCTATTTATAGACAGCATATGGTAGTGTGAACAGATATTTATTGTGTCTTATCGAAAAGTTACAACACTTCAGAAAGGTCACAACCTTTCATAAAAGTCATATTTTTTCATAAAAGTCGCAACTCTTCATAAAAGTCGCAACTTTTCAAAAAAGTTCCAACTTTTCATAAAAGTCACAACTTTTCATGAAAGTCAAAACTTTTCATGAATAGAGAAGACAGGTTTTGAAAATAAATAAACTTAAAAATTCTTGTTTCTGGTGGCACCACATAGGCGGACCTAATGTTCTCTTTTATATAAATATATGATACTTTATTAATATAGGAAAATTTATTTTTAAAAAAACTCTCTATATTCTTTTTCTATTTGTCTATCTAACTTTTAATCATGAAATCATAATAATATTTTTTTTACATTTTAAGTATTTTATTTTTATTTTTTAATTTATTCACTAGAAGTTACTACCTATGACTTGCTCCTCTTTAATTTTTACTTTTAATAATATTCATAACTCTCATAATTTTTATGGTCATAACCTCCAAATTAAATTTGTATGTTTATGATGTCTTACGGTATTCCTTTTTTTTTGTCAATAAATTCATATTAGTTTTATGAATATTCACTTTCACAATTATTTTTTTTCTGCTCATCATATTGATTTGGTTTGTAACAAAAAAGAAGTACATGAAGGTAAGAAATATATCATTGCAAACTTTTATTTTTTACTTCCTCTATTTTTGTCTATATAAATTCGTATTTGGTTTGTGAATGAAAATAACATGAAACAAAAAAAAGTACATAAAGTTAATAAATATATCATTCTCAAGTCCTTATTTTTCCATTTCCTTTATTTTATCTATATAACTTCATATTTATTTTCATGAAGATCCACATACAAAATTATAATTGTTCTACTTCATCTTACTTGTTGGTGAATTAACTATAATGTAACAAAAAAAGTATATGAAGGTAGTATATATATATTATTCTTAAGTCTTTCTTTTTATTTTTATGTATTTAGGCATGTTTTCTTAATATTTTTTCTTTATGTTTGTATTATCATTTATTAAGTATGACTAAAAAAAATCTCTGTAACTCTTAACAATGTGTTGTGCGTATGCAATGACTCTTTCTAATAGTTACTATTCCAGATATAATATAGTTTGATTATAATATTTGTTACATTTCAAGAAATAATTATTATTAGTATTGTTAGTACTATTGAAAAGATAATATACAACTATATTATATATAGTTATATTTAGTTCTTTCTTTTAACATATTATTTTTAATTGGTATATGATTTTTTTAATTCAGTTGGTTGCATATAATGAAGAGTTTGACATATAGATCAAACAATGATGGCGGATCTCTTTGCAAAGGAAGATGGTAGAAGGACATCATTAGAGATTATTTTTTCACTTAACTTAGTTACTTTTGCTAGAGTTTATTAAATTTTAATTTATATGTCAATGCTAATCATTTGATCCTTTAGTATTCTATTTTCTCTTTGTTATGAAGAAAAAATAATATAATTATTTCATTTTAACAACAACATGATGATTAGGAGTTTGATTTTTATTATAATCATAAAAAGTGATTGAAAAATAAAATATTATTTTCATGATCTCATTTTTTGCGTATGTTACAATCTGTCACCGTTCTTTTTGCTTTGAAATATATTTATAATTTTTATGTAGTCACCAATTATTATATTTTCTTTGTTCATTTTTTGTATTTTCACCACTTATTTTTATTTATTTATTTTACAAAAAATCAATACATAATTAGTAATACATTTAATGTTTAATAAAATTACATATTTGAATTATTTATAACTCATGTCTCTTCATCTTACTTGTAACGTTTAATATTAAAAAATTATTCATAACTTTTATATGTTTCATTTTTCGTAAGTCTTATAAATATTTAAGTAATGTTTAAAAAAATACAATAAGCAAATGTAATAATAAAAAAATTAATTTTGTTTTGACAAAATCAGAGTTTGAATAGAACATTAGTACTTCTTCAAAAGATAGAGAAAATTAAAACATATATAATATATAATATTTTCAACCTAATACAGTATATTGTATTTCAACAATATTATTTCTTATTCCATTTACTTTACCACGGTGAATATTTAACTCTATTATATACATATACAAAATAAATAAATATATTTTATCTGTTTAAAAATAATCTATGATATCAACGAGGAGAAATATTAATACTATCTATATATTTGATACCAACCTAAATATTATATATTTCATATTATCATTTTATAAATATTTTATATAATCACGCAAAATGCGAATAATTTTATTAATAATAGATAAATGTGAATTTTTCGCCATCAAAGCTTCTAATAGAAAAAACATAAAAGAATTATCCTCCTATGATGTCCTAACAAATAAAAAGAAGTTTACTAGTTACATCACAACTTTATTTCAGTTAATTTGAGTTAACTTATGGAAAATTCTGATTTCTTCAATTATTGAGCTTAATGTTAAATTAAAACTATGACAAGAAGCTCCATGTAAGGTTACAGCTCCAAATAAGGTATACAAACAAGTTATTTTCATTACACAAGGATGCCTCTTGCTTGAGCTTAAAGTGTAAATCATAATCCCTCCGTCCGATATTATTTGTCATGATTTCTATTTTTAGAGTTAAACTATAAAAATTTTGACTAACATTTTGAGATGAATTTTTTCATCATATTAATATAAAAAAATTGTGATTTATAGTACTTTTCATATAGTTTTAGAATATCTATTTTTTTGGTTTAAAATATCGAATTAATGTGATCTAATAATTTACCTTTGAAAATTAATCAAATTGACTTTCGATAAGCGCAACATGACAAACATTTCTGGACGGAGGGAGTATTAATCTATTATAGATGAATACAAGTTTCATTAACTATACAAAACATTTATCTTTTATTTATTAAAAATTTGTACTCCCTCGGTTTCAAAAAGAATGTCTCTATTTCCTTTTTTGTTTGTTTTAAAAAGAATGTCTCCTTTCTTTTTTTTTTGTAACGTTTTAACTTTAACTTTCCACGTGTCATGTTTAAGACCACAAGATGAAAGGGCGTTAAGTACATTTGACATAACTTTAATTTAGAAGCACAAGCTTAAAAAATCTTATTTCTTTTCTTAAACTCTGTTCCAAGTCAAATTAGGTCATTCTTTTTAAAACGAAGAGAGTATATTTTACAGGTGTATAAAAAAACTGTATAGATAATTTATCAAAATAGATCTCTAGCAAAAGTTTTTCAAGATCTTGGGAGTTATTAAATTTTAGGCCATGATCCATACTCGAGGACGAATGTTACCAAGAAAAAAAAGTAATATAACACTCCATACATTGAAGCTTAGTTATAACCATTATATTTCCTATAGGTTCATCATACCCATGATTAACCATGTAAAAGCACATGTGAAAGTTGTTATCCTTTCAAGTACTAGTGTCCAAAAGGTTGTAGTTAAAAGAAAATTGAAACACCAAGTTTGGGAAGATTTGTGTCAACATGTGGACTACATATGTGACATTTTGAGTCAATGATTGTCAACAATTTTTTTAATTTAGCGTCCAATAACACCCCAAAAGTTTCTAATTCTATATCAGACCTTGTGAAGATACAAAAAACTGAAGTTTACAAATATTTCCTTACTACTTATGGATCGTGTAAGGAACCAACGACTATGATGGGATAATTGGTAGCAGATAAGTCGTAGATTGGTCCGTACAATGAGACCACATAAACTCAGGAAGACACTGTCTTTTACAACCACTTTTAAAGTTTGTAGACTGTTATATGGTCCGTAGAAGGTGTTTGTAGATGACCTCCGACATATTTTAAGTTAGGGTCATTTTGATCTCTTTTAACTATTATATTGCGTTGTTTTGGACTCTTTTTTTGAATGTTGAATTAAGGGGTTCTTAGTAGACCAAAACCCAAATCAAATTTCCCCACTCTCTAAGTTGCCTGTCAACCAAGAACTAGGGTTCCAAGCTTCAAGTATCCATTCGAGGAATTTAAGCTATGGTTCTTCATTTCAGGTATGTGGAATTTCATCAATAGATATCCATTCAGCCATAATATTGCGTCCTAAGAAACCTAATTTCTTCATTGTATGAGTCCTACAAACCTAGGGTTTTCTATGATATTCATGTGTTTTCAATGCAAATTAGTCCTCCTCCATGAATAATCGAAGGAGTGTCTTGTTCTAAATTTGGCAAGACCTGATTTGTGATTGAATAATCCAATAACATGATAAAAGTACAAAAAGATTAAAATATTATTGAATGTCAATTTGAATAATCAGGAATGATGACCATTGATCACTACTTCTTCCTAGTAATTAGTGGAAAAAATTAGACTCTAATAAGAGAATGTATTTATAAAAAATATTACACGAAATAACTAAAAAATGAAAAAATGAAAAAGACGGAGCATTTTATCCATCCAGTTGGTTGTACTCTAATACTTCTCCAAATATTCTCGGATCACAAATAAAACGTGTGTATTTGTAATTAGACTAGTAAACTATAAATTAAGAAAGCTTAATAAAGTACATAAATTAAAACAATTAAAAGATTTGTATAGAAATCTCTTTTACTTGTCTATTATCTTATTCTGGTTTTATCGCGAAAAAATAAATAAATAAAGGACTATGCCTTACGGACAACTTGAAGTTTATGTTGGACATACAAGAGGCCTTGATGACCAAAATTGGCTCAGTATTTTCCTCATTAACTCCCTTTCTTTATACTAGTAAATCTAACTTTCCGAGTGTTATCGATTTGGATCTTACAAATAATTTTAAAAAAATTCAAAATTCTAAATCCGCTCATTATTATTAATATCCTTCATCTCTTATAGGTTAACTAATTATTTTACTTTTTTTTGTTACATTTAAAAAGCTGATATGATTCCATATGTGGTCATTACATGTCATACTGAAGAAAAGAAATCCAGTGTTGCATCAGGTTAGTAGTAATTATTATTGGATCGAATGTAAAAACTTCAAATACTTTTTTAACAATAAATACAATAGTTTGTTGATACTGTCAATACATATAAATTAATTAAATACGTATCTTAAATGTATAAGTTTTGTTTTTATAATAGGCGAGGGAGAGGACCCAGAGTGGAATGAGTCCTTCTTATTCACTATTTCTCGTGGTTGTGACGAAGTTCACATCAAGGTTATGGATGAAAATACATTTCAAGATGACGATTTCATTGGGGAAACAACATTAATTATCTCCCTCTTTCCTTTCTATTTCAAGAATATTGATTTTATTTTGCGAATAATCTAGTCTCTAATGCATGCTTCTTTTTATTTTTATTTTTTTTCTTTTCTATATCCCGTGATCAAAAACAGAATTTCATTAGAGGAAGTGTTTCGCGAAGGAGAAGTTGAAACAACATATGATCTTTATAAGGACGATGAAAATTGTGGATCCGTCAAAATTGGCCTCACTTTCACATGTGAGGAGGTAACATATATTATAAGTTCTTAATTGACAAAATAAATTTAATTTTTTTTTTGCAATTTGAGTAATGATTTTTTAAAAGAATAAGATTATTGATCAAGATCAATATATTTTTCTCACTTGCAGAGGGATGAATATGACGAGGACTACTAGCTCATACTTTCGAACCCAAACAAGTTGAGTTTATGAAAAGGTCCTTGGGTTACCCATACAACAAAAAATAGTCCCGAGAATATATTATGAAATGATATTGAATTGTTTAATTTAGTTTAGTTATTATTTTCTAGATTTTGATTCGAATAACATAGGAATTATTTTTTGTGTGTGTATTATTTCAATATGAATTAAATGTAAAAATTGTGATAGTTATAGCAAATACTACATTTGTGTCATCGATCAATTTTTAATTAGTTAACTTTGTTGAGAAGAATTGGTATTAGGGACACCAATAAAACTTAATTCATTCTATAAACATTGATTTATTTTTGCTTTATTTTCTAGTATTGAGCTTTTAAAAAGCGCAAAACTGTGGAGTCGTGGGTTTGTTTGATTTTTTTAAACTTGGGGTATATTTGTAAGTGTGGGGTCAAGGACTTATTTAGTGTTTTTACAACTAAGGAAAAACATATATGTTTATAAAATATATTATAATCCCAATAATTTTAGTTTATATTATAATCTGATTTAACATGTTAAAATATATATATTAAAATAGCATCTTTTTGGGACTGTTTCGACGTTTCTTCTTCTTAGCTTTTCTTCTTCCCCATACATTGATTCTAGAGAATCAGTAACCATAGCAACGCCTCCCGCCTCTCTTCCCAATACACTTCTCCAAACATTTCAAGAGAAACCAGAAAAATCATATCATTGCTTCTCTTCCACATACGTTTCAATCATTTCATCGTCCATTAAGCAAATGTTTCAACCGTTTCACATCCTAAACGTCAAATCTTCATCTCTTTCTTCTTATCCAAGTTCAAAATTTTCATCTTTGGTAAGTTTATTCTTGTTTAATGGTTGTTTTTGGTTATTTTAACCGTATTACGTTGTTCATTTTGTTATAGAAGTGTAATCGACCCTTTTTCTGAATGATTTTATTCATGTTCTTGTTTAGGATGCCGTATTTAGTTATTTATTTTGTTATAGCAGTGTAATAAACTCTTTTTCGGATATTTTTCCTCATGTTCTTGTTTAGGATGCCGTATTTGATTTTTTATTTTGTCATAGTAGTTTTAATAAACCCTTTTTCTGGATGAATTTTCTTCATGTTGTTGTTTTGGATGAATATTTGTGGTCTCTAACGATGTTTTTTGTTCTGATATAAATATTTGACCCAATTGATTGCTTTTTTTAAAAAAAATATTTTCTGTTTATCTCGCCTGTTGATTTTTGAATTTTAGCTTTTGTTGTGAATTGTTGTTTTCTCCATTGTATTTGTTTACTTTTGTTGGTCTTATTTTTTCTCATTTACATGTGTTGTTACACGAAATCGAAGAGCAGTATTTTTCATCGCCCTCTTTGTTAGACTTTTATTTACTTAAATATTATAGGTTTACTCAAATTATGACTAAAATTAGAGGTGATCTTGTTAAAAAGTATGTTCCTAAGCCTTGTAAAAACAAGAAAATAAAGACTCAATCTCAAGTTTCAAGGTGTTCAAAGAGGAAAAAGATTGTTGTTGAAGTACCCAAGTATGATTTGAATTCTGATACGATGGATGCAATAGATAACTATGAGGAGAGTCTTGATGAGGTTGAGTCTTGTGAAGAGTGCAGTGGAAACGAGTCCACAAGTGGAGATAGCCGAGATGCTGGAGATGAGGATGATGATCATCTATCCTTGCCAACTTGTGCAAGAGAAATATCTCGTAAGTTCTATAATCTCACTACAACATGTATGGATGAGTTAGGATCTTTTTCATCCAAAGATTTTTGAGAGAGCAAGAATGACTAATGTATAATGATTTTAGAAATGTTTTACCGAATGAAAAAAATTATAATGACTTTAAAAGTAGTTTTGGTGATGTAAGGCATATTCCAGAATATTACAAATCTAAGGGACAGATGGTCCATTACATATTGTTGTTTCGTGTCAGTAATGATAAAAAAATTGCATGAGATATGATTTTGTGTAAATGATAAGCCTACATGTTTTGGCTTAAAAGATTTTGCATTGGTTACGGTCCGAATTGTGGAGCATACCCCAGCAATACAAAAATGGAAAAAGTGCTTGACAAAGGTGATAAGTTTTACTATAAAGTAACAAGGAATAAGAATAGTAATGGTTCAAAGTAATTGAGTTTGATGAAGGGTGCCAGATTGAATAAGGAGTAGAAGTTTAAGTGCTCTTTTGTTTGGTTCGTCCACTCAATATTGCTTGCCTACGATCAATCTAAGATTGTGTTCAAACCACATTAAGATGACCGATGATTTAAAGGTTTTCAAGAGTTATTCGTGGGGATAAAGAGTGTTTTGATTTAACACTGAAGTATTTGAAGACCAAAATGAATTTGAAGAAACAATGTGAGTGAACAAGGAAAAAAGGAATGCATCATATGCTTCGTATGGCTTCCCTTGAGCGTTTCTGTTAATTTTCATCATTTATTTGTTATTTCATTAATTTCAAGTTTGGATATATGATATTTTTCCTCATCTTGATATTTATGCGAAGAGGTCTTTGGAGTCTCCACTGTCAATTTCCTGTTTACTTAGATGGAACACGACAAAGAGTGATAACATTGTCAAAGGTGATATATTAAAGTATACAAAGGTATAAATTTATTTTTCCATATAACAATATTTGTAAGTTAGTGAAGGTCTTGTAGTAATTATATTTTTTTGTTAGGTTGTGCATCCATCCCTAGTACCTAGTATCTGTGAGAAGAAACAAAATAATACGGCAACATTAAAGCCATATACGAACGAAGTGAAGGACCCATTTATTAATGTCTTAAAGGCCAGCTTGAAAGGTCACTGTCCTCACTTCTGTAGTAGGTCATGGGGAGGATGAGTATTCAAACAAACACATTCTTAATCAACTTGGGGAGAATTCTACACCAAGTACTTCTAAATATGGAAGCATGGGTGAACGTTTTGTATCCTTCGAGCAATCAATGGTAGAAATCATTGCTTTTGTACGAGAGGAGAAGTTGAAAAGAAATGAAAAGAAAAAGAAAAACAAAGGTAGATAAATTTATATACTTATTAATTGTGTAATATAATGTAGTTGTATTAATTCTTAGCCACTGATCTTGAAGTAGATGATGACAACTTTTCATCACCAATAGTGGATGACAACATCCTTCCATTAACTATAGTGGATGATGGTCTTGCTGCAATGATGCATACTTTGCTGAAGAAGTTGATGAAGAGGAGACGAAAGAACAAGAGAAACAATAGAGGAGACGATGGAAGAGAACAAGGAAGAAAAAAAAGAGGAGAAAGTAGAAGAATATGAAGCAAATGGAGAAGGAGAGAAAGAACAACAAAAGGAGAAGATAACAGAGAATGAAGAAGAGAAGAAGCTTGAAAAAGAAGGAATGACCACTGAAGTTGAAATGGACGTGATGAATATTGTGATGGAGCTTATTGGTCAGGTTGGTGGTGATTAAGGGCAGTTGTGATTTTTGGGATGGTTATTCAATGTTATTTTAAGACAATTTGTGAAGTTGTTCATTTTTTAAGACAGTTAGATTTTGTGATAGTTGGGTTGTTCCTTGGTTTGAAGACATTTTCTATGATTTTTTAAGACAATATGTTTTTTACAAGTTGGTTTCTAAGAAGATGGTTCAAGTGGTATGTTGTTTTGTTGTTTTTGACGACAAAAATGTACATCTGATAATAAATATTATATTATGAAGGGTTTTTAAATTTCTTATTAATCTATGTCTTAATAAACTTGTATGTCTAATACTATAAATTGTTATCACAATATGATAAATCAAAAATAATAGATATAACAGTTCAACAAATAGAGAGAATTACTTTATTTATTTATTTATCACTACATTTCTGTTACTCATTTGTTAAAAATTTTCAAAAAGCAAACACAAAAAATAAATCACATAGTAAAGCTTTTAAGCGTTTTTCTTTTTCTTCTGCCAAAGTCAACCCTTTTTTAGTTACTCTCTATCTATTTCAGCATCTTTTAGCAATACTTTTATGTGATTCATCTGCTTTTCAACCTCTTTTAAGCAAGTCATAAGCATATTCCTATGTTCTTTGGATTTCTGTAGCTTTGTTAATAACTCAAATTTGGCAACGCCTTGAAAATTTGATGGGCTATTCGTTGATGATTCATTTTCATACCACCTAAAAAACAGGCATATGTCAACTGGACAATTAAAGAATTTCCGACATGGATTTGTATCGGTGTGTGACGTCCTCAACGTAGTTGATTTACCACAATGACAATTGTAAGACTTTTTTGTTTTGGATGTTTGAGACATTGTAAAAATAAAGATTTTTGAGTTGTTTATGAGGTATTGTCTTTATTTTATATTAAAAAATTAGCAGATGTTACCTTTGACAAAGTAATTTGAACTATTGTTACCGTTGTGAAGTGTGTATGTGAAAATATGTACTGGTTGTCAAATTATATAAACCTCTCAAACTATCGATGCATATCTATGTGTGTGGTGTGTGTAAGATAACGACATTTACATTCTGACATTAGTAAGGTATATTCGGGTTTATGTCTATGTTATGCATTATCGATACTGCATATAGTGGGATATGACAGTTATATATAGACCAAAAGCACTGGGATTTGAAAAAGACAACAATTAATTAATAATAAATTATATTTTAAAAATTTATCAATTAAATAAGTTTACACAAGTCATATGATCATATAAGAGTCCACATAAATTGGGTGATGATTAGAGATATATGAAGAAGAATTGTGGTTATACAAATAACACTCTTAGAACATTTATATAAGTATGTTGTAATTCGCTTGATTGACGTTCTCCTTATTCAAGTCGAATTCGGTCTGAAGGGAACATGTCGCGTAACGTGTTTCGTTCATATGTTCCTCTATTTGTCAATTATCAAAATCTTTGTTGATGTAATAATACTTATCACAATTCATGTGTTTTCCACTCTAGTTGATTCAAGTAGTGAATGAATCTCACATGATGGACGACGCGGTGTGAGACCCATTGTGATGATGTTCGACAGGATGCATCTCAGAACATAATTACTATCGGGTGTGACCAAGCTTGTGGTGCATCAAATCCCAAATTTGTCCACCAACTTAGTAATAGGAACCAACATGATTTTTTCACTTCGTTTTTCAAACTAACCTAGAACATCGTTACGTTGCCCTCTCTGCTCTCCTTCCTCTTCTCTACTCTCCTCACCTCAAGTCAAGTTTACTCTACTTATTTCAAAGTTATTCGACGATATGTGAATGAATTCTTCATAATATGCACATGAGGTTCTTCTGGGAAGGGAAGAAGCATGCAAACATTGGGTTTCTTGGACCAATAAGTGGTTACCCAAAGAAGAAGGGG